>NC_044357.1:22500-622500 GCF_007364275.1 Archocentrus centrarchus | reverse complement strand
TGATTGTTTGCCCCCCCCCCCCCAAAAAAAAAAAACAACAACAACAAAAAAAAAAACAGATTGCATTAACCAGCCTAGTAACTCCCAGTGAAGACTAGCTTACACTCATAAACATAGCCATTTTCAAACACGCATTTATGTTGTCATCGTGCTGTCCTGCTAACTTTTTGGTTGCAGATTTTATGTGTAAACTAGTTGATTGTCATTGTGTCAGGAAAGATGGCTCGATTATAAGATGAGTCAGATTCACCGCTGTGTGCATATAAGTGGAAATTCCAACAAACTGCTGTTTGTCATTTGTGATCAAATGGTGAAGCACAGCAGCACACACATCTGATTGAATGAAAGAGGACTCACTAAAAGTGTATGCGTTTGAGGGAGCTGATGAAAAGTTTGAGAAAAAGTGAGGAGAGAGGAGAAACTCTCTCTGCACCACAGATAATGTCTATTAGACACAAGATAAATGATGATGAACAAAACAGTGGGTTTCTTGTTTTGGTTTTAGTGTCCAAAATACCATTCTACACATTTTGCTTTCAAAGAAAAACTGTCAATTTTCATCCCTCCAGAGGGGCTGACATATGTCAATGATTTAATGATCTGTTCTCCTTCTAAGCAGACTGGCACAAAAGCATTGTTGAAGTACCTCTCTGAGAACACTCACAAGCTGAACCTCTCCAAATTTTGCAATTCTTGTCCAGTTTGTGTAACTAACAATCCAGGTCAAGGTATTAAAACTCCAGGTACTACTGACAATCCAGACAAAAGTTAAGGTCAAAGGTCGTGTCACTGGGGTTCATGCCAGCCATTGCAAGAAGATTCCAGAACCGCAATAGTAACCCAAAGGGTTAAAAAGGAAAGAGATAACAAGGGTATATGACTTGTTCTGCCCTTTTGTTCCAGTGCAGCTGTAGGTTAAAGGAGTGAGGGGTGAAAGAGCACCCTCCTCCAACAAGAGGGTGCCAAGCTCCAACTAAGTGACATGCAGACAACACCTGTTTATACAGCCAGGCTGGTGTGGCCTGAAAGGTTCAGTATGTTATGATATCTATTGGTGTGACCCTTCTGAGCATTTGTACACATGATAAAAGCTTATGATGTGTTCACTTAAGATGCAGGTGAGTAAGCACTGATATTTTTGGAAGTTTTTATTATTACAGCTATATTTTGTGTACAAAGTTTAAACTATAGGAGCAATTACAAATAATTAAAAAGGGTGGAAATGTAATAAAAAAAAATTGTGTTTCAACTCATCTGACCTCTGTGTACTACTGTATGTACAACAACTGAGTGTGTGGAGATGGCAAAACAACTAACTGTAAGCTGTGTTCAAGGTCATGATGCACATTTTGTGTCTTTATTATCAGGCTGGTGCCTACTTGATGGTGGGAACTGAACTCCCTACATCTGATCAGACAAACGGGTATAAAGGAGCTGTTATTATTTTACCAATTTGTCAGTGCTGGTACAAAGACTGTATTGATCCTTTGCAAAGGTTTCTTTCACTAAATCTCAAAGTCAGTTTGGTTTCAATGCTGAATTTACAGACACATATCCATTTTTTTTCCCTGCAATTGCTATGTGTTGATTATTCAAATATGTTAAAATATCCATCCGTCCATCCATCCATCCATCCATCCGTCCATCCATCCATCCATCCATCCATCCGTCCATTCTCTTCCGTTTTTCCTGTTAAGGGTTGCGGTTGCGGGGGTGGGGGGTGGGGGTGCTGGAGCCTATCCCAGCTGACATAGGGTGAGAGGCATGGTACACCCTGTACAGGTCACCAGCCTGTCGCAGGGCCAACACAGAGAGACAATCATTCACACCTATGGGCCATTTAGAGTAACCAATTGACCTAACCCCAGTAACTGCACGTCTTTGGACTGTCGGAGGAAACCAGAGTACCCAGAAGAAACCCATGCAGACACGGGGAGAACATGTGCACTCCACACAAAGAGGCCCGGGCAAAGGTGGAATTGAACCCAGACCTTCTAGATGTTATTGTAGCTGTGAGGCAGCAGTGCTCACCACCGTGCTGCTTATGTTAAAATATAGTGTACAAAAATGTTTTTATAGACAAACAGTAGGAGAAAGAAAGATGAAAGAAGCTTTTAACACTATTATCCCCTCCATACTCACCACCAAGTTGGAGGATCTGGGACTCCATTTATCCATTTATCCTGTGTGTGTCATATACATCCCACCCAGCAGTAGGATAATCTTCTTGGACAGGGCCAGTAGCATACCTTCTTGAATGTCCTCCATCTGCTGCAGGCCTTTAAGATGTCATCAGTGGCAGCCTGGGAAACATGACTCTCACTGCATCTATAATCACACAGGAGCAAACAAACTTCATTGTGAACCTTGTTAGCATGAACATTAAGCTAAGGAGTTCACCTGAAATCATACACGTGCACATATCAGGACCAGCTTAAAGCTTTGCTGGAGGATGTTGTGTTGCTTGGTGGAAAAACTTGTATCTGATTCAACTTTTTAGTTTTTCAGAACCCCAGCCCACAGAGTCAATGCAGTGGTCTAAATCAAATTAATAAGCAAGATGGCTTCTTTTTTTTTTTAAATGCAGTCAGTTTATATGTCAGTTTGATCACAGCATTGCTATGTGGCTTCAAATTGTTTTAAACTTTAAGACTTACCCAACAGAAATGTCTTCGAGGCATCCAGCTGATTTTTTCCCTATTCTTCCCATTCTAAATTATTTTCCTTCAACATCTAAGAAATGGGAGCCAAGATGGCAGCCAGGGAGGAAATCTATAGTGGAGAGCAGAGAGAGAGGGAAAAAGTTTCTTTCAGTATCATATTAATATATATCATATCATATATATTTTTTGTATTTGTCAGACTTGTAACATTCACAGTAAAATTGGCTGATTAATTGTTCTGTTCTGTTAGTAATTTACTGTTTTTATTGCGAGCTTGTGCTATATTGCGCGGCTCTGGGCAGATTGGGTATGTCATATTCAAATGAACTGACTATGTCTGTGTTTAGAAAACAACAAGTTTTGTAAATCACTCGTAAACTAACAACACCTCTCAGGACTGGGACTCATACACTACGTTGCCCAGTTTAGTAAATTTACTGTATTTGTAAAATTGAATGCACAGTGTTAAATCATTTTATTTATTTAATAATGTACAGACAACAGACATGGAAATTAGGAATGTCTACACCAGAGGGCTGAAAGGATGTGAGAGGCTGGTGCAGGTCACTCTAGAGGAGACACACACTCTCACACACACTGCCATCTTTTTTTGAACTCATTTATTTTTATTAATCACAAACAGATAATATAGCGATTAACTATGTCAAGTTGGCAATTATATGCCAGCTTGACCCCATTCAATCACAATCTATCTCTTCAATCCGACTCTTATTGCTCTTTTATTAAACAAATTTGCTTTGAAGTTTGCTTTGAAATTGACTGTGAGTGGTTGAAAACCTGATCCTCGTCTTCAAAACAACATTTTCTAAGACAACAAGCCTGCAAGTTCATTGCACATGGTCACAATCATTTTGGTTGTGTTGCAGTCTCCAACCACTGTTTTATGACTGTAGCATAAAGTTAATTTGCATTTTTTCCTATAATAAAGATGCGTAGGTGTGACCGTGGAAATGGGTTTTGGTCACAACTTTGATCGGAATAACAAACTACGAACTAATATACTTACAGCAACATCACCTAAAATCATCTAGAGCATTTGTTCTCACCAGCTTCTCTTTAATTCAGTTTAAAACTGACGTCATAATGTTTTGAAAGAGTTTGTAGAAAAAGACAGCACAGAGGTGATTTGTCAAATTAGAAGGGAACTGGATTATCAGAGGTTTTGTCCTCTCAGAGGCTGTGATTACATTAGACTCTTTTGAATATCCCGAATCTTTTGAGTATCCTGAGTGTGAGCCGCTGCAGCTCCAGTCATCAAGCTGCAGTTTCTCTCTTCTTGTTATCCCCACAAAACCCCATCCCCAACACAGTGCAGAGCAGCTGCCTAAACTCTACACAAAGGATGATTATCTTGTTAATAGTGTTATATCTTCACTACGTGCAACTGTGCTCCTCTGAAAAAGAAGGCAACAAAGCAGAGATGCTTGACTGCCTGGTATGACTCTCAAACGCGCACTTTAAAGCAGATAATGCATAAGGATGTCCGACGAGTTGCATTTTACTTTGTAGCTACCAGGTATGTCTTTAGCGATTGGCAGGAATGCACACGTCCTCATTCTACATGCAGATCTACAGTGCTGTTCAATACGTGCTTAAAAACCAGTTTGAAATTTGGAATGACAGAACCTGATTTGTGGTTGTAATTTTTGAAAAAGTGTTTCTCCCCTTTTTTAGAGGTAAAGTTAAAAAAAAAGAAGAAGCTTAAAAAAGTTTTTTTTTTTTAAATTTTACTAGAATGTGGTTGACAGCAGTGGCTGGAAGTAGAGCAGGTCACCTACTAATTGGAAGGTTGGTGGATAAATCCCTGGCTGCTCCAGTCTGCATGCCAAAGTATCCTTGGGCAATATAGTGAACCTCAAGTTGCTCTCCTATGCAACCATCAGAGTACAAATGTGAGTGAATGTTAGATAGAAAGCACTTAGCCATAAAAAGAAGTGCTTGGATGAATGTTTGTAAATGGGTGAATGATGCATGTTGTATAAAGTGTTTTCAATACTCAGAGTAGAAAAGTGCTATATAAGAACCACTCCATTTACCTTACAATATCAAATGATCAGTGAACGACACCTGCCAATGCTCTCATTCAGGATTGAGCCTATCCCAGCTATCATAGGGTGAGAGGCAGGGTACACCCTGAACAGGTTGCCAGCCTGTCACAGGGCTAACACAGAGAGACAGACAACCTTTCACACTCACGTTCACGCTCTCATTCAAGCTCTCTTCAAAAAACTTTTTTTCTTAAGTTAAAAACTTAAGAAATTTAAAATTACTTTAAAGAAAGTTTCACAGGGAAGTGGGAACCCTGTAATTCTATTTACAGATTAAGGCATCAACAATGAAATTTTCCATTTTACTTGTTTTGTTCCACAGTTTTCATTTCTTTATAGCTTGATTTTCTTTTGCATTTCACATTTTATTATCACAATTGCATAAAATCCTGTAGCTCGCCTCAATGGCAGTCTTTAATTAAGACTACAGTACAAGCAATCTCACCATGTACATTAAATAAATTAATGCCTACTTTATATCAGGGTTTTTTTTTTAATTTATAAATTTTAATTTTGATGAAGATTATGCAATGTGTTTGAAAGCTCCAGTAAAACAGAGCGGACTGTGAAGCACGTCTGTTTCTGAAGTTAAATGGACCCTTTTCTTGCTTAATTAAAAGCATGAAAATAAAATGATTAGATTTGACATTGATAAAAAACAGTCTTAAAAAATTAAAACAGTAAAACATTTCAGAGAGAATTTTTTATTACATTTAGTAGAGAATTTATCAAAACATTATCAATACACATTTACAATTATTTACAATTAAAATACAGAAAAGATTAAAAAAGAACTTGAAGTACACAGATTAAGGCATCAACATCTTTGCTAGTTTCTCTTTTAATGAACCTCACAGAAAGTGATAGAAAAATAAATTCAAAAGAATTCAAGTTTTCCTATAGAAAGGGCTCTATAACAAAACAATAGAGATAGAAACAGGAATTGAGAACAGCCAATCACGGCACAATAAAGTCACAAACACAAAACATGCAAATCCAGCACAACAAAGTTTAAAATGGTAAGATGGACCCACCCAAAAATTATCCCTCTTCTGCGTTTTAACTGAGGAAAGCAAGGAAAGCACTGGCAGACTCTGCTCTCAACAGGACATCATGATATGCTACTCCTTTTTTTTTTTTTTTTTTTTTTCCTGATACAAACTGAAGCAACGGAGCAATTCTGCACTTTGAGAGTCACTTCCTCCTTTTACAATCCAGCCAAAAATATACAGAATGTGAAAATTTCATATATCTGTCAGAATCTCATCGTCTTACTATAATGATCATAGTCTATGTATGTACACATGTACCCTATCTCCTCTGTAATGGGTGGGCTAATCTGAATGAAGTTTTGCACAAATATTGTCACACATACAGCAATTACTAACATCTACATGTTTTTAAAAACATTTATTAACAAAACATTTATTATAAATCCTTTTGATTTTCCTATATATTATGTTCATTTCATCATCCCCCAGGGAATGCAATGTTACATTTGCCGTTTGCATTTGTGAAGTGTCAGGTTCTACGTACGTCATCCGTACGTAACTTAATGGTCACCAAAATTTCTATCTGCACAGGTGATTTGTTTGATTCAAAACTAAATATGGAATGAATAATTTGAATAAACATAAAATTTACTTTGTGACCAGAAAGGTTTGCATTAACTAGTGTTGTCAAAATTGGCCAAACTCAAGTTTGATTGTCTGTGTAGGTTCTCAGTCATCCAGGTCAGAGTAACGCTTGAAAAGAAGGTAACTGGTTTTGGATGCATCACATCTTATCCTTCAATTGTAAAACAACTGATGGAAAGGCCAAGGTATTTAGCCCCTACCAGGGTGTCCCCTTGGAGGTAAACCTGGGGGGTCGCTGATATACTATTAATCGTGTGGGTCACATGGGCCAAGATGTGAAACAAATATGGCCCATTGCTGTCTCAGGGGCCAAGGTGTGAATCCTTTGTGAGACACTCTCCCACCCCGCCATCATGTGAGCTACTGAGGTCGCATGAGTCACCATGTGAGTGGGGTTTGAGAACACCTGGGAAGGGATCTCAAGACTGCATTATTGGTGGCTGATAGCTGATGCTGTAAGCCACCACCTTTGTTCACAATGGACAGTAAAAGGCCTCTGTTTCTCCTCTGTTACTCCAAAATATGGACATTTATCATCCTCACCAGAATGTCCTTTTGCCTTTAAGTGCATTTGTACAGCTGAGTCTTAACCTATTGAGCCAGCTCCCTTTGTGGAGTGGTGGTTTGTTTCTGTAGATCAGAGTAATCCTTATGGCACAGCACAACATAGACTACCTTGTTTAGCTTAACTGTTTTCTCCTTATGATGAACCAGAGGATATTTCTGGGTTGGAAGTGTACTGGGATGTTATGTGTGGAGAAAATTCTTCTAAGTTTCTCTGACAAACCTGCCACATAAGGGATGACAGTTATTCTGTTTCTTCATAGTTAATGTCTGAGGTTGTTTCTTACACATCTTTGCTGATTCAGCGAAGGCTCGGTTTGGATAACCCCATGTTTAAAGTACTTAATGTGTGTGTCTATTGCTTTTCTTTCCATTCTGCCTCTGGTACATTCTCTGTCATTGGTTCTCTCCATCAGTTATTTTAGAACTGAAGAAAGTGTCTTCACATCTTCATGAACCTTTTGAAGCACTCAAGACCTCAAATTTGATTTGTTCAAAGAACACCACACAGAAACAAACCATTCAAATACAGTATGTATTACACACTAAATCTGTGCAACAAGCTGTACCTACACCTACGCTGAACGTATGTTCTAACTTTTTCCTACAAATTTTTACAACACAGTGTCTAATGTTATTATTATAATATCCTGCTCAAAAAAATTAAAGGAACACTGAGAAAAAAACCCAAAACAGATAACAGTGGGGGAAAAATGCCACATTGTTTGATGGAAATTAAAACTATCAACTTACAGAGGGCTGAATTTGAAGACACCCTAAAAATCAAAGTGAAAAAAGCAGGCTAGGCCATTTTGCCCCCTTTCGGCCCCCACATGCTTGTATACATGCCTGACAAAGTTGGGGCATGCTCCTTATGTCCTGGGGGAGTCTCCTTCCAGATCTGGACCAGGGCATCACTGAGCTCCTGGACAGTCTGGGGTGCAACCTAGTGGCGTCCGGTGGAATGAAACATAATGTCTCAGAGGTTTTCTTTTGGATCAGGAGAGCACGGGGGCCAGTCAAAAATATCCTCTAGGAAGTGCCTGCACACTCTCACCACAAGAGGCTGGGCTTTGTCGTACACCAGGGGGAACACCAAACACTCTGCACCAGCATAGGGTCTGACAATGGGTCAAAGGATTTCATTCCAATACCTAATATGAATTCCAATTCCTATATGAATTTCCCTCTAGGATCAATAAAGTTATTCTTATTCTTAATGGCAGTCAGGTGCTATTGCCTGGCCTGAACAGATTTGTGCATCCCTCCAGTACTTTGCTTCCCCTGACCTACCACCAAACCAGTCATGCTGAAATATGTTAAAGGGAGCATAATGTTCTTCACAGCTTCTATAGACCCTTTTAACGTCAATCTGTAAGGCTCTGGCAGTGCTCATCTTGTTCCTACTTGAAAAAAAGAAGCAGATATCAGCCCTGCTGATGAGTTAAAGATCTTCTACAGCCCTGTCCAGCTCTCCTAAAGTAATTGCTTGTCTCCTGGAATCTCCTCCATGCTCTTGAGACTGTACTGGGACAGCAAACATTCTGGAAATGGCATGCATTGATGTGCTATCCTGGACGAGTTGGACTACCTATGCAACCTCTGTAGGGTCCAAGTATCACCTCATGCTACCAGTAGTGACACTGACCCTGGCCAAATGTGAAAAAACAGTCAGAAAAGATGAGGAGGGAAAAAATGTCAGTGGCCTCCACCTGTAAAACCATTCCTGTTTTGGAGGTTGTCTCATGGTTGCCCCTCTAGTGCACCTGTTGTTAACTTCATTAACATCAAAGCAGCTGAAACTGATTAACCCCTCTGCTACTTAAATAACCAGATCAATATTGCATGTTTAATTAACATGATGCTATATTCTGATTAGAAAGTGTTCCTTTAATTTTTTTTGGAGCAGTGTAATTGAATTTGGAATATTCAGTGACAGTCCTAACAATAGTGAAACAGTAACAATAGTGAAAACAACAGTTCAGAAAGTCTATAACAACAAGCCTAATGGGTGACATCACGTGAGTGAAAACAGTGGATAGACAGCAAACTTTTGATTAATGGTTCTAGAGCACAAGAAATCTTTACAAATATTTTAATGTTTTTTTTATGTAGATTGAAGTAGATTTGTTGAGTTACTTATTGTCAGCAATCCTAATTAGGTAGGTAAAACAACATTTATTGTTTACTAGAAGCAGGTCTGAAAGAAGCAGCAGTAAAGTCATTTTTAGCCTAAAAGCAACACCCAGTGAAGAGACTTCCAACCTGGAAAATGGGACCAAGTTGTGAAATGAGATTTTTAGATTGCTGTTTCAACAAAACAAAAACACTGGGTAAGCTAACTGCTTCAATCTGTTTCCAGTCTTTATGCTAAACTAAGCTAATAGACAAATGGCCTCAGCTCCATTCATAAACATGACAGTGACACCAATGTTATCGTTTTGTCAATAAGCATTTTATTTAGAACTAAACCTTTAAAGAGAACATATTCTTCTCATTTCCAGCTCCTTATTTTTATTTTGGGACCATAATTTTACTGTTTCTCTTATACTGGGTGTTGGTGCAGGCACTAAGTCCATCCTCTGTCTGAAAAAACTGTCTTGTTTATGAGCCAACTTTCTTTTGATTGGCTGCTTCTTGCAAATAGGTTCAAACAACTCGTGGTGGGGAGGCCAGAGCTGTGTGCCTGAGATGGCCTTATATTGGCTATACCTGCTCTCACTGACATAATACAGAGCTAAGAGTAGAAAAACTGTCTGAAACTGAGTGTTTAGCACAGTGTAGCTTAAACTTGTGAGATTACTTGCAAATATACTGACCTCATTATTTGAAACTTTGGACGCGCGTGTGTGTGTGTGTGCGTGCACCCCCTTCAATATCTACAGACTGTACAAATTGATGTATTTTTTGTACATTTATCTGCATTTGAGCAAAATTGCTCACTTCTCTCCACCTAACTCGTACTTCAACATGGTGGTGTTACGCAGGACAGACAAAGACCACAAAAAGAGTCACAAAAAATGTGTTTCAAACACAATACTTGAGGTAATCATTAGTAACACTGGAAGGTATTTGAAATGCTGGTTAAAACCTCAGATTTGGATCTTCTAAAGTTTTTCATGAGCATCAGAACACAAGCCTCACTTTTAACATCAAGGCAAAACAGCAGACTTTGCATGAATTGTGCACACAACACTGATTACTGTGCATACTCCTGTTATCCAGGCAGTTGCTAGCTTTTGTGATGGCATGTCTGTGGTACTGTCTCCCAGCGCAAGTATATTCTAAATACTGGCATACTACATTTTCCCTTCGAGATACTACCCTGGACAGCTAACAGTCACTGTAAACTTATGGGGATACTTAGAGAGTATGATGGTGAGCCTATAGGTTACTGGATGAATTTAGCTTACACACTAGATATCCAATAAAAAGGAGTGTAGTTTCTTCTGATAAACTGCATTGAAACAACAATGAAATTAATCAACACCAAACTGAAAGTAAAGTCCAGTGTCTACCCTGAAAGTAAATATGCTGCAAAATGCAAGTGGTTGTATTTTTTGATTTGAGAACTTGTGGAGTCTCTATAGACAGACAGATACTATATTGATCCTGAAGGAAATGTGTATTTTGAAATTTTCACTTGTAAAAATGTTTCACACACATTTTAAAGGTACAAATATTTAGATTGATACAAAGTATACTGAGAACTGCAAACTTGTAATTCAAATTTTACTCATTTATTTTTTAGTAGTTACAACCACAACTCTGTGATTATAACCTCTCAAATCACTGACCACAACTGCTCAAATGCAGTTGTGGTCAGTGAATTTGTGACTTCTAGAGTCACAAATTCACAAGCACACTTTGACAATTGCAACACTTGTGGTAAATGTGTTGCAAAACACTCTTTTTTGTATCTAAGATGTGAGACATCCAAACAGGAGAGGGGTGGAGGAGCCAGGGTAGAGGTGAAGTAATCAGAAGGCAGAAGACCAGGTGCTCTCTCCCTGCTGTCCACTGTCAGCCATTGTTGATTCACAACCAAAAAAAAAAAAATAATAAAAATCACACCAAACCACCAGAAGTTTCCTTCACAGCTTTGTTTTAGTAGATTAGCAAAGTGATTAACAGATACCAAAAACCCTTCATTACTTATTAAGTCCAGCCACAAAAATGAAAGTGAATGAATATTTTGGCTATGGGTAACTGTTAGCTAGTAATCTAGTACAAATATACTGATCAATTTGCTGTTGTGGCATTAGTTTTAACTTTAATATTTTACAGTCCAGATGCCAGCTGTGCCTTCTCACTCAGTTTGCCGCAGTGTTGGCAGTAAAAGAGTAGTTTACTCACTTCAGAGCCCTCAGTCTTAACCACAGGACTGTCACTCAGGGACATCAGTACACTACACTTTAAATTACACATCTTCACTACCTTCACGCTGACCTAATCATGTTTATAAGAATTATGCTAAAAGTAAATTTATCAAGTTGGTCTCATGCAACATAAAAGTATTTAAAATACACTATAATGCCGCTCACCCATTGAAATCATTAAATTCAGGTGTTCCAATCACTTCCATGGCCACAGATGTATAAGATTAAGCACCTAGGCATGCAGACTGCTTCTACAAATATATGT
The DNA here is from genome assembly GCF_007364275.1 of Archocentrus centrarchus. NCBI lineage: Eukaryota > Metazoa > Chordata > Actinopteri > Cichliformes > Cichlidae > Archocentrus > Archocentrus centrarchus. The sequence continues at coordinate 610,923 of NC_044357.1, read as the reverse complement.
GAAGAATGGGTCGCTCTCAGGAGCTCAGTGAATTCCAGCGTGGTATCGTGATAAGATACCACATGTACAACAAGTCCAGTCGTGAAATTTCCTCACTATTAAATATTCCACAATCAACTGTTAATGGTATTATAACAAAGTGGAAGTGATTGTGAACAACAGCAACTCAGCCATGAAGTGGTAGGCCACTATGAGGCTCATAGTGTGCAGAGGTCACCAACTTTCTGCAGTCAATCACTACAGACCTCCAAACTTCATGTGACCTTCAGATTAGTGGAGAGCATCATGGAATGGGTTTCCATTGCCGAGCAGGTGCATCCAAGCCTTACATCAGCAAGAGCAGTGCAAAGCATCTGATGCAGTGGTGTAAAGCACACCACCACTGGAATCTAGAGCAGTGGCGACGTGCTATCTGGAGTGATGAATCCACGCTTCTCCATCTGACAATTCAATGGATGTGTCTGGGTTTGGCATTGGTCAGGAGAACGGTACTTGACTGACTGCACTGGGCCAAGTGAAAAGTTTGGTATTAAAAAATATATGCAAAACCATAAACCTGACAGAATATCATTATTCATATTTATGTGTTTTGACATACAGTCTTTTTCCTTTTTAGTGCAATAACAAAGTTTAAACAAGCCTGTTTACTATCTGGAAAAAGATGCTCAGCAACATTAAGCTAGTGAAATCAATGTCAATTGCCCTGAGATGACAGACATAGAAGTTAACTGAATATGATATAAAATCAATTACACATTAGCAGTCAAACTAATGTACTGCATGAGGCCAATTTAGCATAGTTTACTTTTAACATAATTCTCATAAACATGGGTAAGTCAGCATAAAGTGACAGTCCTGTGGTTAAGAGTGAGGGCTCAGACGTGAGGTAACTGTACTTTTACTGTCAACACTGGGGCAAGCTGAGTGAGAAGGCACTGTTGGCATCTGGGCTGAATGTCAAATATCCAAACCAAAAGTAAGGTCAGAGCAGCATACTGATACTGCTAGATAACTAGTTAGTTAACAATTACCGATATCCAAAAATGCTTGTTCACGTTCATTTTTGCTGCTGTACCTAATAAGGAATGGGGGGTTTCTGGGATCTGTATTTATTTACTCATTAATCACAGTGCTAATGTACTAAAACAAAGCTCTTACTTTGGCTTGGTCTGTTTGGTGGTTGTGAATCCAGCATGACAGGCAGTGGACAGCAGCACTTGGTCTTCTGCTGTTTGATCAGTTGACCACTACCCTCTACCCTCTACCCTTACCCATGCTCCATTCTTTCACGTCTCAGCTCATAGTGAGTTTTCACAACACATTTACCACAAGTGTTGCAAAAGTAAAGTCGGCAAATTTGTGAATTTGTGACTAGAGAGGGCACACTTTAGCAGTTGTTAGTGATTAGAGAGGTTGCAAGCACAGAGTTGTGGTTATAAGTAGTAAAAAAATATTAAAAAGTAATAATAAATAAAAATAGTAAAATCTGATTTAGAAGTTTGCAGCTCTCAATATATTTGTGAAAATATCTCCTCATTTGTCAATTTAAAACATAAGTGTGAGGAAGAAGTGAAAATTTTATAAGTAAAAAATTTTTTTTACACATTCTCACATTTTATTCTATAAGTTCTCACATTTTGCAACATACTTACCTTTATACTGTGTGTGTGTGTGTGTGTGGGGGGGGGGGCACCATGAAAAACTTTGCAACAACAAACCTAATCAGACACTTAAATCACCTCAACCTAACTACACATGTATATTTTAAAGCTAACAAAGCAAAGTGGCTAAAGCTAAGTCTATCCAGAACGCAGACCCAGCTGTAAGCCAGCAACCTCATAAGGGGAAAGGATCAAAATTACGGAGATGACTAAAAATGATGCGCCGTTATCTGGTAAATTTATAAACATACTGGAAAATTTTGTAACTACCTGACTACCTGACCTTTGTTTTTGTTATATAAATCCTTCATACCTGCTTTCATTTGGAAAGCTAAAATATGTCAGATAGTGGCAACTCATGTTCAATTAATTATTTGTGCCTGTTTCCAGTAGCAGAGCACTTTATTTTCAGTTTTTTAAGTGAGAGAAGATCCTGTTACTTTATGCAGTCTGGGAGAATTTGAGAAGTTTAATAATTTTTTTTAGTATGAAATTCGGGGTTCTAGCCAGCGGTTGATTGCACGGAACTGCGCCTTGCTGAGGTGCCTTCGCACTGGGCTGAGTATTCTAGCAGTTAGCTACTGGAACGGACCGCTATCTAACACTAGCTAACACCCCCACCCCCGGTCATACGTTTAGTACCAAGTTGATTTTTATTTGTATATACTGTAAGTTACAGTTCTTAATCAGCAAAAACAGTATTGGCAGTTTACACTTAGGAAAACAAAATCAAAATTACCCGAGAAAATTGCAATCAATGCTTTTCCACATTAAACTGATGTTGCATTCACAAACAAATAAATACAGTGTATTAATACTGGAATTCTATAGGCTACGTAACTGTGCTGGTTTAGACCTGGGCTATACAACTGTTTAGGTTGTTTAGGGCACTTCATGAATGTAAAAAAGTTGAGCGAAGACCTGAAATGACTCAAACTATGGAAAAAAAATCACTGAGAAAGAATCTTATTTATGGGGTTTGATATAACTTGTTTACTCTCAAAGTTAACTAGAAAAAAACTCCAGCAAGGACTTTGTTTGGGCAGGGCCAAGTGTGATCAGTTTTTGGAAGCTACAAAATTAAACAATTTTAGATTATCTGATGCTGCTGCTTCAGAGGCTACAGAACTACAACATACTGAACAAACTGAGTGAGAAGATATGAGTTAAACTGTCCTATCACTGGCTGCCATTCAGAGCTGCAGTGTCAGAAACTCACAGGTTGTTCCTAGCTTGGTCCCAGTTTATCTCTTGGCGTAAAGGGTTGCTACCTCAGGTGGAATGTGTGTTGAGAGCGTTTTCAGCTCTGTGATGTCTTGCGGCTCTCTCTCAGGATGCCGTCCAGGCCGTTGAGCTGGCGGAGGAAACCTCGGTTAGGGATGACACCTCGGTGGTCTTTTACTGTTTTGATAGCCTCCACAAGCGTCAGATTTTGTCTGATCATCAAGTAGGCTAGCACCAGAGTAGCTGAGCGGCTCACTCCCACAGTACAGTGGACCAGAACCTTACCTGCACATACAAAACAGCATGAAATGAAATCTGCTCTGATCCAGATGTTTCCACCAGTATACACCAATATAAAAAATATTTCTTAAGTTCAAAGAACTTACATTTAAAATGGCTGAGCACCCAAAGCTAATCCACATACTGTAGATTAATGTTAGCTTGCTAATACTTGTAAGACTCTTGATTAACTGATAAGTTACATGTGTAAACAAAAGTAAAACAACATTACAGAGTCAAAAATGTTTTGCTTAAAATGGTCAGTTGGGTCTGCAATTGGAATTCCTACCCAGTCTTAGATATATAACTCTTCAGTGGTTCATATCTATAGCTGGCTAGCCAAGCTTGTTTGCCAGCCGATAACTTGGCACTCCACCACCTCATATAAATTTGGTCATTTCTGGGTCCCCCAAAACACTCCATAATTCCAGTGGCCACAAAACTAACATTAAGCCTTCAATACACAGATTCCAGAACCCAATGGGTAACACCACACACTTCCATCATTTTTTATAGTCTATGTATCTGTGGGTCTGGGTAATTCGTGGGGGGACCACTCTACTGCAAAACACACACACACTATTTTGCCAAAAGTATTTGCTTGCCTGCCTTCACGCACATAGAAACTTGAGTAGCATCCCATTCTTAATCCATAGGGTTTAATATGATGTCAGCCAACCCTTTGCAGCTATAACAGCTTCAACTCTTCTGGGAAGGCTTTCCACAAGGTTTAGGAGTGTGTTTATGGGAATTTTTGATCATTTTTCCAGAAGCACATTTGTGAGGTCAGACACTGATGCTGGATGAGAAGGCCTGGCTCACAGTCTCTGCTCTAATTCATCCCAAAGGTGTTCTATCAGGTTGAGGTCATGACTCTGTGCAGGCCAGTCAAGTTCTTCCACACTAAACTCACTCATTCATGTCTTTGTGTTTTGACACAGTCATGGTGGAACAGGGAGAGGCCATCCCAAAACTATTCCCACAAATTTGGGAACAAGAAATTGTCCAAAATGTCTTGGTATGCTGAAGCACTAAGAGTTCATTTCACTGGAACAACAGGTCCGAACCCAACTCCTAAAAACAACCCAACACCATAATCCTCCCTCTACCAAACATTTCACTTGGCACAATGCAGTCAGACAAATACCGTTCTCCCGGTAACTGCCAAATTCAGACTCATTCATCAGCTTGCCAGATGGAGAACTGTGATTCGTCGCTCCAGAGAACACATTTCCACTGCTCTAGAGTCCAGTGGCAGCCTGCTTTACACCACTGCATCGGACACTTTGCATTGTGCTTGGATGCACCTGCTTGGCCATGAAAACCCATTCCATGAAGCTCTCTATGCATTGCTCTTGAGCTAATCTGAAGGCCACATGATGTTTGGAGGTCTTTAGCGGTCGACTGCAGAAAGCATCCGCTGACCCTTGTTGACAGAGCTGTCATTTTATGTGGCCTATCACTTCATGGCTGAGTTGCTGTTGTTCACAATCACTTCCACTTTGTCATAATCCCACTAACAGTTGACTGTGGAATATTTAATAGTGAGGAAATTTCATGACTGCTCCTGTTGCACAGGGGGCATCCTATCACGATACCACACTGAAATTCACTGAACTCCTGAGAGCGACACATTCTGCATGCCTCTGCATGACACAAGTATTCTGCATGTCTACGTGCTTGATTTATACACCTATGGCCATGGAAGTGATTGAACCCCCCCCCCCCAAAAAAAAAAAAATTATTTTGATTTGTAAATACTTTTGGCCTAAAATAGGTTAGCTTTAGGTTTTCTGGTGGGTATATGATACTTTTCAAAAATCAACAGATTCATTTAAAATGTATAAAATGCCACAGTCTGATAATGTCCTATCTTAGCTTAAAGAAGTCCTTTTTTATTTATTCTAGTAATGTAATAACTCATTTTTACTTACTGTATTAAGTCCCACAGGGACTTAATACAGTATAGATATCTTCACCTACTAATGCACACAATTAGAAAAACACCAAATATTTTTCACTGTTTTAAAAATTCTACAAGTTTAACATATTTTGACCTATAAAGGCCATCATTGCTTTGTGTGCACAATGCACTCTTGGTTGAGTACACAAACTGTCAACAAATGAGAGTGCATGCAGATGTGGATTGTGAGGATTCACATGAAACTGACTTGGATAAGAAAGCAGAAGAGGAATATGTGATTGTGTTGCATGTTAAACTCTGGCATTATTGCTAGGGGAAGATGTTATATCACAAAAAATTCTGACCTCCAGTTGATGACAGAAAGCAGAGCTCTTTACAACAAATGCTGTCCTTGACAGCTGGCACAGAGGAACAGGAGCTGAACAGACACTGTCATCTCTGTGACGGTCTTCATTCTGATGCAAATTTTAAATCATGTCTGACATGCTTTGTTCCTCTCTTATGTTACACTCAGGTTCAAATTGAAAAGATTCAACAGAAAGCATGTTTATGTCCCCACCACTGCACTGACATGCAAACAACAATGTGGCATACAAAAGAAAATATATTTAATTCTATAAAACCACGTTTTGTTCTGTTGTTTTTTAAAATCAGATTTCAACTGCTGATGTTAATATAAGCTACAGATGTCTTCATCATCAGGATTCCTTTTAAAGACTTAGACGGTGTTTTACATAGACATACTAATTCTGTTGGGAATTAGTATGTCTGTTTTACACAGACATACTTATTCCCAACAAAATATTTAGAGTGTTGTTATTTCTGCTTGTTTTCCCGTCTAACTCTCCAGAATAAAAATACTGGTACTTATATACTGCTTTTGCACTCTTACTGAGTGCTTAAAGTGTTACCACACTACCTACAAGCCACATTCAGTCATTCACACAGCACTTTATTCAGTATCTATTCACACAGAGATTTCTTTTTAATCATGCACATACGATAGAGGCACCAGAGTAATATGGTAACGTTTTTAACATGCAGACCACTGGCCTTTCAATTGGTAGATGACCTGCTTTCTCCCCGAGCTATAGACTATTTTAAGTGGTGATTTTCCTTCATGTTATCTTCACACACAAACCCCCACACGCCCATTCTCAGACTAACCTCCGCTGGTGAGGGCTTTGTGAATGAACTCAGCAGCAGGATAGAAGTTGACACTCATGTCAAAAGTTGGGGAATCATGAGCCTCGATGCCGTGATAGGTGATGTTCATCCCGGCGTAATACTCGGCTCCCCCGCGCCACTTCGTCTGTGCACAGTTGAGGATGTGTGTAATGCCAAGTTTGGCCAGCTCACGGCGATCTGATGCAATATCCCTACAGAGAAGAGAAGGATTTTACAGTTTTGGCAGTCAAATTGATTTTTTACTTGACTACAAAACTTGTATGATTTATGCTGATATGTAACTCTTATGTGACTCCTGTGCTTATGAATGCGACATAAAAAGAGACTGCTTTTGACTAAACAGCTTTCAACTAATATGGTGGCAGGTCAGAATAATTACTTAAGTAAAACTAGTACTCATTAGGTGTTCATTTAAGCAATGGGTATTCTTTACAACTGTTATGCTTTACTTTATTTCTAAGAAGTAATAAAATAGTGCTGTAAGTGAACTGTTACCTTTCAAGTATTCATTAATTCTTACTGAATATTTACTTATTCTGCCACAGCTTAAAGGTCAGTAAACTCACTGGTCTCCAATGTAGAGTCGTGGCCATACTTCGTCTGCATGGTTGCAGGCCGTTTTGCCCGTGTATAGGAGCCTCTCTAGCTCGGAAACGGACAGGTTCGGGGAGGCGCGTTCGGAGTCTTTTCGGCTCGGAGACCTGGAGCTGCTCCGGGACCGAGAGAATCGAGACATGAACGCCATTTAATCTGGGAAAACAGATGAAAAGTACCGTTTTTTCCATTACATATTGAAGCAATTCACACATACGCGCGTTCAGAATGAAATCAAATATAAACTGATCTGGGGTTATAATAACTATGCCTCTTATCTGAATATTACATTTTATAACAAATTTACCTGTAGCTTTATTTTGATTAATACTTGGTCGTCGGGTGTTACTTTGTAATTGCAGCTACAAACAAAAACATGCAGGCCTTGTATTTTAAGCGTTTGCGGGTTTTTTTTTTTATATTTTTTTTTTAGCGCAAACGGCATATTTGTATTTACCTGTATGCTGTTTTATTCCGTCTCAGTTGTGCAGGGCTCGCTGCTCTGCGGCCATATTGACTCATTTATTTGCAATGGGAGGATAACTGAAGACGAGACAGCTGCTGTTGCTCCTCAGCATTCACGAGGCATCTTCACAGTGTTCTCAACAAGTCTTCATTAAGGTGTGTGACTCCACGGACGGAGCTCCCATTTTAAAACGACATTTAAAATATTGTTCAGTCACGCAGTGCAAAGAGCTTCTCCAGTTCTTCTCTGTGGCAGTTTACTACTGGTTGTGTTGAAATAAGCTACTTTCACCTGCTCCCTTAGTCACATTGGTCACAAGGGGTCGCCCCAGTGGGTAGCTCCGCATATTTGATTTGGCATATTTTTACGCCGACCCCCTGCGACCACTGTACAACTGAAAGTAGCTTATTTCCTGACGCAACCCCAAAAAGGATTTATGAGACGTCCTAGGATCGAACCAGGCATCTTCCACCCATCAGGCGAAAGAGAAACCCGCTACACTCTAGTTGACGTGATGAGGGTAGTGGTGTTATTTATTATTAATGGTGGTCCATATTTTGGTCATTGTGTGGGGTTGCCGCCATCTGCCGGCCAAATGGGGGAAGGCGTTAAAAATAATGTATGAAAAGGCGAATAACAATCTTACTACAAGGTCCATCCGCTCTGGAACTTTCCATCACATCGCATCCAATCACTGGAGCAATGCAGTGTTGTTCTTCTTGTGTAAACAGAAATTGACAGAAATTTTTTGTCTTAAGACTGATTACTTTTTAATGTTTTAAAGACTGATTATGTTTTATTTTTTTCTTTAGAAAGACCCTAAAAGAAAATAATAACTGTAGAAAATCTAAATTTGGGATTACTACCTCAATATTACTAGAGAAATTAAAATTTCTTCAGAGTGACTCTGGCTATGTGAAATAGTGCTATTTCTTTCCAGTATCAGACAATAACAAGATAAACTAGAAAAAGCATTTCACTATTTTCTTTTTTTTCTTGTTTGATTTCCTCACTTCTTTTTGTTTTATTGACTTGTTGTCACTTTGAATAGTTATTTCTTGGATGTTCACTTTTTCTGCATACTTCCTGTTGTATTGTCTCAATTGCAGCTGCCATTTATTCTCTTTATCATTTTCTTGCTAGGTTGGTTACTAGGTCGGTTGCTAGGTTGGTTGCTAGGCAGATAGGCCGGTTGCTAGGTAGGTTGCGAGGTTGGTTGCTAGGCCGGCTGCCAGGCTGGCTGCTAGGCAGACAGGCCGGTTGCTAGGTCGGTTACTAGGCCGGTTGCTACGTTGGTTGCTAGGCAGATAGGCCGGTTGCGAGGTCGGTTGCTAGGTCAGTTGGTAGGCAGATAGGCCGGTTGCTAGGTTGGTTACTAGGTCGGTTGCTAGTTCGGTTGCTAGGCCGGTTGCTAGGTCAGTTGGTAGGCAGATAGGCCAGTTGCTAGGTTGGTTACTAGGTCGGTTGCTAGTTCAGTTGCTAGGCCGGATTGCTAGGTCGGTTGCTAGGCCGGTTGCTAGGTCGGTTGCTAGGTCAATTGCTAGGTCGGTTGCCAGGCTGGTTGCTAGGCAGATAGGCCGGTTGCCATTTGAATTGGGCAAAAAATCAATAAAAGCTTAATATTTTTAAAATTACAAAAGTTACAAAAAGAAAAGTAATAGCATGAATCTCCAGAAGAAGCTGGACATTTTGATACCAGAAGGGTTTCTGTAGCACAAATGGTGCTGAAGTTATTAACAAGCAAAAAACGTATGGAAGAAAAAAATTGATTTTGGAGAAGAACAATACTGTGAATATTTTGAAGCATTCACAGTATTGACACGTCAGAGGTCTGTATCATGAAGCAGTATGTGGGACTTTGTGGTGTTAGTTTCCAGGGTGCATCACCACAGTACAAAAGAAAAGAAATACATGAAATAGATTAAATAAGGTGTAACGCATTTGTTATTTTAGGTCCAAATCAATGTCCAATTAATGTTCTCAAAGAGGAGTTGCACGATACAGGGGTCACTGGGGTTCAGGAGGAAGAGTGGGTCATCTGCTAATGGGAAGGTGGTTTGATCTTCAGCTCCTCCAGTTTGCACTGAAGTGTACCTGAACTCTTAGAATAAAGTACTGTGTGAAATGGTGACTATGGCTTGTGGTAAAAAGTGCTTAGTGTTCAGTTAAGAACATTAAAAGCGTTATTGCAATGTACTGTACACACAAAATAAAAAAGTGCAAAAGAACAGTATCCATAACAACAAATAAGATGTTAAAAATGCAAACAGAAAACAGATAAAGACATTGTAGTGGTGGCATAATTGTATAGTCTCACTAGATTTAAAAAAATATATATATAACTTAGAATATATATTTGGCATTTACTTCAGTTTCGTATTTGAACACAAGAAAATGGGGTTTAGAATTCGAACACATGATATAGAAAATTGCATGTAGTATCATGAGATTGATTACAAAGTATTCTCTTTTTTTTTTTTCCGCAGGCGCTTAAAGGCGCCATGACGTCAGAAACCTGCGACGCACATGTGAGCTTGTTGAGGTTGAAGAGATGGCTTCTGAGAGGCTGGATTTCCATGAAATGGGCTTAGACGACCGCCTGTTAAAGGTAGCAAACTTTGAGACTGTCAGTAAATTTTAAATAAGCTGTTTGGGGGGGACTTTGAATATTCAGGTGAGAATAAAAACCGCCGAGAAGTTTGAAAATCAGACCGTTACTGCTGGTGGAGGAACTGCTCGGGTCTCCTAACACGTCTCCCCCTCTCTTTCTCTCGAGCATGTTTTGCTTTTTACAAGCTCCACTTATAAACCGTACTACTGGAGTGGCAGAGACTTTTTACACATACACGAAGTATTGCGTAAGGGAAATTACTAGACATGAAAGTATTAAAAACCATTGTTTTCTAGACGAGACGCCGTTTTGCGGCTTTTTTAAAAAAACCATCTGTACTGACAAAACTGACCCGAAAATTAATCTAAAGCTAGAAAATCTGCTATGAATTAGCTGTTTGGCTGCCAAACATTTAAAGACACCTATTAAAACCTTTGTATAGCTTCAAATTAAACTCACATTACTTGTGTATCAGTCTAGCTATGTTCCATTTAGCAGTCATAACAGCTGGGACGCAATCTTCTTACTGCTTTGAGTTGTTCTGATATATGTAAAGATTTTATCAGATTTACAGAAGTACACAAAATAGCCTTAAGTGAGCTTTGTCTGATAATTACAGGTTTTCACAGAACTTAATGCTGCAAATGATGCTTGAAGTAATTTAGAAATCGTTTCATCTTAAAGTTTGCCCAGAAGATTGGCTCTGACGTCATAGTTTACTGTACTCAGCACTGTCTTCAGTGCAGTAACAGAGGCATGGATCTGTCTTTGAACCACTCCTCATTTTTCTCCATTTTGCTTTTAAGGAACTAAACTTTTTTTTTTTTTTTTTTTTTTTTTTTGTAATGGTCTTTAGCAACAGTTGGACATGCTGGCTGCATTTTTATTTATTTTCAGTCCACTCATTGTACCTAACTATTTTTTTTCTAACTATTTTTTTCTTCTTCTTTTTTTAAGTTCTGCAACTTAACAATGACCTATGAATTGTTCAAGCATAAAACAAGATACCTAACTCAAAGGATGAACTAGTGCTGTGTCTACACATAAACAACTTAGCACAGAGACAATTTAAAATTTTTATCATTAGGCACTTTGTTACTAGCAGCCTGTTGCAAAAAATGCATAATTTGTTCCCATTTCTTTAGTCAAATCTACAAAAAATGCCTAGTTTGCGAGATCCTAGTTTGACCGGTATAAACGAATATTTTTTGCACCAACAAGACAATTCTAAAGAGTTAATAGACAAAAACTTGGGACACTTTGACATGTTTTGCTTAATACATTTGAGGACACTGGACAAGTAGAGGATAAACGATTTGGGACGCTGAAAAAAGGTATGTACAGCAGATGAACTGTATCGGGCATTCATGTAAGATATAGGAAAAGCAAAGACATGACCCAGTACCTGAGAGATGCGTCCAGCTCTTCTGTTGATCAAGCTACTGTTCACTGAAGCCTGATCAGAAGTTGTCTCAATGGAAGTGTGGCTGTCAAGAAGCTCTTCTTAAGGAAGGGAAATGCAGAAAAAGGCTGGGGTATTCCAAATTACACAAGAAATGGACTGAAAATCAGTCAAATGGTCTTATGGAGTGATGAGTCCAGATCTGAAAATTTTTGTTCAAATTGCAAATTGAGGTCAGGAGAGAAGTACAACAGTAAGAATCGATAGCCATCTGTAAAACACAGTTGAGGCTCTGTCATGGTTTGGAGCTGCATTTCAGCTGTTGGTTTAGGGGATCTTGTCAAAACTGATGGAATTATGAACACAGAAAAGTAATGTCAGATTTTTATCCACCATGCAATACCACGTGGAAAGTATCTGGTTGACAATGGCTTCATTTTTCAGCATGAAAATGATCTCAGACATACTGCCAAAAAAGTACAAACATATCTGGATAGAAAAATGCATAATGGAACATCATCAGTCAGGAGCAGTCACAATCAGCTCAGGCATCAGCATATGCTCACTGGGCAGTCCCTGCAAGCCACTCTTATGCATACCATGAAACTGACAAGATTGAGAATAAGGTAAAGACAGAAAGCATGCTCCGTGACTTCTAATGTGATGGTCATGTCTCTGACCTTCCAGTTTCTGGAACAACTATGGAGACAGAACAACTTAAAGGTTGTTTACAGTTCACTAGTCCCCGTCTTTAAATCACTGTGCTCCAGGTTCGGTAGTTCACATTCCTCTGTTAATACAACAACTTATACAGCAATTCATAAAAACATGATTATTATAACTAGCACAGCAACTATTTTTCTAACATTGCCACACCTATTTCCCATTTTTCTAGAAAAATGTAAAGGGGGTGGGGGGCTCAAAATCTTTGCATGGTACTGTACATTAAAAATCTGAATCTGCAAAATAATCAGTAGTTGAAGCTGTGAAGTGTGGTGGAGTAAATGATAAGCCACATAACCAATGTTTCCCCTTCCATTGTCTTGGTAGAAGCACCACCACCAGCACAAGCAAAGAGTAGAACACAGTACAGAGCAGTCAGCCTGGGGGACAACGCTCTTACCAAATATTAAAATGAGACTTGTTTGACATCTGTCTGTGCAGCTAGTATAATTTGCCGCTTTTCTTATGCTTTACTCAGGCAGTTGCAGATCTGGGATGGTCAAAGCCCACTCTGATCCAAGAGAAGGCAATTCCTTTGGGTCTAGACGGGAAGGACATTCTTGCTCGAGCCCGGACTGGGTCTGGGAAGACTGCAGCATATGGGATACCTGTCATACAGCGCATCCTGGCCTCCAAACAGGTGAGTAAGAAACAGAAATGGCTGTTTTTGGAAGTAGCTTCAAGTACTAAGTTTATACAATGGAGGTTGATACTGGAGCAGTAGGTGTTACTGTTTATCTTAGATGATCGCTATAGCTTAGAGAAAAGGATATAACAACACTTCACATGTGACTCTCCAGATTATTTTTTGGATTGTGTAGTCTATAAAATGTCAGAAAAATGTGAAAAATTGTTGTGAGCACCCATTGCTTGGGACGATATCTTCTATTGTCCAGCCTTTTTTTTCCCCCTCCTGACATCTACTTAGTGTGTGTTGTTGTTCTTGTTAGAGTGTGCGTGAGCAGGATGTGAGGGCTCTGATCCTGGTGCCAACCAAAGAACTGGGTCAGCAGGTGCAGCTCATGATGAGACAATTAACGGCGTACTGCTCCAGGGACGTCCGAGTGGCTGACATCTCTAGCAAAGCTGATCTGTCAACTCAGAGGTCAGCACATTTCTTTCAGTCAGGAAGGTGAAGGGGCTTAAGATAGCTATAGCTGTTACCTGCTATAGATAGCAGGTAACAGAGCAATAATGGGTATAATAGCATCTTGGCCAGCCAACTTGCAGGGAAACATGGGAAAGTGACAAAACTTTCAAAATAAGACAGTGGATTTTCCAATGGTGAAATTATTCCCACTGTTGTCTAGGTTAGATGAAAAGAATAAATCTAATGTACTTGAACAGCCATCAGCATACCTTAGCAGCCCACCCAAGTAAAGTCTATGTGTGGATGGGCTGAGTATTTATTTATCGTTTAACTTCATGAAAAGCTTAGTAGACAGAAAAAAATGTAATCAGTTTGCTGTGATCAGGTGTACTGTTCTCCTCACTACACCTGTACATTTTTTTCACTTATAAGTTGTTCTACATCTTAGAATGTGTTACAATCCTTCCAGAGTTTTCCACATCTGGATGACTTGCCAAAGTCTAGGTATACTTACTGTGCAAAAGTCTTGGCCCACTACTGAATTATTTTTTGTTGAATCTAAGAAAAATGCCAAAGGTAAAACAGTTTGACAGGCATAAAATAGTATTTTTACACAAACAATGTGATTCCCAAAGAGTTATTGGCTGGTAATTTGGCATATCTCAAGATGGAGTGCAATTTGTTCTTAAAAAAGAAAAACTGAGGAAACTGGGCAAGTGGGGGATTCAATTCAATTTCAGTTCAATTTTATTTATATAGCAGCAAATTACAGCAGTCGCCTCAAGGCGCATTATTTTATAAGATATACCCTACAATAAGTGAAAAGTCTTGGAGTGATGAATCCAGATCTGAAAATTTTGGTTCACATCATCATCCATGTACGGAACAGTTCAGGAGACAGGTACAGCTATGCGTGTCTGCAGCAATCTATACAAACATGGTGGAAACTCTGTCATGACTTAGAGCTGCATTTCAGCCAATTGTGTTGAGGATCATGTTAATGGAAATATGAATGCAGAAAAGTTTTGATCCATCGTGCAATACTATCTTAAAGCATCTGATGGTCAACAGCTTCCTTTTCCAGAATGACAGTGATCACAAACTGCCAATGCAGTAAATGAATACCTGGATCAAAACATACAGTATCAGTCACAGACTGGCCTCCCCTGAGCTTGGAGCTCAACATTATTGTAGACAACTGAACAAAAGGCAGCCAGCATCCAAAGAGCTTTGGAGTTTGGGGTCTACTTAAAGAAATTACAAGCTTACCTAAGATAATTCAGGCTGTGTTGAAGACTAATGGTGGTCATATCAAATGCAGACTGAGCTCCTTACAATTCCACAAATTCTGTTTTTACCTGATATGCTGTATTTTCATATATGTTTACACGTGTCTCAGTAAAATGCTGAAGCTATTTCCTCGCAAAATGTAAATAAATGAAGTGACACAAGACTTTGCATGGTACTGCATTGAGTACTGTAGTAACAAGTGCTTTTTTTTTTTTTAATCTGCATTTCATTTACTAGTGAACATCCTCCTTGCTAATGAAATTTGAAATTTGCCAAACATAACGATATATTGTGAATGATGATCACTTTTGTGTCTGAACAGGCCCATTTTAATGGAGAAGCCTGATGTGGTTGTGGGGACGCCGTCCCGTGTGCTCGCCCATCTCAATGCCCAGAACCTGGTCCTGCATTCTTCTCTTGAGATGCTGGTGGTAGACGAGGCAGACCTGATCTTTTCTTTTGGCTTTGAGTCTGACCTGAAGAACTTGTTGTGGTGAGAGTGTGACAGACAGATTTTCACTGGAAGGAACTCACTTGCTTCATGCAGGTGTGGTCTTCTGCTGCTGTTTGTTTTAAAATTTTCATTAGAAATATTAAGAAAAAAAATTGTAGTTGGCTTCAAGGAAGCATAACAATTGTAAAATAAAATAAAGGAATAGCCCTGCCCTGAGACTAGCATTACACTGGGAAAAAGGGCTCATGGTATAATATAGTAAATGGACTAGTTCTTATATAGTTCTTTTCTATTCTACTCAAAGTCCTTTATACAACATGTTTGAATTCACTTCACTTATTCTGCTGTTGAATTGAATAGAGGTGACCTGCTTTTCACTATTTTGTCATATACGCTGGTTGATGTTCATATTAAACGTGTCCAAAACTTCAAAATGTATTGTGAAACTATGTACAAGTAATCCCTGTGAGCCAAAAGCTCAGGCTTCAGGATGCTCTCAGCACTCCTGTTCTGGAAGTTTATCATACTATTGTACTCTGTGAGACCTCAGTGAGAGTGGAAATCCCTAATATGGTCATCTCAGGCACACAACTCTGGCTGTGAGCACAGAATAGTGTTCAAGCATTCTGTTTGTGACTGCCAGCCAGTCGGGAGAAAGTTGGCTTTAAGGCCAAGGGGAAGGGAGCTAAAACAGCTTAATGCAAGAAAACAGTTATGGGCTGGAAAAGAGCAGAGTAGGTGCACTTTACAATGAATAAAAGTGCAGTGTAAATAATTGAACAATAATAAAAAAAAAACACTAAATAAAATAAAGGTACCAAAAAAGGAAAAGCATAATTTTGCACATGCAGCTGTACTTAAGTTTGTTCTAACAAATGCATAAGAACTGCTGCTTAAAGTTTTTGCATAGGTTGGAACAAATTGGTTGAGTAGAATTTATTAATTAATATGTGTAACTCTCAGCACAGCCTTCTTGGATAACTGCTAGAAATGCAAATGGCTCTTTTTTCCTCCCTGCAACCTTCATCACAAGTTGACTGTGCTTGCGTTTAGTTTGGCTTTAGTTGGGCTTAGGTTAGTTATTGTAGCTTTAATGTCAAATTCCTTTTTTTGTCATTAATTGTTTTTTTTTTCTTTTTTTTTTCTTTTTTAACAGCCATTTGCCAAAAATCTACCAGTCCTTCCTGATGTCGGCTACTTTCACCGAGGATGTCCAGGCCTTAAAGGAACTGCTGCTACACAACCCTGTAATGTCTCTTTCACACTCACGCCCACAAAGGTTTTCTGTATTCTACACAGTTGAATGTTTAGTATTATTATTATTAATATTATTATTATTATATAATACTTGAAGTTTTCAGTGTAATTCACTGTTTTGTTAATTCAGTATATGAACCAGTTTTCCACCTACTACAAGTTCTAGCGAGAGCTTGGTTCGTATTGCCAGCAATAAGTCGGGCTCGTTCCTGATGGGTGTTGGACTCCACCAGGGCTGCCCTTTGTCACAATTCTGTTCATAATTTTTATGGACAGAATTTCTAGGCATAGCCAAGAGGTGAAAGACTTCCACCTTGGTGGCCTCAGAATCCCTTCTCTGCTTTTTGCTGATGATGCGGTCCTGTTGGCTCCATCATGTGGTGGCCTCCAGCTTGCAGTGGAATGGTTTGCAGCCAAGTGTGAAACGGCTGGCATGAGACCCTCTAATTCTGAGGCCATGGTCCTCAGCCAGAAAAGGGTGGAGTGACCGCTCTGGCTCAGGGACAAGTTGTTGTCCCAGGTGGAGGAGTTAAAGTATCTAAAGTTCAAGAGTCTCTGGAGAAGGGAGCGGGAGATTGGCAGACAGATTGGGGCTGTGTCTGCAGTAATGCGGACGCTGACACTACACCGGTTTGTCGTGGTGAAGAGGGAGCTGTGCGTGAAAGTGAAGCTGTCGATTTACCAGTCGCGAATGGTAAATGGTAAATGGACTAGCTCTTATATAGCGCTTTTCTACTCAGTCACAGCACTCAAAGCGCTTACACAACACGTTTTACATTTACCCATGCGCTCACATTCATACAAGCACTTCCATGTTTCCACTAAGCTAAGTGCTTTTTAATTAACTAACATTCACACACATTCACACTCCGACAGGACGGTCGGAGAGCAACTTGGGGTTAAGTATCTTGCCCAAGGATACATTGGCATGTAGCCTGGAGTAGCCAGGAATCGAACCGCTGACCTTCCGATCAGTAGGTGACTTGCTCTACCTACTGAGCTACAGCCACCCCGCGAATGAGATCGCGAATAGAAGCGGCAGAAATTAGCTTCCTCCGAAGCCTTGCTGGCCTCTCCCTTAGAGATAGGGTGAGCAGTGCAGCCATTTGGGAGGGGCTCAAAGTAGAGGCGCTGCTCCTCCACATCGAAAGAAGCCAGTTGAGGTTCGGATATCTGACTAGGATGTCTCCTGGGCACCTCTTGGTGAGGTGTTCCAGGCATGTCCTAACGGGGGGAGGCCCGAGGCAGACCCAGGACACGCTGGAGAGATTATATCTCTCGGCTGGCCTGGGAACGCCTCGGGGTCCCCCCAGACGAGCTGGAGGAGGTGGCTGTGGAGAGGGAGGTCTGCACTTCTCTGCTTAGGTTTTTGTCCCTGCGACCCGGCTCTGGACAAGCAGAAGAAAATGATTTGATGGATGACAACTAAATTTGTTCTCTGGGGAAAACTGTAGTGAAGAATAAGAGTTTGTTTTAATAATTTGTGATGTGGTTGATTTTTAAGCTGTAGTAATAGATAATATACAGCTGTGTTGATTTGTTTGTTTGTTTTTCTTCACATCCTGTATGGATCCTGTGTTTTGTTAGGTGATACTGAAGCTTCAGGGATCTCAGCTCCCAGACAGCAGCCAGCTGCAGCAGTACAGTATCAAATGTGAGGAGGAGGACAAGTTCCTGCTCATTTACACACTTCTCAAGCTGCAACTCGTTAAGGGGAAGACACTGTTGTTTGTGGGAACTGTGGACAGATGCTACAGACTCAAACTGTTCCTCGAACAGTTTGGCATTCCTGCCTGCGTCCTCAATTCTGAGCTGCCTGTTCAGTCCAGGTGAGAGAACATGACGCTGTTAAATTTATTTTTGCATTTTTCTGAGATGGAAGCATATCTTGTAAAGTTAAGGTGTGTACTATTTACAATATTATTGTTTAGTTTTCTCCTGATGATGGACTGATGAATATGAATATTATAGTGTTAGAGAAGCCTTGAGCTCCTTAGAACTTTCCCAGAATTCCTTTGTGACCTTCTAGACTGTTACGGTGATCTTTATTGGGCAACAAATGTTGTGGAATGGTGGCAGTGTAATTAATTTGATCAATTTTGAGTCAATGTGTCTGTGGATTTTAGTCCAGACTTACCTCTAAAAAGTCATATTCTGTAGTATTTCCTCAAATTATTAGAAAGAGTTTTTGATGCTAAAATCAAAAATCTAATTAGTTTGTGCCATTATTCACTTCATCAGACATGTGATTTTGAAGAAAATTGACCCCAGTTGTTTAAAAGAAGGGGAGGGGGGGTGTTTGAGGACAATGAAAGAACCTCTTGATGTTTGTCTCCTTTGCAAGTAGTTTATTTGCAAAGCACATTGTGACAGATAGATACTCTCCAGTGAGTCTCTCATCCTGTGCTTGAACTCCAACTTCATGGTCTTACTGCAGCTAATGGTCCGTGTTCTGCTCTGTGGCTTTGGGGTGCTCAGTGTAGCAGAACAAAACAAGTTCTGAACTTGCCTCTGAACTTGGCCCTGCAGCTTGTAGAAGAGCGGTTACTACTGCAGTCCAAGATTGTGAAATTGGAGTAGATTTGTCTGTGGGATGAGAACCTCTTTGTGCAGCAGTTGGATGACATCAAGAACAAAGATATAATTACCCAAGCAACAAGAAAGGAAACCATGACGAGACGTGCCGAGCATAGCTGGGTAGTTGATATACATAAAAACATTGACCACTAGTAAATCAGTGATGGGTGGCATTGTTCTTACAGCCAGATTTAAAAAATGCTTTAGCTATAGTTTGATAGTCTGCCAGAGTAAATTTCAGTGTGTAGGGAAAATCTGATGATTAATACAAAAATATAGAAAATCTCAAAACATTCAAAATTTCTGAAAAATAGGGCTCATATGATTTTTGTAATCTTGGTATTATTGACGATAAAAATTTTCCATCTGCAGTGACTGGAGGGATTAAATGATTTTGGAAAAAATCAGCTGAAGAACCCTGATTCATGGTGGTGAAAGCTTTTCAGAGAAAGCTTTTCTTTTTAATTTGTTGAAATTTCAAGTGAATGTTGCAGCAGAAATTGATAGTGTATCCACAATAAGTAGACCCATGATTAACTATTAATATTTATGATTTTTTTTTTTTTTTTTAGTATCTTTTAGATTTGGGGCCCCACGTGGCACAGGACACCCACAATAACAAAAGTTCTTCTGTTTGTGTTTGTATTTTGTAACACTCTTCTGCAGGTGTCACATCATCACCCAGTTTAATCAGGGGTTTTATGACTACATCATTGCCACAGATGAGCAGAGTCTGGCTGAGCTAACCACTGCACCACAGACAACTACAGGGAAAGAGAAGAAGAAAAAGACCCCAAAGAAGGGAGGAAAGTAAGTCACATTATTGATGTTTAACAATCAGACTTTGAGAAATAAAAACCATCAGAGGATATATATTCTGAAGTGGCACAGGATGGAAAAAAATGTCAAGAATTTTTAGCTTGGTTGTTTTTAAGAAAAAAATCAAGGTTTTGTCATAGACTTGGTGGCAGTGTTGGTGGCGCTGGTTGTTGCACAAAAACTTGGCCACAACTTGAGAACAATTCACACCATAGCTGTATCTACTAAAAATCTGGGACAAGTTTGAATCTCGTTGACGCTGACTTAAAGGGAAAGGTCAGAGGTCAAGTTTTCTGAAAATCTTGTGAACACAATAACTTTGAACAATTTCACATAGGATGTTCAAATTCACACCACAGATGCATACTGTTCAAGCTAAACCCATCAAGCTTCACACACTTGTTCTCTGATTTTTACATTAAAGTGATACTTCATGAACCAGTTAGATTTTCTGAATCACCACACTGTAAAACTACAGCCCCCCCCCCCTCAATCTTGCTCCTCCCTCTAAACATTAAAATGATGTTCTGAATCTGATGTCACAGGAGTTGCATTGTGTGTTCCTGTAACAGTGTTCCTGGACTTATTGTGACATTCCAAAGTATGGTAGAAACCGCAATAAAGGCTAAACTTTGAGTCACTCAGTGTTAATAAATAAAGGTCAGTTTCGTCTGTATCATCTGCCTGGTGTTAACAAGAACAGTGCCCTGGGTGTCTTGGATGGCTGTGATCCTTAATAATACGCTGGTACCACTGTAGGTAGAGGTCCTTAACCCCTTATTTACCACAGACCCACCAGCCAAAAGTGCTGCCATTCATGGACCTCTGTCAACAATTATTGTAATTAACCCTATGTTGGGTGTGAAGTGGAACTTCTCAGCTTTCAGAATCTGCTTGAAATTTTCCAATGGGACAAACAGTCGCGTAATTACGGTAATTCAAAGAGCATTTGATCAGACGTCTCAGTGGTGATACACTCGGCATTAACCAGCTGTTCACGGCAAGTAAGGGCAGGTAACAAATGTATCGGTGGCGATCGCCCGATGTTAAAGGGTTAATGGCAGAAGGCTCTTGCCAGTGATGTTCTCTGCTGCTTCTACCACTTTCTGTACAGTGATTTCCATCTGTCTGGCAGAGCAACTCCCATACCAAACTGTCATGCAGCCTGTCGATTGTTTTCCCACAGAAGGTGGAGGAGATGTTGGCATTCATGACAAAATTCTTAAGCCTCCTTATAAGTGCTGGTGAGTTTTCCTGACAACAATGTCCAAGTGTAGAGTCTAGGAGAGATCCTTGGCAATGTGCACACCAAGGAACTTGAAACTACTATTTCAACCTCAGCGCCACTGATGTGGATGGGCAGGTGTCCTTCTCTTTGTGGTTTCCTGTAGTCCACTATCATCTCCTTTGTTTTGCTGAAATTGAGAGAGAGGTTGTTGTCCTGGCACCAGTAGCTTAGTGCCTTCACCTCCTCTCTGTAGGCTGTCTCACCATTGTCTGTGATGAGGCCCACGATGTGCAGACTTAATGATAATTTTGGGACTGTGATTGGCAGCATAGTCGTGAGTAAACAAGGAGTACAGGAGTGTACTTGAGCACACAGCCCTGAGGTATTTCAGTGTTTATGATGAGCGAGGAGGAAGTGTGTGTTCTAACTCTCACCACCTGGGTCCTGTTTGTGAGGAGGTTGAAAATCCACCTATAGATGGACATCCCAAGCCCAGGTCATTGAGTGATTGAGCTTGGAGACAAGTTTCATAAGGATGATGGTGTTGAATGCTGATCTGTAGTCAATAAAGAGCATTCTCACATATGTGTTCCTTTTTTCCAGGTGGGCGAGGGCAGTGTGTGCTGCCGAGGTGATGTCATTGTTCGTAGCTCTGTAGGTAAATGCTGCTTCTGAGTTAGAGTTCTCCAAGCCACTAATGATATCATACAGTTTGTCCAGGACCGCAGATCTGTTGGCTTGTGGGGGAATGTAAACAGCTGAGAGGGGAACACGGGAGTTCACTTCAATGGTCAACAGCTCAAGAACCGGAGAGCAGAGCATTACTAAGGCACAGTTGTCTGTGGCCCACGAAGAATTAACCATAAAGCGCACACTTCCTTCCCTTGGCTTGCCTGAGTCCTTCGTTCTGCCTCCCCATTGAACCATAAACCTGTCCAACGTGATTATGCCATCAGGCTTGCTGGATTCCAGCTACATCTGTGTGAACACCAAAACACAGCAGTTCCTGATGTCTTTTTGATGTTTAGTTCATTCACGCAGCTCATTCACCTTTTTTGTCCAGAGAGTGGACATTAGCAATCAGGATTCTGGGCAGAGGCAGCTCACTGTTACTCCGTCGGGTTCGGGACAGAGCTCCAGCACGCTTCCTTCTCTTGGATTTCCTCCAGCACAATGTAATTTAACAAAGGACCCAGGGCACAGTAGCATCTGTGATAAAAGTTGTTAAAAGTCCAAATTGGCTGATGAGCATAACTCCGAAAGTGTTTGTTGCTCATAATGAATCAGTGATAGTGCTATATAAAGAGCTAGTAGTAAAAAGTAAGCAACTTTTTTTTTGCCGAGTTGACTCGGGGCTGTCATTAGTGCAGCCATCCTACGATGCACCCTACAAGAGCAAATCTTGACCTTGTTTGAAAGCAAAAATCCTCACAATGAACCATTTTAAGATACCAACACCACAGCAACAATAATACCTGACTTTGGCACAGCAGCAGTTTCTACCCTTTCTGCCATCTAAGGGCCCATATTTGTTGAATCACTGTGTGCTGCACTTTTTTCTTAAAAAAAAAAAAAAAAAAAAAGCTTCAAAGTTCTTTGTCAGTGACCAAAAGGGTGGATGTTGAGTTGGATTGCTGAAATCCATATTTTACTAAACCTTGTTGCCTTCTACTGAGCATGTGATTCTTGATGTGTGCCTAAAATTTAACTATGTGTTTAACTTTTACTATTTCAAAAAACTTGAACTTTCAAAACAATCTGTGTTTATAGCCGCATTGAAAAAAACACTTTATGTGGTATAACCCATGTCCTCAGAGATTGGATGATAGAACCACACTGTTAAAAAGTCCTTTAATGGGCATCTGCACACTTTGACTGCATTGTTCCCTATGAATGGTCTCTTTAGGAGTAAAGATAGAGAATATGGAGTGTCAAGAGGTGTGGACTTCCAAAATGTTGCCAATGTAATCAACTTTGATTTCCCAACAACTGTGGAATCGTATATTCATCGAGTTGGAAGGTAAGTGAAGTTTCTTTCAGAAAATTACACGATGTAATCTTTAAAAAAAAAAAAAAATCAATGTCACTTTGTTTGATTCCTGTAGAACGGCGAGAGCAGACAACCCCGGCACCGCTCTGTCATTCGTGTCTCACACTGAGCTCAGTTGGCTGTCAGAGGTGGAGGAGGCACTCAGTGGAGGTAACAAGGATTTTGATCTAGTCTTAGTCCTACATCTTTGACTGGCTTTTACACACAAAAAATACATAAACATGGAGTTCCGCTTATATAATGTTAACAATATCATACTCAGTCTGCACTTTCAGGACACCATTTCAGTACTAATGACTGTAGCATGTTTTTCATTTTACTTTCCACATAGTTACGTGCTGAAAAAGCCCAGGTTCAGTTTTCTTTTCTTTTTTTTTCTTTTTTGCTCTAAATGAGTGAGGTAGTAGAATGTGTTAATCCTCAGGGACTGATATGCAGTGGTGTAAAAAAGCATTGCGGCTTTCAGATTTCTTAACCTCTTGCATATTTTTCGCACATACATGTTTCACATCAAATTTTAATGTTAGACAAAGATAACCAAAGTAAATACAAAATGTAGTTTAAAATTGTATTTTTATTTATTAAGGAAAAAAGCTGTCCAAACCTACTAGTGTGGAAATTAACTGTGTTTAGCCACTTTTCTTTCAGTTTCAAGTTCAATTTTAAGTTTAAATTACTGCCAGACCTGCTGAATCAAGGAATAATTTAAATAGAACCAGTCTGAAAAACTGAAGTAGGAATAGTAGTAAGTTATCTCAAAAAGCAACACTTCATGCCACGATCTAAAGAAACTCACTTGGGACTTGAGCAAACCACAGTAAGAGCCGTTATCTGCAAATGGAGAAACCTGGAACAGTGATGAACCTTCCTAAAAGTGGTTAGCCTACCAAAAATACTCCGACTCATCCAGGAGGTCACAAAAGAAGCCAGAACAAAATCTAAAGAACTGCAGGCTTCACTTGCCTCTGTTAAGTTCAGTGTTTACAACTCAACAGTAAGAAAGAGACTGGACAAAAATGGCATCCTTTGGAGACGCAAAGAACGCAAAGGTTCATCAACATTTGCCAAAAAACATCTTGATGATCTGCAGGACTTCTGGGACAATATTTTATGGACTGACAAAAGTTGGAACTATTTTGGAAAGTTTGTCTCATTAAAACTAACATAGCATTTCTTAAAAAGAACATCATACCAGCAGTCAAACATGGTGGCGTTAGTGTGATTGTTTAAAAGAATGAAGATTTTGGAGTGGTCTAGTCAAAGTCCAGACTTAAACCTGATTTTTCCATGACCTTAAACAGGCTGTTCATATTAAGACCTTCTAATGTGGCTGCATTAAAACAATTCTGCAAATAAAAGTGAGCCAAAATTCCTGCGACGTTATCGACTCATTGCCAGTTATCACAAATGCTTGATTGCAGCTCTTGCTGCCAAGGATGGCAAAACCAGTGATTAGGTTTAGGAGGCAATTACTTTTTCACACAAAGTCCAGTGAGGTTTGGAAAGCTTTTTTTCACCTTAATAAATGGAATCATATTTTAAACACTGCATTTTGTATTTACTTGGGCTATCTTTTTGTGATATTAAACTTTGTTTGATGTTCTGACAATGTTTTGACAAATATGCAAAAATTAAGAATATTTTTTTACAGCACTGTATATCAGTGGTGGCTCCAGAAATATTTTTCTGAAGGTGTTAAGGGGGGGCTAAGCATTTTACTGAGAGTGCTATGAAGGATGATTTGTTCTCTCAGTTCACAACACACACACACACACAAGCTATTTTCTTGGGGGTGCTATGGGGGGTGCTATGACTTTTCCAGGGGGAGCTATAGCACCTATATAGTACTATACACTGCTGTATATAGTATTTACAGTGATGCGTTATTTGAAACATGTTTAATATGAACATCCACTGTTGAAATTGTGTAGTATATGTCAGATGATATGGAAAAGATGATTGAACCCCTTTGAGGGTTATTTTATTTTAAATTGATGACTATTGGAAACAGTAATAAAGGGAAGTTTATAGCTTAAGCATTTACTGTTCTGTAATCTTTAACAGTTCAAACCCAAGTGATCATTTTCAAGCAAATGGATTACAACTAAAACTAATTATAACAAATCTTGTTAGTTTCAATCATTTTTCTAGTTTTCTTTGTTGTTACTGTAAGCTAAATTATAAAAACATACCAGAACCAGTAATATTTTTGATTGACTAGTTAAAAATATCCATCCATCCATTCCGCTTATCCTGTTCAGAGAGGCAGGGTACACCCTGTACAGGTCACCAGCCTGTCGCAGGGTCAAAACAAAGAGACAGACAACCATTTACACCTATGGGCAATTTAGAATGACCAATTAACCTAACCCCAGTAACTGCATGTCTTTGGACTGTGGGAGGAAACCCACACAGACACAGGGAGAACATGCAAACTCCACACAGTGAGAGGTCCGGGCCAAGGTGGAATCAAACTCAGACCTTCTAGATGTCATTCTAGCTGTGAGGCAGCAGTGCTAACCACCACGCCACCGTGCTGCCTAGTTAGTTAAAAATATGGTGTGTCAAACCACACATAACCCAAGTAAATACAAGGTACAGTCAGTAATTTTTTGAGGTTATTAAATAGAACAAAAAGGACATTGTATACATAGATTAGTGTATAATTACACCTTTCATGTAATTATACTATAATAATAATGCATCAAACTGATGCATTCCTATAAACTTAAATTGAATTAATCAAATATTCATAGGAGCGGGCCCTGGTAAGAAAACAGAACTCAGTTGACTGCAGTCCACTGACATCTAGCTGTGAAAATTTTCGACACTAACTTTAAACAGCATTCAGGTAAACACAAGCTCGAGCTCTGTTGTTAGGTTAGCTGTGTTTATGCTGAGGTAACTGGCTGCTGGATGTGCTTTCATGTTTGTTTGTTGGCCATGTTTCTGTTTGTAGGAGATCAGCAGTTTTTATTTTTCCTCTATTATGTTTATTTGTAAGAAGATGTTTTCATTCTGTTTGTGTTTAGATGAGACCGATTCTGCCCTCAAACCTTATGAATTTAAAATGGAGCAGATTGAAGGCTTCAGGTACAGGTGCAGGGTGAGTATCCAACTAAAGATAATGGATAAAAAGCCAGTTTGGTGGCATCATTGTTGCATTTTAAAGAAATATAATTTGTTATAATTTGCTTTGTTTTGAGAGTTATTCATTTGTGTTAAATTAGTTCTTGAACATGTAAATGGTCTTTCTAACAAAACATAGATGGAATAAGTTCTATTGACTTTATGTTGGCCATCTCTCATTTTTCTATTGAGGGAAAAATTATTTTGAGATAATTATCTTTGTCGTGTTATCACCCAGTCCCAGTTCAGTTTGGTTTTTTTTTGTTTTCCTGTGGTTTAATTGTAAATGTGTGAATTTCCCTTCGGGATCAATAAAGTTGTTCTTATTTAATGTGAACATTGATTATTTTTGATTTGTTTGCAGGATGCAATGCGCTCAGTGACAAAGCAGGCAGTGAAAGAGGCCAGACTAAAAGAGATCAAACAGGAGCTGCTAAATTCAGAAAAACTCAAGGTGAGAGATGGACATTTTTCTGAAATGACACAAAGGAAGGCAGAAGTGTTTGAACATATTCTGACTGGATGTTTGTGATGACACTCAGACATATTTTGAGGACAACCCCAGAGATCTGCAGCTGCTCAGACATGACAAAGACCTCCATCCTGCTGTCGTCAAACCTCACCTCAAGAACGTACCCGAGTATCTCAGTAAGACTGTGTGATTCTGTCCTAACCAAACATTTTCCTTTATTTTTCCCCATTATGATGTGTATTCTTCATAATGCTAAAAATATTGATATGTTATTAAATGTAAATATTTATTCTAAGGGAGCTTGCTTTTCATGTCCCCATAATATAACTGTAAATGCAAGGCTAGAATTGCAGTCTGGAGTGGCAGAGGTCTCAAATGTCTGTGGGCATTTTTTGTAATTGTTACATAATTAGACAAACTCCAAATGTTCTGTGGTGAGTCCCATTGTTGCATGTGTAGTGGCTTTTGTTTTGTCTACTTGTGTGCAGGTGAAAGTAAGCACTTGGAGGGTTATTAACATGCCACACCTCTGCAATTATAGTTTAAAAAAAAAGTCTCGAGCCCCCCTCATTTTTAACAGAGCTCCATGTATGTTTGCATGATTAATAAACACTGCAGTTATTTCCCATTTTCCTAGAAAAATATAAAGAAATGAGGGTTGACTTGCACAGTACTGTATCTCAGTTGCTGAGTGGCTTGTGACAAAGTGAAAGTGAATTTTTTTTTTGACTCTCAGACAAATTTCAGCTCCACCACACTGGTGACAAAAGTCTGACTTGTCAATCACAAATCATTAGCTAATGAGCAAGCAGTTTTACAGTCAGGTCCACCCTTTCCTATCTCATCTGGTTTCTTGCAAACAAGATGATGATGGCAGAAACATTCATCTTGAGGCTTAAAAATCAGGAGTTAGGAAACCAGTTGGTGGTATCATGGTAGTGATGTACATCTCATGGAATACTGTTTATGGTTCAAGCTGTTTGGATTGCAGTGACTGAACTTCAATAAAAAAAAAGCAGGGTGCCTGTCCAGTCTTTGACTAACTGGAAAAAATATTAATGCAAGTTTCCAGTAAATCAGGGTGTTATTTAATGTAGCTGGATGCACACCCAAGTAAGGTTTCTGTGGAGAAACACTGTTGTGAGAGTAAAGGTGTAAACCAAGCTACACTCATCACACACTAAAAGTTCCTTCCTTTGAATCTGTGCAACCCAGACAAGTAGTTCTACATATTCTCACAGGTACACATCCACTCCAGTTGTCTTTTAAATTTGATAAGCACTCTACCTTGAAGTCCTACAATTTCACTCACTTTTCTCCAAGCTCTGTTTCTTTGTCTCCTTATAAACTGATAAATAAAGCAAATACCTGCACCAACCCTCAAATGGCTTTAATAAGCTTATCTTCCATTTGTGTTTATTAACATTAGAGTCCCAGCTAATAGGTTTTTGTGAGTGATGAAAAATTTTCACCCAAGTTGAAATATTTTAACTTGTGCTAATGCAGATTGGCCTGTTTCTGGTTGCACAGCAGGAATTTGTCAGTTTGCCTGATTGCAGAGACATGGCCTACAATCGTGTTGCATGAAAACATTTTATATTTGTGTGAACATTGTGAATATTTTGCTTATCACTACCCATGACATTTTTAAAAATACTGTTGAAGGCTTACTTAAAGTCAGAAAAAGGAGAAAATGCTTATTATTATTATTACCACAAGAAAAAAATATTATCTTGGAAATAATGAAAATTCAGTTTCTTGTGGACTTGAATGGGAGCCCAGCAACAGATTTAGGTCCCTGTTATGTAATCTAGCTATGTGGAAGCACATTTATGTTGAGTGCAGTTATCATTTGATTTTTGTCCTGCAGTTCCTGAGGCACTGAGGGGTGTGGTGCATCCACTGTCAAGCAGAAGGAGGCGGAGGAAAGAAATGGGAAAGAAACCAGAAGGAGTCATCAAGAGCAGCTTTAAGGTGAGATGTGGTTAAGGGTGACTGTGAAACCAGGTCTCTGATATGCTACAGAGTGTAATTATTTGATGTGTTCTCAGAAGAAAAACATTTTTTTTGTCAATCTTTATTCATTGTTTTAACTTCACCTTTTTAAATATATATATTTTTATGTATTTTCTGTTTCTCTGTGAAAGCAAACTGAATATCTTTAAGATTTTATTTGAACAAAATCAGGCATTCTAAGATGCAACTGTTGGCACTAGAAACTATTTAATCTCCTAAAAGGCAACTAAAATAATGGTGCTCATTAATCAGCAATAAAAATTCTGACTCACAGCGTGTATATCTGGCTATTGACTGTCATTCGAGTATATTTTTTTCATGTGTTTCTCAAAGTATTGCCAGGCTCTTTTACAAAGCCCACAGTCTAAACTGCATAATAAAACAAAAATGTCCAGGGATGTAGATTAAATAATATCCTAGAGTCGAGCTCATATGCTTCTTTTTTGTCTCTGGTAGAAAAAAATCCCGGGGAAGAACCCACTGAAGAGTTTCCAGTACACTGGTGGGAGAAACAGAAAAGGCAAAGCAGTCCAGTCGTAGTTGTTGGAGTGTTATTACTTTCTCACCAGGAAGACCATTTAATCGGTCAAATTAAAACGTATAGCTAATGATATATGATGGAATAGCATATGGGTATAACTGTATTCAGTGCATTTGTTCTGTATAATTAAAATGTTTATTGGAATAAAATTTGTTCTCAGACTGTGTTGTGCTTCTTGGGTCTCATGTTTGCAAGGCTGTTTACATGTTATCTGATTAGCACACAGACATTTGCTAATTGGCACCTAAAAATGGTACAGTTTAGACGACCTTTATGCTTCAGTTTTGGTGAGTGAAGTTCTAGTATTTTGTGTTTCTTGGGTTTAAGCCACTCCACAATATGGCTCACACCCTGAAAAGTATAGTGTACTTAGAATGTAAGATGGGGAAATATCGTTTGCTCTTCTGCAAAACTATGATGGAATTATGCAGTACTTAAAACATATTTGTGGCTCCTTTCCTGTAAAATATCCAGAAATTAGTCGAGGTTAAGCCACTCCATAAAAATGTACAGTGTACTTAAGTGTAAGCTGAGGAAATGCTGTTTTTCCTCTAAATTCCCAGGAAATAACAGTATTAGGAAGTACTTAAAATTACTCACATATAATAGTCTCCTTTTCTATAAAATACCCAGAAGTATAAGTAATATTAAGTAGAGCCTAACAACTTAGATTTACTTACAATATAATTCTTTCCTGTAAAATATCTGAAGTTATGCAATACATAAAATTACTCAGGCTATGTACAATTAATTGTGCACTGAAACACTTTACTGCACATAACACTATATTAGTAAATTTTATTTTAAGTATTAAAAGTAAAAGTAATTTTTCTGCAGAAAAATGCTGTATATAGATTACTGTTACTGCTGCAGGTAATTAAGACTGACATTGTTTGAAATGCGGCTGTCCCCAGAAGACTTTATCTTTAAAAAGCTGTTTTCTGATAAGCTCAAAAAAAAAAAAAAAAACAGGCCTACACCTTGAATATTAAAATTAAATTATAAATACCCAGAATCTGTGATTGTGTACAAACTTTTGAGTGGTCCATCCATCCATTATCTTCCGCTTATCCTGTTCAGGGTCACGGGAGGGGGCTGGAGCCTATCCCATCTGTCATAGGGCGAAAGGCATGGTACACCCTGAACAGGTCGCAAGCCTGTCGCAGGGGTAACACCAAGAGACAAAACCTTTTACACACATTCGTACCTATGAGCAATTTAGAGTGGCCAATTAACCTAACCCCAGTAACTGCATGTCTTTGGACTGTGGGAGGAAACCCACGCAGACACGGGGACAACTTGCAAACTCCACACAGAGAGAGAGGGAGAGGCCTGGGCCAAGGTGGGATAGAACCCAGACCTTCTAGATTGTACACTGCTCAAAAAAATAAAGGGAACATTTAAACAACATAATATAACTCCAAGTAAATCAAACTTCAGTGAAATCAAACTGTCCACTTAGGAAGCAACACTGATTGATAATCAATTTCACATGCTGTTGTGCAAATGGAATAGACAGCTGGTGGAAATTATTGGCTATCCGGTCTTTAAGTCCGACGTCACTTCTGGGTCCAGATGCCCATAAATGGACAGCAATGGCAGCCCAGTCACTGTTCACTATTACATTCTTATCGGTCAAAACAACGAGTGACACAGCATTGCTGAGTATTGAACACAGGAGAGTTTGGACCCGGAAATGGAATTCTACGTCATAGACCGGATTAGCAAGACACACTCAATAAAGGAGTGGTTCTGCAGGTGGGGACCACAGACCACTTCTCAGTACCTATGCTTTCTGGCTGATGTTTTGGTCACTTTTGAATGTTGGTGGGGCTTTCACACTCCTGGTAGCATGAGACGGACTCTACAACCCACACAAGTGGCTCAGGTAGTGCAGCTCATCCAGGATGGCACATCAATGCGAGCTGTGGCAAGAAGGTTTGCTGTGTCTGTCAGTGTAGTGTCCAGAGGCTGGAGGCGCTACCAGGAGACGTGGAGAAGGCCGTAGGAGGGCAACAACCCAGCAGCAGGACTGCTACCTCTACCTTTGTGCAAGGAGGAACAGGAGGAGCACTGCCAGAGCCCTGCAAAATGACCTCCAGCAGGCCACAAATGTGCATGTGTCTGCACAAACGGTTAGAAACCGACTCCATGAAGATGGTACGAGGGCCTGACGTCCACAGATGGGGGTTGTGCTCACAGCCCAACACCATGCAGCACGCTTGGCATTTGCCAGAGAACACCAGGACTGGCAAATTCGCCACTAGTGCTCTGTGCTCTTCACAGATGAAAGCAGTGGGTCAGTAATGGTGTGGGGTGGCATTTCTCTGGAGGGCCGCACAGCCCTCCATGTGCTCGCCAGAGGTAGCATGACTGCCATTAGGTACCGAGATGAGATCCTCAGACCCCTTGTGAGACCATATGCTGGTGCGGTTGGCCCTGGGTTCCTCCTAATGCAGGACAATGCTAGACCTCATGTGACTGGAGTGTGTCAGCAGTTCCTGCAAGATGAAGGCATTATATACTATATATACTAATATTATATACTATGGACTGGCCCGACTGTTCCCCAGACCTGAATCCGATTGAGCACATCTGGGACATCATGTCTCTCCATCCACCAACGTCACGTTGCACCACAGACTGTCCAGGAGTTGGCGGATACTTTAGTCCAGGTCTGGGAGGAGATCCCTCAGGAGACCACCTGCCACCTCATTAGGAGCATGCCCAGGTGTTGTAGGGAGGTCATACAGGCACGTGGAGGCCACACACAATACTGAGCCTCATTTTGACTTGTTTTAAGGACATTACATTAAAGTTGGATCAGCCTGTAGTGTGTTTTTCCACTTTAATTTTGTGTGTGACTCCAAATCCAGGCCTCCATTGGTTAATAAATTTGATTTCCATTGATGATTTTTGTGTGATTTTGTTGTCAGCACATTCAACTTTGTACAGAACAAAAGTATTCAATGAGAATATTTCATTCATTTAGATCTAGGATGTGTTATTTGAGTGTTCCCTTGATTTTTTTTTTTTTTTTGAGCAGTGTATATAAAAAAAAAAAGAAAAGAAACCACAGTAGAATTAAAAGGCTAGCGCAGTGTGTGATGTGGTTAACTGTCAATATCTACAACCAGATTAAAATATTAATGAAAAATGAACATGATGTATTTGCAAAACAGCTGGATATACAGGGGTTGGACAATGAAACTGAGACGCCTGTCATTTCATTAATTGCACATTGCACCAGTAAGAGCAGAGTGTGAAGGTTCAATTAGCAGGGTAAGAGCACAGTTTTGCTCAAAATATTGCAATGCACACAACATTATGGGTCAAGTCAAGTCAAGTCAAGTCAAGTTTATTTATAAAGCACATTTAAAACAACGACGTTGACCAAAGTGCTGTACAAGATCTGTAACCCCAAGGACTATACTAAATAAAAATAAAAATATATAAATAAATAAATAAAATAATAAAATAAAAATAAATAAATAAAAACATTAAGAACAATAAATAACATAAGAAAATTAAAAATTAAAACGTTTAAAACAAGTACCATAAAATACCATAAAACAATCATCTAAAAGGAGGTAGCACTGCAGCCAAATGCCAAGGAAAAGAAATGTGTTTTTAATAGAGATTTAAATGTGTGTATCGTCTGAGCTGTGCGAATATGGAGAGGTAGATCGTTCCATAGCTTTGGTGCTGCTGCTGCAAAAGCTCGATCACCTCTCTGTTTTAGTCTGGTTTTAGGCCTCTGTAAGAGCAGCTGGTTCGATGACCTCAGAGCTCTTACAGGGGTGTGACAGTGAAGCAGCTCAGACAGATACAAAGGTGCCAGTCCGTTTAAGGCTTTAAAAGTAAGCAATAAAATCTTAAAATCGATTCTAAAACGGACAGGGAGCCAGTGAAGGGATGACAGGACTGGGGTAATGTGTTCATGCTTTTTTAAACCGGTTAAAAGACGAGCTGCCGCATTCTGGACTACCTGCAGGCGGCGCACAGATGATTGATCTATGCCAAAGTACAGAGAATTACAGTAGTCCAGGCGGGAAGTAATAAAAGCATGAATAACTTTTTCCAGGTCCTGCTGTGGGAGATAAGGTTTTACCTTGGCAATGACTCTGAGTTGGTAAAAACTGATTTTGGTAACAGCACTTACTTGCTTCTCCATTTTAAAACTACTATCTAAAATGACACCCAGATTTTTCACAGCATCACGACAGTGAGGAGCCAAATGACTCGGAGTGCCAGAGGAGTAGCTTGAGGGGTCAAATTTACCAAAGCATATGACCTCGGTTTTGCTTTCATTAAGATTATGGGTGACATACCAGAGTTCAAAACAGGACAAATTGTTGGTGCACGTCTTGCTGGCGCATCTGTGACCAAGACAACAAGTCTTTGTGATGTATCAAGAGCAATGGTATCAGGGTAATGTCAGCATACCACCAAGAAGGACGAACCACATCCAACAGGATTAACTGTGGACGCAAGAGGAAGCTGTCTGAAAGGGATGTTTGGGTGCTAACGCAGATTGTATCCAAAAAACTTAAAACCACGGCTGCCCAAATCATGGCAGAATTAAATGTGCACCTCAACTCTCCTGTTTCCACCAAAACTGTTCATCGGGAGCTCCACAGGGTCAATATACACGGCCCGGCTGCTATAGCCAAACCTTTGGTGACTCGTGCCAATGCCAAACGTCGGTTTCAATGGTGCAATGAGCGCAAATCTTGGGCTGTGGACAACGTGATTGTTCTCTGATGAGTCCACCTTTACTGTTTTCCCCACATCCGGGAGAGTTACGGTGTGGAGAAGCCCCAACGAAGCGTACCACCCAGACTGGTGCATGCCCAGAGTGAAGCATGGGAGTGGATCAGTGATGGTTTGGGCTGCTATATCATGGCATTCCCTTGGCCCAATACTTGTTCTAGATGGGCGCGTCACTGCCAAGGACTACCGAACCATTCTGGAGGACCATGTGCATCCAATGGTTCAAACATTGTATCCTGAAGGCGGTGCCATGTATCAGGATGACAATGCACCAATACACACAGCAAGACTGGTGAAAGATTGGTTTGATGAACATGAAAGTGAAGTTGAACATCTCCCATGGCCTGCACAGTCACCAGATCTAAATATTATTGAGCCGCTTTGGGGTGTTTTGGAGGAACGAGTCAGGAAAATTTTCCTCCACCAGCATCACGTCGTGACCTGGCCACTATCCTGCAAGAAGAATGGCTTAAACTCCCTTTGATCACTGTGCAGGACTTGTATATGTCATTCCCAACACGAATTGATGCTGTATTGGCCGCAAAAGGAGGCCCTACACCATACTAATAAATTATTGTGGTCTAAAACCAGGTGTTTCAATTTCATTGTCCAACCCCTGTATGTAGTACATTCAATCAACCAAGTGATTTCTCAACCATGCTGAACTGAAATTGCTGGTGCAGTCTGAACCTGTTCAACTTACTTGTGTTATTCAAGTGGATGAACGAATAAATAAATGAATTATTAAGATTTTCTTCACACTACACTAATTCCCCTACATCACAATTGTTGGTCAAGGTGATAAAAGAAAACCTATCTGTTAAGATCATAAAGTAATTAGCTTGTTTACTTGCTAATGTTAGAGTGATTTGTGTAGATGTGTATTAACATCCAGTCAAGTCAGGGGAAGGTTGTCTAGCACTCTGATCTCCTGTCAGCCTCCCGTCAAAGACCACAGGTTTATTCACAAAGAATAATCAAAAGAACTGCTGGCCTTTCAGCTGACAAGCTCTGGCCTTTGTTAATGGGACACAAGCATGCCCATGAAAAAGTGCCTTGGAGTCAAACTGTTTCCAGACACAATAGACCCTTTTACCACTTACGTCATCACTTTTTACAATCTGTAAAAGGATCTCAACTGCAGCCAAAAGCATAGTTTACAAGATGAATGTAAACAAGCAATGGTTATATAAATAATTTAATCTAGAGCTGACACATTTCCCTGTGAGTGAACAGTTATTGACTTTATTTAAACCATAAATCAAGACAGACTATGGTCATTTAGAAAATAACTTCATTTTAATCCAATGCATTCAGCAGTACAATAAATCAGTTTAACTGAAGCCAGAAATTACTCTGTGAAGCCATTAAACAAACATGAAGACAGACCTAGTCTAGTATTATTTTTCATGTGTGTTTCATTTATTAACATAGAGCTAACTAAATGTGTACTGTGTAGTCTTTGCTCAGCAGAGACTTCCATTTCCTCATTACTTCTCTCCAAGAAATATTTGTTCCTCAGGCTGTAACCCTCAATATACAATGCTGCCAATAAGTCATAATTTTGGGGAAGCTAAATAATTAAAAGTGTTTTTAAGTTTTAAAGCTGTGATCTTGCAGCAAATTTGGTTAGCATGAACTTTCTATAAGATAGATCTGGGTTTGTGCGTGCAGTAATCAGTCTATAGTGTATTCAAAAGGATAGTCTTGTGTGGGCACTGAGTCAAAGACAACGCTATCGAACGGGTTCTCAGTGGACCATTCATCCACAGGAAACCAAGCGTCATACCAGGAGGTTGTTCTCTCGGTTTCAGGTGGTAGTGTGGTAGTGGTTGTTGTTGTGGTGGTGATGGTTGATGTCGTTGTTGTCACAGGGGTGGTTCTAAGATTGGCTCGTAACCTCTGCAAACGCAGCCTGCGTAAACGCATGAGCCGGAGCCGTCTAAGTCGTGCTGGGTCGTGAGTGTTTTCAGTCTCTGTGTCGATGCTGGGGGCTGCCACAGTGCTGGCTGCAGTTGTTTTGACTACATTCGTTTTGGTGATGAGCCGAATGGGCCTTTTGCCATGGAGCGCCATGATTTGCTTGATGCGGTCCCAGTTGGATTTGACTAAGGTGAAACTGCAGGGTGTGGCTCCAGAGTCGTAGCCCACCATGCAGAGCCGTGTCTGAGGGGTGTAGCCATCAGCTTTGGCCGTTACCCTGTACTCTCCAGGATTCAGCAGTCGCCAGTAATCCCCACCCACAGCTATAATCAAATAGTCACATTAAAAAGATAATGTTAATAAATGCTGTAAACTAATGACTGGATCTTCATAATCTGAAACACTATATATATAGTATACCAGTTTTAACATCATGCCGTACTCCTTCCACAGATACAGTGGCATTAGGCAGTGGATTTCCATCTACATCTCTCACAATACCCTTTATTCCTCGATGTACCTGCACAGAACAAAGCACATCACTGTGAATCTTAAGGAAATTTCACGCTATGTAGACAACTGCGAACATATTCATTTCAATATCAGAATCAGAATCAGAATCAGAATCAGAAGGTTTTTATTGCCATATGGGTGAACAGGTTCACAGCATTAGGAAATTGCTGCGGTACTTCGTGCTTACAGGAAAAAAAAAAAACAAAAAACAAATAAGTATAAAAACTATAAGACAATATACAAGTATACAAATTGCAAATATACAGAGATATTAGAGCTTACAAAATATACAGTGCAGAGACTAATATTCCACTAATATTCCACTATGCTTGTCAACAAGATGTTAAAGCTGCTACATGCAGGACTTTTGTGATTAACACATCTTTCTGAATTCAGGCAATTCTGACAAAATCCTGATAATCCTGTATTCAGATAGCACTAAAGCAATTAAGCAACTGACAAAAAACAAAAATGCAGTTTTTAACCAAATAGGTTTTAAAAATAAATTTCTCACTTGTTCAATGAAGGATAGCAAAGCCTCACGGTTGTTCTCCCACTCAAGAGGCAGTTCACTCTCATGGGGAAACTTGTCACAGCCCAAGAAGATGGAGAGCTCGAAGCAGTTGGTGTGCAGGTAACTGAAGTCATTCATACCTGTGGAGGAGATTACATTTCAGAGGAAAGATTTTTCTCATTCAGTCATAATATCGTCCGACTATTCAGACTTTATTTGTCCAGCTTTTGAGAAATGAGAAATGAAAAAAATTGCAACATACATACACACACACACACACACACACACACACACACACACACACACATATATATATATATATATATACACTCAATAATCAAGGATATATTTAGTGATTTTCTACATTTGTTGTGGTCCACGTTTCACCAATGTTATCACCCAGCTCCTTACAGATATCCAGCGTGTCATCAAGATCCAGGATCCATACCAGCTGTTACAGGTGATCTTCCTGGACAGTTTCATTTCATCCAAGTCCTGGCTGCTATCACTGCCTGTTACAGCTTCCCTGGTTTATACGATGATTCAAATGAAGGAGACCATCCAGAATGAACTGTTTGGAAATGGTGGCCCTGCAGTGGAGAATACTCCTACTTGGCCTCTACAGCCCACTGCAGTGTCATTGCATTCCTGGCCTGATGGTTCATTGCCTTCAGCACATTTCCCTCCCTGCCAGAGGAAGCACGCTTCCTGGCGACGGAATCGACGGGTCCCGTCTGCTGATGCCGTCTGCCCAGCCTCTCGATATGGCAATGCTGGCACCAGTCCAGCTCCCCGAAGCTGAAAGCCCAGTACTGCCCCCACCAATCAATGCTGCGTGCCCTGTGCTGCCCCTGCCCTCTGATGCTGTGTGCCCTGCGTCACCAGAGTTCGAGCCAGAAGGTTCATTTTTGTCAGCCGATGCAGAGCTGCAGTCAGAGCAGGTCTTTCTGCTTGCATCAAGGGAAGCTGAGTCTTCGGCTTCAACCACACAGATGAGTGGAATTAACTTTTCCCCTGTACTCACTCTGAGACAGTGGATGATGGCTTTGAACCCAGGAGTGAAAACAGAAGGACTACTGTGTGTGTTATGGAGCCAAGTGAGTATGAGACTGTTCTCTGTGTGGCAATACCAGCTAAATCAAAGACTGAGATATCTGTTCCCAAACCTACCTGTGCTAAAGAGGTGTGTTTTGTGTTTAAGTCAGATATTAATAAAGATGCAGGGTTTAGCATTTCAAAATGAAGCAATGTCTGGTGTTGCTAAGTCAGTCAATTTTGAAAAGATTATGTTTCGTCTATCAGAAGCGGCCGGCATGAGAATCAGCACCTCTAAGTCTGAGGCCATGGTCCTCAGCCGGAAAACGGTGGAGTACCCTCTCCGGCTCAGGAACAAGTTCTTGCCCCAAGTGGAGGAGTTCAAGTATCTCGGGGTCTTGTTCACGAGTGATGGGAGAAGGGAGCGGGAGATCGACAGACGGATCGGGGCTGCTTCTGCAGTAATGCGGACGCTGCACCGGTCTGTTGTGGTGAAGAGGGAGCTTAGTATAAAAGCGAAGCTCTCGATTTACTGGTCGATCTACGTTCCTACCCTCACCTATGGTCACGAGCTTTGGGTAGTGACCGAAAGAATAAGATCGCGAATACAAGCTGCAGAAATGAGTTTCCTTCAAAGGGTGGCTGGTCTCTCCCTTAGAGATAGGGTGAGGAGTGCAGCTATCCGGGAGGGGCTCAGAGTAGAGCCGCTGCTCCTCCACATCGAAAGGAGCCAGTTGAGGTGGCTCGGGCATCTGATTAGGATGCCTCCTGGCCGCCTCTTGGGTGAGGTGTTCCGGGCATGTCCCACCGGGAGGAGGCCCCGCAGCAGACCCAGGACACGCTGGAGAGATTATATCTCTCGGCTGGCCTGGGAACGTCTTGGGGTCCCCCCGGATGAGCTAGAGGAGGTGGCTGGGGAGAGGGAAGCCTGGGCTTCTCTGCTTAGGCTCCTGCCCCCGCGACCCGGCTCCGGATAAGCGGAAGAAAATGGATGGATGGATGGATATCAGAACTGGCTGTAAGAGAATCAGAGTTTTTCATTCCTGAGTCAGTCCACTGTAAAACTGAAAAAAAATGTTTCCCAGTTTTCCAAAACTGTGTCTTGTGATCCTGCAGCTCATTCTAAGGACACTCTTAATAATGTGAGTGACACTCGGCTAGCTCATTTAGAGACTGTGAGTTGCAGAACTGAGTAGGTGGCATATGAGATTGTGTATGTTGAGACTGATATGTGTGGTTTCCAGTCTGAAACTGTTTTTGCCTCTAAGACTGTGGCACCTGTTGAGCCCCTGTGCCAGTACCTGTTCCTCAGGTGAGGGCAGGTTCCAGTCCTCCAGAAGACCCTAGAATTTGCAGTGGGCTCTGCTTACCTGCTCCAGCTGTCAGAGGAATTGTTTGGGGTTCCCGCTGAGTTGGCAACAGAGATGGTGTGTCCCACCGAGCAGCCTCTGCAGCTTGTGAATCCAGGTTGGCTGCAGCCTCAGCCCTTGGAGTCCACATGGGGCTCCATGCAGCCTCAGCAGTCAGAGGAAACAACAAAGGATCTTGCACAGTTCCAGTAGTCTTCAGAGCAGTTAGCAGGGGCCCGTCCCCCCGAGTTGTCAGTGGAGATGGCTGCATGCCCTGCAGAGCAGTTCCAGTCGCCAGAGGAAACAGCTGCTTATCCTGCACAACCCCAGTTTGAGCTAATAGAGTCATCACAGCCATCTGAGCCATCTTCAGAGTCTTTATCAGTCTTCAGAGTAGCCTGCCAGTGCAGCACCTCCACAGTCTTCAGCACCAACAGCCGCAGCACTTCCACTGTCTTCAGAGTTGCCAGCAGCTGCAGCACCGCCACCAGAGTCATTTGGGGTACCTGCACATCCAGAGTCACCAGAGCTACCTGCATGTCTAGAGCCCTCAGAGCAGCAGCGCTCCCGAAGTCTTCAGCGTCTGAGTCAGCAGCTGCAGCACCTCAGCAGTTTTCAGAGTCACCCTGAGCCAAGGAATACCGAGCCAGTGGTCCCTGGGCTGCCTGCACCCGAGTCCGAAACAGATGTCCCTGAGCTGCCTGCAACTGCACCAGGGCCGAAGGATCCAGCTCCATCTGTGCCAGGGCCCAAGGGTCTCCACCACCAGTCGTGGCCTCCAGCCAAGCCACCCAAGGTTCTCCACCGCTGCCACCAGCTGAACAACTGAGTATCTCTACCACCACGGGCCTTCAACCAGGCAACCTGATCTTCTTTCAGCTGCTCCCTT
This sequence comes from Archocentrus centrarchus, assembly GCF_007364275.1. Taxonomy (NCBI): domain Eukaryota; kingdom Metazoa; phylum Chordata; class Actinopteri; order Cichliformes; family Cichlidae; genus Archocentrus; species Archocentrus centrarchus. Next base: position 570,932 of record NC_044357.1, on the reverse strand, counting down.
GAAGGGTTGCCACAGACCCTATCTCTAGCATCTTCCTCTTTCACACCAACCCTCTACATGTCCTGCTTCAAAACATCCATGAACCTCCTCTGAGGTCTTCCTCTTTTCCTCCTGCCTGGCAACTCCATCTTCAACATCCTTTGTCCATTATCCCTCCTCTGCATATATCCAAACAATCACAGCCTTGCTTCTAACTTTTTCTCCAAACCTCTCAACCTGAGCTGTCCCTTAAATATATTAATTTCTAATCTTTTCCCAGTGAAAACATCTTCAACTCTGCCACTTCCAGCTTGGCCTCCTGTCCTGTTGTTAGTGCTACCATCTCCAGACCATAAATCATAGCAGGTCTCACCACCATCTTACACTGTCCCTTTCACTTCTGCCGCTATTCTTCAGTCATAAATCACCCTGAAATCCGTCTCCAACCACTCCACCCTGCCTGCACTCTCTTCTTCACCTATCTTTTGCACTGTCCATCATTGCATTGGATGGTTGACCCCAGCTATTTAAACTCATCTACCGTCACTATCTTTACTCCCTGCATATTCACCTTTCCACCTGTCTCCCTCTCATTCACACACATGTATTCTGTCTTGCTTCTACCAACTTTCATCTTGCACCTCTTGCTCCTGTGGAGGTATGTTTCTCTCCAGAGCATACCTCCACCTCTCCAGGCTCACTTCCACCTGCTCCCCTACTCTCACTACAGTTCACAGTAGTACACAGAGATTCCTGCTTGTTCCCATCTGTCAACCTGTCTATCACACTGCAAACAAGAAGGGGCTCAGAGCAGATCCCTGATGCAATACCACCCCTACCTTGAGTCCATCTGTCACACCAGTTGCACACCTCACCACTGTCTTGCTGTTCTCATATATGTCCTATAACAGCTTCACATACCTTTCTGCCACTCCTGACTTCCTCATGCAGTACCACATTTCGTCTCTTGGCACCCTATCATATGTGTTCTCTAGATCCACAAAGACACAGTACAATTTCTTACAATTTTTTTCTATGATTCTCCATCGACACTCAGACAAAATATTGCATCTGTAGTGTTCTTTCTTGGCATACTGCTTCTCAATGATCTAGGACTGCAACGATTCCTTGAGTAACTCGAATAATTTGATTATAAAAAATTCTTGACACAAAGTTGTTGCTTCTATGCTTCATTTAAACTCTGCAGCACTCAGGTGTCACCAGGTAAGCACGAGCATTTCACCCACATTAGCAGCATTAAAGTTCTCCGTCGCTGCAATGATTTCAGTCATTTGGAAAATGACCCTTTAACATCAAGTGTACTGTTGCTGACCTGCTGCTGTCTACACCCGTGTGTGTGTTTGTGTGTGTTGTGATCGCTGGCCTGAGAATTTAAGCTGTTAGATACCAGAACGGATCATTACAGTTTGGTAGGGACCATTAGCAGTAGCTTTAAAAAGCTCCTGATGTTCTCAAGAAAATATCATAGAGTAATGTGCGCATAGATGACCTTTTGCTAAATCTCATATACAGCGCATTCAGTGGCGGTCCTAGCCTGTTTGGCGCCCTGGGCGAGCATCCCTGCCGGCGCCCTCCCACCCCCACCCCAACCCCCCATAGCAATCGCGCAGCAGCGCCTACCGCACTACTCCACTTGGGGGTTAATGAGCACCTGCTGTGTGGTGCATGTAGCTTTCTGCCATGGTCTGACAGACAGGTTTTAACAGAAGGTCTCCCCACCATCACAGGCACACTCAGAATTTCTTTTAAATTTTATTTGAAAAAACATGGAAGAAACTGAAATATTACACAGCTTTCTGCTTACCTTCATCTTTGCTTATTTCTCCTGTTGTTCTTTTCTCTTTTTCTTAAACTGCACACCTGATGGCTTTGACCTTTTCCTTTCCATCTGCCGTAATTTGCACTGAAGCTGAATAGGTTATAACCACCGCCCATCCACAGGGTTGTCAGATCTGACTGACAGTTGCCAGCCCAACACAACAAAACCTCCATTGAAACTCATGTTAATAGCACCAGGTGTGATATATATTTAACTAGAAGCACTCAGAGAGCGCAAACCTCCGCTAAGGCCATAGGGTCACTGACGCTGTAATACGTGTATCTAAATACTTTGAAATAATCTTTCATCTTTCCCAGACAACAATAACCCCCTATCCCGCAATAGTGTGTTACCTCGACCAGATCGCGGCTCCTAACCGTAGTAGGGAGACCTCTGGTCTCTACTTCGCTTGGCTCGTGGCTGGTAACTAACTTGCTCATCCATGTGGGTCACCTTTAGCAAGGCGGAGAAATGCAGCAAGTCGAAGGATTTTAGCAACAGAACTTTTATTCCTTTTTCCACCGCCACCGAACACACTTTTTCCCTCGCGCTCGTCTCCCACGCTAGCCCGCATACACACACACGGGGCAGAGAAAAGTGGGTGGTGTCTCTTAAAGGGGAAGGCTCTGCCTGTATCCCGCAATACTGAAGAATCCTTAAAAAAATTCCTGGATCCAGATCGTGATTTGGATCGCCACCAAAATTTAATCACTTCTTCCTCTTGTCATTTCCAACCGCTCCACAAAATTTCAGTGACATCCGTTCATAACTTTTGGAGTAATTCTGCTGACAAACAGACAGACAAACAAACAACGCGACCGAAAACATAACCTCCTTGGCGGAGGTAAATATACAGAGCTTTGGGTGAGTTGCCTTTATTTATAATTCAGCAGTTACTGTTGGCTGTAACCAGGCCAAAACTGTACAGGCATGAATGAAGGAACCCGGCTGACTGTCTCACTCTCACGCCATCACTGCTTCACTTGACTCGCAGGAGAAGGGGGCGGGGCACCGCTGTGTGTGTGTGACGATCTAGTGAAGCAGTGACAGCGAGACAGAGAATCCCCCGCCTGCCCCTTTCCTTCTGTTACAACCTGTCTGACCATTGCAGAAAGCTACATGCAATACACAGCAGGCAGAGGGCGCCCATTACCCCACAAGTGGAGTAGTGCGGTAGGCGCTGCTGCGGCGATCGCAATGCGTTGGGGGAAAGGGGGCGTCATGCCGCCCTAGATGAAATGCCGCCCTGGGCGGCTGCCCATGTCGCCCATATCAGAAACCGCCACTGAGCGCATTGTTTAAGTTGCTTTAATCTGCACATAGTTTTTGTGTATCTGCAAGCTGTTCTGCAACCCACCTCCACCCTGGCCTCTTCTTTAATGTTTATGTTTGTGTTTTTGTGAGTGTTTTCTGATTTTTGTCATATCTGTACCCCCTGATGCTCTGCTCTGTTCCAGAACAGAGCCATGATACCAAATATACTGCTCAATAAATAAATAAACAAAATAAAGAAATACTTTGAAAACACATCAGATCTCAGTGGGAAAAAAATCATACTGGATATCTACACCGATATGGACTGGGTAATGTGTTAGGAATGAAAAATGGTGGTGTATGGACCGAAAGATAATATCCCAGGGGTGTTCTACTGGATTTAGGTCAGGTAAGGTCCAGTCAGTGGTATAAATTCCTTCATCTTCCAGGACATACCTGGATACTCTAACCACATCAGGCTGGGTATTGTTTTGCACCAGGAGGAACCCTTAATTTCATTAAGCAGCTGAAACTGATTAACAACCACCCCTGCTGCTTAACTGACTAGATTAATATCCCAGAAGTTTAACGGACTTGACGCTATACTGTGATTAAAAGGTGTTCCTTTAATTTTTTGGGCAGTATATAAGTTGCTGCACATTTATTGCCTTTTTTGCTTTTGACACTTACTGCCCACCACTGGCTTCCAGCTGGCTCTGTTAGAGATGCCCTGTCCTCCAGTGACATCATCACCATGGCAGGAGCCTCGGTAGGTTTCCGTCATGGTGAGATGGCTGTGGGCATATGACATCGCCAACCACCGAAACATGGCGTCATCGGGCGTCTCCCTCAGAGCACCTTCATTTTGCCGCTGAATACGAGCCCAGGTCTCCTCATTCATTTCTGCATTATTTCTCCAACGGCGACTATCAGTTAGCTTAAACATTAAGACAGTATAGAGTTATTATATCAGAGTACGGTTGAGGTGTATTATTTAGCTCTTCTTAGTAAAATAGCCATACAGAACTTGGTGGGCGCTGCATGTCAAAAGGGTATGTGACCAGTTTTTCTCCTCCTTGCAAATTAGCTCCCAGAACAAAAGGGTTGCGCACCATCCAGGAAATGATAGCTTTTGTCTCAACTGCAAGCTAAAAGAGCAAAAAACAGAGAAATGCTAGAATTAATACATTTGTATTGAATTAAAATAAAAAACAAAACAAACAAAAAAACATCCTTAAGAACAGTAAACAAACTCACAGAGCTATTGAAAACATTTTCTGGAAGGGGGATGTGGTGATTAGGCACTATACGTGGCACCCAGCCTCTGTCTTCAGCTCCCCACAAGATGCTGTTTAGATCTGGGAAATTCTGGAAGATGTCATAACCTTCTTCAGTCCAGTGGCCCAGTGCCCAGTTCCCCATCTCTGATCCCTGCAGGACAGCAGAGAGGACGGTGTTAGGTGTCATTTTAAAGATGCTACGTGTAGCTCTTTAGCATCACTAACTGAGTGTTCTAGATTTTTTTTTTTTAATGTGTGGGTTGTGGTGAAGACAAGTAGGATCAGATGTGAGACCAAGTAACAAAATTCCTTTTACTAATGCTGACAACATGATTTATAGAAAACACCTCAAATTGAAAAATGTAAGCGATGCCAGGGTGGTTCAGTGGATGAGCAAGTGACTATATATGCCAGGGGTGCGGGTGGTCCAGGTTCATGTTCAGCCCGTGGCCCTTTCCTCTGTGTCTCACCCTATATTTCTCTCTTCATTGTGCACTAAAAAGGCCATTTAAAAAAAAAAAAGCTCATGTAAGAAACCACGTTAGAAATTTTGCTGTGAGATGGTATATTTGGGTAAAACTCTTGATACCACTAATGGCTCTGTAAACAAAAAGTTGTTAAACATTTCAAGTGGAAATAAGAAAACATGCTCATCTTTTATAATAAACAATTGCCTTTGAGCTCAATGTGAAATGCAGAAAGAAGTTTTGGGTTTGTTACCGTATTTAGACCTTTTCTGTTTATTTTCATGCTCTTAGTTTTGCACCTCTCAGTCCTCTCCAGTGTTTCCCGTAGTATACGTTGCTGTGTGTGATGTGTGTCTTTCTCTGTATTTGATAATTACTTTCTGGTTTATTTTGGTAATGGTTTTTCTCTTTGTCTCATGTTAGGTTTTACTTCTTTTATCAGTTTCAGCTGTCCTCCCAGGTGTTTTCCCCTCACCTCATTATCTTGTGTGCATTTTTACCTCAGCATTCCCTTTGCCCATTGTCACATTCTCCCTCTCAGTTGTGTGCTCCCTCATTCTGTGTTTCTCCTCTAGATTCCTAGGGTTGGAATTCCTGGTTCCATCACTGCCTTGTTTTGTATTTTGGTTTTCTGAAGACTTCAGCGTTAAAGCTGTTTTTGAGTTCACATTTCGTCTTCTGAGTCCTACACTTTTGGTTCATCTCTTGCCAGCCACATAGCTACACATGACAGAAGGACGTGACCATAATATGGACCCAGTGGACTCAAGTGTTGTTTTTGAAGAGCAACTGGAGTGAAAACTGTTTTTTGTTCATGGTGATGTATGGAGAATTGTTAGCTGATTTTTGTCCTGAATACAAGGAAGCTGTAGTAAGGCAGGTTTAGCAAAAAACATTAAGTAAGCCTTGGCTAACTGAACTGTTGCTGAAGTGGCTAAAGGACTTTGTTTATATACCCTTCCATCATTCTTCACCTGCTGTGTTTTTGGCATTCATAAATGCAACTGCCAGCACCTCATCTTCACTGCTGCAGCCAGTTTGCTCTCCTTTGACATCTGGCTTGTCTGAAGACCAGCTGTCCAACCTGACAGAGGAATCTGCTGCACCCAGATTTACAAGTTTCCTCTTCCAGGAGGAAGCAGGGCAAGAACTGTATTTTCTATTTCCAAGCCAACTCCCCAGAGACTGTTTGTGTGTGTTCCAGAGCTGGCTTTCCTAGAAACTGTCTATACTGCAGTTGTGCTGATCTCTCCAGAAGCCGTAGCCCCACTTGCGGCCACCCCAGAGACTTTTGCTCCATCTGAGACCTCAGCCCCTGGCCTTTGTGAACTCTGAACAACTTGGGCTGGCCGGCTTTGAGTGTGTGTCCTGAGCCGGAATTGACAGAATCCCAGTCATCAGAGGAGATGGCTGAGTCAAAGCCTTGGTCAGAATGTAGTCCTTGTAATAGTGAAAAAGTGTGTAAAGTTTGATGGGGCTCTCTTGAATTGTAAAGACATTATGGTCAATTTAAAGCTTTTATTGACTTTTTTAAGTCAAAAAGGGGATAATTTTGTCAAAATGCATGACAGACTTATGGTCCTTGGTCAGCATGTAGCCCTTGTGATAGAGAACAATTGTGTAAATATTGAGTGATCTACCTTGAACGTTATATAATTTATGGCCAACTTAAAAGTTTTTGTGGAACAGACGCCTCTGCCACCGATCTCACTAAGGCTGATAATAGCTCGACTTTTACTTCGAAACAACTGAGATAAGTATCATCAATTCAAAATCATGTAAGCATCCAAGGTTTGAAGTCTCTGATCATACCATCTCGTAGGCCAGCTCGTAAGCATCAGGGTTCAGTGAGGGCACCAGATGTATTCTCACACCATCCACCAGGCGACGCACTCTCGGGTTTTCATCATTGTACTCTTTACATAGAAACTGCATCAGCAGGAGGAGAAGCTCCCGTCCCAGTGCCTCATTACCATGGAGACCAGCTGTGTAACGAAATTCTGGTTCACCTAAACACAACAAGACAACATATTAACACAACTGAGTCATAACAGGCATGGTGGATTTTCCATGCAATTTAAATTTCTGGACTAAGAGCCACATAAATTGGTTCAACCCTGTTTACGCTACTCTGTAAAGGTGGAAATATTTATACACGCACATTAAATTGCAGACATTACCTGATGCAATGTCTACCAGTCAAAAAACAAAGAGTCACTTTTCAGGCTAAACTGCATTTAATAATTAAAAAAATGCCTTGACACTCAGATATGTCTTTCACTGTGAAGCATAATCTGCACAAGTTATACAATTCTAATCAAGCTGAGAGAAGCTGAATTAAGTAGAACTAGCACAGGGGGTGGCTGTAGCTCAGGAGGTAGAGTGGTTCATCTACTAATTGGAAGATTGGTGGTTTGATACCTGGCTGCCCCAGTCTGCATGACAAAGTATCCTTGGTATAGTATACTGAACCCCGAGTTGCTCTCTGATGCAACACCTATTTGTGCATGTTAGATAGCACTCAAAGTAGAGTAGAAAAGTGGTACATATATATTGTAAGTACCATTTACAAATCTCTACCTGTCTCATGCTCCCCAGGGTTATCAGAGATTTCCATGGCATACATTTTCAGGCCCTGGGAGCTTTTCCCAATGTTGTAGATCCTGGTGATGTTGGGACATTCCTCATTTATTATCTTCATCATCTGGGATGAGAGAGAGAACGAGGGAAAAAAATAATTTTTGGATAGCTGTTTGCTGAAGTGTTGCTTTTATAAGTTTTGACATTTTGCTAGAGAGGCAAGGTTGCAGCAGAGGGGTAGTATTCCAAGTGAGAAAAAGACCTGTCTCATCTCCTTGTAGTTGTGGTGTCTGAAGTCCAGGTCATCAGATGGGTTGACTTCATTCTCACTGTCGTAGCTCCCTGGAAGAATTGACACTGAGACTAGCCGTGTGGGAAGGTTGTTATCTCAGACACACAGTTCTGTTTCTGACCATGGAACCCTTCCCCCTGCAGTTTTACATTTTCTGTTTGTGAGGGATACCCTATCGGAGGAAAGTTGGCTTGAGTGGGGAATGTGGCCTTAACGAGAGGCAAGCTTGGCTTGGCTCCTTTGCTTGCACCAAGGCCCAGTATCGTATGGAAAAGGGTCATTTTGAATCATATACAAGAGAATAAAAAATATGGAGCTGGTAATGGACAGAATAGATCCACTTTAAATTCAGATTTCAAGTATTTTAAGTACACCTAGATGAAGGAATCAAACACTTGTGGTGCCTAAAGTATTTTGTGGTGTTCTGAAGATGTAGATGGTTTTTAAGTCCATTCCCCCAGAAAGTAATCCACAGCAATCCAACTTTTATTATGACCTACCTATGTGTTAAACTCTTAATCTTCAAAGTAATTAAAAACGCTGTTGTCAGACAAATAGTAAAGTACAAATATTTTGCAGTGCAAACTTTCAGCTGCTGAGTAGATGTTAATGTTGTGTCTTGCCTAGAGCCAGTGGTAACATAAGCATTTATCTTGTATTGCACTTATGTAACACACTTAAGCTCTGAGGTTATGAGGTTCATGTTGTGAAACAGACATCTGTGTATTACCACTGTTGGATGAAACCACTCGTACTTTGGGAAAAGAAATGTTGTTTTTTTCTTTGGGTATGCGGTGACATATTGCTCTGTGGAATGAAAGGGCTGTGACTCATCTACAGATGAAGAGAAAACATTTTGAATGTGTGTTCTGTATTGCTGAGTAACCTCAAACATCATCTGAGTTTCACACAATTTTCTTATTGAGATATTACATATCTATGAGGGGAAAAAAGTTATGTGAGCCCTGAGAATTAGCAGTAAACTTGTAAGTGAAATCGAGTTGGGCTTTTTTCCCCCTATGTTTGTATAAAGAACAAGGATCTGTCAACAACTGTCTTCATCAAAAATAATTCATGAAATGCTTGATGGCACAAACTAATAAGATATCCGAGAACCAAATGAAGGAAATTAAAACACACTGTTATTGTCTACAATCAGGTGAAGAAAGCACTTTTCACCAAAAAAGATCTCTGTTACCTGTTATTTGCACTTTGCTTAAATATCACACAGATGAGCCAAAAAGCTGTCAGAATAATATTTTGTAAACAAAATAGAACTAAGACTGAGACAGAACTTTTTGGTTTGAGTGTCTGACTGCGCTACAGACACACCTTTGTGGTAAAATCGAAAACTACTGCACTCTACTAAAGGAACCTTAATCCATGAAACCTGATAGTGGTAGGATGGTCATTTAGAAATGTCTTACTCCATCTGGGCCAGGATGGGCATCTGGGCCATTAATAGAACAATAAATGCTGAATCATATGAGAAAATTCTGAAAAAAAATGTCATGGCATCTTTCTGTGAACTGAATCTAAACAGGCAGTTTTGTGCAACAAGACAACAAGAACACAAAGAATGGTTAAAAAAAAGAGTAAAGATTATCTGGCCTTAATCCAAAAGAAATATAGTGTTCCTGTTGTGAAATTGGTCACAAGGAGGGTGCTGTATGAAAAGCCTCCTTGTGATTGCTTTTGTCGCCGGCAGACATTTTACAAGAAAGATGGCAACTTTTCTGTTCTTGTCATCTTCTAACAATCTGCTAATGCCCAAAGCAATCACAAGGAGGCTTTTTGATACAGCATTGAAGAGCTCTCTGTAGCTAATTTCACCTAGGGACTGCCAGCAACCTCCCACAGCCACTCACCAATTGGTTAGGAAATGCACATTTTTCCCCCGTAACTAGTGGCTGTCAATGGGTCACTGACTGGTCTCTAGGCCTGTGTGACTGGGGCCTAAGAATCAGGTAAATTAGGTACCTGGGTAAAGCCAAAGTTTTTGAGACCTTCAGAATCCCCAGGTTCCATCTGTACAAGTGAGTTTATAGTTCAGTATAAAAAAAAAAAAAAAAATATATATATATATATATATATATATATATATATATATATATATATATATATATATATATATATATATATATATATGTGTGTGTGTGTTTTTGAATAATTAATACTAACTGGGTAGCTGACAAGCCAGGATCTCAGCTCTGAGACATAGGCTGCCATTCCAGCTCTGAGGCAGAATGCGGATGTAACGTGCCACCACTGGTGTAGCAAACTGACTCATCACTGGTGTTTCCTTATCCACATTCCCATAGAACAACTGCAAGACAGGATCATAGGAGAAGGAAATGAATAGATCTAATGGTGTAATTTGTTGTTATGAAACAATGTTCATGATTAGTTTTGGTCCAATCACCCATTCAGCATAGCCATCGTGCAGTACAGTCCAGTCACTGCTGTCATTGCTAAAGGCCACAAAGTAGGATGACACAAAATCCTCACTAGGATGTAAACAAAGAAATTGGTCAATACTTTTTAGTAAAATTTATGAAACACAGCTGCATGTGTGCAAGATTTTTTTTAAGGTGGAATTTTATTAAGACTCACTGTTGCTCAGAATTTCTTCCCTGGGTGATGACCCCTGTGAATTCCACCTCCCGGTGGGCATCAACTTGAAACCAGTGATTTTGCTCTTCTGGCTCTGCACACCAGGCACCGCCATACAGGTCTTCATCATTATCAGAGCCCTGCACACAACCACACAGAAAGATGGAAACACATCATTCTTTTCCTGATGAAATGCTGGGCTTAAACTAGCCCCTGTGTGCCCCTCTCATGTATCCTTTTTCATTGGAGCATTTGACATACTGGTGCATTTCCTTTTAGTACAGAGACAAGCAAGTATGGTGATCAACTTAAAAAAAAAAAATCATTTTTTGTTTTGTTTTTTATATGGACAGTGGCAGGGAGCTTGTGAAATGTACTCAGAAATACAATTTTGAGCATTTCTGTGTTTCCCTGAATCTCTACAGCACAAGTGAAGTGTGGAAAGTTAGCATGACATATTAAAGGAAAATACAGGAAGATGAAATTATCCAATTATCCTTTGTGCTCCAGGGCACAGTTTATTTTCAGTAATTTTTTACTTTTTCACTGTCTGTTTCATGTATTTCAGTGATCATTGTGGGTTTTTCAGAAGGGTACCAACAATTTTATTCACGTCTATACCTTTAGAACTAAAGAGAGAATTTTAAAAGGTTGACTTATAATACATGTGGTTAAAGGGGGCCTGAAGTGACACAACTCAAGGTGCTCTGAATCCTTTTTTGAGAAACAGCTGCCATATGGAAATTGTTTCAGTACAGTGCTGGTGCCATATACACGGTAGCTACATATCCTATGTCTGTTCATGAAGGCAGGAGGTCTGTCCACAACTAAAATCATTGTTATCTGCTGAATTTTTTATTATTATTATTAATAATAGATGAGGAACCTCTGACTGTAGAGTATACCTGCATGTTGAGGCGCCCCCTCTGAGCTGAAAACCCATGATGAGACTGAGAGGAAGCCAACAGCTGATCATCTTCCACTCTGTGAGACTCCAAGCCCAGAGGAGGACACTCTGAGAAGGAAGTCAGAATTCACACAAACAGGATCTGCATAACAAATGTTGCTGAGAGACACTGGTGTAAAGACAGATGGTGTAAAAAAAATCCTCAAAAGTAATGTTGTAATTTAATAGATCAGATCATATATTTTTGACAGTATTAGTCTCTATTAGTCTTTAATTTGAAGGATTCAAAGTGAAAAAATCAACTGAACAAAAAGCTACTCTCTTACTTTTTGGTTCAGCTGGCACTGAAATCTGCTTGAGTCTCTCCTCTTCCTCCTCCTCCCACTTTTTCCTCAGCCTTTCAGCTTGCAGAGCATAACGAGAAAACGGTATGCATCAAAACATGGACGTTGCTCCGAGCCAACCACCACCACACAAACTATTTCCACATGTGCTTGTACTATGCACTTTCATTTCCACTTGTGCTTTTTGATTTGAAATATGGGTCATTTGAGTTTGTAATCTGGAGTCAGTTTCTCATACGGTACACTTCGTTGAATTTGCAAGACTCAGTTATCAAATTGATCCTTCCAGTCATGTGCCTCACCTTTATGCTGTTTATTCCTCTGTTTCTTAATTAAAAAAGAAAAACAGAAGGCAGTCACTTCTGTTACTGAACATCCATCCATCCATCTCCGCTTATCCTGTTCAGGGTCGCGGGGGGGCTGGAGCCTATCCCAGCTGTCATAGGGCGAGAGGCAGGGTACACCCTGAACAGGTCGCCAGCCTGTCACAGGGCCAACACAGAAAGCCGAACAACCTTTCACACTCACATTCACACTCTCATTCACACCTATGGGCAATTTAGAGTAGCCAATTAACCTAACCCCAGTAAGTGCATGTCTTTGGAATGTGGGAGGAAACCGGAGTACCCGGAGGAAACCCACGCAAGCACGGGGAGAACATGCAAACTCCACACAGAGAGAGGGAGAAGCCTGGGCCAAGGTGGAATCGAACCCAGGCCTTCCAGATGGTATTCTATCTGTGAGGCAGCAGTGCTAACCACTGCACCACCGTGCTGCCCCTGTTACTGAACACTACATGCAAATTAAGTTTAGCTTTGTGGGAAATGCTAACAACAGTGTATTAATTTGTTTGGCAAGTAGCATGCTAGAATTTGCCATTTAGCTCTAAACACAAACTGATATTGTGTCATAATCCAGTATAAAATGCACAGGATAAGTTAAACTTTTGACCATATAATGGTGCTATATGAAGTTATGGGATGACCAAATTTATTATAGTTCATTCTGGTGTTACCTGCATGAGGTAAAATATGAAAATTTTAACAGTCATAAAATTTAGGGAAAGTAATTAAAACTGGAGCTAATGGGAATGCATTAAATACTAATTCTGGGTAATTTAACCTCTTAACATTATCACAGGTTACTAGTGACTGATGTAAGGTTAAGGCTTGGGATTTTTTGTGCTTGAGACACATGCTTAAAAAAAACATATTTTAAGAAACTACAGGCTCATTTTATTATATTTATTATAGTTCATTCTGATGTTGGTTATTTCCAAATGAAGTTTCATGCTTGCAGTTTGGCCTTGTAGTTCTAAGCCTTTGATGTTGGGTAATGAGAAATATGGTTGAAGTCAACCTATTGTCCCCCTACCACCAACTTTAAAGAGGTTACTGGCAACCAGGCAGATTTGAAGAAGTTAATGTGAAAATAGCACAAAGTCACTAAAAGTAAAAGTGCAAATGTCATAGTAGATTTCTCTGCACATAGATCTTGTGGAGTCATTCTCTGGAGATGAGTTTGTGGTAATCCATCAAATACTTAAGTGCTGGACAGGTGGAAAAATAAACTACACTGTGTGTGAAAGAAATGATATTACTTGATCTCCTTATCAGTGTATCAAAAAGTAATAAATATAAACCTTTTTCTGCCTTTTCTTTTTGAGCTCTCTCCTCCTCCTCTTCTTGTTTTTTAGCTGCTACTGTGGTCACAGAATCAGACAGAAAAAAAAAATCATCTCATTGCCATGATCACGAGCTGCAATATATGCAATATATTACACTTATTAATTTGTGGCAAACGGACGTACGATCAGTGTAGTCATATTCTTCATACCAGGGACCAATGTATGGAATGGTGGTGATTTCCTCTGCAAGAGATGCAAATATTTGATTACAGTTGGAGGCTTTCAGTTTTGCATTACTAAATCAGCTCCACCCTGACCAAAGCAAAGCAACACTGGGGATAAAGATTCAGGATACTAAGGATCCTGTGGCAGAATAATGTGCCCAAATATACATCAAAATTTTTAAAAACTAATTGAAGAACAAAGAAGGCCTGCTGACTGTTGACTTACTTCCACAGTCACATGACCTCAACCCTGCTGAACATTCATGAGAAAGCCAATCATTTCTGATATTACAAGAAGCTCTGTCAAATGATGTCAAATAATACAGGGGTGAAAATGGAATATCAGGTTTGAACAAACGGATGAAGCTAATGTCACTAAGGTGCTGCTGTCATTATGAGACTAGCACCGATGAGGCGACCAGAGAAATTCAGCCAGTTGTACTGACAACAGCCAAAATAATGTTAGTGAAGCGAAGTTGGAGGGTCTCAGCTTAAACCTTTCCCAACTACCAATGGAAAAAAAGGCAAAAAAAAATAAATAAATAAACCACATAGCCATTAACACAACTTTATATTTTATAATATGGTATACCTGGTATGTATACAATGACCTCAGTAGTTGTGATTTCTTTCTTGGTATCAGGGTATCTGCCAGGCACCTTATCTGCAAGGAACACAGCAATCATCAGACATCATAAATGAAACAAAATGAAAAAAAGCTTAATCAGCACAAAAGTCTATATTACTGTGGCAATACTTATGTAGAAAAAACTCCCAATGGAATGGATTTGTTACACAAAAAAATTTCTGCAAGTCCCTTTCTAGCTAAAAATATGTTTATGTTATATACTCCATCCATTTTTTTCTGCTTATACCTGGATTCTATCCCAGCTGCCACAGGGCAAGAGGCAGGGTACACCCTAAAGGAGATGCTGCAAGTCTGTTGCAGGGCTAATGCAGAGACACAACCATTTGCTGTCTCATTCACATCTATGGTCAATTTAGAATCACAGGTTAACCTAACCCATGCATTCTTTTTTTTTTTTTTTGGACTGTAGGAGGAAACATATCTTTAAACATGCAAACTCCACACAGAAGGGCCCCAGCCTTTGAATCCATGATGTTTTTGCTGTGAGGCAACAGTGCTAACCACTGCAAAACCATGCAGCCCCCATGTTATATACTGATATAGTGTTTTTTTTCACTCATCAATAAAAAATAAATAAAAACACTATATAGTGTTATATGACAATACAGGGATTTTTTTTTTATTGATACACTATATTCATTACTTTGTGAGCAAGCAACAGGACCAATTTATAACCTACAAAAGTCTTACCCAGGTCTGGTTCAACAGGCTCTTCCATTCTACGCTCCTTTGGGGTCACAGGTTGAATCACTACAAACAGGAAAATAAGGATTAAAGGCTGAAATCTTATCATTTCATGAGAATAAATATTCATTTTCAGTGGAACTCTCCTACCACTGGAACTGGAACTGGAACAGCTCATTAACAACCTGGCTACAGATAACTGATCCACACCACTAAGATTATTTGGACTGGAGAAATGTAGTCAGATGTAACAAAGAGAGGGAAGGTAGACAGAACTGAGTCAGAACTGAAAGGATTGCACTACCCATAGGTAACATTGCAGACACTGAGGACGGCAAGTACCTTGGAATCCCACAGTCAAATGGGAACCATGAAGAGGCCACTTGAAAAGCTGCAAATGCCAAATACCTGCAGAGAATAATGTAAGTCCTGAAGAGTCAACTAAATGGAAAGAGCAGGGCAATTGGAATATACACCCTACCGGCCATCAGATACCCTGCTGGGATATTAAGCTGACCAAAGGAGCAGATAGAAGCTAGTGACATCAAGACAAGAAAGTTCCTTACTATATATGGAGGGGTTTACCCCAAGTCCAGCACCCTGAGACTGTACACCAAGCGGAATGAGAGGGGCTGAGGACTAATGAGTGTCAGAACTATTATTCTGGATAAAAACAAAGATCCATGAGTACTTCAGGAAGGTGTCCACAACTAATCGTGTGCTTAGTGAATACCTCAAGCAGCAGAAATCCAAGAAGGAAGAGGAGAAACAACAGGAACCATCATGGAAAGACAGGTCCCTGCGTGGTATGCAGCACTGGCAGACAGATGTTGCATCACAGACATCACAGATGCCCTAATCATGGCAGCACAGGAACAAGCACAAAGAACAAGATCAGTAGAGGCTGGAGTCTACCACACCAGGCAAGACCCCAGGTACAGGCTGTGCAGAGATGCTCCTGAGACAATCCAGCACTTAACAGCAGGGCATACATAGAACATTATAACCAAGTGGCTGGCATAATATACAGGAACATCTGTGCCTGGAAGTCCTGAGGTCAAAATAGGATATGCCCCCAAAAGTGGTTGAGAATGACCAAGCTAACATCCTGGGGGACTTGCAGATACAAACAGACAAACTGGTGATGGCTAACAATGGACATGGGAGTGGTGGACAAGCAGACGAAGACTGCTGTAGTGATAGATGTAGCAATATCAAGTGACAGCAACATCAGGAAGAAGGAACACAAGAAGCTCAATAAATACAAGGGCTGAGAGAAGAGCTAGTAAGGGTGTGGAAGGTGAGGATAACCGTGGTCCCCATGGTAATTGGAACACTTGGGGCAGAGACCCCCAAACTAAGGGAGTGAATCTACTCCAGTAGATTCCAGGTCCTGTGAAAGGTCCCAGTGTTCCCAGGGACTATGTTGTTGTTGGGGACTTTTGTACCTGGTTGGGTCTCCCAAGGCAAATTGGTCCTGGTTGAGGGGCCAGACAAAGAGTGATTAATATGAACCCAATGTAAAATTTAAAAAATCAAGGGACCAGTTTACTCTGCCCAGGACAGGTTTACCAGTGCCCTGCCCTGGAGCCAGGCCTGGGGTGGAAGGTAAAGAGAGAGACAAGGCTTTAGCTCATGAGGCCCAGGTGAGGGATTTCTATTAGGACATGAAACATCATCTCTCTGGCTAGATATTGTTTTTCAACACATGGGGTTGAGCTCTGCAACCAATCTTCTGGAGAGGGGCTGGACTATGTTCCAAACTGAAGTTGTCCTCGGTGAGAGGTGGTGGCCATTTTTGTATCCCCCAGGCTCGCTGCCTGTATGCTGGGGGAGTCAGGGAATGAGGATGATGACTTGCTCATCACTATGGGTCACTGAGGCAGTTAACTCCTTGGTGGCAGGGCCTTTGGGGTGGGTGAAATTAGCTCTGAGTTTCAAAAGGCCCTGGATGCTGTAGGGATGTCTTGGTTGGCATGCCTCTGCAACATCACATGGCTATCTAGGGTGGTGGTTCCCATCTTTAAGAAGGGAGATCAGAGGATATGCTCCAGCTTTCCTGGGAAAGTCTATGCCAGGGTACTAGAGAGGAGAGTCCATTCATTAGTCAAACCTTGGATTGAGGAGGAACAATGTGTTTTTTGTCCTGGCCATGGAATGCTCGACCAGCTCTTTATCCTCTTAAGAATAACTGAGTGCAAGTGGGAGTTTGCCCAACCTGTCTACATGTGCTTTGTGGACTTGGAGAAGGCATCCTCACATTCCTCAGAAAATCCCATGGGAGGTGCTTTGGGTGTATGGGGTGTTTAGCTCATTGTTATGAGCCATTCAGTCACTGTACAAGTGCAGTGAGAGCTTGGTCTGCATTGCTAACAATAAGTTGGACTCATTCCTGGTGGGTGTTGGTCTTTGTGAGGACTGCCCTCTGTCACTAGTTCTGTTCATAATTTTTGTGGACACAATTTCTAAGTGGAGCCAAGTGGTGGAAGGCTTCCACCTTGATGGGCTCAGGATCTCTTCTCTGCTTTTTGCAGATGACATGGTTCTGTTGGCTTCATATGCTTCCTCCAGCTTACACCGGAGTGGTTTGCAGCTAAGCGTGAGGCAACAAGAATAAGAATTATCACCTCCAAATTCAAGTCCATGGTTCTCAGCAGGAAAAGGCGGAGTGCCTACTTCAGGTCAGGGATGACTTGCTGCCCCAAGTGGAAGAGTTTAAGTATCTCTGTGTCTTGTTCATGAGTGAGGGGAAAGGAGAGCAGGAGATTCACAGTAGGACTGGTGCAGTGATGCAGATGCTGTTCTGGTCCATTGTGGTGGAAAGAGAGCTTAGGGTAAAACAAACCTGACAATTTACTGGTCGATCTATCTCCCTGCACTCACCTATGAGTTTTGGGTAGTGACCAAAAGAATGAGATTGTGGGGTGGCAGAAATGAGCCGTCTTTAAAGGGTGGCTGGGCTCAGCCATAGAGATAGGGTGAGAAGTTCTGTCATTCGGGAGGGAGTCAGATTAGAGGTGTTACTCCTCCACATCAAAAGGAGCCAGCTGGGCTGGTCCGTGCACCAGTAGGATATGCCCATAGAATATCCTACTGGGAGGAGGCCCCTGGATAGGCCAAAGACATGTTTCACATCTTTTGGCTGGCCTGGGAACATCTCAATGTTCCCCTGCATAAGCTGGAGGAGGTACCTGAGGAGATGGGGGTTTGGGCTTCTCTACTTAGGGTGCTGTCCCCACAACCCAGACCCAGATAAGAGGTAGAAAATGGATGGATGGCTAGAGTTCATTTGCATTTATTTAAATGTTGATTACATATAAGTATTGCGTAATATAAATTATGTAATATTCAACAATAACTGTGAAATTTCAGATTTTCTCCCTTTTTAATTTAAAATGTACATACATGTATCCCAGCCCAGCTCAATCAGCAGTCTCTTCTCCTCCTCCTCCTCCTCCAGAGAAGGCTGCTTGATATCTGGGCCCACTGTGGTCGTCGTCTTTGGCGTCTTGGTGGGTTTGGGCACCTTCGGCTTCTTTGTGGGTTTGGGTGGTTTGGGTTTCTTCGTGGGTTTTGGGGGTTTGGGCTTTTTGGTGGGTTTAGGGGCTTTCTGCTTCTTTGCTTTGGCCTCTCTCTCTGCTGCCTTCTTTGCCCTAGCTTTAGAAAAAGGGGTAAACATTCATTTATTTCAAACCAATAGCTTCCATTACTTTACATGCATGAAAGAGACATAAAGCAGTCATGCTGTTTCTTCTACACAGTTTTATTTTAGTGTTACACAAACTTTTATTGGCAAATGCATCTCTTCAGTTTTTCTTAATTGTCTGCTTATATCGTTTGCTATCACAGATGATTTTACCATCTATCTAAACCAGTAAAACATGTTCAACCTAAAACTCACACAGACACAAAATGAATGCTTTTTCGTGTCAGTGGACAGGAACTGGACGTTTCATAATCCAGAGCTGGCTCTAAAACAGAATCTGTCCAGCTCATTAGTTTGTCTGGGCCTGACATCAAACATGAAAGCACTCAGAGCTGAGGCCTTGTCCAGGGACTAAAAACATCTACCTCTACATGTTCCACTGAAAGTCACCATTGTTCAGTGTGAATAGAATAGATACATAAGTGCAGTCTGCAGAGAGGGAGAAGTTACTTCTTTACTTAAATCTGTGACCCTGCTCACTATTAGCAAATGTCCTGTTTCACTCACTGTCTAGTTTTGTTTTAACTATTTAGTTAACTATTTGGTTAAGCACCCAAACTGCTAGGTCTGGGTTAAAACACAACCATTCACAACATTTACTCTGAAGAACATCACTTAAAGGTAAGGTCGTACTCATATATTTCTAAAATATAGTATGTACCTGTGTCAACAGAATATTATTGATATTGTATCTCTTTAGCTATAAAAGAACATATAATACATCATAGTATTTATAAAGTTATAATTTTATATTACACAAACTAAGGAAGTAAAATAAAGGAATTACTAATAATTAGTAAACCATATAATTTCACTGATAACAATAAAATAACTAAAATCCCACATTTTTCTTTTTCTTTATTTAAATCAACTTGAGATTTCTTTTGCTAAACTATAGCAAGCATATCATTTTCCAGCATGCACTGTTAATACTCTTGAGAGATTTGATTCATTTTTTTGTTGCTGTTGTTGGTTTTCTTTTTTGTTTTTTAGACTTGCAGAATGCATTCAAGAAATTAATGAATTTAAATAAAATAAATAAAGGAAAAGTTTAAAGTACAAAGCAGAACCAAAGCTTAAATTAATTTGCTAATTCATCCTATCCAATTTGTTTAATGCTGCTGTAGCTTCAAATGCACTTAATACCGAGCTCAGTGTCTGTTAGAACAGCTGGCAGAGAGGGCAGCTCAGATGGTTGGTGCTTCTGAGGGTTTAACCCATAAGAGCCCACACACATTTCTCTTTCAAGACAAATTTATAAAGAATTTCAAAAATCTTTAAAACTACAAACTTATTTAAGGAAATTTCCTTGACATGCAAAACTGTGACATCAATGCCACTGTGGGTTGGAAGTGGGAGCAGAGGCTACCACAACCACAAGCCTTCAGCAGACAGATGACGAGTGGTTACGGAGGATCTAAGGCTGACCCAACACCTTACAAGTGAAGCTCTAGACAGAAACCAAATAGGCCAAGATTATGCATTTCCACATAAGGGCTATGGAGCTGGATCCAGTTCTATTTCTACCTCTGTAAGTATGTCTCCTACCAATTCTGCCTCTGGCCGTTTTAATGCAAGTAAGAAAATTGCCTTTGTGCCACCTTTTTGATTCTTTTTTTTTAGGTCTTTGAGCACATTGCAACAACTTTGAAATAACCTAAGGATGAGTGAAGTTTATTGGTAGAATGTATTGTTAAAATGTAAGTGGTGGAGAAAGCACAGGAAGTATGTTTATCCATCAATGACATTGGTAAGGCCACCAGCAAGATTCAAACATGACTCCCTAACAATTTTGTATATTTGAATGAGCAATAAGTGGACTTATTGTCAAAAGCTGCTGTGCTTGCATCTATCTATCTATCTATCTATCTATCTATCTATCTATCTATCTATCTATCTATCTATCTATCTATCTATCTATCTATCTATCTATCTATCTATCTATCTATCTATCTATCTATCTATCTATCTATCTATCTATCTATCTATCTATCTATCTATCTATCTATCTATCTATCTATCTATCTATCTATCTATCTATCTATCTATCTATCACAGCATCAGGTGAACAACAAGTTCATCTGATGCTGTTTCCCTAGGAAACAACATGATTTCCTAGGGAAAGTAGTAGCCAGGTTCTCATAATCGCTTGATTAAGGTTTTTGTCAGGTCTGGAACATTCAGGTATGTATGCCAAAAAGGAAAGACATCTTCAGTGATCTTTAAAAAAAAAAAAATGCAATAGTTGCTGTCCATCAAGGTGGGAAAGGTTATAAGGTCATTTCAAAAATTATTTTGTATGCAAAATCGCCATCAAATTTATGACAGGTGTACACCAGCCATTTTTTCTTACCGCCATCCATATGTTAGTAAATTAGACTCATTCAGAATCATCAGGCTGTGTTTGCTGCCTGCAATCTGCATCTAATGTAAAAGAGATGTCTGCATTGCAAAGCCAAAAAGGAGAAGGTTTGACTGGATAAACTTACAAAACAGTGTCCGAGGTTGCAAGAGGAAGCCAGAAAGGGCTTTCTAAAGTGGTTCAACAGAGTGATGACATTTAAAAATAAATTATCACAAAGCGATGCTTGGGCTGAAAAAATGTAGGTGCTGAATATCGTTTACCCTGAGACTCAATTTAAATCACTGTGCCTCCCAGCTGAATTCTACTGATATACTTCAACTTTAAGTTACCCTAATTCATACAACCTGCATGCACATGTGGATGCAGGTTTGGGAACATGCACAATCTTGTATAAGGGTGGCTGTAGCTCAGGAGGTAGAGCAGGTCACCTACCAATCGGAAGATCGGTGGTTTGATTGCTGCATCATGTATGAGTATGAATGTGTGTGAATGTTAGACAGTAAAAGCACTTAGCTTTGATTCAGATGGAATTGAATGGATAAATGGAAATGTGTTTTATAAAGCGCTTTGAGTGCTCAGTTAGAGTAGAAAAGCACTATATAAGAACTAATCCATTTACCATTTGCATGTTAGTAAATGAGAGCTAATGACCCTCATGGAAACTATTCACATATTACATCAATAAATGTCTATAAACTATCTCTATATGAGTTTTGGTGGGAGGGAGTTGGAGTGGATAGAAGCATCGAGACTCTTTGTGGATTAGAAACTAAAAAGAGTTGAGTTAAGGTTAAAAAACAAAATAGTAATAGTTTTCACATACTTAGTTGCATCTGAAAGTCTCTTGATAAATGCATTTACAAATCCAGTTGTGTGTGTGAATCCTCACTGCGTATAACTTTGGATACTGTGGCTCCTCTGAAAAGGAAAGCTTCAAATCAGAAGTGCCTGACTCCGTGGTATAATTCACAAACGCACAGCTTAAAGCAGATAACCCGAAAGCTGGAGAGGGAATGGTGTCTCACTAAATTAGAAGATGCTCATTTAGCCTGGAAAAAGAGTTTGTTGCTCTATAAAAAAGCCCTCCGTAAAGCTAGGACATCTTACTATTCATCATTAATTGAAGAAAATAAGAACAACCCCAGGTTTGTTTTCAGCACTGTAGCCAGGCTGACAAAGAGTCAGAGCTCTGTAGAGCCGAGTATTCCTTTCACGTTAACTAGTAGTGACTTCATGGATTTCTTTACAAATAAAATTTTAGACATTAGAGAAAAAATTATTCATAACCATCTCAAAGATTATTCTTCATGTTCGGCTGCTTTCAGCACTGCTGGTATTTGTTTAGACTCTTTTGCTCCAGTTGATCTTTCAGAGTTAACTTCAATAGTTACTTCCTCCAAACCAGCAACATGTTTGTTAGATCCCATTCCTACTAGACTGTTCAAAGAAGTCTTTCCAATTATTGATGCTTCAATCTTAAAAATGATCAATCAGTCTTTATTAGTTGGCTATGTACCACAGACCTTCAAGGTGGCTGTAATTAAACCTCTACTTAAAAAGCCATCACTTGACCCAGCTGTCTTAGCTAATTATAGGCCAATCTCCAACCTTCCTTTTCTCTCAAAGATTCTTGAAAGAGTAGTTGTAAAACAGCCAACTGATCATCTGCAGAGGAACGGTTTATTTGAAGAGTTTCAGTCAGGTTTCAGAATTCATCACAGTACAGAAACAGCATTAGTGAAGGTTACAAATGATCTTCTTAGAGCCTCTGACAGTGGACTCATCTCTGTTCTTGTCCTGTTGGACCTCAGTGCAGCTTTTGATACTGTTGACCATAACATTTTATTACAGAGATTAGAGCTTGCTATAGGTATTAAAGGTACTGCACTGCAGTGGTTTGAATCATATTTATCTCATAGACTCCAATTTGTTCATGTAAATGGGGAGTCTTCTTCACACACTAAGGTTAATTATGGAGATCCACAGGGTTCTGTGCTAGGACCAATTTTATTTACATTATACATGCTTCCCTTAGGCAGTATTATTAGAAAGCACTGCATCAATTTTCATTGTTATGCAGATGATACTCAGCTTTACCTATCAATGAAGCCAGATGACACACATCAATTAATTAAACTGCAGGAATGTCTTAAAGATATTAAGGCCTGGATGACCTCTAATTTCCTGCTTCTAAATTCAGATAAAACTGAAATTCTTGTTCTCGGCCCCACAAATCTTAGAAACATGGTGTCTAACCAGATACTTACTCTGGATGGCATTACTTTGGCCTCCAGTAACACTGTGAGAAATCTTGGAGTCATTTTTGACCAGGATATGCCCTTCAATGCACATATTAAACAAATATGTAGGACCGCTTTTTTGCATTTGCGCAATATTTCTTAAATTAGAAACATCCTTTCTCAGAGTGATGCTGAAAAGCTCATTCATGCATTTATTACTTCTAGGCTGGACTATTGTAATTCATTATTATCAGGCTGTCCTAAAAGCTTCCTGAAAAGCCTTCAGCTGATCCAAAATGCTGCAGCTAGAGTACTGACAGGGACTAGAAAGAGAGAGCATATTTCTCCCATATTGGCTTCTCTTCATTGGCTCCCTGTTAAATCTAGAATAGAATTTAAAATTCTTCTCCTCACATACAAGGTCTTGAATAATCAGGCACCATCTTATCTCAAAGACCTCATAGTACCATATCACCCCAATAGAGCACTTCGCTCTCAGACTGCTGGCTTACTTGTGGTTCCTCGGATACTTAAGAGTAGAATGGGAGGCAGAGCCTTCAGCTTTCAGGCCCCTCTTCTGTGGAACCAGCTTCCAGCTTGGATTCGGGAGACAGACACCCTCTCTATTTTTAAGATCAGGCTTAAAACTTTCCTTTATGATAAAGCTTAAAGTTAGGGCTGGATCAGGTGACCCTGAACCATCCCTTAGTTATGCTGCTATAGGCCTAGTCTGCTGGGGGGGTTCACATAATGCACTGTTTCTCATTCACCTTATTTACTTTGTTTATACTCCACTCTGCATTTAATCATTAATTGATATTAATCTCTGGCTCTCTTCCACAGCATGTCTTTCTCTCCCCTCAGCCCAACCGGTTGCGGCAGATGACTGCCCCTCCCTGAGCCTGGTTCTGCTGGAGGTTTCTTCCTGTTAAAAGGGAGTTTTTCCTTTCCACTGTCACCAAGTGCTGCTCACAGGGGGTCGTTTTGACTGTTGGGTTTTCTCTGTATTATTGTAGGGTCTTTACCCACAATACAAAGCGCCTTGAGGCGACAGTTTGTTGTGATTTGGCGCTATATAAATAAAATTGAATTGAAATTGAATTGAATTGTGAATGTTGATGTTTTACTGTGAATCAGAGCTGATAAAGATTTGGATGCTCGGCAGAGCTCTCTGAGGGAAAACAAAGTTTGAAAACTGAAAAATGGCTTTGGGTCTCTGGTTTAGTTAATTATGGCCTTTTATCTAACCTAAATAAGCCACACATGAATAAACAACTCTAACTGCTGTGCTTGTGGTTTTGCTTCATGCAGCAGAAAGTTAACATGCATCCATACTTCTGAAAGTGGGCCCTCTTGTAAATCCTGTCTGCTCACTTCTGGAAAATCATAGTGGAAAATTTTCTCCAGTTACTCATGCTTTGTGTTTTTCACAGATGTGCCCTTCACATAGATATAACTTAAGCTGAGATGCCACTCGCACAATAAAGGTTCATTTTCTGATTATTATGCTGGACAAAACAAGCTCCTTAAAACTCTTACAGCTGTGCACAGTTGTGTATGATTGTGTACTCCTGGCAAAGAAATCAGGTCACGTAAGCACTGGTGGTCACACTGCCAAGAAAATGTCAGACCACCAACTGAATCACTGCAAGTTTCTGCCTCATCATCCCTGAATCACAGAAAATTTTATCAAAACAAACCCCCAACCTTATAATGGAAGCACATGAAAACCCTTTTTGGTGACTGTAAAGAGCTGGAAGCAGAACACTATTTGAAACTGAATGTTTTCCTGCCTTAAACGTTGATTGCAGTCTTTCCTGTCTGTGTATCCTCTGTGTTTTGGCTGCAAGCTGTGACTGGAAGCTCAAACAGAGAGGCAAGGAAACACAGCATGCAAAGGTCGAGAAAAAATATTGTATATTCTATCCATTCAGCCTCAGTTAAACATCTTCTGAATATTGTTCTTGCAATGCCTGTGCAGTGCCTGTGTAGGAGCTTCTACTTACCTGCTTCAATCTCCTCAGGTGTTTTCTTCTTCTTTGGTTTTGCCTTTTCCTCATCCACCACTTCAGCCGGCTTGTCTAACATTTCAACACCCACTTCCTCTCCTTGTCTTCTTTCCTTTACCAGTGCTTCAGGTTCTTTTGCCTGAACTCCAGTGAGTTTGTTCTCTTTTGCATCTTTTTGAGCACAGACCAGGGTACAGCAGAGGGTCAGAACGACCCACAAGACCAGCACCTCAACCTTCATTTCTCCAATGACAGCACAATGCTAACCGTAATGAAACGAACCAGACGTGCTCCAGAAACAGATCCAAATCTCTAGCTGTACAAATAACTCACAGCATGCAACATCTGACCTGCAGATGCTGAGTCGTCTATCCTGAGTCACCAGACTTTGAAGTCTTTAAGGAGACATGAAAGGGATTCGTTTCTGAAACAAATGGATGAACTGGTGGAGGACTAGAGCACTACTTCCTATCTGATGAAGTCAGCATAGACACAGGAAGAAAAGTTGAATGCTGGAAGTTTCAAAGCAGTCTCTTGGCTGTGCTGGAGTGAGGGAAGTGCATCTGTCTGGAGTGGATTTTCACCAGCAGCAGCAGCAGAGCACACACCTCCCAGCTTCCTCCTCCTCCTCTGACTCCTCTCCCACATACTCAGTCACATTTCTCCCTCGTGGCCCTTCACCCCCTTTTTCCCCAAACCAACTGGGGAGGGGGTGGGGGGTGGGGAGGAGCATCCGTCACATTTGACATTCCTATGGGGAGGGGGAAAGAAAATGTCAGAAAGAAAAAAAGAAGTGGTTCACAGTTGTTTTCACAGTGACAAGAGGAAAAAAGATGGACTAAACCCAAAACCCAAAACCCAAAAAGCATTTTGCAAGCCTGCAGAGTAGTTTAATTCAGTTCAAATCAATACACTATATATATTTATATATATATATATATATATATATATATATATATATATATATATATATATATATGGAGAGAGAGAGAGAGAGAGAGAGAGAGAGAGGCAAATCACAGCAACTGGCCCCCTCACACACATACCCATACACACATGTGCACACATCGTCATTTCCATACACACACAATTGCTTACCCACACAAATCTCATAGGTTTAACCCTTAGCTGACCCCTGATCTCCTAGCTCAGACATGATTCTCTGGTCCACGCTTCCTCGCAGTCACTCTCATCAAGTTCACTGTCCTCACTGAGGGAATGGCCATAACTGTCCAATCACATTCTTTCCTCCCATAAAAGGTTCTTTTGCCCATTTCCTGTAAGTTGGTGCATGTTACTGGTACATGGTACTTATATTTCCCACCACACGGTGCTCTCAAAATGTGACTTTATTCCTTGCTACAGCACAACTGATCACAAGATCATCATTTGAATCTAGTGTTTTGGAGCAGAGGCACCTAAAAACCTAAAAAAGCAGTCCCAAGTTTAGACCACAGTTTAGAAGCACTGCTTCAGCGTTACTGCCGTAAGAAAAGCGATCTACCAGCATAATGTTTTCCTGAGGCAACAAACATGATATTAGCCTTAGCAGTAACTGGTACCACAACCCATGCAAATTTGCTTCCTGCTCCATGCCCCATGTCAAAGGTCAACCCTCTTCCATTCCTCATTTTGCCAAAGAGTGATGTGTCTTGTGTCAATAAAAATAAATAAATAAAATAACCAAAAATGTGGTTTGTTGTCTGGGGTAAAACCGTCCCATGGAGAATTAATAATAAAATAAGGATTTTTTTCTGCAAGTCACAAATATAAACTGAACACATATGAAAAAGTCGATCATACACGGGACTGGAATATTGTAACTCCTGTATCACGTTATATTAAAGCTCCCTGAAAGCTTTTTAGTTGATCCAAAACACTGGAGCAAGAGTATAACAGGGACTAGACAGAGTTGATTTTTCTCCTTATATTTAGACCATCAACGACATCTTGGTATCATGTTATCCTAATAGAGGACTTTGCTCTCAGAGTGCAGGCTCACTTATGGTTTGTCAAGTTTTCAAAAGTAGAATGAAAGGCAATGTCCTGTCCTCTAGAACCAGCTCTGAGTTTGGCTTCAGGAGCCAGACATCCTCTCTACTTTTAAGATTAGACTTCAAATTTTCCTTTTTGATAGAACTTATAGTTATGGCTTAGGTGACCCTGAACCGTTCCTTAGTTTTTTCATGCTGTGGGAGGACTTCCCATCATCCACTGAATATTTTTTCTCCACCTGCCTGCTCTCAGTAGTTTGTGCTCTGTCTTCTGAGGTTCTCTGCCTTATCTTTGTAACATGTTTACCTAACAATTTATTTTTAAATGTCTTGAGATGCCAAATGTGTGAATCACTGCTATATATAGTATTTAATACATTTTCCAAACTTTATGGAGCACCAAAACAGAAGAAATCATAAATAATCACAAATCATAAGTGCAACTGTGTAAAAACCTTAAACTGTCTTCTCAGCTGCAGGAGCAAAGTAGAAGGACCAAAAACAGCACAAAGACCAGACTGTGCTTCCACCTTTGTCCAGATTCCAGTTATCAAAATCACAATGATTTTTGGTGCGGATGAGCAGCAGATGCCGGGTACACTCCACCACATCAGTACATCCTACCAGCACAGCGATCCACCACCATCCACAAGTACACTTTGTGGTACGAAGTGTTATATTACTCTAAAGTACAGCGCTATTGCTTTAAGACCAAACAGATATTTTGGGCTAAAGTCAAAGCAATTGTCTCTTCATATTCTTTTGATAGCCTTGGCTAATTTTGAAAGGCTATAAACTGTTTATAAATGCATTCATTTACAGAAGATACCTTCAGATTCAGATTGATTTTATTGTCATTCAAAATCCACATCAATATGCAGTGCAGAACAAATTATGTTGCATCAGGTTAACAGTGAAAAAAAATAAAAGCACAAAATAAATGAATCAACAGAAACACCATGATCTATGTAATTACACTATATTGCACCATATTACACTTTATGTTACACTGTATTGCATCGTAGATTACATTGTGAATGTGAAAGCAAAATGGAACAATCATCATGGTTACATTGTATCATCTCAAAACCTTTTGGTGTATGCCACATGTCAGACATTCAAGTCCTGTTATATCATGCACACCACATGGATTAGATTTACACTAACATTTTAGGCTTTGACCTAATCAAAACCATGTGCATACATGTGCAACAAAAGCTTCCTCTTTCTCTATTTGTCTGGGTCCATCAGGCTACTGCCTCACTGATGAGGTAAATTCTAAATGTCTTCCTGAAATGCCCCACCAAGAGGTAATGATTTTATCTTCTGAGAATTTATTTTAGAAATTAGAAAAGTTTTGTTATAGTGTTAAGAGATGTCAGAATTACAAATCCCTCACATTAAATTTGTTTTTTTCCTCCCTTAGTTACTCCTTTTATGCATTTTGGCTTTTCTTAACAACAATGCTGTTTTGAGGTCAAACATCTGAATCAAATGATTCAACTAAATACTTTTCTGATTTGCGTGTGTGTGTGTGTGTGTGTGTGTGTGTGTGTGTGTGTGTGTGTGTGTGTGTGTGTGTGTGTGTGTGTGTGTGTGTGTGTGTGAAATGAATGAGGCACAAACCCTCACAAACATGTCAATCTCCAAACATTGAATCACCAAGGTGTGGCTAAAAATATGCCTTAAATGGAGTTTCCCATTTTAAATTCAAATAACCTGCAAATCCAGAATCTGGACCAGATCCAGATGGCATTTGGTTTGGCACTAGTTCTTGGCCCTCCACAGCTGTGTACCAAATATCAGATTAAAATGCTTACCCTTTTTAACAAAATGAAGGTTATGAATAAGTTCAAAGGAAGATCTGAAATCACTCATCATTTTTTCCTAGGCCACTCTATTTGTCATCATCGCCACGTTCCCATGCTGTCAGACTCAATATTAACCTCATCTCTTCTGGTCCATTCATCTTTCTGCTTGCCTTCCTTGAGCCAATCAGCTTCGTCTCAGCATACTTTAAATATCACTCTGTCATTCTCCCTTCCAGATTCATTTGTGCAACCCACCACCTCCCCTTCACCACCCAAGAGCGCCTTCCAAGCCTCCATCTTGGTCTCCACCACCACCAGTATCTAGACTCCGGGAGGTCCTGCCAATTCCTATCTCTACTGGGATTCCCTTTAGCTTTGATGAGCCATCGGAGTTTAATCGCCAAACAACTATTTGTATTATCAATAAATCTTGTTCAATTTCTCTTAATGATCTCTCCTTATCGAACCATTTTTATATGTTAAAATGGTAAATGGACTGGTTCTTATATAGCGCTTTTCTACTCTGTGTTGAGCACTCAAAGTGCTTCATAAAAACCCAGCATTTCTTTCTAAGCCAGAGATTAAGTGCTTTCTATCTAACATTTAGCACTGGAGAGCAACTTGGGGTTCAGTATCATGCACAAGGATACTTTGGCATACAGACTGGAGGAGCCAGGGATCAAATCGTTAACCTTCTGATTGGTAGGTGACCTCCTGAGCTACAGCCACCCCAGTGGTTATACAAATGTAAGTTTTAATTTTCAAAAACTTATGAACAAATTTAGCAAACAAAGTTATATACTACTATGCCTCAGCTGTTCTTTTTTGTTTTTGTTTTTTTTGTATACAAGTATTTACAGAACAATCAGATGTCACAATAAGATGCCACACAAATTATTTGTGCCACCCCCCAAAAAAGTTCCTGTCTACCACAAGACACACTTCCAGGTGTGTCACTCCTCCTGTTGTGCACCTGGAGACAGCAGTTTTTGGTTAGCATGACTATGCAACACACTAAACACACTAAAATCTCTGTAACGCTGTCAATATCGTTGTCTCTCTTTTGCCCTGTCATCTCACAACTTTCACCTGTTGCTCAGCAACCAAATGCCACACGTTGCAATGTAATTTTTGATTGAAAGGAGATGTCATGGCCTGGGGGTCACTGGCCATATTTAGTGCAAATTCGGTATGAATCTGCGCTGGTAGTGTTGCCACAGTTTTGTTAACAAGCAAACATACCAAAAACAATACCCCATTCCCCTCCAGGGGCGGGGTAAAAAGAGTAAAGCAGATAAGATTTTTCGTGTATGGGCCTGGTTGTGTTCGGAACAGTGTTGGGTGGAATTTTTACCATTTAGAATGTCCACTCCAAACCATTTATGTCTTTATGTTTGACATACACAAACACACACTTACATGCACATAAAGAGAAAGTTATTAAAGCTCCTCTAACCCTGAATCATCTTCACTTGACCAAAGGGTTTTGTTGAACGTTACAGTGCAGCCCATTTTTTGAATTGCAAGTGGTGGCGCTGAGGTGTGTTGGTCAGACAGGCCTGAAATATCTTGTAAAACTATTTGCTGATTGTCATGAAATTTTGCAAAGACGTTTGTGGTTTTCATGGAATAAATGACTTTTTTTTCCCCTCTGGCGCCACCATGTGGTTGACATTTGTGCTTCTGATTGAGCAACTGTTACCATGAATTATTAAAACATATTAATCTTCCAGTCAGAATGAATTAGATATAGAAATCTCTTAACTGGTCAAACCCATGTTTCATCTGATGCACCAGTGTGGCACTTTGTGATATGTATCTTGAAAGGTTCTCTGTAAATAAAACTTACTTTACTTGCATGCACTGGTAACTCCATTCTCATCAGGCTAGCTGTGGGGACATGGCACACATTTGACTGGCCCCTCCTGGTGTCCTGCACAACAACTCATACTGGAGACCCTGAGGGGCCATACCAAAGTTAATATCTCAGGCCCTGTGCATTTAAGTCTTTGAGACACATACTGGAATAAGACCATGAAGTGTTCAAAAACAAGTAAAAGGATTTTAGAATCAGTATGGAAGCTGACAGGCAGCCAATGTAAATGGGTCAAATAATTTAAGAAGTGGATCAGTTGGTTCTGTCTCATCAGGACCAAATAAAGTTCTATGCTGTTAATGTAACAATGATAACAAATACTATATCCTCATTACACAGCCTAGGTGTAACATATAGATATTAAAAAAAAAAAAAAAGTTTTTTGATAGAAATATTGATAGAAATTATAGTTGAACCCTGAACATGATAAACATTAGTATTTATTTCAAAGTCCCACAACTCATCCAAATTGCCTTAACAAGCAGCTCCAAATGAGTTTTGAATCCAACAATTCTGCATTTTTGATCATTTATTTTCATAAGCAACCTGCCCCTTTTTCTAGCACTATGTGACGTAGAAAAGACTTTCTGTGAAATAGATGAAAAGTAAAGAAGAAACAAGGTTTTACAGAGTTGTTTATCAGAATAAGTTATAGTATAATTACAATAGAAAACATTTAATATTTTAATCAATTTTCTTTTTTAAAAATTAGTCATTTTGTGAAACTCTAACAAAATATTAATGACGGTGTAAAAATTTTGCAGAACCTTTTTCCCGGAGATGCTGCTGGGCAACATTCTGGTCCAATGCCTGTTCAGTCACTCAGTGCACATTTCACACATCATGTATAGTAATGACGGATAGGCACCAGGGGCAGCGATGCAAACAGCTGGAGCGGAGGGCGCTGCTGGCAGAGCAGACTGTAGGACAGAGGGGAGCAGAACACTGGGTGCGAGGACAGGCCGTACTGTTCATCTTCGCCCTCCTTCGCCTGCTGACGCTCTTTCTTCCACTTGGTGCGTCTGTTTTGAAACCAGATCTTTACCTGAGTCTCGGACAGGCGCAGGGCCGAGGCGATGGTGTGCCGCTCCAGTACCGACAGGTAGTGGCACTTCTGGAAACTGTGCTCCAGGACCTGCAGCTGCTCCAGGGTGAACGCGGTGCGGATCCGACGGCTTTTTTCTTTTGAACTCTGAAGCTTCGCCGTACACGGAGCTTTGTCCGCTGGGCTGCAACTTTCACCTGCTGCGGGATGCTGCAGCTTTGTGGATTCATCTCTGGAAGTATGACTTCCTGAAAGAGAACAATAAATCGTTGAGTCATCAGTTAAGACATTATTATTTTTAAAGTTCTCAGAGAGTTATATTCTCACCTAGAGCTGCCGCGTCTCCAGGACAAATTAGTTTCCCTGTAAATTTCGTGGAGTCCAAAATATCTTCCACGGAAAAAGGTGTTTTGTGGATAAGTGGAACTTTGGCTTCAGCTGGCTGCATTTCAGCTCGCAGTGCTCTGCTAAGAGCGCAGGTAGTCGGTGTCTGTGCTCCTAAAGCGTTTTTATATACTGCCTTTTCGAAAGCCGCCGGGGCGCTTACAAATTTACATGTCATTCAAAAAAGATACCCAAATGAAGCAATGCGTCTTCCAGAAACAATTGCACCCAGTGTCCTCCATGTGCGGACGCTCCGTGGGACCCCAGTGCGGGCACTTCAAAATGTAAATGCGAGCTCTCTGCTAGGGGGGGCAACGGGGCAGTTATTTATTGCTGGGCATCCGGTTAAAATGTTCCCTCTTTCTTTCACTTCGTGTTCCTTATTGTAGCTTGGCTGGTCATTGTTTGCAAATAGGGGATTTTACGCTGGTAGGACACGTGAACGCTGGTTGTGATGCTAATTTATTGACTCATCACAGGGAAAGTGTCAGCCTTTTCTTCCCCTGTGTCCCATTTTTCAGAGTGCCGTTTGTCCTGTTGAGTGCAGAAGCCGCACAAAGCTTAGGTTTAATTAGAAGCCCACAGACAACTTTATGACAGCTATTGGCCATCTGATCACTACAGCACGTCATGTCTCAGTCCTTCTGCTTAGGCTGCTGAGATTTGGTGCTAAAAACTATTAAATTTATGGTTCTGGTGAAACCTTTTCTCTCATTTAAATCTTTTAAAAGGCATGTATTGTGAGTTTAGAACTGTTATCCAAATAAAATGGGAAATGGCTGTGCATTAAAAACCTGAAGATAAAGAGCTACTAACAAAATAGAATGAAATAGAAGCACTCCTAGAGCACAAACCTCTGCCAAGGCAGCTTACCCTCTAGGTAGTATTTACTTTTAAGAGAACTATTTTATTTATATATATATATATATATATATATATATATATATATATATATATATATATATATATATATATATATATATATATATATATATATATATATATATATATATATATATATATATATATATTTTGTTCAATTCAATTCAATTTTATTCAGATATATTCAGATATAAATCACAACAAACAGTCACCTCAAGGTGCATTGTAAGTTCAGACCCTATAATAATTACAGAGAAAATCCAACAGTCAAAACGATCCCCTATGAGCAAGCACCTATCCACAGAGGGAAGGAAAAACTCCCTTTTAACAGGAAGAAACCTCCAGCAGAACCAGGCTCAGGGAGGGGCAGTCTTGTGCTGCGACTGGTTGGGGTTGAGGAGAGAGAGACAGGATAAAAGACATGTGGAAGAGAGCCGCCGCAAGTGTGTGCAGTGTGGTGTGTAAATAACACTGAATGAAAAGAAATTCTCAGTGCATCACTGGAACCCCCTAGCAGCCTAGGTGTATAGCAGCATGACTAAGGGATGGTTCCCATCTGTCTCCCACATCCAGATTGGGAGCTGGTTTCGCAGAAGAAGGGCCTGAAAGCTGAAGGCTCTGCTTCCCATTCTAATCTTAATATCATAGGAACAACAATTTAGCCAGCAGTCTGAGAGCGAAGTGCTCTATTGGGGTGAAAACGATACTATGAGGTCTTTAAGATAAAATGGGGCCTGATTACCTTGTATGTTAGGAGAACAATTTTAAATTAAATTCTGGATTTAACAGGGAGCCAGTGAAGAGAAGCCAATATGGGAGAAATAACTAACTATAAACTTGAGCTTATGGACTTCAAAAAACTGTAACAAGAATGGCTTCTCATCAGTGGCGTCAGCAGCTGTCCGTGTCCGCAGCTGAGTATAATCGCTTATATATGTGCTTATATATGTGCCTATATTTGAAGACAATGTTGGCATGATATAGGGCAACTGCTGCTTAATCAGTGTCATATCAGCTCTTATTGTTGCCTGCCCAGTTCAGTGCTGGGACCTTTCTGCCCTGTTCCAATGACAATGCTGCCAAATACATGGTCAATGAACTGGTTCTTATATCGCACTTTTCTACTCTACTTGAGCACTCAAAGCGCTTTATATATCACACCTCATTCACCCATTCACACCCATTCATACAATCACTTTTTTCTACACCACATTCACTTGATTTCTATCTAACATTCACACATGTTCACACTCCAGTAAACACATCAGAGAGCAAATTAGGGTTCAGTATGATGCAAAAGGATACTTTGGCATGCAGACTGGAGCAGCCAAGAATCAAACCTACTGAATAGTAGATGGCCTGCTCTACCTGCTGAGCTACAGCCACTCCCACGCTGTTCAAAAAGTTGAAGGAATGGTGCGCCTGGGTGGCTTAGTGGTGAAGCCAGCGACTGCATACATATATCGTGTTGCAGTGCAGGCGGTGTGGGTTTGAGTCCCAGCCTGTTGCCAATTTGCCCGTGCGTCTTCCCATGTATCTTTCCCCATTTCCTGCCTCTCTCCACTGCCCATAAAAACCACTGTGGCCAAAAATGCAAAAAAAAATTTAAGTAACACTTTTTAATCATAGGCAGCATCAAGTCAAGTCAGTTAAATGGTAGAGGGGGTTATTAATCAGTTTCAGCTGCTTTGGTGTTAATGAAATTAATAACAGATGCACTAGAGGGGCAACAATGAGACAACCACCAAAACAGGAAAGATTGAGGCCACTGACATTTTTTCTGACTGTTTTTTCACTAGTTTTACCTCTGTCTAGTGTCAGATTCAGGAATCTAGAG
The DNA here is from genome assembly GCF_007364275.1 of Archocentrus centrarchus. Taxonomy (NCBI): domain Eukaryota; kingdom Metazoa; phylum Chordata; class Actinopteri; order Cichliformes; family Cichlidae; genus Archocentrus; species Archocentrus centrarchus. The sequence goes on along the minus strand of NC_044357.1, from coordinate 536,043 downwards.
TAATTGCCTGTTCCCTAGAGGAGATTCCAGGAGACAGGCAGTTACTCTAGGGGAGCTGGAGAGGGCCATAGAAGGCCCTTAACCCATCAGCAGGAGAGGTATCTGTTCATTTATGAAAGGAGGAACAGGATGACCACTGCCAGAGCCCTACAAAATGATCCCCAGCATGACACTGTACCCAAAAATTAAGAAACAGACTGCAAGAGAGTGGCCAGAGGGTCTGATGTCCTCTAGTGGACCCTTTGCTCACTGCCCACCACCATGGGACCCAAATGGCATTTCTCACAGAATACCAGAATTGGCAGGTGTACCACTGGCACCCTGTGCTTTTCACACATGAGAGCAGGTTCACCCTGAGCACATGTGACAGATGTTAAAGGGCCTGGAGAAGCCCTACACTGGTGTAGTGGGTCCTGGGTTCAGCCTGGTGCACAACAATGCCTAGCCTCATGTGGCCAGAGCATGCATGCAGTTTCTGGAGAATTAAGGTATTTGACACCATTGACTGCCCCAGTGCTTGCCTGATATCAATATCTCATCTGACATGTGTGTCAAATATTGACATTTGAAATCATCCTAGCAGAAATGATGACGATTAAAAAAAAAGTTTCATAGCTCTTTATTGTGTGACCACCTTCAATTCAATATCATACATTATATGGACAAAAGCATTGAGCCACACTGCTTAATCTTTGAATTCAGGTGTTTTCAGTCCCCTTGCCCTGGGTGTATAAAATCAAGCACCTAGCCATTTCAAACATTTGTGAAAGACTTTGAGTGTGGTGCTTTAATTGGATGCCACTGTTGCAACAAGTCAGTTTGTGAAATCTCTTCCCTCCTAGATATTCTACAATCAACTATAAGTGGTATAATTGCAAAGTGGAAGTATTTAGGAACCACGGCTACTCAGCCATGAAGTGGCAGAACATGTAAAGGTACAAAGCAGGATCACTGAGTGCTGAGAATCATATTGTTTAAGGTTGCCAATTACTGCAGAGTTCCAAACCTCTTACATTAACATCAGCAAAAAGCTGTGTGGAACTTCATAGTATGGGATTTTCATGACTGAGCAGCTCCTGTAAATGTAGTGTCCAGTACTTTTGTCAATAAAATGTAGCTGATATGCTGTGGATTTCCATGAAGACATCAAATTATTGGAGCAATATTTTTAAGACCTATCAAGGACCTTCCATATAGCTATTGATCTAGATCCCTTCGTAGTGGTTTTGGAATTATAGGAAAATAATATGTAAATGCATGATAGGTGATTTTACTCAAGAACAAGAGACAACTTTCCAAACACATTTAAATCTAAATGTCATCATCTATACTGACAGATCTCAAATATGACAATTTACAGGTAAAGGTTGTTATTACTGTCACTGCTGTAATGACAGATACATTTTAGAATAGACATTTTCTATTTCTAAAATCTATACTGAACATGCTCTTGACATAATATATAGCATTCTGATATAGATACAAAAAAATTCTGACTGCTGTTACAGTATATTTACAGCATACTTTGTAAATGTGTAGAAATCTTTGGATTGTACAGTGTTACTATATATCAGCAAAAAAGACAAAAAGTCAGAAAGGCTGGAAATTCAACCAATTTAGATAATTTTATTTTACTGTATGTAGAAATACTGAAGGATAATACAAGTCACTCACCATGTATTTGCATTTAATTGGCTTTTTAATCCATATTATACTTTCTTAATAACAAGAATGACCATTCCTTACAGTGTAATGGAGTGGGTTTAAGGATCAGAGGGAATGTAAATGTGTAAATGTTCCTGTGGAGCTAAGTCATAAAGGTGGCAGCTGCCAGTGTGTTCCCAGCTACACAAGCCTACAAAGCAGTGAGTATTTAAATAACAAAAGAAGCCAGCCCACCAAGACAATTAGCGGCTGTCACCAGTTGGTTTGACCCTCTCTGACCCTGAGCTTTATGTAGTAAGATAAGAAGAAAATGGGTAGACTCAGGGGGGAACTGGTGGAGGTAAAAAGGATAAAAGAAAGAATGAAAGAATGAACAGATGACATGTATTTGGACAGTTGCACATTTGTTATTCTTTAGTTGCTGTGCTCTGGCATGATGTGTTAAGTTGTGGTTCTTCTTAGATTCCACAGTTATCCAGGCAGTCTTTGACAGTTTTTTCTTCAAAACATGCCTTGCCTACTTGTGACTAAATTAACTGTGTGGATAATAACAAATTGGTGGTTTAAAAGTACTTAGGCATATGATCAATCAAACAAACTCATCAACATTTCATGGAAGTCACTTGCTGTTAGCTAACTGAAATTCAGCCTACAATGAAAGGATTAAACTGGGAAACATTAAAGCAATTTTTCTCTAAATCTCTGATCAGCTGTTCTGGAATGGGAAACTCAGAGTTGCTGATCTCAGAGTAGATCAACTCAGAGTATGTTTTTAAACTCAGAGTTTGTTGAACCTGCTTCCTGGAATGGGGCCCAGATGTCCCAAAACATCATAAACTATTAGATGCAATAAATAAGAATACTGGAGTTCTGTAGTGTGTGAACCTTTAATTTATTTTTTACAGGTTTATATTTTTTGGATCTGCACCTGCCCCACGTGGTTGTGAGGATGTGTATGTAGTGTTTTCTTGTTTTTGACTGAAACACCCACATACCATCAGAGATGCAGGCATTTGAAATGAGCAGTGATAACATATAGAACAAGCCTGATGGTCCCTCACCTCTTCAGTCCAGAGGACATGGCATCCATGTTTTCCAAAAAGAACTTCAAATTTCAGTTCATCTAACCACAGAACAGCTTTCCACATTGCCTCAGTCCATTTGAAATGAGCTATGGCTTAGAGAAATGGCAGTGCTTCTGCACCATGCTCACATTTGGCTTTTTTTTTGCATTTGGCTTTAGCCTACATTTGTGGATGGCACAGTGAACTGTGTTCACAGACAATAATTTCAAGAAGCCTTCCTGAGCGCATGCAGTGATCTTTATAAACGCATCATGCCTGCTTTCAATGCAGTGCTATTGGACATCCAATAATGATTTACAGCCTTGTGGAACCTTGAGCCTATCCCAGCTGCAATAGGGTGAGAAGCAGGGTACGCCTTGGACAGGCAATGTCTCATTTTAAACATTTGTTATGTTTTCTATGTTCTATTGTGAATAAAAAATTGGTTTATGAGTTATGCAAATCATTGCATTCTGTTTTTATTTACAATTTATACTGCATCACAACTTTTTTTGGAACTGGATTTGTATTAATAAAATGTGTTGAACAGGTTAACGATTATCTCATAACAGCCTTTCTGTATCCTAATGTCACAGATGTGTAATCATTGGATGAGGAAAGGGGAGGAGAAAACGTAACTATTATCTCCCTGACAGTAGCTTCAGGGCATTTATTAGAACACACTGGGCTGTTTTTTTCCATTCACATGCCCTTTGTGAGATGTCTGTGGGCACACTTGCCATTGAACTCAATGTATTTTTACTGGTGCTTGTAACAGCCCTCACAAATAATGCTTGACTTTCAGAAGCTAAGTGGAATGGTCTAATTTCACCATAGTGCTTTTTAAACTGCACTTACTTTGTGAGTGGTAAAAGTTGGAAAGAAAAGAGAATACTTACACAGGTGCTAGAAGTAAGTAATACTGTAAATCCATAATACTATTTATTTTGTAATTTATCTGCATTTAGTTACTTTGTCATGTGAAAGAATTTAAATAATAAGAGTGTGTGTATTGCTGTTTAAGCCTTTAGGTTTCTGCGTGTTCGTTCATTGAAAGGAATGACACAAACAGGAATAAGGAGTCCAATTATTAAATTTAATAAAAGCCATTTCAACAGTTTACAGATTAATCTGGTTCAGAATTGCGGAGCTGCCTGATGCAGTCAGTGCAGCTTCACAAAGTCTAACACCGCTCTCTATCTTAGTTCAAACTTTATACACAGACTTGACACCGTTACAAGTTATTGAAAATGCAAGCATTGTAGCAGCTTATCAGTTCCTTCTTCTGTGCCCTTCACTGTCACCGGTTAACGGCCTCATTGGGTCCTGTAGAACAAAACATCAGACCAAAACACGCATCTTTTCCAGTATATCATCGGGCATGTGATTTGTTGTTTCTTACTATGCAGTCTTATTTCTGTCTCCTGTACAGAGTTATTTCAACACTTTCACCTTGTTGTGAAGATTAATCTGCGTATTGCTACTTGATGCTATATTTCCATTTGAATTGTTATATTTATGGTATGTCTAGTGTGCAGCTTATTTACACTTCTCCCTTCACATGCAAATTTGTTGTCTGGAAGAAAATGCAACTCTTGCAGTGCACATCTGCATCTAACAACAATAATTATTGTTATTATGGTTTTGAATTATAGTTCAACAGAATTATTTTGGATGGACTGGTTCTTAACTAACTAACTAACTAACTAACTAACTAACTAAACTGGCCTGGACAAAATGATGGTACTCCTAGAAAGTCTGCCAATTTAAAGGGTGAAAAGTAGTCACTGTGTTGTTTAGTATCAACGGTGCGTACCACACTGAACATGGAACACTGAAACCTAAGGAGAGACCTGTCTCAGGAGATGAGAAAGACAGTTAGTGACAAGTATATTAAAGATTAAAGGGCTATAAGATCATCTCCAGGCAGCTTGATGTTCCTGTGACTACAGTTACACATATTATTCAAAAGTTTAAGGTCCATGGGAATATAGCCAGCCTCCCTGAACATGGCCCCAGAGGAAAATCAATGACAATTTGAAGAGACAGATAATACAAAAGGTAACCAAAGAGCCCCAGAACAACCTCCAAAGAGATTAGGGGTAAACTCCAAGGTCAAGGTACATCAGTGTCAGATCACACCATTTGTTTAAATCAAAGTGAACTACTGGAAGACAACCAAGGAGGACACCACTGTTTGAAGCAAATCATAAAAAAGTGAGACTAGAATTTGCCAAAATGTGTATGGAGAAGCCAGAAAGCTTCTGGGAGAATGTCCTTTAGACATATGCAACAAAACTGGAGCTTTTTGGCAAGTCACACCAGCTCTATATTTACAGATGCAATAATGAAGCATATAAAGAAAATACAACTGTACCTACTGTGAAACATGTTAGAGGCTTGTTATGTTCTGGGGTTGCTTTGCTGCATCTGGCACAGTGTGTCTCATGAGTAAGTGCCTGAAGAGGTATAACAGAGAGGTAGAAGCCAGGAGAATAAACCAGATGTTCTCCACTGAACCATCCAAGATATACTCTCAGTGGCAGGGGAACAATATGAGAACAGCACCCCCAACAAGGCTGGAGACAGAGCAATACTGGAAGAGCATATGGGAGAAGGATGTGTCCCACAACACCAATGCTCAGTGGATAGTGGATCTAAGAACAGACCACAACAACCTCCCTGGACAGGATCCAGTAACCATCACAGTGGCAGACATCCAGGAAAGAGTGTCACATATGAAGAGCTGGACAGCACCAGGCCCTGACATGATACACACCTATTGGCTAAAGAAGCTAACTGCAGTCCACAACCACCTGGCAAAACAAATGAACCAGCTGCAGGCTAAGACACACTCGAGACTGTAAGACCAGTCTGATCAACCTGTGCACCACCTGGATTGACTACAAGAAAGCCTATGACTCAATGCAGCACACATGGATCCTGGAATGCCTAAAACTATACAAGATCAACAGGACCTTTAGAACCTTCATCAAGAACTCAATGGGAAGGGGGAATAAGAACACTAGAGGCCAACTTCAAACCCATTATACAAGTCACCATCAAGTGTGGGATGTACCAAGGAGATGCTCTGTCCCCACTACTGTTCTGAATAGGCCTGAATCCCCTCAGCCAGATCACTGACAAGACTGGCTACAGATACCGACTACGAAATGGAGCAACCATCAGCCACCACCTGTACACACAAGCTGTACACCAGGAGTGAACAAGATATCGATTCACTGATCTACACCACTTGTATCTACCGCAGTGACATTGTAATGTCAATGGGACTGGAGAAGTGTAGTCGGATGGTAACAAAGAGAGAGAAAGTAGTCATAACTGAGGGGACTGCACTACCAGAAGGCAACATTGCCTGAAGACAGCTACAAGTACCTTGGAATCCCACAGGCAAATGGGAACCATAAAGAGGCCGCTAGGAAAGCTGCAACCTCCAAGTACCTGCAGAGAGTAAGGCAAGCCCTGAAGAGTGAGCTGAATGGGAAGAACAAGATCCACGTAATCAACACCTATGCCCTGCCAGTTGTCAGATACCCTGCTGGGATAAGAAGCTGGCTAAAGGAGGAAATAGAAGCCACTGATGTCAAGACAAGATAGCTCCTTACCATGCATGGAGTGTTTCACCCAAATCAAGCACTCTGAGACTGTACGCTAAGCGGAAGGAGCGAGGCTAAGGACTAGTGAGTGTCAGAACCACTTTCCTAGATGACACAACAAGATCCATGAATACATCGGGAAGACGGCCACAAAGGATCATGTGTTTAGTGAGTACCTCAGGCACCAGAACCCGAGAACAAGGAGGAGGAAGAACAGGAACCATCATGGAAGGACAGGCCTCTGCACGGCATGTGGCTGACATAGAAAAATCCTACCAATGATTGGACAAAGCTGGACTGACAGACAGCACAGAGGCACTAATTATGGCAGCACAAGAACAAACTCTGAGCACAAGATCGATAGAGGCTGGGGTCTACAACACAAGGCAAGACCCCAGGTGCGGGCTGTGCAGAGATACCTGAGACAATCCAGCACATAACGCAGAGTGCAAGATGCTAGCAGACAGGGCATGCATGGAACGCCATAACCAAGTGGCTGGAATAATATACAGGAGAACATCTGTGCCGAGTATGACCTTGAAGTCCCCAGGTTAAAATGGCACACGCCCCCAAGGTGGTTGAGAATGACACAGCTAAGATCCTGTGGGACTTCCTGTTACAGACAGACAACCTTGTGATGGCTATATATATATATATATATATATATATATATCTATATATATATATATATCTATAGATATATATATTACTATACAAAACTTAACACCACATAATACACCAAAGTGGAAAAAAACAGAACCGGAAACGGAATATGGCCTGTGACTCATTTAATGGCCAAGTCAGCCATATAGAATTTTTTTCTAAAATTCAACTTCCAGTGCCCATTAATTGAATATAACAGAGTGAGAAATATCATACTGATCCCTATGATTCAACAAATTTTGATACATTCCAAAATTGTATCAGAATTGAGGCCACTAACTGTTGAAGGTATCCAATTAGATAACAGTTTTCAAACAGGTTGATAAGAACCTTCAGTCAAAAAGGTATCACTCTGGTAAACTCAAAAGGAATACATTCTTCAAGAATTCAGTGAAGATGAGGAATAATGAATGAATGAGATGTCAATATCTGTCTTATCCAATTCTGCCCAAAGCTAAAGAATTGTTTAAAATTCTGAATCCATCCAATCAGCTTTTTTAATAAGGCTCAACTGAGAGCGCCAATTCCTTTGGATTCTGATGACTTTCAAATTTGGATTTACTCTAAAATATATATTTGCACTCTATGGACATAATATCAGAAAAATTGAATCTTAAAGAAGACAAAATTGGGCCTTTCTGGTAAATATTCTGATTATGTTAGCAGAATATTTTGCTACTAAATTTAAACATACAAAGATCAGGCACCACAAGTGGATGAAAGAATGATCTCAAAATATTTCTGGATCTTCTGGCTGTATGATGGACAAAATGTCCTGAAATTATTTTCCTTAAATGTATTTACATACGCCTACTTCAGGACTAAAACCTGCTACTTTTTATCCTTTATTTATTCATGTATCTTTTTTTCTCTTCTTCTTTTCTTCTTTTTTTTTTTTTTCTTTTTGAAGCGCGCAAACAAAAACAAAATTTGCGAACCTGGTACGTCGCTCGTTAGCAGTCTGTGGCTGTAGCGCCAGTAACCGGAAACTGTCATCTCTCGCGATGTTTTTCTTGTCGTCATTGATTTGAAACATGGCGTCCGAAGTGGAAGCGGGCATCGCTGCTGCAGCAGGAACCTGAGACCGAGAAGGGTATGCCTGCCTAATGAGACATTTTGACTGTTTTAAAATGTGTAGGTTATATGCTGGTTATAAGCATACAGAACGCGAGAATAAACGGGCTGATTTATCAGAACACTGTTAGCAACTGGCTAACTAGCGTTAGCTTTCCTTCATTCAAGACGTCCCGTACGTTGCAGCTTAGCAACCTTATGTAAAGATCAGCCAACTATATATCAACAGACCTGTTGTTGTGGTGTTATGGTGTGCTGGCAAACCTTGAAGTCTGGAAATTATATCTGAAGATCTTCTGTTTATTGATACAGATACCTTGCCAGACTCATGTGTAAAATAGAAAATTTCGCTGACAGTATGTTTTCTGATTGAAAAGTAAAATACCTCTAAAAGTTACAATAAGCCCAAGTCCAGTGGTAATTATTTTTTGGAACTTATAAGAAATACAAGGCTACGGCGTTTCACAAAAATGCCTATTATCATATGCACTAATCATTGCAAAAAAACTTATTCTGCAGTTCTGGAAGGGCAAAGATGTTTCTGTGTTAAATAGTAGCTCACAAACACACTTCACCTGGAGAAAAGATATGGCATTACTGGCAATATGAATAAGTTTGACCAAATCTGAAACCTTTACTCTCCTATTTTGGTGATGTTTAATTCTGCAGTCAGGGGGTCGGGTGGTAGGTTTTTGGGACTTGGAGTGGTTTACGTTTAATATTTGCTTTGATTTGTTTACCTCTAATCTAGTTTTGTCTTTTTCGTCAATTATTCACCTTTTGTTTTTTTGCCCCGCCACCTGTTTTGTTTTGTTGCCCCCCCCCCTCCCTTTTTTTTCAATGTCTAATCATCACTATTATTATGGTTAATACCTTGGCCTCATGTTTATTTACTGTTTTTCTGTGTGTGGTGTGTGTGTGTGTGTGTGTGTGTGTGTGTGTGTCGTTGCCCTCGGGCCATTGTAAAATGAAAACGAAGCAAAAGTTTTATGTGGCCCTTATACTTTTGTGCTGTGCTTCTAATAAAAAACATCTGAAACAAAAATAAAATACCTCGTAAAGGGAAGGCATGTGGATGTGGGGGTGGCTGTAGCTCAGTAGGTAGAGCAGGTCACCTACTGATTGGAAGGTCAGTGGTTCAATTCCTGGCTACTGCAGGCCAATGTATCCTTGGGCAAGATACTTAACTCCAAGTTGCTCTCCGACCGTTCCGTCGGAGTATGAATGTGAGTGAATGTTAGACGATTGAAGCACTTAGCTTAATTAATTAATCATGGAAGTGCTTGTATGAATGCGTGTGCATGGGGTAAATGTGAACGTGTTGTGTAAGCGCTTTGAGTGCTCATATCTGAGTAGAAAAGCGCTATATAAGAACTAGTCCATTTACCATTTACCATAATTTCTTCATCACACATAATTTCTTCATGTCTTGGTAAATTTTGGTAAATTTGGTTAAAGAAAGTTCTAAGTTGTCTTGTTACTGGTTGTTATACATATCTGATCTGATCTTTCCAATGGCTTTCAGGGAAACTGTATATGGGGTGCTGCCCACCAGTATGGAGACTGAATCATCAAATGGCAAAGAGGGGATGGTACTACCTTCTATTATTCCTGAGGCTTTGTTTTTAACATCTTGCATTTTATTTCAAATGGTGAATGTTTTACTAAGCCAGCTTTGATTATTCCAGGAGGCAACTGGTGAAGGGTCAGAGGCTGCTGATGCTCTTACTGGATCTGGAGATGAGGAGAGTGGCAGGCAGCTGGGAGAGGTGGAGCTGCAGTGTGCTTTGTGCATGAAGTGGTTCACTGCAGACACATTTGGCATTGGCACAGAGTAAAACTATTATTCAGTTGCTCATCAGTAAAATATCAGGACCTGTGTAACTATCCTGACAGTTTTTATGATGTAGTTTTTCTCCTCCTCTACAGAACCTGTCTGCCCTTTATGACCAATTATGTGTTTCACTGCAATGTGTGCCATCACAGTGGTAACACATACTTCCTTAGAAAACAAGCAAGTAAGTGTTCCCTGTGCTTTAACCAGCTATTAACCCCTCTAAAACTATAAGCTCACAATTTGCTCAGTGTTTTGAATTATTCACAAAGTGTTTTTTGTTTTTTAGACCTGAAGGAGATGTGTCTCACAGCCCTTGCAAACCTGACATGGAGATCCAGAACACAAGACGAGCACCCAAAGACCATGTTCTCCAAAGACAAGGTGGGCGTAACTGTTTTTGGGTTTTCCAATGAAATTACACTGAGAGTGTAACCATCTTTTTTTTCCTAGGCAATATAATCACCCCTTGGTTCATTTGCTAATATGATAAAGTTATTTATGGATCAAATGATGTTTTATGTGACTAAAACAAACAAATGACTTAGAACTTCTTAATTTCTTGCAAACGATAATAATAAAAAACTTTCAATGAACATAAAAGCCACATTTGACTAGAAAACAATTGAAAATTGAGTAAAAAAATAACTGATCAATTGATCAGTGTCCTCTACATCCAAGGATAGAATAAAGCACTGTATCAAAGTGGGTGTGAATGAGGCTTGTAGTATATAATGTCCATTCCAGTCCATTTCCTAAATCGTAATGGGAAATGACCATGAATGTATATAAACACACGGTTGATGGATGGTCGTCTGAGACAAGTCGTGCAAGGTCAGAAGCCAGTTCTAAGCTGCAATAAATGGGTCAGGTTGCATTAGGTAGGGTTTTTGGATGCCAAATCTTTTCCAGGTCAATTAAGTGGATCAGAATGATCCAGTGGAGGCTATGAAACATTTTTTGTTGTTTTGGGGTTTGTTTGTTTTTTTTTGGAAGACCTAAGTTGTATGATTAATGAATTTTCAGCTTTCTTTTTTTTGGTTGCAGGATATCATTCCATTTATTGACAAGTACTGGGAGTGCATGACAACTCGCCAGAGACCCGGGAAGCTCACCTGGCCAAACAACATAGTGAAGACGATGGTAATGCTGCGGTGTACAGTGACTGGTGCAGTCCAGTACACAGAAAACATGGGCAGTCATACTTTAAATTCTCCCCATAAAACCCAGTTCATGTGAAGACAGCAGTTAGGAAGGAATTTTTTTTAACCTTTCTTATCCAGTGTCCACCCTTATGCACTGCTGTTTTGTTGCTAGGTATCCTATGTAAATAATATGTTATTATTACTGATATGTTGTAGTATTAGTTTGGAGTAGTACTTCTATTTTCCAGAGCAAAGAGCGCGATGTTTTTCTGGTGAAAGAACACCCTGACCCTGGCAGTAAAGACCCTGAAGAGGAGTACCCTAAATTTGGGCTTTTGGACCAGGTAGCTACCACTCTGCTCTGTTTTGTCACACACTGGAGGAGCATTTGTTTTTTTTTTTTGTTTTTTTTTTTAAACATAAATACATATGTATGTCTTGTGTAGGACCTGGGAAACATTGGACCCTCATATGATACACAGAAACAGACCACTGGTACTCCCGTGACTGGTGGGCTCAATGGTAAGGATGCAAAACACTAAAATTCTGAACTGATGATGTGCATTAATAAAGGAGGGGGTGGGGATATCTGTGGATGTTTTCACACCCACAGTTTGGTTCGTTTGGCCTTGTAGTAATAAAACGTGGTCCCTTATTAATCTGTAGTTTGTTTTTGTGTATCCAGCAGCTCCTCCAAGCATGAAATTATTTTGTGAATATTTATAACTTTCTGCATAAATGCACAGTGGGACACAAGCTCAACATTCTTGTGTTGCATTTTCTGATTCATCAGGGAATTTCCCTGCACAAATGAATATATCATAAATGATCTCATATTACTGATTAGGATTGGGTATTTCAAGCAAAAATACTGCTATTGAGTTTTCATTTAAACCTATTCTACTTTTCTTTGAAGATTGCATCTTACCCCAGCCTGCTCTCAGATGACTGCACAGTTGTTGCAGAATTGTGACTTTGTAGCTTTGTTTGGTGTACTTAACACAGGATCTAATTTCACAGTGCTGCACACACTGTACTGGTCCAGTGCCTGGTAGTCAAAGCTTTTTTCCTGATTTTGCTGTCGACTGCCATCTTCTGGTTCTAGTAGCACATCAGATCCTAACGGGTGCCTTTTTTTAACTGCAAAAACAAAGAAGGAAAAGGTGTAATTTAATAATTTTTAGGAAATTTAAGAAATTTTTGAATTTAGGGTGTATATTATTTATTATATAGAACAAATCCGTGTTGGGACCCAGTCCTCGATAAATGGGGAGGGTTACATTAGGAACGGCATTTGCCATGAAATCTTTGCCAAAACAAACAGGCAGAGCATAAAGAATGAGATTCCCATACGGGTCAGTCAGGGCCCCCTTCTGGTGCTGTTTGCCAGCAGGGGCTCAGTGGAAAGTGCAGGAGCGTGGACATAAGAGCAGGTACTTTAAAGTAGGGACTATTACTGCTAGAGGAGAGAGCTGGCTGGTATAATGGAGAGAAGGTTCATATGTGTGTCTAGAAGATCAGATGGAAATGAAGCAAGGCCAGGAGCATTGGAAATGAAATGTGTAAATGGGAAAATAAATGGCATAGGAAGGAAGAGTATGTGAATACTGTTGTGGAGGTAAAGAAAGTATCAGACAGGATCACGAGTTTGAAGCTGGAAATCGAAGAGGTGATTTTGAATGTTGTCAGTGTGTATGCCCCACAGGGTTGGATGTCAGAAGTGGGTGAAATTCGGGAATAAACTGGGTGAAGTGGCAGAGAGTCCCCTGGGTGGAGAGAGTGGTGATTGAAGCAGACTTCAGAGGTCATGTAGGTGAAGGGAACACAGGTGATGAGGAGGTGTTGGGTAGGTATTATAATAATGAGAGAAATGCAGAAGGATGGTAGTGGATTTTACAAAAAGGATGGAAATGGCTGTGGTGAACACGCACTTCAAGAACAGGGAAGAACACAGTGTGATGCATAAGAGTGGAGAATGATGCACACAGGTTGACTATTTTATGCAAAAGGTGGAATCTGAAGGCAATAGACTACAAAATAATGGCAGGGGAGAATGTAGCTAGGTGGCATTGGATGGTAGACTTTAGGATGGCTCTGGAAATCAAGAAGAGGAAGCGAGTGAAGGTAGCAATAAGGATTAAATGGTGGAAATTGAAGGAGGAATATTGCACAGAGTTAAGGGAGGAATTGAGACAGGCTCTGGGTGGTAGGGAAGAGTTATGAGATAACCGGGAAAGTACAACTGGAGTGGCAAGGGAAACTGGCAAGCATGTGTGGTGTATCCTCAGAGGAAAGAAGACAAGGAGCCAGTAAAACTAGTGAAAAAAACAGTGAACAGTGAGTTTGATACCTTTCACAAACTTCCACAATGAACCATACTAAACCCTTGTTTATACTCTCCGTGTCCACGAGTCTTCTAGGGGCTGCTTGGGCCTGAGTGATGTGATGTAAATTTCTTCATCAGATGGTGAGTGTGAGGGCCTGGGCAGACCTGCATGTGCCTGCCTATTTGTTTGGTTTGGTTTTCAGGGTTTTTTTTTTTTTTTGTGACCACATCAACTTATCCACCAAGAATTTACATTGGAGTGCACCAACCAAAAGGCAGCAAACTTAAAGCAGATTTCAACAAAGAATGAACAGGAATGATTGTGCTGTCTCCAGCGCTCCATGTCCACAAAAGAGTATAATCAAGGCATATGTGTGTGTCTGAACTGAACCAAATGGGTTGGGTGTGAAATCAGCCTTACATGAATAATATGCAGTATGAACTTCCCAAACTCAGCCAAACAGTGTGATATGTGATGCCCATAGTGATTCTGTGCATTGTGTTCCAGGTGGATCTTCTTTCTCAGGTGAATATGTGGTTTTTTTGGCATCTGGAGCAGTCGTGTGGTGGTTTTGTTTTTTTTTTCTTTTTTGCTGTTATGTAACCCTTCTGGATAGAAGTTGGCCCTGTGGGTTTCAATCAGGCTTTTCCCCCTAGCATAAACCCAACTCAAGCTAAACTGATCCTCAATTAGCATCTTTAGGGCAACTTCATCCACATCCAGTTGTAGTTGTAACCTCCCTGTTTGCTGTGTGCATCTGTTTGGTCTCCCACCCTCTTTCCTGGATGCTTTTACCCTCATGGGTGATTGTATCTTGCTCGTCTCTGGCTTGCTGCTAATGGGCTTTGAAATCCCTTAAAATCTCCTGATTGTAATGACACTCTGCCCTTCCCAGGTGCAATGGCTATGAGAGTAGAGTCCCATTTTTGATTTGCTGTTGGCTTTTACCCAATGCTTATTAGCCTCACCCTCTTCCATTGCCTCCATCTCAAGGTTTGTTACAGCACTTAAGCCATAAAATTAATTAAAAAAAACAAACATAAGCTTGGCAGCAAAGAAAGAAAATCAAAATGACAGCTTTTAGATATTTGTAGAAATTAAACAAGCTATATAAAATTATCTCCAGATAATGTGAAAAGTTAGCTATTTCCTGTCATTTTATTTACTGAACAATTAGTTAATCATGAAAATAATTTTTAAATTCAGCCCTTTCACAGTGTTATAGAAAAGTGGACACTCCTCACTTTCTTCTCCCTTTAATATGCCTTTATTCCACATCACATCTTCAGTGGGTAAAACCTTTAGTTCACTAATTTAGGATAGTCAATAAAAGATCCAGATGCATATTGAACAACATGCTAGAATTAGAGCCAATAACTTATAAATTATATGGTAAGACTTGCGCAATTACTGAGAAGCTGTTACTTTGTTTTTTTAAGTTATTGGTAATTCGGCAACATTGATTAATACTTGTTTTTCTTAAAACATTTACATTTGACGTTCTATTCATCCTTGAAGGAATGATCAAAATTAAATTAGTAAATCTTCTTTAATATAATCTGAATTTGTGGCAGACAGATGTGGCAGGGTCACATTAAAGAGGCTGATAGTATTTGGAAAATGCCATGTGAACTAATTCCTCGCCTTTTGTGCCTGCCGTCTTCCTGTGTACTTCAGACGCTGAATAACCTGCTTTCTCTGTTTGTGTGTATGCTTGGTAGTGTTTTGTTTTTTTTGGCAATGTTGTTATAAAAATACATTTAAAAAAGAAAAAATAGTTGTACATCAACTGTAATATTTAATAGTAAACTTTTTTTTGTTTAGTCATTTACAAACTGTTTTCAATGACCTTCTGTTCTCAAGTTCCCTGCTGCTTTCACTGTACTCTGGCCTTTGGGTTCAGTTGCACCAACAGCACTTAAGCTAAGTCAATCATAACTTTAGGTTACTTGCATAACCCTGGTTCTCAGAATAGCATGAGTGAGATGTCTCACTATAAGATGCGCCTGCCTGGGTATTCCTCAGAATTTATCTCATTACTCCAGTTCTTACTTTCTGGTGATCAAAATGACCATGTTGGGCAGAACCACCCACCCTTAAGTAGCTTGCACTACTACACTGTCATTATTTATGATAAGTATTTCTTGCTTTGCCCTAGCAAGAAGGGCTGTCTGGTGAGAGATCACACTCATGCTACTCTGAGATATCCCAGCAGCCACCAGCAAATAACAAATACCCTCTTTATCCAAGTCAGGACCCAGAGCTCAGTACTGCTTGGGCTATACTTAATAAAAACGTCTAGTCGCTAGAGCTGGACAGACGTGAGAAGTGAGGACCAGCTTGGTGCTGTACAGAAGTCCTGGATTAACAGGCCTTTAAACAGGGCCTGGGATCCTCCTAGACCATGAGTGAACTTGGAGTGAACTTGCAGGCCCTGACTTCTATAATAAAGGGCAGTTGCCTCCACAATCTAGTGTGAGAGCTGTTGCTTGGTGGTAAGCCTGCCTTTATGTGGGCCATCCCAGGAAACGAAGAGCTGGTCACTTTTTTTTTTTTTTAAACTCTGTCCTGTCTAAATCAGTATCCAAAATAAAAACATATGCAACCTTTATTCTTCAGATGAAGAAAAAAGAGGCAGGGAGAATGTTGCTGAGGTAATAGGCACACATGAATCAACCAGCATAGGCACAAAGGCTGGGTTGGGCTTCAGTGACACCTAACCTGCCCTGTGGCAAACTGAGTGCATGAAGTGTATGAATATAAATGGACCGGTTCTTATATAGCGCTTTTCTAATCTGCTTGAATACTCAAAGCGCTTTATATTAGAAGCCTCATTCACACATATTCATGCAAGCATTTTTTTCTACATATAAGCACTTTCCATCTTATCATTGATTACATTCCCACTCCCGTGAATAGCAGAGGCTAAAGCCAGCGCAACCCTGTCCTTTTGAGGCAGAGGCTCAAATGTGGGACCAAAGAGCCCATCCAAAACCACTGCAAAGTCCAAAAGGGGGCATCATAGGCCTGAAGACAGAGAGAAGCCTATGTCACCTTTTTAAAAATAACGGCACACCAAAGGGTGCTGGCATGATGGCCTAAATGACAGTAGCAATGTGGAAAAGGCTTTACTCTTGTCTGTCAGGTCCTGTAAGAGTCGCAGAATCATGTGAACCTGGACACTGAATGGGAAATGTGTCCACCAATCCTCAAACACCTCTTTTACAGTTATAAAGAGATCTGGTGGATGCCCTAGCATTTTGAATGCTCTGAGGGAAACATTCAGTGTTCTAACAGCTAAAGCTGACACTTTGTTAGGCCCTTTCAGTCATGGCAGATTCAATATGCAGTCTGCTTTTTGTGGCAGTGTGGGGTTTCCTGGAAGATGTGTAGTCAGACTTGATGGAGGTAGGCTGTGACTAACTGCTCTAAAGGGGGCATGTAGAGTTAAGCCATGCTTCAAAATCTGAGGAGGAAGTCGCCTGTATTGGGCTTTTGCAGCTGAAAAGCAGCAGCTCTGGCAAGACTAGGATCAACTATTTTGCCTCTATGGTGCCATGGGGTAATTTCTTTCCTTTGTAATGAGTAATGCACACATTCTGTTTATCCATTCTAGGAGTGGGGAAAGCCACTACTCGTCTCCTTATTCTTATGCTTAGTTATTCTTATTCCTCACCCTGAGAAGCAGCTCGAACTAAGAGAATGAAAAATTTCATCCTCGTCCTTCTTGGTGGATATGACGAGTTCCAAAGGGTACTCACAGTCATCCTCATAATCCAACTCCAATACGTCTTCCATCTGTGGAGCTGCCACAACTAAGTCCAGTTGTGAGCCCTAGCTAGTGGCAGCATGTTGTTCGGGTTCTGCAACTCCTTTTTTATCACCACTGTCTGCTGACGTGTTGGCCGTCTTCGGAGACTTTTCATGGTGAACCAGGGCTTTGATTGCGAGCAGGCCATTTTCCAGCCCAAGGCAACAAAAGCAGAGCTGGTGCATGTCTTTACTCAATATCTTGTTCCCACAAACACAACTGTGCCCTCAGTGTCACAGGAGGGCACTGTCATTTCCACACCTAACAAAATGATGACAGCAGATAAGCCTTTCCACAGACACCAAGAATCAGTGTATACTGATATTTTTTAAATGTTATTACATTATTTAGTTTAAAGAAATGAGCATTTGTCTTGCTCAGTATGTTGTTTCACGTTTTCCTTAGACTGCTAGCATTTCCTGTTTTGTGTTTGTTTTTATTTTCTTTTGTTTTGAATCTCAATAGTTGCTGTGACTCTGCTAGACAAAACCACAGTCACATGCATTTATATAAATACACTAAAACTGAGCATAATTAAAGCTGGGCTTAAGTTTTGTTGGTGCAAACAGAGTGAAGTCCATTCTAATGACTGGTCTTAATGAAGACCAACCTAGTATTTAGGCTCTGGTTCAGTAAAGACCAGTTGGTGCAATCGACCCTGGAGACCAGTGCCTGCAATACTGCTAGCCTTTATCTCATTACACAAAGCTAGAGCTAAGCTAATGTAAAGCTAAAGTAATACACAGCCCTGCAATAAATCCTCCTTTCATGTAGGTTGGATTCCGAGCTGAGGTGTGTTTGTTTTCTCGTGTGTGTGTGTGTATGTATGTGTGTATGAGTATATATACTGATCAAGCTTTATATTATGACAACTGACAATGAAGAGAATAACACTGATCATTTCTTTTTTTATGGAACCCGTTAGTGGGTGGGAAATATTAAGGAGCAAATGAACATTTTGTCCTTGAAGTTGATGTAGGAAAAACGGGCAAGTGTAAGGATTTGAGTTTGGCAAGGGCCAAATTATGATGGGTCAGAGCAAACTTCAGCTCTTGTAGGGTGATCCTAGTCTGCAGTGGTCAGTATCTATCAAAAGTGGCCCAAGTAAGGAACAGTGGTGAACCAGCGACAGGGTCATGGGTGGCCAAGGCTCACTGACATGCATGAGTAGTGAAGGCTTGCCCATGTGGTCCAATCCAACAAACAAGCTACTGCTACTCAAATTGACGAAGATTTTAATGCTGGTTTTGATAGAAAGGGGTCAGAACCAGCATTAAGTTTTTCTGCAATTTTTTTTTTTTCTCGGCACAGTGCATCACTGTTTGCTATTTATGGGAATACACAGTCGCAGACCAGTCAGGGTGCCCATGCTGACTGGTCTGCATGGGATTAATGGCTGAAAGTGCCATTAATTCAATTTATTTATATACCACCAAATCACAACAGTCGCCTTGAGGCACTTTATATTGTATGATAAAGACCCTAAAATAATTACAGAGAAACTCGAACAAGCACAGTGGTACAGTGGGAAGGAAAAACTCCCTTTAAACAGGAAGAAACCTCCGGCAGAACCGGGGATAGGGGGCGGCAGTCATCTGCCAGGACCAGTTAGGGCTGAAGGGAGAGATACAGGTCAAAAGACATGCTGTGGAAGAGAGCTAGAAATGGAATAAAACTGATTAAATGCAGAATGGTGTATAAGAGAGTAAAAAGAGGTGAATGAAAAGAAACACTCAGTGCATCGTGAGAACCCCCAAGCAGCATAGGTCTATTGCAGCATAACTGAGGGATGGTTCAGGGTCACCTGATTCAGCCTGATTCTATAAGCAGGGGACCAAGAACTGGAATAACGGAGCAATGGAAGAAGGTGGCCTGGTCTGATGATACACATTTTCTTTTGCATCACGTGGATGGCTGGGTGCGTGTGTATGACACATCAGAGGGGTTTGTGTGTGTACTTGTGCATTTGTTGCAGACCATGTACACCCTTTTATGGAAACGGTATTCCCTGATGGCTTTGGCTTCTTTAACAGGATAATGCACCCTCCCACAAAGTTAAAATGGTCAGGGAATGGTTTGATGAGCACAAGAGCAAGAGGAGGTGTTGACTTGGTCTCCAAATTCCCCAGTTCTCAATCCAGTCCAGCAGCTGTGGGATGTGCTGAACAAACAGGTCGGATCCATGGAGGCCCCCCTTGCAACTTAAAGAACTTAACCCTTTATTTACCGCAGGCCCGTTAACTTAAAAGTGCTGCCATTCATGGACTTCCGGCACTAATTACCGTAATAGCCCTATATTGGGCGTGAAGCGTTGGTGACAAAAGGCCACGTAATTACGATAACTCAAAGTGCATTTGAATCAGACGTTTCAGCGGCGATACGCTCGCTTTAACCAGATGTTCACAGCAAGTAAATGGACTAGTTCTTATATACTTCTTTTCAACTCTAACTGAGCACTTATACAACACGTTTGCATTCACCCATTCATACAAGCACTTCCATGTGTAGCTAAGCTAAGTGCTTACTGTCTAACATTCACACGCATTCATACTCCAATGCTTGCCTCAGAGAGCAACTTGGGGTTCAGTATCGTCGCCCAAGGATACTTTGGCAAACAGCCAGGAATCGAACTGCCAACCTTCTGATTAGTAGGTGACCTGTTCTACCTCCTGATCTACAGCCAAGGGCAAGGGCAGGTAACGGGTGCATCAGTGGCGATCGCCTGCTGTTAAAGGCTTAAAGCATCTGTTGCTACATCTTGGTGCCAGATACCACAGCACAGCTTGAGGGTCTAGTGAGGGCCATGCCTCGATGGGTCAGGGCTGTTTTGGCACAAAAAGGGGGGCACGATGTAGGCAGGTGGTCATGATCTTATTCTTGATCTGTGTGTGTGTGTGTGGTGTGTGTGTGTGTGTGTGTGTGTTGTTTGTGTGTTTGTGTGTGTGAAGCTGACAAAATATTACTGTTAAAAAGTTTCAAAGAATTTGACCTTCAAATCAAAATTTTGTTTTACCAGCGGTGAAACAGGAGGGGGCAGTGAAAGGAGAATTTCTGGCAGGACTGTGTCATAAACTGGCAACTAATTGTATATTTCCTTTGCTACTGCCTAGCTCTGTGTTCGTGTGTGATTGTATGGGTTCATATGTTAATCTGTTTTGTGTTCTTAAAGGTGCTTTGGCTCCTGCCCAGGAAAAGGAAGAGGAGCCAAACGTAAACAGCAGCAGCAACAAGAGGGAACGGCTGCAGGAGCAACTAAGAGAACCAGGAGGTACTAACTTATAGCATATTTTATAGCAGTATTGTATGTACTGGGAAACTAGTGTATACACTCTCCTCAAAAGGTTTGGGTCATAGGCCAGTCCCTTTATTTTTGCTGTAGACTGAAAACATTTGGATTGTCCTGAAGAAGAAAGTTGTCACTGGTGTACTAAGTAACAGAAGTTGAACAGGTAGACCAAGGAAAACAACAGCAGTTGACGACAGAAACATTGTAAGACCCTAAAACACCTGTTAGTGACATCAGCAACAACCTCCAGAGGGTGACGGTATCACAATCTAGTGTTCTCAGAAGACTGCATATACAACATACACTCTAGGAAAGTTTTATGGACTGATCAGACAAAGATTGACCTTCACCAAAGTGATGGAAAGGCTAAAGTTTGGAGAAAGAGGATGGTCTCATGATCCCAAACATACAAGCTCATCTGTGAAACACAGCACAATGAACTCAGAAGTCTTTAGAAATATTTTGTCTGTCAATTTAAAGAAAGAGAGCTTTCATCGGGCAGTAAGATAATGACCCAAAACATACTGTCAAACTACAGAAGAGTTCATCAGGGCAAAAGTGGAAGGTTTTAGACTGACCTAGTCATTCTCTGGAATTAAACCCTCTAAACCAGGGGTGGGCAAACTTTTTGGCTCTGGGGCCACGTGACTTTTTTGAAATTTGACAGACGGGCCAGGCCAGCTGATAAAATCATTTGAAAATGACCAGCCAAGTTGCGAGAAGAGCTCTGAGTTTCTATGAATTAACCATATTTATCCAATTAAGAGGGTATTTTGCTATGTGAGTTGGATTGTAAAGCTACTGTGTAAAGATCCATTTAAAAAGCATGCACATCAGATCCTTTGGATTTTTGCATAACATTTATCCTATATTTTCGATATATAGAAAGTCCACAGTTAGAGGCAACCAAGAGAGTCAAAGAATTTTGGTTTAAGTTGGTCTATTTAGACATTGACAGAAATGGACAAAATGGACATTGCAGTGGTTTTATCAGACATGAAGTCTTTTGAAGTATGTGGTGTAGCTAATTAAAATATAAAAACATAGGTATGCTTGTGGGCATTCTAAATGCAACTTTAACATTGTGTGTGTTAACATTCAGTGATAACCTGTTGTAACTTGCCATTCTACTTCTTTGCAGCGACCCCCTGTTTTCAGCCCAGCGGCTGCCTCCTCATGGTTACCCCCTGGAGCACCCATTTAATAAGATGGATACCGTTATGTTCTCGCAGAACCAGACCCGCATGCTCCAGACCCAGAGAAGCTTGAGCTGGACTGCTGGCAGGCAAACCAATACCTGTGATCTGTACAGGGCCTGTCTGTATGAGAGAGTGCTGCTGGCCTTACATGACAGAGGTACTCATTTCGAGGAGAGGTTGTTAACTTTGATTTGAAGTTTCATGTTCTGTTTTTAATTAGACAATACTGTGAAGGCTTGAGTCACCCTTCATTTCTTTAAGAAATAGTGCAGCAGTTCATTGAAACATATCCAACATAAATGGAAATGCAGTATATGAGGCAAAATGGGGTATATAATTTCAAAAAGTGTGAAAGTCATATTTGATATAACTTTATTCTTCAACACACAGCCTGACTCTCTTAGGCATGCTTTCTTGAAATTTCTTTAATTAGTATTCAAAAAATAGTTCCCCAGGCTTCTGGAAGAACATTCAAAGCTCTTCTTTGGATGTTGGCTACATTTTGTTCTGTTCTGTCAAGATGAAACCTCAGTGCCTCAAGATGTTGAAGTCCAGGCTCTGGAGAGGCTAATCTATGACTGATGGTGTTCTGTTGTCTATTTTTTGATACAGATATGCTTTTACTAGATTAGCATGTGTTTGGGATCATTGTTGTGCTGAAAAATGCAGCTATTGCTAACCAGATGGTATTGCATGTTGGGTCAAAATCTAATGGTACTTTTCTATGTTTGTAATCATTTTTGATAAGCTCCCTAATGCCACTGGCTAAAATGCAGCTCCAAACCATAACAGATGGCTGTAGGGTAGAACCTGGCCATTGTGTAGCCCCTGGATCATGTTGGGCCCTCTGGTTGTCCCTAATCTGAGGTCAACTGGAAATTAGGATTCAAATATACTTAAGTATATCAATGCAGTTTGCCCCATTTCAGTCACCAGACACTTTGATAATGCTTACTGTTTTTTTGTGATTTGGTGGAAAATCACAACATAACTTTGATGACACAACTGATTTTTGATGTACAAACCTACCTTTGTGCAAGTGAATGCAACTTCATTGTAAATGTATTGGAATACTTCATAGACACTTGTGAGAGATTTGCGTTTGATTGCATTTGATTGATTTTGTGTTTCCAAGAGATGTCATAAAAAAAAAAAAGATTGATTGATTGATGTAGAATACAGAGTTTCTAACAAGAATGGACTTCTAAGTATTTCTTTACTGAAGTCAAAGGTGAAGCTGTGTGCTTAGTTTGTGGAAAGCAGGCTGCTGTTGTGATTGCAGTTTGAATTGCCATTGCAAGATGAAACACAGAGAAATACAAGAACTTGACTGATGCAAAGCAGGAACAGACATCTGAACATTTGCTAGAGGAGCTTCAAAAGCAACAAGGAATTTTCCCAAGCTTTACACATCCAGGGATGGAGCAGTCAAGACAAGCTTTCTGATTTCCCACAAAATTGCAAGAAAACAGTAAGCCGTTCTCTGATAGGGACTTCTCAGTGTTTGGTGGACTCTGCTGCACTGATATGCCCTGAGATAAAAAGAAGCAAATGAGAATATCCCCCCTCTGGGTTAACCGTAAGTTTAACAGTTTAAACATGTTGCTGTATAACTAAAACTTAACTTCATCAGGGCAGTGCACTGAATCACATGATGTCATAAGCTACCACACAGCTGTCAGGTGGTTCAGACTTAGGCAAAGTGCTAAAAAGAATAATGGACCCCAGAGCCGAAATTTGCAAGCTTTGTGAGAAGAAAGGTAAGGACATTCCAGAACCCTCAGAGTGCAGGATGGAAGGCAGGTCTTGCATTTATTGGTGATGTGACTGTCCTTTGCATTTCTGCCTCACTTGGTAAAAGCCCCAGATAGACTAGATTTCAGTGACTGAATAAGAAAAAAATATGCAGGGAAGTAATAAAACTGCAAGCAAAATAGCGGTAGGACTTTGCATAAAGTTAAAAGTTTTCCAAATTTGTGTTTGTGTTTGTCGTCACGTCCAACGGCAGTTTGATGAAGCACCTCAATCCTAATTCACTACTACACAGATTCATAAGTGGGGAATTTTGACTGTTGTGCAATGGGAGGAAGGGGAAATGAAAATTAGAGTTGACTCAAGACTTTTACACAGTACTGTATACTGTATGCAGATTCAAGCTTATTATATATATGTGTATGAATGAATATGTTTGTGTTGCAGCACCTCAGTTGAAGATCTCTGATGACCGCCTGACAGTGACCGGGGAGAAGGGTTACTCCATGGTCCGAGCTTCCCATGGCGTGCGGAAAGGCGCCTGGTACTTTGAGGTGTCTGTTGATGACATGCCTCAAGAGACTGCAGCCAGACTTGGCTGGGCTCAACCACTTGGTCAGTAGTGCTTTGTACTCATACAAACCTGTTTTACATTTAGGGATAATATGGATTGTTTATAATCAAACTACAGGGTCAAAAGACATAAAAAATGAAATTGTTAAATTATATGCAGTCACATAAATTGACTGTAGAGCAGTTTAAGTCTATTGCATGGTTATTTTATTTTAATAAAACTAAATGTATAAACAAAAACTTGGGTGTGGAAAGATATTTTAGTTAACTTATATAGGAATATAAACTAGAATTCAGAGAAAATTATATAGTATATATCAGCAAAACTAAATAAATAAAATATATTGGAAAAGTCTTTTAGTTTTGGCTTGGTCAAACACAATTAGTATGAAAGGGCATTGGTTGCATATGTGTATTAAGACAGGAATGTCATGACTGTGGGTCATTGTCGTTCATGTGTATGTGGTACTATAAAGTCTAGCTCGGTGTAGATTGAATGAAATTTATATTTCGCCAAATCACAACAAACAGTCGCCTCAAGCAACATATATTGTAAATTAAAGACCCCACATAATAACAGAGAAAACCCAACAGTCAAAACGACCCCCTATGAGCAAGCACGTAGTGACAGTGGGAAGGAAAAACTCCCTTTTAACAAGAGGAAACCTACAGCAGAACCAGGCTCAGGGAGGGGCAATCTTTTGCCACAACCGGTTGGGGGGGTGAGGGTACGGAGACAGAACAAAAGACATGCTGTTGAAGAGAGCCAGAGATTAATACTAACTAATGAATAATGCCGATTGGGGTATAAACAGAGTAAAAAGAGGTGGATGAAAAGAAACACTCAGTGCATCATGGAACACATCCAGCAGCAAAGGCTTTTGCAGCATAACCACGGGATGGTTCAGGGTCACCTAATCCAGCCCTAAGCTTGATCAAAAGGTTTAGGTTTAAGCCTAATCTTAAAAACAGAGAGGGTGTCTGTCTCCTGAATCCAAACTGGGGGAGAAGAGGGGCCTGAAAGCTGAAGGCTCTGCCTCCCATTCTACGCTTAAGTATCCGAGGAACCACAAGTAAGCCAGCAGTCTGAGAGTGAAGTGCTCTGTTGGGGTGATATAATACTAATGAGGTTTTTAAGATGAGATTGACCTGATTATTCAAGACCTTGTATGTGAGGAGGAGGATTTTAAATTCTATTCTGTATTTAACAGGGAGCCAATGAAGAGAAGCCAATATGGGAGAAATGTGCTCTCTCTTTCTAGTCCCTGTCAGTACTCTAGCTGCAGCATTTTGGATCAGATGAAGGCTTTTCAGGGAGCTTTTAGGACAGCCTGATAATAATGAAATACAATAATCCACCCTAGAAGTAATAAATGCATGAATTAGCTTTTCAGCATCATTCTGAGACAGGATATTTGTCACAGCGGGGTGCTGCAGGGCAGAGAGGACCTCAAAGCAGGATGAGGCAAGAGCTGATCTTGATTCAACTTTTATTGAAAAAGTAAACACGAAAGGTACAAAGGCCAGCTACACGAAAATGAAGTACTTGAAAACTGAAAACTCAAAACACACAGCACAGACGTTAACCTAAATGTACAAAGACTTAGGACCCGACAAAGACAAGAGCAGACAATAAATACACAAGGGCTATTGAAGGAAGTGACAACAGGTGGAAAAACAGCTGACCATAATTATGCAGATGAGACAAGGGGAAACAAAACAGAATACAACACACAAGGAACATGACACTATCAAAATAAAACAGGAAGTGGAATTAAACACAAATACCCAAACCTAACATCACATACAAATACCTATACAAATAAAACTATACAATAAGAAACCCCGAATCACATACAAATAACTAACTAACAGAAAACCTAACCATAACAAACTGAGGATCTAAATAGTTACACACACAGCCAAAAATACAACAAAATGGAACTACACAAAAAAAAGAACTCAAGACTCTGGGCCACCGGCCCACAACCATGACATATTTCTGATTTTAGAAATATTGCGCAAATGTAAAAAGGCAGTCCTACAAAGTAGGTAGGTAGTAGTAGAAGTTAGCTTAATTGTAAGAGGGCTTTGTATCTGAACAATCTGAGCTCATTGTTCTTTGTCTGAAGAGTTCTTGAAATGTTAACGTTTCCTTATTTACATCTTAGGTAACCTGCAAGCACCACTGGTTACGACAAGTTCAGCTACTCATGGCGCAGTAAGAAGGGAACGCGGTTTCACCAGTCGATAGGAAAGCATTATTCTTCAGGCTATGGTCAGGGAGACACACTGGGCTTCTTCATAGAGCTGCCTGAAGAAACAGAGATAGCCAAGGCTCTGCCTGATACATACAAGGACAAGGTAACCCCTCAGCTAAATCAGCAGCATTGCTTTGATTTATTCTTGTGTTGAGCATTGCTTCGCTGGAGCTCAGCCACAGTGATCTTTGGGTTCTTCTTTACCCCTCTCACCAAGGTTCTTCTCCCACGATTGCTCAGTTTGGCTGGACGGCCAGGTCTAGGAAGAGTTCTGGTCATCCCTAACTTCTTCCATTTAATGATATGGAGGCCACTGTTTTTTCTTTGTTAATAAATTTGCAAAAATTTCTACATTTCTGTTTTTTTTTTCTGTCAAGATGGGGTGCTGAGTGTACATTAATGAGAAATGAAATGAACTTTTTTGATTTTAGCAAATGGCTGCAATGAAACAAAGAGTGAAAATTTAAAGGGGTCTGAATACTTTCCGTACCCGCTGTATATCTGACAGACAGGTTTATTCCCCTGCATTTGTTTCAAAATGGACTGGTACTGTATGTAAATGCAAAATGTGGTCCTCTGAGTTTGTGCTGTAGAAATGACACAAATTGAACAGTTTTGTTTATTACTGAAAGACCGGAGCCTATGAGGGAGCAATAAATGTCCCATCCTGAAAACCGGGAATTTCAGAATAACTAAAATGCTCTTTTTTTTTTTTTTTTCCCTCTCCAGGCACTAATTAAGTTCAAGAGCTACCTGTACTTTGAGGAAAAGGACTATGTGGACAAAGCAGAGAAAAGTCTGAAGCCAATGAGCCCCAGCAGGGTTAGAAAACTTCTCCAAAATAGTCTGTTTGGAAAACCTGCTGTCATTTCACACTATTAATGCCTGAGTCTTGTTTTTCAGATGATTTTCTATAAAAATGGAGTGAACCAAGGTGTTTGCCTTTGAAAACCTGTTTGAGGGCCTCTACTTCCCTGCCATCTCACTGTACAGAGCTGCACGGTCAGTACACGTTCACATCCTGTAAAGACTCCTAAATATCCTAAAGACTCCTAAAGTATACTCTTACCTCTCTTCAGGTTTCTGTCAATTTTGGGCCCCACTTCAAATACCCTCCAAAGATGTTAAGTATCAGCCGGTGAGAGCTTTTACCTTTCAAGATTCCAGCTTTCTCCACATGATCTTAAAAACTTGCACTGAGACACTGTTTGATTACTTTCAGATGAGTGACATGGGCTGGGGAGCTGTGATCGAGCACACTCTAGCTGATATGCTGTAACCATGTGGAGACTGAGGTGGATGGACGACGCAGTCCTCCATGGGAGGGATGAAAACATTAAATTGAGTATACCTCATGCTGCGATAAACTGTAAGAAGCTGCAGCATTTCAGCCCCTGAGATAGAAAAATACGGTCAGCAGAGAAGCATTTTTACCAGACATAAGACCTTTGAAAATGACAACTAGCTGATGGCTGCATACCATTAGTGTGCCATCAGGAGACAATTCCACACCAGACTTTCTTATCAGCTTACTTACGGTGCTTTGGCTTCAAACATGTAGATTTTGAAGTTGTTATGCTATAGAGAGATCTTACTGGATGTTAGTTTAACACATTTTTGGTATCACGATGTGTATATTGCTGCTGCCAAACAAGCCGTTTCAGCATTTCACTTACTCTGTAGACAAAAATCTGGAGTCCTTTTATTTTCTTTTTTGTGTGTGTTTCTGCTATTTACTGTTTTATACACTGGGTACAATTAATAAAAAAAATGCCACAGGAAAATTGATTTGATTCATCACATCTGGCTTTACTGAGAGGTCTTTTCAGGTCCACCCAGCCTTTTAAGAAGCTACTTTACTGTTGTGGGGTCTGTGTCCTTCTGTGTCAATATGTCAAAACCCAAGAAGAAGAAATTACTGGTGTAGAAGGCCAAGTTAGAACTTTGTGCATAAATATCTTTGTATATTAAATAAACAAATTTGAGTTTCTGTTGCTTTACATTAATTTTAAGAACATTATGTTCCCATAATGTTCTACTACTGAGCTAACAGGGGTGGCTGTAGCTCAGTAGGTAGAGCAGGTCACCTACTGATCGGAAGGTCAAGCGGTTCGATTCCTGGCTACTCCAGGCTACATGCCAATGTATCCTTGGGCAAGATACTTAACCCCAAGTTGCTCTCTGACCGTCCTGTTGGAGTATGAATGTGTGTGAATGCTAGTTAATTAAAAGCACTGAGCTTAGTAGAA
Source organism: Archocentrus centrarchus (assembly GCF_007364275.1). Lineage (NCBI taxonomy): Eukaryota > Metazoa > Chordata > Actinopteri > Cichliformes > Cichlidae > Archocentrus > Archocentrus centrarchus. Next base: position 507,523 of record NC_044357.1, on the reverse strand, counting down.
ACATGGAAGTGCTTGTATGAATGTGAGTGCATGGGTAAATGTAAACATGTTGTGTGAGTGCTCTGACTGAGTAGAAAAGTGCTATATAAGAGCTAGTCCATTTACCACTCTTTTCAGTGTCTAAATGATTGTAATGAAGTAAAATGTTTGACTTAATCCCACTCTGAGACCACCAGTAATCTGTGGTATGACTTTTATGTCAAATATTTGGGACTCATTTTTCTGCCAAAATTTAAACTGCTTGGTATTCACACATACGCACTTCCTAAAGCTTTCACTTGTTCACTTTGTATCAAGTGATATTTTTTTGCTAATCGCTGTGTTGTATATGAAACAACCTTAATACCATGCTCCTACATAGCACAGTTCGGCTAAGCGCTGATCTAAGTTTGGTAAGTTTGCATTGTGAGAGATTGTGACAGCAAAAATCCCCCCCATTTGTCAGGCATGTCTTCCTCTCAGTGTTTAAGCAGTGTGTGAAAATCGTCTTATGGCCCTTCTTGGATACCTTGACTCTAGTTTGTTCCCAGCGTTAACAGCTGGGCAGTCTCTTTCCCTTATTGCTTCCAGGTTATCTCTGTTAAAATGATGTGTAAATGTTTGAAGGCTTAAAACAGTAAAAGAAAAAAAATTTGGCACAAAAAATTGGTTTAATTGTTAGAAAATGGCTCTAAATGCTAGTACAGTCATATCAAAATTCAAGTACTTTACAAAGGTTGGCATGGTGTAAAATTATTTTTTTTAAATGATACATTTCTACAGTAAAATTATTATGTTTTATCTGACAGAAATACTAATATAGATTAGCTGTAAGAGAAATGAGAATACAAACACAAATCACTATGCTGTGATTTAAAGGGAAGAACCCTTTGCTGGCCATTTGTTTTTAGCGCCTTTTGAGTCTGTGCTGGGATTGTGGGTGGAGTTGTGTATTCTTGACACTGTGTAACCCTCGCTGGACAACAAGTTCTCTCTGCTTCCATATGATGAATCTGAGGGGTTGCCGCTGGAATAAAAAAAAAAAAAAGATTTGTTCAGCTTTCCCAAAAGCACACACATTTTGACAGAACAGTTCTTGTTCTTACATGTTTGTGGAAGATTCGGCGCAGTAGGCCTGCGTTTAGGGGGCTCAGGTACCTGGGACCAGTCCAGGTCTGGAGAACGAGATCCCTCAGGGCCAAAAACATTCAGTTCTCTAAAACATCCTGTTTCAATCAGCTACATGGAAGATGGAGAAGGAAGTTGAGATTTGAAGATACTGTCTGGATAGACACTGTGATGTACCTAGAAATTAACTCACTTCATTTTGCCAGTTATGGGATTGCTTCCTGTGTTGAACTCGGAGTAGAAGATGCTGTCTGTCTGGTCTAGCTGGACTCCCTTGACTGTAGAAAATTCTTCTATGTCCTGTACATCACTGCAGTACAACCAGCTTGGGCTGAAGGAAAAGACAACATGGAGTGAGTACGAACCTAAATAACTTGTTAAAATGAACAACTTCTACATTTAATCAATTTTGATCTACAAGTGTACAAGTACTTTACATTGTCATATTATATATATATATATATAGATATATATATATATATATATATATATATAGATGGACATCCACCATATATGGGGGTAGGGCTATGACACCCTCTTCCAACCACAGTTCCGCAGGTTTTAGTTATATAGTGCCAAATCACAACAACAATCACCTCAGGTGTTTGAACAAACTCTTCAAACCACAGAACACTAAGGAGGAAATGTTACGTTATTGTGCAAATCTCTCATCTGCTCCATGAGCCCTTCTACAGCCAGCTCAAACAAACCCATTTCCAAGAGACTGGTGATGATCAGAAGATCTCCAGAGAATCAGTCTGGAAGCAGAAATTATGGCGGGACCATTCCACATACTACTGTCACCCAGACAGAGGGTTGCAACTTAGGCTCATGCCAGCCATTGCAATAGGATACAATAATACAATACAATAATACAATAATACCCAAAGGGTTAAAAGATGTTGATGGTGAGGAAGACAAGAAAGGTGTACATGTCTTCTGCCCTCTCAAATACAGCTGCATTGGAATGTAAGAGTCCATCCATTCACTTCTGCTTATTCTATTCTGGCACAGGTCGCCAGCCTGTCACAGGCCCAACACAGAGAGACAGACAACATCCACACTCACGCTTTCAGTCACACCTATGGGCATTTAGAATGGCCAATTAACTTAACCCCAGTAGTGCATGTGTTTGGACAGTGGGAGGAACCGGAGGAACCCACGCAGACAACATGCAAACTCCACACAAAGAGAGAGAAGGAGGGGTATGGGCCACGGCGGAACTGAACCCACCCTCTTACAAGAGGGTGTCAAGCTCCAATTAAGTGACGTGCAGAGTGAAACTGTGTCACCATGGGCTCTGAGCATTTTACATGTGATGAACAGTCACAGGACTCTCCACACCTCACAACACAGGACAAATGTGCCTCAATCAATCAAGGTGCTCCTAGAGAAACGCTGTTAACAATTTCTTCATTATTTTGTTAGCTGAAAAAGTTTTTAAATCTCATTTTAGTTTGGGACCATTAGAACGCCTATATTCTATTAAAGTGCCTTCTCAGATGCCTTAGTTTCCTCACCTCATCCCTAAGGGTAAGTCCAAACACATTTTGAAAAAGTTCATTTCCAACACTTAGACCCCAATCTTGTCTTTCAGTGACTAGCTACAAGCTCATGACCAGGGTGAGGGGTAGGACCACGAGGTGACTAGTAAATTAACAGCTTTGACAACTTGCTCAGCTTCCTTCTGCATCACTGCAGAGCGGTTGTCCAGTTTTCCACTGTCTCACACTGCGTTTCTGCATGTGAAAAAGCCCTTGAGATACTTTAACTCCGCTTAAGGCGCCAACCCAGTTCCCACTCAGTGGGGATTCATAGAGTTTTTGAGTTGCCACCTCACACTTGGTTAGAAACTACCCCAGGGCACAACGAAGGTTACAGAACAACATCATCTGCAAAAAGCAAAGATGTGATTCACTGACATGTCCTCACTATGATACACATGCACAATTTCATGCAGTGGCAATCACCATTTCTGAAATGACTGTTATTGTGGTCATTATTTTTCAATACAAGGCAACCATCAGGGAATGCTAATCAAATTGGCTGAGTTTTTGTTGAACTACAGTTCAACAGGTGCCTAAAACCATAGTCAGACAGTGATTATTGGTTTTTAATAGGTTCCATCCCTCAGCATTTAAGTTACCACATAGTTTCCATGTGTCAAACATGAAGATGTGCTTGCGCTTGCCCGTGACTGAGATATTTGAAAAGTCGAATTAGCAGAAGTGACTGTATCGAGGAAAATAGAAATGACATTCTCCTTTTTTGTGGTTGTGCCAGACTAACACTTAAATTATTATGGAAAAGTGTTATATGTTGATGAAGGTAATTAACAGAAGAAAAACCTGGACTACAATGCTGTTCACACAAGTCCAGACAAGTGTAAGACGTGTAGCTTGGGATGTTGGAATATTCTGGTATCCATCTGATACCATAACATAAACAGAAGCTTATAATCTTAAGCTTATAATATAAGCTTGGCTTATAATCACATGAACTATTTTTTTTCAGCATCCCTCCAAGACAGGATGTTTTTAATCTTAAAGATATTTCACAAAGGCAAGAAAGCAGTCTGATATTTGTTAATATATGCACTGAAGGACATATCCTGGTCAAAAATGACTCCAGGATTCCTCACAGTGTTACTGGAGGCCAAGGCAAGTGCAGGCATTTGACTGTATTATTACTCTGTTAAAGAAGTTATCTGCCATGAAGCAGTTTATTTTGACCTCATTCTACCAATATTTTTCAGGTTTAAAAATGTATTTTTAATCACAATGCAAGTTTTACTTGAAATTAAGTTTACATTGCACTAAACAACATTTTTGTAATACCTATACATATCCATTTACTGGTTAAACTGGTTTGCTGATGTATGTAACAGGTCTCTCTTGTAAATGAGATAATAAGTCTCAAGAGATTTTCCTGTATAAATAAAGGATTAATAAACAGAGTTTTGTTTTTTTTGAAGTTGAGGTCTGGTAAATCATTGGGGTACTTACATCAGGTTTAAAAGGAGCCTCAGTAAGTCCTGCCTCCAGCATCCGGAAATTGATCTCTGAAAGAAAGGATAGATTTTAGGTCGTTTCCTCCTGACTCCTGGCATCCCAGCCTCTTTGTGGGGTCCTTGGTCAATAGCTACAATAGTGGAAAGAGAATGTGCTCACTGCTTGAAGGATGCAATAGAGCTTCTTCAGAAACTGAGGTTATGGATTTTGTAGTATGGGAGGCACAGGTGTGATAACTTTAAACCTCTGTGGTACTGTAGAAGCAACCCTAGCCCTATGCTATTAATTATGTCACCTTTTGCTTCAGGGTAAAAAAAAAAACATTCTTATTGACACACATCAAAGAATAAATGTCTGCTGTACATGGCAGCTGCTTGCTGAACAGCTTGATGTCGTTTGAAGAACTCACCAAAGAGCAGATGCTTTTTGCCTCCTTGCTGAAGTGGTTACCATATGTCACTTGTTCTTTCTGGATCCTTCTCTCCATTTCTGAGGGTTTAGGATGCTCTCCTTTGACCCTGAATGGGGGCTGACCTATAGTCATCTCATAAATCAGACAACCAAGGCCCCACCAGTCTGCACTCATTCCATAATGCTCATGGCCGATCACCTCAGGAGCTGAAATCAGAATGCCAATGAACAGTTTTTATTCTCCACTGCTGACCTACTGCCAAGGCAATATTTTTTGTGTACTTTTTAAGTCTGTATATTTCCATCTAAACACCACTGACTATTAGATGGATAGCCATGAAATTCAGTACACACGGTGCCTTGAGGATCACCGTATCACCATCAGTAGGTCAAAGCACTCACATATCTATGAAAATCAGTAGCTGGAATCTTGAGAACAAATGTACTTCCACATCTTTCTTTTGTATGATGTCAAAGTAATGCTGCCTCCCAAAATATTTAACAGTATTTTGTTATCTTGATACATTTCTTAAATTTACTGAATAGTTTGAATAGATGACACATTTCACAAGCCTTCCTCAGATAAAGACACGTCATTTCTGTTTGCAATCCAAAGACTGCCTAGATGGCTCAAAGTGTAGCTTAACTTCCCTCAGTGCTGGCTCACCCCAAGTCTAAGGGCGCTGTTTGTAATTACCCTCTACAAAATGTAACTAAATCTTTCTCTGCAGCATTTTACCCGAGGGTCTGTCAAGATCTTTTTATCCATCCATTCACTTCCGCTTTCAGGGTCACGGGGGGCTGGAGCCTATCCCAGCTGACATAGGGCAAGAAGTGGGGTACACCCTGTACAGGTCGCAGGGCCCACACAGAGAGACAGGCAACCATCCACAATCACATTCACGCACTCTATGGGCAGTTTAGAGTGGCCACGCAGACACAGGGAGAGCATGCAAACTCCACACACAGAGAGAGAGGCCCAGGCCAAGGTGGAATCAAACCCTGTCCTCCCAACTGGTATTCTAACTGTGAGGCAGCCATGCTAACCACTGCACCACAGTCATTCCATTTCCTGTAAGAGGCTTTGGTTTTTGTCAGGGCATCATTGCTAAAAGAATGTGTTCTTAATGTGACTGACTTGCATGCATTACATTGACTCGCTACACCATCTATTGGTGGCCTGGGACTAAAGGACAGCCTGGTCCTAGTTCTACTTTGGTTGCTACTGTATCTTTACAACACAACACAACACAAAGCCAAGTAATTTGGAGGGTTTTAAACTATTTTTAAAACACAAGAAAGTACTATACAGATTTATAAACTTTGTTTGTGACATACATTTTCATATCTAAATTAAATATAAGGCACATACATATATACTATATTCTATATTAATAAACAGAAGGGTTAATTTTTTAATACTATTCTCTTTGGTGACATTTAGTAAGGACAGAGGGAACTGATGCTACCAGAGCACAGACTCAGTTCTGTCCAGCTTTGGTACAAATTTGAACATTTGTTTAAAGAGATTAATAGAGGTCCATACAGAACAGGAGTGGCCATTTCTCAGATGTTAAACATGGTTGATTACAGGTAGGGTTAGATAAGGGGACAATGAAAATGAGTGCATCAGATGGTTGAACATCCACATGAGTTATTCTTTTTTAATTAAAAAAATGGTTTATACTATTATTAAACCTGGCCAAGGTATCTGATAATAAGTTATGTGCAATAATCACTGGGCTATGGGATTTTCTGCAAAAATCCAAATGATATGACACTTGTAGGGTCTTTACTTTAAAATATAATGCACCTTGAGGCAGCTGTTGTGATTTGGCGCTAAATAAAATTGAATTGAACTGAATTGTCTAGAGACTACTATGAAAATACTGATTGATATATGACCTGCTAATGCATTGGAGGGTCATCTAGGGAACTGAAGGCTGGAATGTTTGCAAGCGACCAGCTTTAGTTGCTTGAGTCACTCGTCTGAAAGTTGAGATTTGATCGCAGGTCCCACCCACTTTTTTTATATATCATTCCCTTTTATGGTCTCTCGTTGCCACGCCACTGCAAATTGCTTCCAGTGTATTCACAGCTTAAAGTTACATACACACTGGAAGCAATTCACAGCGACGTGATGACCACAGACCATAAAAAGTGAATGCCATTCCTTATCTTATAGTGATTATGAGTGAAATATTGACTGGTGACAAGAAGTGGGTGGGACCCAAGACAATTTTTTCTCAACTTTCAGGTAAGCGACTGAAGCAACTACCAATAGGAGTGAAGACCACCACTGATTGACATATCACTAGATATTAAATACAATAGAGGGTTACCTATGCAACTACTGTAGAGCCTGGTGGAACCAAGCGACCGACTGTCAACTTCAAAGCAATGTGTGATGAGTGAACAGCTTCCAGTGTTATTATTATTCTTTGGCTCTCTTCCACAGTTTGTCTTTTGTCCTGTCTCTCTCCCCTCACCCCCTACCAGAGGCAGCAGCTGGCTGCCCCTCCCTTAGCCTGGTTCTGCTGGAGGTTTCTTCCTCCCACAGAGGGAGAGGGAGTTTTTACTTCCCACTTTTGCCAAGGGGACATTTTGATTGTTGAGGTTTTCTTTGTATTATTTCAGGGTCTTTACCTTACAATATAAAGCGCCTTGAGGTGACTGATTTGGTGCTATATAAATAAAACTGAACTAAATTGAATGTCTGCAAACAGACACTGGAACTAGATGGGCTTCAGAAACTGCTGTTCTACTGGGATTTTCCCACACAACCATCTCCAGGGTTTACAGAGAATGATCTAAAAAAGAGAAAATATCCAGTGAGCAGCAGTTTTTTGGGTGAAAATGTGTAGCTGAGAATACCCAGACTGCTTTGAATTGATTGGAAGGCAACAATCAATTAAGGTATACAGAAAAGAAAAGCATCTTTGTATTTTTGCTGACCATGTCCTTTTTGACCACAGTGTACCCATCCTCTGATTTCTATGTCTAGCAGTGTCACAAACTTCAGATCATCTCAAAGTGGTTTTCCTGAACATGTCAATGAGTTTGCTATACTCACATATAGCAAACTTCAGAGTCACCAGATTTCAAGTTAGCAGTGATAACATCACAAGTGCACCGTTGGGCTGTGGTGCACTTGTGATGTTATGATAGTATAGGCCAAAACCTCAGAGGAATGTTTCCATCACCTTGTTGAATAACTGCCCCAATGCACTCTAAATGGTTGATTTAATCATGCATTATTATTTTGGTTGCATTTACTAAACTGAAAAAGGAATTTTATTTTTTTATTTTTTTATTAAAGAAAAAAAATTAGGTCAAATAAGGGCCCCCAGCACATCATTTGTTTAAGCAGTCCATCTGCATGCACTTTCTTTGTATAATGTGGTTTATATGTGGGTACTTTAAAGTCAGTGCATTTTGCAAGAAATCCTCATAGAGTTTGACTGTACACCAGCAATGTTCCATACATACCCATATAAGCCCAGTGTGGCCCACCCTGCCTCGTATCAGATTCCCCTCAGACAGCTTGACAGCCAAGCCCAGGTCAGAGATGCGGATTGTGCCCTTAAGGGAACAAAAAACAAAGAAAGATCCTGTGAACTGGATTCCTTGTTGAGATTATTTTTGCTCGCTGTTGACATATTTTCACTTTTACCCCAGTCAATTTATGCTTCAGTTCTCTCCTGCTGAAGTGAAAGGGAAAATTCTACACCTGTTCCTTCATTCCAAGAATGAAGGAACAGGTGTAGAAGTTTCTAAAATAGATAACAGGTTTTTTTTAACTTCCTCATGCTACCGCTTCTTTGTTTTATCACTTCTGTCACAATACAAATCAACATCATTTTTTCTTGAGAGAACAAGTACATGAATCTGAGAGGCTGCGTGAGAGATTGAGTGGCAGTGCAATCAGAGAGATTCATTTCAGAGCTAAAAATAGCCAGAAAGCAACTGCCATCTAGTACTTTCAGAGGCTATTTATAGCACATCAATCACGGGAAACAAATACTGCGTATTGTAGCTGTAACATACCGTGGTCATCCAAGAGAATGTTTTTCTGGCTTCAAATCTCTAGTAGATCAAACACAGCATTTAAAAAATACTTTCAGACCATCAGAGATGTGACTTGCATGTGGAAATACACTTACCTGTATAATATTGACTTCTGGTGGAGGTGAATTAAACCACAACAGATTTCTCTGCAGCGTAGAAACGTACCCTGGCTTGTCTAGGCCAGGTGCTCCCATGTAATTTATGTGAAACCTCAGGTCAACTACCCACCCCGCCGCTCATCATGGTCAAAACCATACAAAGAGCTGTGCTTGGTCTGGTAAGTAGATGCCAGATTCACCTGAACATTAAAAAAAGAAAGAAAAAATCAATGAAAAAAATTTCACTTTACAACTTTTGCACTGTAAACCCAGATAAGTTGAATCTACTAAAAAACCAAGGTGCCTTAAATTTTTTAAGTAATGAAACAGTTATTTACTCAGGCCTGTTAAGTAAGCACTACTCCATTTCCAATTGAACTAAATTGTATGTTCTAATTGACCAAACTTATCTTCTATATTCATGTCTTTTGATCAATCAGTTGCCCCTATCCTTTTCATGGTTGTGTGGGGGTGGTGGGGGCTGGAGCCTATCCCAGCTGACAAGGCAGTAAGGTGCAGGGTACACCCCTGTACAGGTCACCATCCCTGTTGACAGGGCTGACACAGACAACCATTCACACCTTGGGGCAATTTTAGAGAGACCAATTAACCTAACCCCAGTAACTGCATGTCTTCAGATTGTGGGAGGAAAACCCACACAGACACAGGGGGGTACATACATGAGTCCACACAGCAAGAGTCCCAGGCGAAGGTGGAATTGAATTGCAGACTAGCAGATAGCTATTCTACCTGTGAGGCAGCAGTGCTAACCATCATGCCACCATGCAGCTGCTCATTAAGCCAGTCTGTTAAAAACTGGTATGAACTAGATTTTTAGCAGGTGCAAAACTTGATGATATTAAGTTGTTTGAACTCAAACACATGATTACAATAAGACAGACCATCAAAGAAGTACAGTCTACTCCAGCAATTAACAAGTAATGTTCACATTCCTAGGGCAATTTTAGTAATATGAACTCAATATTTTCAAGTGGAATCAAAAATCTGGGTTTACAGTGTGGTGACAGTTCCAGCCCAACCTATGTGAGTAGAAAAAAAAAATATTAGAAACAATTCAGTATAATGCAGTGGGAGTACACCACTCACGATGAATGAATGCCAATCAGAACGTATTCAGTTCAATTTTATTTATACAGTGCAGTCAACAGTTGCCTCATGGCAGTTTTGTGGGTGGCTGTGGCTCAGGAGGTAGAAGCAGGTAACCTACGAATCAGATGGTAATTCATCCACCATGTTCCTAAGATTTGTAAGTGCCAAATACAATAACCCCAGTTGCAGGAAATTAGAGGTCATCCAGGTCATCATCTTTCAGTCATTCCTGCAGTTTAACTAATTGTTGTGTGTCATCTGGCTTCATGGATAGATAAGCTGGGTAATCATCTTGCATAGTAATGAAAACATATGCTATGTCTTTTAGTAATACTGTGTAAGGGAAGCATGTATAATGTAAATAGAATTGGTCCTAGCACAGAACCCTGTAGAACTTCATAATTAACATTGTGTGTGAAGAAGACCTCCATTTACATAACAACCCGGATTCAAACCAGTGTCAGTAGAGCTACAACGAGCTCTAGTCATTTGACCTAAAAATTTATGGTCAACAGTATCAATGCTGCATTGACGTCCACAGTACAAGTACAGTCAGCGGCCATAAGAAAATCATTGTAGAAGAAGAAATTCACGAAGCCATTAACTAGTTAAAAGTATTCTTGGATCAACAGAGCTCTGACTCTTTGTCAGCCTGGTCTGCAAGTGGCTGAAAAGCGGCTAAATTGTGTGCAGCGCTTGTTGTGTGTGTGTGTGTGTGGGGGGGGGGGGGGGGGGGGGGGGGGGGGGGGGGGGGGGGGGGGGGGGGGGGGGGGGGGGGGGGGGGGGGGGGGGGGGGGGGGGGGGGGGGGGGGGGGGGGGGGGGGGGGGGGGGGGGGGGGGGGGGGGGGGGGGGGGGGGGGGGGGGGGGGGGGGGGGGGGGGGGGGGGGGGGGGGGGGGGGGGGGGGGGTGTGGGGGGTGGTGGTGGGTTGGGGGGGGGGGGGGGGGTGGGGGGGGGGGGGGGTGGGGGGGGGGGTGGGAGGGGGGGGGGTGGGGGTGGTGGTGTGGGGGGTGGGGGGGTTGGGGTTGTGGGTGGGGGGGGGGTGGGGGGGTTGTTGTTAATGGATTGCAGATTTTGTATGTATTTTATATTTGTTTTATCTATTTACGTTTTTGTGTGCAATCTTTATTTTATTTTACTTGTTTCCATTCTGTATTTATTACTTATCCTTTTTTGATTGCAAAAGCAACTGTTGTGTAGTGCGCCTGAATCTCACTGAGTATGCTTAATATTATTCAATGACAGTAAAGGAAATCTTGTAACAATGTGGCACATAGATTTGTTTTTACATTGTTTGGGGCAGACAAAGTAAAGATTAGAGCCAACTTTGTTTATACAGACAAGCACTTGGCAAACAAATTGCTGATGGTGTTAAAAAAAATTGTGCAAGATAATAGACACCCCCCCCCCCCGACACCCCCACCCCCCAGACAGAACACTGACGAGCATATAACTGCAGCAGTCCTCACCAACAAAGCGACTGTCCAGTTCCTCCCAGTATCTGTTTCTCATTGAGAGCCATGGTCTCGCCTTTCCTCTCTTCACGTGGGTTTTCTCCAGCTTTTTGCATGCATACATCATTCCTGGGAAACGCACCTGACATGCCCACACCTTGAGACAAAACAGAACACAATTGAATGACAACACTGTTGTGGGTAAATCTATCTAATGCTTTTGCCAGAGCTGCTCAATCTCTCAAAAAGTAATGAGGTGCTTGAAAGTGGAAGCAGTGAAACTGAAGAGAAACAGAGCGCTGTAGATCAGCACTGTAAAAGACTAGTCTGAGAATTTGTCCAAGGAATGCATATGTGAGATTGTGAGATTTGAAAACTAATTTACAGTGGTATGAAAAGGTTTGGGCAACCCTGATAATTTTCATGATTTTCCTTTATAAATCATTGGTTGTTCGGATCAGCAATTTCAGTTAATATCATATAGCAGACGAACACAGTGATGTTGAGAAGTAAATGAAGTTTATAGGATTTACAGAAAGTGTGCAATAATTATTTAAACAACATCAGGCAGGTGCAGAAGTGTGGGCACCCTTGTCATTTTATTGATTTGAATACCTTTAGCACTGATTATTGGAACACAAAATTTGTTTTGTAAGCTTCTTGACCCTTGACCTACATACTATAGGTGAATCCAATCATGAGAAAGGGTTAAGGTGGCCAGTTGCAAGTGTTTCTCCTCTTTGCATCTTCTCTGAAGAATGGCAAAAAAAAAACAAAAAAAAACAAACTCTCAAATGACCTGAAAACAAAGATTGTTCAACATCATCAGAGATTTCAGCTGTTAGTTTCCACTGTGAGGAAATGGAAGACCACAGGCACAGCTCTAGTTAAGGTCGGAAGTGGCAGGCAAGAAAAATTGCAGAAAGGCAGAGGCGAAGAACAGTCATAGTCAACCCAGAGAGCAGCTCCAGAGACCTACAACATCATCTTGCGCAGATGGTGTCACTGTGCATCATTCAACTATTCAGCACACTTTACACAAGGAGAGGCTGTATGGGAGAGTAATGCAGAAGAAGCCTTTTCTGCACAGACGCCACAAACAGAGTCGCTTGAGGTTTGCTAAAGCACATTTGGACAAGCCAGCTTGATTTGGAATAAGGGGCTGTGGAGTGATGAAACTAAAATTGAGTTATTTGGACATAACAAGGGGCGTCACGCATGGAGGGAAAAGAACACAGCATTCCAAGACAAACACTTGCTACCCACAGTAAAATTGGTGGTGGTTCCATCATGCTGTGGGGCTGTGTGGCCAGTGCAGGTACTGGGAATCTTGTTAAAGTTGAGGGTCCACATGGATTCCAGTCAATATCAGCAGGATCTTGAGGAACAATGTTCAAGAATCAGTGACAAAGTTGAAGTTTGCGCCGGGGCTGGACACTTCAACAAGGACAACGACCCTAAACACGCTCAAAATCTACTGAGGCACTCATGCAGAGGAAGAGGTACAGCGTTCTGGAACGGCCATCTCAGTCCCCAGACCTGAATATTATTGAAAATCTGTGGTGTGATTTAAAGCGGCTGTCCATGCTCAGAAACCATCAAACCTGACTGAACTGGAGATGTTTTGTAAAGAAGAATGGTCCAAATACCTTCAAGCAGAATCCAGACTCTCATTGGAAGATATAGGAAGCGTTTAGAGGCTGTTATTTCTGCAAAAGGAGGATCTACTAAATATTGATATAATTTTTCTGTCTGGGTGTCCAAACTTATGCACCTGCCTAATTTTCTTTAAATAATTATTGCACACTTTTTGTAAATCCTACAAACTTCATTATACTTCTCAAATATCACTGTGTGTGTGTGTGTGTTTGTCTGCTATATGATATATTAAACTGAAATTGCTGAGACGAACAGCCAATGATTTATAAAGGAAAATCATGAAAATTATCAGGGGTGCCCAAACTTTTGCATAACACTGTAAAATTAAAAAAAAAAAAAGAACTGAAGTGTTAATTAAAGAACTTGAGGTTACTGAAACAGTCCACTGAATAGGAAAAAAAACTGAAATCCTATTAACAACATATGATAGCATGTACTGCAACATGCTTAGCGGTCCAACTAATAGAATGAAGTGAATAAAATTCATCTGAGTGTCCTGCTTTGTGATATGTGGTAGTAGTCCAGCAGGCAGTTTAGTTTTTATTTGCACAGATGTTTGTCATATATGTAGCAAAAAACAGACCAATGTACTACCTAACAGAGTAAATGAGAACACGTAAAAGATTTAGTTTGATTGAATAGAATAATTACATATCATCATGACAAGACTGATCAAGTCTTTAAGGCAACATGACTAAAGTCTTACCTCTCCAAACCCTCCTTTTCCCAGTAGTCTGTACTGTCTAAATGTGCGTTTGTTGATGGGCTGCCTTTGAAGAGACAAACATGTTGTTTTCATTCCAAAATTAAAAAAAAAAATATATATATATATATTTTAAAAAGAACTGTGAATAGCAGCTGCCCAACTAACCACTGATCCATGAAACAGTTTTTCTCATTATCCCTGCTGTGCATTAACACACATCGCAATAGTGTTACTGACCTCTCCAGCTTCTTCCACTGTAGAAAACGATCAAAGAACATGCTGTCCTGGTACTGGATGAAGGGCTTGTCGCTGAGGTAATCGTGTAGGTCTCTAATCCAAGAAAGAGAGATGAGCTCCATCTGCTCCATTGTTCAGCAGTTTTCAACAACATAATCTTACTAATGAAATATTGTCTATAGAAGTGAAAAGGTAATCTTCCAGTAATTTAGCAGTATCACAATGTTAAACTGTTAAAAATAAAACATAGTCTTGATGTCAGCATTAGTCTGCAAAAATCCAGTCAAGTCAGTGGTTAGAATTGCATACAGTCGTGTGAGAAAAAAAATCACAGGTCTCTCTGCAGTCTTATGAAAAATTAAGTACAGCCTTAATTCCTCCATGGTGACTGAGAAGGAAAGCAGCGGTCTGGTGCTGCTAATCATCAGCAAGTGTGACCACCTCTATAAAAACCAAAGTTAAGGCTGTTTGTTGGTTTGAAGGATTCAGCTCTGCATTAACACAATGTCACAATCTTCCCAGTAATCTGTCCCAGAAAATTTACTCGAAATCAGACCGTGCAATATTCAGGGAAATAAAAAACAAACAAAAAGAACAAGAGCTACATTTCAGACTCTACAAGCCTCTGTTAGCATGTTAACTGTACAATACGCCTATGAATCACAGTGGTAGAGGGATGATGATTTGGGTTTGTTCTGCAGCCACAGGATAATAATCTAAGCACACTAGCAAATCTACGACAGATGGCTGAAAAAGAGAAGATAGATATCAAGATATCTTCAAGATATTACTGCTAGAGGTGGTTCTAGTACTGAATCATGGGATGTATTTAGATTCACCGGACTGCATAGCATTCATGAAAACTTTCCTTTTAACACGACTGTATATAACCAGACAGGAGCGGATTAACTTACTCGCTGCAAACATGGAAGACATCACCACAGGGATTGAACTCTAGTCTCTGTCTGCAGATTTCTCCATGCCTCAGTAGAATGGGCACACACTGAGTGGACTGAGACAACATGATAAACTTGGGTAAAGCAGTGCATAGCACAATAGCAGAATTCTTGTTTTAAACTACAGTGGGGAAAGTTAAAAAAATGTTTGCAGGTGTAAAATATCCAAGTTTTCCACATATGTTGTCACACCTGCCTCATGAGGAATTTTTCGATTATGCTCTGGCCAAACTCTTTCCTTGTCTCATCTGACTTAGTCTCAAAGGCATCCTAAAGGGGAAAAAAAAGGGGAGAAAGATTGTTTGCATGTGTAGATGCACAATATTAGTGTACAGGTCAGTTCTTCAGAGGGTTTAGACAGTTAAATCTAGTATCAGACAGGAGGCCTGATAGTAGTTTTTCCAAATGCTTTGGGATACCTACTGCAACATTTAAGTGATCAGATGTGAAAATGCCCACACTGTGGTTAACTTGCAATGACTGTGTCAGGGAATAATTCATTGCAAATAAAATGGAAAGTTATTTTTCGTGTAATTGTGTAAACTCAGGTGGTTAAAATGTTTTAGACGTTCCTCATCATCTGACTTCCAAACCGTCTTGACTTACTCATTCTCTCAGATGATGAATGCCTACTATATTATCCTCTGGGAATGACTGACTGTTATTGTGTATCAGATGCTGAAGAGAAATCTGTTTTATATTCCAACTGTAAAGCAGTTGTTTACAATTTACATGTAATATTAGGGGCCTAATGTTTTTTCTTCCAATGGCTACAACACAGCAAAGAGAAAAATATTACAGGAACAAAACAGCGCTGAGGGTCATCAGCCATCCTCATGCTGGTTTTGGTCTGACTTTCTCAGTAATTTCAAACTTAATGCTATCCATCTGTGGGCTCTGCAGGTGATAAACAGATGGAACATCCAGGATGTGATGAACTGCCAGTTGTAGTAATGCTAGAAGTTTTGGGAGCACAACTTTTCAGTTAAGTTGAAACAATCTATTTTGATCACAAATACATATGTAACTGTACAATTTCACACATTGTTTTGACAAATTTAAAAGTACTTATTTTAAATTCCTAGGTTATAAACATTTTAAAACCTTCAAAAAGCTATTGATAAAATGAGAAGAAACAAGCACTATGATTTGAGCGATCCCTAATGTAATTGTACCCCCAACTTGAACACATCTGTCACTCCAGCTGCTCATGTCACCACTGTCACATCGTCCTTGTACATGCCCTACACCACCCTCACATACTTCTCTCCCACTCCTTCCTCATACACAGTTCTTCTCTTGGGAGAGAAGAACTATATCCACTAAGACATGGTGCAAGTCCTTCTGATCTTCTCTGTACTTCTCCATCCATCCATTCATCCATCATCCATGGATGGGGTGGCTGTAGGAAGGAGAAAGGGCAGGTACCCTACTGATTGGAAGGTCGGCAGTTCGATTTCTGGCTGCTCCAGTCTGCGTGCCAAAGTATCCTTGGGCAAGATACTGAACCCCAAGTTGCTCTCCGATGCAAGCGTCGAATGTGTGTGAATGTTAGACAGTAAGCACTTAGCTTAGTTAATCATGGAAGTGCTTGTGTGACTGGGTAAATGTGTTGTATGAGTGCTCAGACAGAGTAGAAAAGTATAAGAACTAGTCCATTTACCATTCTCTTATCCAGGTGCATTCTGCACAGGTCGCCAGCCTGTCACAGGGCTAACACAGCGAGACAGACAACCACTCATGCCTATGTGACCAATTAACCTAACCCCAGTAAGTGCATGTCTTTGGACTGTGGGAGGAACCCATGCAGACACAGGAAGAACATGCAAACTCCACACAGCGAGAGGCCCGGACCAAGGTGGAATCAAACCCAGACCTTCAAGATGTTACTTCAGCTGTGAGGCCATCTCGACACCATGCTGCCTCCATCAACACTCAGCAAATATTTCATCTGTAGCCTAAGCCATACAGCTGCCCACTAATCATCACCTCTCCTAGCTTAAATTACTCTTTTCCATAACTTGATGGTATGGCTCATCAGCTTGATCATCTTTAGTACTACAGTTCTGCACATCACCCTTGTTCTTGTACAGTACACTTCTTCTCCATTCCTCAGGTATCCTCACACTCTCCAGGACAGGAGTTAAAGAATGTGGTTAAAAGGCTATTGCTCTCCATCCTAGACTTCTCCAAACCTCCACAGCTATGTCATCTGAACCAACCACTTTTCCACTTCATGGCTGTCTTCATAGCCTTCCTAGTCCTCTTCGTAGGTACTCTTACTGCCTCCCTATTAATCCTTTACACTTCTTTATTCACTACTTTTCAACCATCCATCCATTCATTTTCCCCTCTCTCTCTCACTTTCTTCATTTTTCAGCTCCTCAAATGATCCTCTCCATCTTCTCAAGCTACACATCCGTACCAGCTCAGTCTCTCTGTCTAGCAAACTCATGTAAGTTCTTTTCTCCTTTCTTGGAGTATAGCCTCACATACATGTCCTGTCCCCCCTCCCCTCCAGCCGGCCGCAGCAGATGGCTGCCCCTCCCTGAGCCTTGGTCTGTCAGAGGTTTCTTCCTGTTAAAAGGGAGTTTTTCCTTCCCACTGTCACCAGATTGCTCACAGGGGGTCGTTTTGATTATTCGTGTTTTTTCTCTGTATTATTCTAGGGTCTTTACCTTACAATATAAAGTGCCTTGAGGCGACTGTCTGTTGTGATTTGTAACTATATAAACAAAACTGAATTTAACTGAATTAAATACACGTCTCTACAAGCCTTCTTCTTTGCCTTCTCCACTTCTCTTTTTTTCCAAGCCTTTCCAAGCCTCAAACCTGAATTGCCCCCAATGCATGTGTGAGAGAAGGTGCTTAGGTATGGAAAAAGTACTTGCATGAAAATGTGTGCAATTCGGCAAATGAGTGTTGTAGTAAAAAGAGCTTTTAGTGCTCACCATAGTCTATACCTACCCAACACATCCTCATCGTCTCTGTTCCCTTTACCTTCGTACACACATACTTTTCCTTCAAGATTACTATTTTGCTTCCTATCGACACCATGGTAGAACAGTTTGAATCCACCTCCAGTGCTCCTGGCCTTGATTCCCTTCCACTTGGTCTGCTGCATACACAATATATCTATGTTCCCGCTCTCCATTATATTAGCTAACTCTCTCCCTTTACCTGTTACAGTCCCTGTATTTAACCTCCCTACTGTCACCTCCACACTATTTCCTTGTCTCTCACTGCCTTTGAACATGCTTTTCTCTTCCCTCATCTTCACCCAACAGTGCAATCATTTTCACCAACACCCTGCTGCACAAGTGGCAGTCATTTTTAACCCAGCATTGAAATCATTCTTGATAATCTGCATATTTAATCTTGCAAAGATTTTATGCTGAATGCCCATCCTGATAGAGCCCTCTGCATTTACCCAGGCACACAGTATCTTAAGTAGGCATATTTATAATTCTTATATATTTTTGTCATTTTGACAAAAATTTCTAAACATTTTGAGTACCATGTTCACTCTCAAACCAGCAATGAATTATTCACCGACACAAAAATTTCGGCACATGAATTAAAGGTTCTGAAAAACCGATTCAATTACTATTTTGTCTGTTTCATGCATGTCTGTTCTGCAGCAGACCTTTGTCTTTGTTTACAAAAATAATTGCCATCTCAAACATTTTTATAAAGGTAAAACTTTATAACTGAAAGTATAAGAGAAAGTGAAATTGTAATTGTTTATGAACTTGTTTTTCCAGTATGTGTTGGTTTTGTCCTACATCCTAGCCCTGTTTAATTGACTTGTTTCTTGCTATTCTAAAAATGTACAGTATAATGCACAGTCATGACTGGAAAAGGAGTCATAGTAGTTACAAACTTTATGACTCAATTTAATTCAAAAAGCTTTTCCTGCACTGCCCTAATTACCTTATTTTTCTACAACATTTGAGACACAATTTTCATTTGCTTTATCCAGTTGTGTAAACCCAACTGGTAATCCAAAAGGCAATCCATAGCGTTGTTTTTTTAAAGTTACTAAACCAAATTTAGGTGACTGTAGCTCAGGCAATAGAGCAGGCCATCTACTAATTGGAAGGTTGGTGGTTCAATCCTTGGCTGCTCCAGTCTACATGCCAAAGGATCCTTGCTTTATGTTCGTTGGAGTGAAAATGTTAGAAAACCACAAAAAGGTGTTTGTATGAATATAAGTGAATGAGGCATGTTGTATAGAGTGCTTGAATAGAAAAGTATTATATACCAACATATTTAATTGTCTTTACCTTAATGTTATATAAATAAAATATTGAAATTTATGCTCTAGGTATAATTTGGTTACAATGCAAGTGATTTTTAAGGCCCAAATTTTCTTTCAATTATTAAGAGTTGGTTTTCATGAGGTTGTTTAATATTTCAGTTATACAGAAGCAGTGGTAGCACTGCAATTTCATTATTTTATGCAGGCAAGAGCAATATAACCATAGCTTCTCAAATAATATTCTACAATTACTGATATTTAAATGCAGTTATTTCAATATTTTTCAGGACTCATAGTCCTATAAGCAAGTTTTCCACAGTTTGTACCAAAGCATCCTGGAGGGAAATGTAGTTCTGCAGGTCAGGCCGACTCCGACAGAAGAGCTGAAACAGTTTCTTGCCAATAGGCTGCTTGACACATAGACTATAGTAGTCTCGTTCTAATGGAGAAATGTAAAATGAAACATGGTGTGAAATCACACAAAGAACCAAAACTTTTTTAGACTCATGAGACACACTTGGACACACGCACACACACACACCTATATTCATGGCCAGGTCGATGCACTGGCTAATGTGGGGAAAGCGAAGCATCTCTTTCCATTTCCAGCTCCTTCCTTTGTTCCCCCCACCTACAGGCAGCAGGAACACAGGAAAAAGAAAGTGTTTCAATTTGTACACCACTCTGCATTTATTCATGAGTTAAATGCCCCCCCGCAGGTGACTGCAGATGACTGCAGATGATCCTCTCCATCCTCTCAAGCTGCAGATCCTTACCAGCTCAGTCTCTCTGTCTAGCAGACTCATGCAAGTTCTTTTCACCTTCCTTAGCATCTAGCCTCACATGTCCTGTCCCCCTCCCCTCACCTCCAGCCGGTCACAGCCAATGACTGCCCCTCTCTGAGCCTTGTTCTGTCAGAGGTTTTTTCCACTTAAAAGGGAGTTTTCCTTCCCACTGTCACCAAGTGCTTGCTCATAGAAGGTAATTTTAACGGAATTTTACCTTACAATATAAAGCGCCTTGAGATGACTGTTGTGATTTGACGTTATATAATAAAATTGAATTGAACTGAGTGTTGTGAATACACATAATCAAAGTGATGGAATAACTCAGACTGACATGTCAATCAGCAGTGTGTCATTATCATGCAAATGCACACATGTCTAGCCCTTCAGGTTTCAGACAATAGAATGCTCCACTACAATGAACAGACTATAAATAGCTCCAGGAAGAAGTAAGCAAAGCCTGTGGAACCACATTACTCTGCAACGTATTTACACACTGTCAGTCATAGTTTGCATTTAAATTTCCACGCTCCATTTTTATTTCCCAGCTCAGGTAACAGCAGATGCATTCATGTTTCTTTCAGGGAGAATTTTACTTTAATGAGAAGTGCCACATTGTTTAACTGTGAGTTTTATCCCAAACTGAAAGGCTAAGGAAAAAAATAAAACAGACTATGTATAAGACTTATCTTGATCAGTTTTATTGTACATCAGTGTTCAACACTCTGCTGGGAAATCCCTGTCTTGACATAGCCCATCTAAGCACTGCTTCTGATAAAGATGATTTCCCAAATTTAAAGTCTAAAATGTACAAAAATTTACCTTTAACAACACTATGCACCAAATGTTAAAATAAGGCCCCCATTTTGTCTTAATGTGCAGTAATTCAGAAGTTGTCAGTAGTTCAGCATGTCATAATTTGACAAACTTTCTAAACTTTTCTTTTCTTACCTTCTCTGGCTCTAACAAGAGCAGTATTTGCCACAATGCTTTCAATCTCCATGTAGCAGTGTGCCTTTGCCCTATAAGTTGTGTACTAGTCCAGTACTGCACAGTATCCAGCCTTTATGCATTGACTGTAGTAAGAATAACAGTTCTCATCAGTATCCAGCCTTCATGCAGTGACCTTGGTAAAAAATACAACTTCTCAGTAGCCACAGCAAATGGCAGCTATTACAGGTGGAAGAGCTCAAATAGCAAGGTGTGTTGTCTAACCTGCAGTACCTGAGTCACTAATGAATGTGGGACACTTAATGTATGACAGTGCACAGAACACTCCCTTAGGCAGAGAGGCGGGACAAAACACTGAAGGTGTCAAGAGCATACAAATAATTAATAGAGAACTGTAGACTCCTCCAGACTCCAGTGATGTGATGGATTTTCAAACAAAAGTAAAAAAAAAAAACAAAAAAAAACCCATAATTTTTAGAAAAAGATTTTTTTTTAAATGTTAATCTTGACCATTCTTAATCAGCAGTTATCAGAATTTAAAGTATTGTGTGAAAATGCTTTGTCCCATTTTCACTGTAAGGAAAGTTCAGGTTTTGGCCACCAAATGTGACCATATTTGGGCCAGAGATGAACTTGTCAGCTATTACTAGCAAGACTGGTTAAAACGTTGCATACAAATACTGTATGTACATAACACTGTAAATAACACTGTAAAGCTGCATCCACACTGGAAGAGATTTACTCATCACACATCGATTTGAAGCTAACAGTCAGTCACTTGTGGACATTTCAGGCTCCATTTGTGTAGGTAACACTCAAAAAATATGTACCAACAGGCCATATGTCAAGCAATGCTATGCTTTGCTTCCATTGATGGTTGCTTTAAACTGTCACCAATGGCTATTTCTCCCATAGTTGCTGGAGGTTGCTGACTGTCATTCATTAGTGGTGGTAAACTCGGTTCATTTTATGAACTCGGGTTAATCTGAGTGACTCAGTAATGTAATCCAGTTAACTTGAGCCACTGAAGTCCCCAAACCCAACAAAAAGTCCCCAACAATGCAAATGTGCAAAAGGTAAAAATTGAATATAAAACAATAAAATACAGACATATAAATAGAAAAAAATGCAGTATGAAAATTAGAAAATAGACTAAGAATTCAATATTTTAAATAGCTATATAAACAAAAACAAACAAGGTTAAAAAAGCCTAAATGTGCAAATTACAATGGCATGTGCATAAAATAATTAAATTAAATTTTATTTATATAGTGCCAAATCACAACAAACAGTTGCCTCAAGGTGCTTTATATTGCAAGGTAAAGACCCTACAATAATACAGAGAAAACCCAACCCAATGACTGGTTGGGGGTGAGGGGAGAGACAGGACAAAAGACACACTGTGGAAGAGAGCCAGAGATTAATAATAACTAATGATTAAATGCAGAGTGGGGTATAAACAGAGTAAAAAGAGGTGAATGAAAAAGACACAGTGCATCATGGGACCCCCGCCCCCCCCAGCAGCCTAGGTCTATTGCATCATAACTAAGGGATGGTTCATGGTCACCTGTGCCAGCACTAACTATAGGTTTGATCAAAAAGAAAAGTGTTAAGCCTAATCTTAAAAACAGAGAGGGTGTCTGTCTCCCGAATCCAAGCTGGGAGCTGGTTCCACAGAAGAGGGGCCTGAAAGCTGAAGGCTCTGCCTCCCATTCTACTCCTAAGTATCCTAGGAACCACAAGTAAGCCAGCAGTCTGAGAGTGAAGTGCTCTATTGGAGTGATATGGTACTATGAGGTATTTAAGATACGATAGGGCCTAATTATTCAAGGCCTAAGAAGAAGGATTTTAAACTCAATTCTTGATTTAACAGGGAGCCAATGAAGAGAAGCCAATATGGGAGAAACGTGCTCTCTTTCTAGTCCCTGTCAGTACTCTAGCTGCAGCATTTTGGATCACTCTGAGACACAGTGAAAAATAAATAGAGGTAAATGCAAAAAAAGAAATCCTACAAATGTGTGCATTGAAGGACATATCCTGGTCAAAAAGATTCCCGTCCACTCTCACTCACTTTCTTTTTGTACTCAGCAGCAGCAGCTACTCAAGGATGCATATGATCTGTGTTAATAGAGACCTCAGATTCATGATTCAGAAGGAACATTCAGCTTATTTACCTGGATGATTCTGCACTACTGTGAATCTCTTCCGGTGTGGAAAGAGCTTTAATCAGTATTAAGTAACAGACTAACAAAATACTCAAATGTCACTCACCAAAACTGAAGTATAGAATTCTATAACTTGTATTGTACCAGACAGCAGAACATATTATTTGTCAGATAATTCTATTAAAATGTTCCAAAAGGCACCAAAAGCACAAACATGGCAGATATGTGCAGTTCAGTGGAGTTGTGGAGTTGAAGCCTACACGAAACTGATCATAGAGCGTTTCTGTACCAGACCGTAAACATGTGTTTTTAATGCTGTTAATTTGGGCATTTTAACATAGGGACTGACTTGCTTTGTAGCCAGCCTCAAGTGCCCCTCGATTTGTCTGAACTGGATCATGTTTTCAGTGCACTCAGTTTTGATACAAAACTTAAAGTGATGACATGCTGCAAACGTTCAGTTTGACCCTCCCCACAATCAGGCAGATATAAATCAGTTTAAATTTTTGGTGTTTTTGATTTTTTTGTACAATTTATTTTTGTTTTTTGATATTATTATAGTGATATAACAGGAAGTTTGGGTAAGACAATGGGGTATGACTTGCAGAAAATAACAACTGAACCAGGAAGCCAATATTGCAAGATGGATCTGATGCCCCCTGTGGACACACCCCTGAAAGCATATGCAACTAGCTTTAATCATCCATGGCTGTATCTTATCCTAATGACACTTCACCCTCCCAGGCTGTAAGCCTTACTGGTCTGTACAAATGAGTGGGAAACACCCACCATATCTTCTGCTTTAACTCTCTATTGTCTGAAGGTGGGTGTTGAATTCTGCCCAGCAGGGTCCAGAGAAGGAAAAGGAGGAGGTGAAATTGAAGGAGGGGGTGTATCACATGTGTTCCCCAACAGTTCATTCACAGCATTTATTAACAAAATACCTAAAGTATTCTGCTTCAGCAAGTGTGGCATTTAATCTGTAATTTGCCCATAGCTTAAGGTGTTTACATTAATTTCCTTAAAGGATTTCCTTACTCAAGGAAAAACAGTTACTGAGCTGAAAGAGATTTACAGTTTATACTGTTTGCTATTTACACCATTTACTGTAGTCCAGGAGACACCTACTGTAGCAGGAACTACCACAAAGGCTCTTCTGAGTACTTTGAAAAGTGATTATTTTTTTATGTATGTGGATGGATTTTTTTTTTTTTAACATAAATTGATCACACAGGTGCAAAATACAGTGCTGAAACTTTAGAGGTGAAGTTTGAGTAAAGGGTGGTGGAATAAGTAGGCCGAAGCTCTTACTTTACACCTTTTTTGTGTACGGGCCATTCGACTGAATTGGATCAATTTCAGAATTGGAATTTGATTAAAATGAGTTTTCTCATTTATCAAAGCTTTTACTCTATATCTGAAGGACACATATTTAGTTACAAAACACTCAATATTCATTTTGTATTGTCAAACTATCTTGTAACAACTTTCCTCTCTCAAAATTTGTCACTACTAAAACACGGAAGCCATTTCAGAAAAAGATTCATTGAAATCTGCATGTCATTTTTCTTTATATATTATATTATATTATGTTATGTTATGTTATATTGTATTGTATTGTATTGTATTGTATTGTATTGTATTGTATTGTATTGTATTGTATTGTATTGTATTGTATTATATTATATTATATTATATTATATTGTATTGTATTATATTCAGAATTTCTGAGTTGAAATTAGACATACACCTAAACAATCATCATAAAATGCCCCATTCCTGTCTCTGGGAGTCTCCCAAACAGGATTTCAAAAGGACTGAGATTAGTACATTCCAGTTTCCTCTTCCGCATGTACATCACGTTTTGAAGATGTACATCCAAATGTTTTTGAAGATACACTACTCTCTTCACAACATTTGGAAACCTCCAGGTTTGATTCTCTTGTTCCATATCTCCTTCTCTACCTGGGCAGAAACAGTGCAGTCTTAAATCTATGTCTAAGAAATTGCCTAACTGGTCTGTAGCTTCACTTGCAAATGGTAAACCATTATTACTGCTACTTTTTATCATTCTTGATGTTGGGGAGGCCTCCACTGATTTGGAGAACATGCCAACCATAAGAAGACAATATTTCTTTCCTTCACTTGGAATGAGTTGAAAACTTCACAACAGTACTGCAGACTAAACTCTTGCTGCAGCATTCTGGATCAACTAAAGGCTTCTCAGGGAGCTTTTAGAACAACCTGATAGTGGATTACATTAGTCCAGCCTAAAAGTAATAAATGCACAAACTAGTTTTTCCAGCATCACTCTGAGACAGGATGTTTCTAATTTTAGAGATTGCACAAATGCAAGAAAGTAGTGTTACATTTTTGTTTAATGTGCGCATTGAAGGACATATCCTGGTCAAAAATGACTCCATGATTCCTCACAGTGTTACTAGAGGCCAAGATAATGCCATCCAGACTAAGTATCTGGTTAGACAACATGTTTAAGTACAATTAACTCTTATCTTTTATCTGACTTTAGAAGCAGGAAATTACAGGTCACCCAAGCCTTTATGGCTTTAAGAAATTCCTGCAGTTGAACTAATTGGTTTGTCTCATCTTGCCTCATGGATAAATAAAGCTGGGTATCATCTGCATAATGATGAAAATGTATGCAATGCCTTCTAATAAGACTGACTATGGGAAGCATGTATAATTCCATCCATCCATCCATCCATCCATCCATCCATCCATCCATCCATCTTCTTCTGCTTATACGGGGCTGGGTCACAGGGGCAGCAGCCTAAGCAGAGAAGCCCAGACCTCCCTCTCCTCAGCCACCTCCTCCAACACATCTGGGAGAACCCCAAGGCATTCCCAGGCCAGCCAAGAGATATAATCATGAGCATGGTAGGACTCCTCCTGGTTGGACATGCCCAGAACACCTCACCCAAGAGGTGCCTAAGAGGCATCCTAATCAGATGCCCGAACCACCTCAACTGGCTCCTTTTGTTGTAAATGGAATTGGACCCAGCACAGAACCTTGTGGAACTCTGTAATTAACCTTAGTGTGTGAAGAAAACGCCTCATTTACATGAACAAATTACAGTGTATGATATAAACCACTGCGGCGTAATACCTTTAATACCTATGTCATGCTCTAATCTTTGTAATAAAATATTATGGTGAACAGGTCAAGCATATAGATGAGTCTATTGTAAGAGACCATAAGATCATTCATAGAGTTCACTAGTGCTGATTTGTATTGTGAATTCTGAATCCTGATTGAAACTCTTCAAATAAACAGTTCCTCTGCAGAAGGCCAGTTTCACAACTACTTATTCCAGGTTTTTTTTTTTTAAAAAAGGAAGGTTGGAGATTGCCCTTTAATTAGCTAAGACTGCTGTGTAGTGATGGCCAAAGTTTTCTAAAGCTTGTATAAAAAGAAAGGGTTCATTACTCAAAGCTTTTCAACACAATCGTATTTGGTGCATCTGGTGGCAAAAAAAAAAAAATATGAGAAGCACCTTTTAATGAATTGCTTCATTATGACTGCCCACTCTACAGAGTTCATTTGACAGTTTATTTAATATTGAGACAGTTCTGTCTGATATTAGGCTACCATTGTGGTGCTTTGAACATGTATTTTTTTTTTTGTTGAAAAAAAATTATGTCTATTTGATAATTTTGATAAATAAACTTCCCCTGTTTAAATATGTGCCATGGTGAGGGCTCCCTTTGGTTGTGACTTATTGATATTTGTAAATCTAATAGATTACAAAAATAAAATAATGTACAATTACATAATAGTCCCTGTCTCCACATGTTTATGTAGTTTACCAGTAGACAGGTATGTTTGCATACATCTTGTTGAAACTTAGGATTAGGAAGATTTTTGTTCCATGGTGCAAGGGCTGAGTCTATTTCTCTTCTTGGAGATAATTTCTCCTGTCTTGAAGATAATCCTATCACATGGAACCGAAGAGGGTGAAATACACAAACTGCAGCGGTAATCTGTCTTCCTAGATGACCAGAAGTGAAGTGGATCACCCATCTGAGGAATTCAAGGATCTGCCATGTACCTTTGGACTTCCACTGTGGCATCTGCAGTGGCATTCCTTACCTGCCTCTCCACCATGACTGCCCAGCAGATGCCACAGACCATCTCCTAAAAACAATGAAGAAAATTAAATTGCTGAACAGTTTTTAAAACATTATTATTAAAAAGACATTACATTCAATTTGAAAAGTCAAATTTAAGTCTTTCTAAAGACATTTGATATTTATATTTTCAAAAGCAGGTTTGTTTTACTGAATATTTTATATATTAAGATTTTCAGTATTACAAAACAAGTATATGGGGCGGTGCCACTGGATTGGCAGACTGAGGTGGTGGTCCCCATATTTGAGAAGGGACACTGGAGGGTGTGCTCCAACTATCGGGGTGTCTGGCCTGTTGTTGTGGGCCATTCATTCGCTGCACAACCACAGCGAGAGCTTGGTCCATATTGCCGGCAAAAAGTCAGACTCATTTACTGTGGGTGTTGGACTTTGTCAGGGCTGCCCTTTGTCACCGATTTTATCCATAATTTTTATGGACAGAATTTTGCGGCGTAGCCAAGTGGCCTCAGAATCTCAACTCTGCTTTTTTGCGGGTGATGTGGTCCCGTTGGCTTCATTAGGTGGTGGCCTCAGTGGAATGGTTTGCAGCTGAGTGTGAAGTGGCTGGCATGAGAACTAGCACCTCTAAGTCTGAGGCCACTGTCCTAAGATAAGATAAGATAAGATAAGATAAGATAATCCTTTGTTTGTCCCACATTGTGGGAAATTTACGAGCTGGAGAAGAGTGGAGTGACCACTCCGGCTCAGGGACGAGTTTCTGCCCCAGGTGGAGGAGTTTAAGTATCTCAGGGTCTTGCTCACGAGTGACAGGATACAGGAACGGGAGACTGACAGATGGATTGGGGCTGCATCTGCAGTGATGCGGACGCTGCACCGGTCTGTCGTGGTAAAGAGGGAGCTGAGCTGTCGATTTACCCTCAGTTTACATCCCTACCCTCACCTGTGGTCATGAAAGAATGAGATCATGAATACAACAGAAATGAGCTTCCTCTGAAGGGTGGCTGGCCTCTCCCTTAGAGATGGGGTGACGAGTGCAGCCATTCAGGAGGGGCTCAAAGTAGAGTCGCTGCTCCTCCACATTGAAAGAAGCCAGTTGAAGTGGTTTGGGCATCTGACTAGGATGCCTCCAGTGCACCTCTTGGGTCAGGTGTTCTGGGCATGTCCTACCACAAGGAGGCCCCGGGGCATATTACTAGATGTCTAGAATATAAAATAAAAAAAAAGAATAGTTTGTCAGTGAACTGAGTATTTACTCAATTTCTGAAAAAAAAAATCATTAACTATAAAAGTGAAAATTTAACTATTACTGTAGTAAAAATGTACACAAATGCTAAAGTGGGCTGGAATAGAGTTAAATTTACGCCACATGGGTTAAATCTGGACTGGTGAACAGCAGTCTGTGGTGTTCATGGTAAGTATTAGGATGTACATCAAGGGTAGCAGGCATTAGTTTATATTTAGGTGATGGTGCTCATTCCCTCACCAAATTCTACCATTTATGCTAACTTCATAATGTCAAGGAGTTGAAAATCAGTCCTACAGCTCTGGAAACATCTCCTTACATCTTGCTGAATTCAGCTGGCTAAATCCTCAAAGAGCAGTGAATATTGATGCAGCACAGCTCAACTCATCACAGCCCATACAAAACACAAAATCTGCTGGAGCTCACAAAACAAGTTATTCTGTGACTTATTTCTGAGTAATTCTTCTCCCCACGTTGCATCAGCTCATCTTAGGGTTCCCCTACCTGCCAAATCCCACTTTAACCCCTGACTGTGCAGAAAGAACACAATTTGGGGGATATTAGGATTCAAGGGTTCTTTATTGTAATTCGCATCACATTTACATGCAGTGGAATGAAATTTCTGTTCTCAGGTCGCAGTGTTACCCTTAAAGAAGAATAAATGTAAATAAAAAGTAACATAATATAAAAGAATATACAAAATACACACACGCATGTAACTGAATGAATGTAAACAATATACAATAAACAGTTTGAGATGGAGTAAATAGTGACACTTGGTGCCACAGCAGTGATAATTGTGAAATGACAGCAATATTTAAATGTGTTAATAACATAATATTTAATTTTTTTAAATATCACTTTTTTATATACTGGCAGAGATATAACAATTACACTAATGCTGTATAGAGCTAGACACATCCAAAAAAAAAAAAAAATCTGTCTTTTAAACAGAGAATGTGATAGAGTGACCTCAAACTTCCAGTACTCTCTTTTATATCATGGTATCAACAGTATTAACAAACTTGTCAGACAGGTACACATTGAAACTGCACAAACTGCTTCAATAATATAAATAGGTTAAGTGTATCTGTCTAGTGTTATTAATTGACCTGGTCTCTGGCTGTCACTTTAACATAGCTGCAGCTCTTTTTTATTTTTTCACTCTTGACTGTACATTACACCCGGCGACATGTTTTTTAATGCCATGCCTAGAGAAGCAGGTAGACAATGTGTGCCTTGCAGAGAGAAGAGGCAAACTGCATGCATTTATGTGCGTTTGTGATGTGTGTATCCGCACGCAGTGGGTTTTATAGCAAAGGCATAAAGTCTAGAGGGTCACAGAGTCGCGCATGATGTGTAGGTTCTGAGAGTTCTCATCTTATTCAATTTACAACAGACCACCAAGAAACGTCCTCCACGTCCTGCCATAAACAACAATTCTCCATTAACTGACCAGCCGCTAGCCGAGCCCAGGCACGCTCCATAGAAAGAGTGTAATGTACGAGCTTATATACTGCTAGTGAAGGCAACATAGATGCACCTGCGTCTTAAGGACGCTATCTTTGATCGGCTCCTTGATTGGCCCTCTGTTCTTAGAGGCGGGAGCTTTCTATAGAGCCAAGCGGGTGATTAGGCAATACACCTGGCTATCAAGATAAATGCGCCTACCTGTCACTTCCTGCTGTCGGTATTTATTCTTTTTCACTTGCTTTTTTTTTTAATATTCTGGAGATAATTTGGCACGTCACTGCCATATTTGGATGACTTCGTCTAATGTATCCCTCGCGGGTTGTGGATTGTGCGGATCACACGCTACAACCTTGGCTTCATGTTCGCCTTAAAGGAGGAGTAACCCCATCTGGACGCCGCTTGGAAAACAGCGTTCGGATTTAATGAGCCAGTGCCTCGGGGGTTGTTTTAATGTGGGGTCATATTGTCGTCTTTGTTATTACAGCAGCAGCAGCAGCAGCAGGAGGGAGGGACTGTGCCCGATGGAAAGGTAGGTATAATAGATGCGTTAGCATGCGCTGCTCTTAGAGTCGGAGAGGGGCTGATACAGACGTAACAGTAGGCCTGGCTGTGTGCTTTGTAAATGGGCTACTAGAAAAACCGTGTCTTACGACGTTGTTGTCATAAAACGCCGCGTGTCGACACAGACCCTCCAGGACTCGTAAACATGTCTGCGATGCGCATGTTTGCTCTACAGGCACATGGATGCGTGTCAGTGTGAGACCTTTTGACGTGAATCTCAGCAGCCAAGAGATGTCTGTTTTTCAGGGCTGTCTTCAGCGTTAAGGTGGCCTAAAGCACAAAATGCTCCTCCACCTCCAAGAAACTAATTTGTCACTACCTCCACTCCTGCCTATGCAGGGTCATATGTAGGGATATGGCAACATATAGAGGCTGCACTACCCATACACAAAAATAGCCTAATAATGGCTGATTATAATATAAATGTTCCTTGAACTGCTGTATTACGGTAGTGGAGTACACTACAAAAAGTCTGATACTAAATAACTTACCCTCTTTACTGTAACTTTCAGTTGGAGTCCAGGCTGGACCTGACAGACCTGTCTCACTTGGTCAGCTGAGATGGGCAGAGTAGTTGGATGCCACTGTGATCTAATTGGGGTAACAAGCTCTTCTACTGCAGTGACCTCAAACTGTCCCACAATACTGAGATGCTCACACCCTGTGCATCTTTTGAGACTGCATAGTAACAAGGTGCAGTGTACACTATATAAGCAATCTGACTGCACTGTACTGCGCTCCCACAGTCTAAAGGCATGCATGTTGGGTTAATTGGTGATTCTAAATTGGCCATGGTTGTAAAAAGAGGTGAATAAAAAGAACCACTCATGGGAACCACCCAACAGCCTAGGCCTATTGCAGCATAACTAAGGGATGGTTTAGGGTCACCTGATTGCAGCCTGAACTCTTAGACACGCTTCCTTGTAATTTCTTTAGTCTCCAGGTTTCTTCAAGGGCGTTCCTATGCTCTCCAGATGTTGGCTACCTTCTGTTTAATTCTGCCTAAATAACCACACACTGCTTCAATAATATTGAGGTCCGGGCTCTGCGGAGACCAGGACAGGACCTCCAACACCACTGGCTGAAATGCAGCCTTAAACTATGACACAGCCTCCACTGTGTTTTGCAGATGATTGTAGACACTTACTGTGGTACCTCTGAACATATTTATGATTTGATCTAAAAATTTCAAGTTTAGAACCATCGTGCCGCTGATTTATTTTATTTTTTCCCCCACTCCACTTCTTGTGCAATTTGGTATACCTCAGCCTTTCTTCCCTGTTTCCCTTCCTTAATGGGTTTTATTATAGCCACATTACACCGAGACTGTCTGATGGAGCTTTATTTCTTAAGGACTTTCTATAATATGCAATTCCAATTTACTGTAGATATTTTCCCCAAATCATTCAGTATTTCCCACACCTTAAGCCACGAATGCAGAATTAAAATTCTGTGTGAAACGTCTTGAATCCACGAAAGATTAATGTGTCACTTCATATAAATTTAATGACAGTAGGTTTGATACTTTTTGGGCATAATTCTGTTGACAGAATGAATTGAAAAAATTCAGCCTTCTTGCCACAGGTAGCCTGTAGCACAGTTTGTGTACAGTGCAAATACAGTTATACTGCAAGGTGTTACATCAGTGTAATTCTACCAGCAGCTATTGAAATATGAATACTGCTGAAACTGAAACTGAAACATCAAAAATTCCTTGTTCTCTGTTTGCAGCCATGGATGAGAGGTTATGTATGCCCCCCAGCTAAAGGCCTCAGTTGCCCTTATCCGTGCAGTCATCCATTCCATCTGTGAGCATGTATCGTAGGAACGGGCTCTCAGATGGTATCAGCATCAATTCAGTGACCTCAGAGGTAAGGACATGCTTCTATAGTGGTTATTGCTGTTTTTTGTACCTCAAACAGTGCTGAGATGCTGAGCTCTGCCAGAGTTCACACATTAATGTCAGACAGTTTGGGGAGAATCAGGTCAGGATGTTTTTCACAATTATGTAGCACACAGCAGGAAACGGTCGGTTTGGTTTAGATGAGGTGAGGAAGGATGGAGGAACTTATTGAATAATGTGTGTTGTGCAGCACAACAGTTAGTGAAATATTCATGACCTCTAATTTATTAAATCATATTTCTTTAGAGGAATTTTACTTTCATTTTTTCCCCCTTTTCCTATATATTTGTTTACCTGAACAAGATTTTTCATCTGTCTGGTCTGTTTGCACAGAATCATGTCCATACCCATAAGCTTAATAAAATCTGCATTGGGTGGTTGGAAGGGTTGGTGGTTTAGTAAATCATTTTGCTCACATCAGAGACAAAGTTCAAATCATACATGGTTTACTTTTACACCTCATTTGTTATTTTTTTGCAATACTTTATCAGTTTAAAAATATTACTGTTATTAAAAACCACTTGGTTAGCTTTAGAAAATGATGGTTTGGGTTAAATGCCGGCTGCAACGTCTTTTAAAGCTCTGTGTTCTTGGTTGCTATGGTGACACGTTCCTTGCTTTATATGGATGTGCTGCAGAGAAGAAATGTACTTATTACTGAAATACAGTGATTTTAAAGTTATACTGTCACCAAAAAAAAAAAAAAAATCATAGTTTGTGTTCATCCAATAAAACTGATTAATTAATTAATTTTTTCTGTGAGGTTAGTCTGCACTGAAAAATAAGCTGCAATATTTATGCATCCAGCCTTCCACTTTTATTTTTTTTAACCCTCTGGGGTCCAGGGTATATCTGGCTGTTTTTGACTACTTTTGTTTTTACCTTTATCGTTCACCTTTAGAAACAGTTTACCTTCCCTTGTTTGGTATCGTGTTTTTTTTTGTTTTTTTTTCCCAAGCACAATCTCGTGTGTGACTATACAGTTATTCTTTCATTTTGATATACTGTATTAACACATTGGACCTAAAATCACATAAAAACATAAAATCTGAGTAGAAATGTTTTTTTTTTTTTTGTTTTTTCTTTTTTTACTGTGAAAACCACAAACGTGCTTAAGGAGCTATTTTTATGTCAAAATATAGCAAATAATGTTATATGCAGCTAATTACATTAAAATGCAGGAAAGGTGTTTTTTTTTTTTTTTTTAGTACAACAATTTGCAGGGCAATCAGGTCTCACAATAAGATGCCACCCCTCCAAAAAACAGTTCCTGTCCTCCACAAAACTGAGGGCCCATCACAGACAAAACTTGCCATCAGTATTGCCTCTCTTACCACCTTTTCTGGGTCTCAGCTCATTTCTGCCTAGCCACCTGCCTGGTACCCTTTACCACCTTTTCTGATTGGTTGTAATTTTCTGTAATCAGAAAATTACAACAAATTTTTTGATTGGTTGATATGGTGCATTTTTCCACCAATAGGAAAGGGGATGTCAGGAATTCTTTTTGTTTTGTTTTTATTAGCAAGCACTTCCTGCTAGTGAAATTCCCATTTTTGCTGTTTATTCTTGCATAGAATGCATTGAACCTGAGGCCAATATACAGGAAAAAGTATGGCGTAAATTATTGGGCATAACTCTGGTTTTACTTGGCCTATTTAAAACTGATTTTAAAAGCTGGTATGTAGTACTTTCGCCCCATCACTTAGCCCAATATCACTTAGTCTATCTAACAGCACCTCATGGTCAACAAAGTCAAGTGGCTTGGATAAATCAGCAAACAGGCTGCAGGGCCCTATTCCAGGAAGCCTGTTCAACGTACTGAGTTGATAAACTCTAAGATTGGAAACTGAGTTTCTCATTCCAGAACAGCTGATCAGGGGTAGTTCAATCAATTCTGAAAATATTCACCCTGAGCAAAGCTCGTGCGTGAAAAAGAGCCTGAAAGGAAAAAGAGCCATCATCAATGGAGCTCTGATACCAGGATTCACCATGGTAACTGTTAAAAAGCAGAGCCTATTTTAATCCAGTGGATTTTGAACACGTGTCACTGCTGACCGTGATATTAATGAGCTTGTTCCACTCTGTTATCACAGACAGAATAAAAGTTGAATATGAATACTGGATGAAAATGTGTATTGAGAGTTGGAGAAAAACTGCTTTAATGTTCCCAGTTCAGCCATTTCTGATCTAATCTCAGCCTTCACTGAAAGGCGGCTCTGACAGCCACAGCAGAGATGTTTGACTGAGGTCAGTAATAGTTTCACATGTAACAGAAAAAATACAACACAGCTTTCCAAGTCTTTAATGAATGCAAAGTTTAATCAATAAAGTCAAACATTTTATAAGAAATGGCTCAGCTTTTATAGATTTTAAATATTTTAGTACCATTTTTGGGAAGATAAGCCATTTTTAATAAAGAACACAGATCGTGTTTGGAAAAATGAAGCCATTATGATTGATTTCCATGATATTAAGTGGAAAATATGTCGAGATTCATACTCTGAATTTCAGACACAAGAACTTTCAAAAATATTGACAGAATTTAAGTCACTTTAAATACATTCAGTTCAGTTTTCAAGTCTTAAAATCATTTCAGCCTCATCTTCATGCAAATATTCATCTCCAAGATCGTTGATCAGTGTTTTATCCATCTCAACCTTTTATACAGATAAGTGTAATTTAAACAGTGATTGGTACAGTAAATATTTCAGAGGTACTGACAGTCTTACAGCTGCACAGAGTCAGTTAGAAAGATAAAGGGCTGATTATAAATCTGTGATGTAATCACTGTCTCCGTCCTTATAGCCTATTGACAAGTGAATGACTGTAAAAGTGCTCATTTAATAAATTTAAATGTTAAATAAATAAATGTTATCATTTATGATAACAAACTATCATCCAACTGGGATTTCAGTGCTTGTAAAAACGTTAACACATGCAAATTAAGTCGCTCCTCTGATTGCATGCGGTGCAGGTGCTACAGGACTGGAGGAGGAAAACCTGCCAGCGAGCAGGTTCAGAGTTTTCCTAATTTCAGGATTAACAAATTCAGAGCTGTTCCTATCTTAGACACTGATTTATATCATTAGTTACCAACGTAGCTGCTGTTTGACCCTACCTAAAACCAGTTTCACTTGGAGCAAAACCAGCTTCACCTAAATTTTTTTTATCTTTTGTTGCAACCAAATACTGTTTCAACTGAGTTTGTTTCAGATTCCATCATTTTAAGGAGCATAGGTGCAAAACCTGCGTATGATAACAGGTATAAGAGAATTAATGGGCTTCATTTTCCCGACGCGATCTGCATTCTTTATATCTGAAATATTTGAAACCTATAAAGCTGTTTCTTATAATGTGTTCAACGTCATTGATAAAACTTTACATTCAGCACAGCCTTGGAAAGCTGCCATGCATGTTTTCAGCTAAATATGAAACTATGACTGAACTTTGACCTTTAACAGTAACTCAATTATTCTATCATTAAAGCTGAGATTAGATCAGATTAGAAAGGGTTAAAATGGGGAAAGCAGTTTCTCTTTAAATCTCATCACTCATTTTTATCCAGTAATGACAGAAATAATGAAATTCTCCACTTAGATTTTTTTGTTTGTTTTTTTTTTTTTTAAGTGAGCTTGCTATTCCAATAGATTAAATTTATACTGAATTCAAACAAAGGAATTACTGGGGTCACTGTGACTCAGGAGGTAGAGCAGGTCATCTAATAATCAGAAGGTTGGCGGTTCGATTCCTTGGCTGCTCCGGGCTGCGTACCAAAGTATCTGTGGGAAGATACTGAACCCCAAGTTGCTCTCCGGGTGTGAATGTGTGTGAATGGTAGACAGTAAGCACTTAGCTTGGATACAGATCGAAGTGCTTGTGTGAATGTGAATGGGTGACTGCAAACATGTTGTATAAGCACTGTATAAGTGCTTAGCATAGAAAAGTGGTAAATAAGAACTAGTCCATAAACTGCAGCAAAAACAGTTTTTATTTATTAAAAAACTGCCCCAAGGGTAGATCTGACCCCCGGGGTCTGCTGCTGTGTGGGTCACTAATATCAGAGCTCTTCACTTTCTGCCTCCGTTCATTTGTTCTGTCAAGTTAGAGCCGAATAATTAAAAAAAAAAAAAAAAAAGTAAAATTAGGATCCAGTTTCATCTGGTGAAAGTTCAAGACAGCATACATTATAAACATACATTATGAAGCTTTTATTTTGTCTATGATGCAGAGCTTCATCATAGTAGCTCTTCGAGGACATTTCTACCAGCTATTTTTGTGCAAAGCTAATGGAAACTTGTGCTATATTAACAATATTATTACATAAGAATCCAAACTTTATTTCAATCTAAATTCTGATAAATGCACTCACCTTGAGCACTGTTATATAGAATATGAGCAGAGAAAAAAAAGAATAGTTACCAACATTGTAGAGGGTGACGGTACCTCATCACCTAAACAGATTTTCCAGCCACATGTGGGACAGGAACATCAGCAGGTGGAGTTATAACTTCACTCTTCTTCATGCCTGGCTGGTGGACCGATAACGGCACAAGCAAGAGTGACCCACAGACCAGTTATACCACATACTTTGTAAACTGACTTTATTTGACAGAAGAACTCTTTGCAGACAGATGGTGCGAACGCACTATCCTTGTGTAGAAAATTCCACTTGAGTTTGTCTTCTTTAAAATGTTTTACAGTCCTTCCACCCCTTATGTTACTGTGTGACACTTTAATTTAGAACCCATTCCAAACTTTAGCTAAATAAATCATTCAGTTTATTAAAACTGCATAGGCAGAATTTGGTACTTTTGATTCCAGCAGAACTACAAAATAAAGATGTTATATGATTAGGAAGAAATTGCTTGATAACGTCCCCAGGCAGTAGGATGGGGGATAAAAAAGAATTTCAAACACAATTTAAAAAAAAAAAAAAACCAATTTTTTTTAAACACCCTTTACAACCATGAATTTGGATTTCAGAAGTCATTTAACAGAATTTTGCATATTTGGAACTTGTCAACATGTCTTGCTATAGTTGATATAAAATTTGTGTTAGGTGTCTTTCTAGCTTTTATGAAAATTCTGATATTATCAAACACAAGACTTTGAAATTTTAATGTTGTTCTCAAGTGGCTCAATTATCACTGTCATAAGCACAGGGCATCCATTTTTTTTTTTTTTTAAGTATGGTTTGTGTTCACTTTACATTTATAGATATATTAAAATTAATAATATTGCATCATAAATGTAATTTTCATTTTCTGTACATTTCTGTAGTATTTTTAAAAAGTGGTTAAGGACACATTATTTTAAGTGTATGAGGATGTGTTTGGGGGCATTTTCACTGCACTGTGTGTCAACTAAAGGTGCCAAAGAGCACTATTGATATGGTTACTAATGAGTTTCTAAGCTGATAGTAATTTTTGGTACCAATTACTGTGTATTGATTTTTGACAATCCTCATCATTCACTACTTTATTTGTTTTCATCATGAAATCTTAATGAAGAAACAACTCACCACAGGGCAATGGCTAGCAGTAGTAGACAGCAAATCACAAAGCTAATCAACTAAATTGACTCAGCAAAATTTTGAATCTTTCCTTTACAAATCAGTATTGTCTTTCCAGTGTATTGTAGAATTGCTGTATTATTATAACCGTTGTTATCATGGGCAAGATAATGTTACACTATTGTATCTATCTATCTGTGATAGAATGATGGTAAAATGTGTGTCTGTCAGGCCAGCAGCAGCTCTGATTCTCTGGATGGACCTTGTGTGAACTACACCAAGAGCTACGATGCGGTCATCTTTGATGTACTTAAGGTGACACCCGAGGAGTTTGCTGTGAGTATGTTCTGAGGTTAATCAATAACTTCAGGAAGAAAAAATTATGAAATGTCCATTGTATGTATTTTCAGAAAATGGTAAACGGCAAATAGTCTTAATTTAAGTAGGTTTGCCTTTGAAACCTTGCCATTTAAAGTTCTTTTCAGATTTAAGATGGCAGTCTAACTGGGCTGCTTGGTTACAGTAAAAAACTGAATGATTACTTTGGTTGATTTTTCTAAGTATAATTCAGTTGAAAAATATATATAGAACAAAAAGTGGTAAAGGTGGTGGGGACTCAGGGTCATCCTATAGGAAGTTAGACACCGATTAGATGTGTTTTTGACTGTAAAGCTCATCTTGCAAGGACCTCTAATAACTTGCAGATTCATATGAGGGCAGCATAGCTGACAGCCATGTTGTGCAACACTGAAAATGGACTGGGTAAAAGACAAAGGCAGTGCTGGCAACCAATAATGCTTCCACGGGTTCACTTTGAAGCCTTAAGATGAAGCTTTTTTTCCTCGTTAAGTTGGACTATGTTGACTGAGGAATCTCTTTAAGTCATATTTCCTTAAGGTTGGTCAAAAGAGGAAGTGCTTTTGAAGGAAAGGTATAGAAAAAAGGTATTTTTTAAAAAAAGAATGCTAAAGCGTAATAATTTACTATAAATTATATCCTGATTTTTTAAATTTTATTTATTTATTTATATTTTCATTAATGTTGGAAGAAAAAAATCATTGAAATTAAAATTTAAGCCCTAAATTGGGTTTTGAAAGCTTGCTGGTTTGCAGTAAATGATGTGTTGGAAACAAAGTAAATCTGTTGTCGCTGTATTGTAAATGAATATGATCTTATATGATAGGACAATGTATTGCATGCTTGGCTACTAAAGCTCTGATCTTTAGGGTAAGATTTCATGACCACTATTTTCTCAGTTAAAGCCATAATGGAGCATGCACCACAAAACAAAAACCCCCAAACAAAGCATGTTGTATGTACTATACAATTACAGTGCTTTGAAAAATGATTTCCTCTCTTTTTTTTTTTTTTTTTTTTTTGCATAGTTGTCACAGATAAAACAAATTAATATTAGACTAATATAACCAGAGTAAATATAAAACACACTTTTTAAATTATTATTAGTATTATTAAGGGGAAAAAAAACTATTCAAACCTATCTGGTTCTATTTAAAAAGTAATAACTGCTTTTGCTACCCTTGGCAGCAAGAACTGCACTTAAGCATTTGTGATAACTGGAAGGGAGTCTTTCACACTGCTGTGGTGGAATTTTAACAGGATTGTAACAGGATGTGAACCTTTCAAAAAATTCAACTTTTGTCTCATCAGTCCACATAATATGTTCCCAAAAGTCTTGGGGATCATCAAGAGGTTTTTTGACATATGTAAGAAGAGCCTTTGTGTTCTTTTTAGTGAGCAGTGATAGTGGACCTAATTTTTTGCTCAGTCTTTCTTACTGTTGAATCATGAACACTAACCTTAACCTAGGCAAGTGAGGCCTACTGTTCTTTAGATGTTGTTGTGGGTTCTTTTGTGAACTCCTTGATGAGTCATTGATATGCTCTTGGAGTAATATTGTAGGCTGGCAACTCCTGGGAGGTTCACCGTTATTCCAAGTTTTCTCCACGTGTGGATAATGGCACTCACCATGGTTCACTGGCATCCCAAAGCCTTAGAAATTACTTTGTAACGCTTTCCAGACTGATAGATATCAATGACTTTCTCATTTGCTCTTCACTTTGTTTAGATCATGGCATGAAATGATGAACGCATCATTTAAAAAGTGCATTTTGTATTTACTCATGTTGTCTTTGCCTAATATTATAATTTGCTTGATCTGAAACATATAAGTGTGATAAATTTGCAAAAAAAGTAATGAGTCAGGAAATGAAAAACCAAATGCTGCAGTCATTAGTACAGAAATAGTGAAATAGTACAGAAATAGAAATAGTTGAGAGTTTGAGTATGATAGCGTTAATATTAATTTAAGTGGATTTCAGTGCAGCTCAATGTTTATGTAATTTTCACATGTGAAAACCAGTCAAAGGTATAGGACTAAGACTTAACAAGATAAGCCCTGCCAGAGCCTTACAAAATGACCTCCAGTAGCCACTGGTGTAAATATTTCTGACCAAACAACCAGAAACAGAC
Source organism: Archocentrus centrarchus (assembly GCF_007364275.1). Classification (NCBI taxonomy): domain Eukaryota; kingdom Metazoa; phylum Chordata; class Actinopteri; order Cichliformes; family Cichlidae; genus Archocentrus; species Archocentrus centrarchus. The sequence continues at coordinate 467,253 of NC_044357.1, read as the reverse complement.
TCCATGAGGGTGGCTCGAGGGCTCGATGTCCTCTAAAGGGGCCTGTGCTCACTGCCCAGCACTGTGGAGCTCAATTGTCTTAGAATGCTAGAATTCTCAGGTCCACCAGTGGCACCCTGTTGTTTTCACAGATGAGAGCAGGTTCACCCTGATCACGTGACAGATGTGAAAGGGTCTGGAGATGCTGTGCCCGTAAAGTTGTTCATGCCCGGTTTGGTGGTGGGTTGACTACACATGTGACTGGTTTGGTGGTGGGTTAGTGATAGTCTGGGGAGATATGGAGGGATACACAGTTGTATACAGGCTAGCCAGCGGCACACTGACTGTGATTGGTTATCAGGATAAAATCTGTGGATTGTCAGACCCTACACTGGTGTAGTGGGTCCTGGTTTCCTCCTGATAAACAACAATGTCCGGCCTCACGTGGCAAGGGTATGCAGGCAGTTCCTAGAAGATGAGGGAATTGATGCAGTTGACTGTTTCAGTAGAACACTGGTGGGACTCGATGTTTTGGTCCTTGCACCTCCTTGCTGCCGGGTTGTACCTCAGACTGTCCAGGAGCTCAGTGATGTCCTGATCCAGATCTGGGAGTAGATTTCCCCCCCCACAGGACACCATCCATCATCTCATTAGAAGCATGTCCCGACATTGTCAGGCATCTATACAAGTACGTGGGGGCCATGCAAACTATTGAATACCATTTTGAGTTGCTGCAATTTCGCCAAAATGGACTAGTGCCACATTATCATTGATTTTCAGGGTGTCTTTGAATTCAGCCCTTTTTTTAGGTTGATTTTCATTTCCATCAAATGATGTAATATCCTTTGGTTCTTAACACATTATCCAGTCAATATCAGTATATATATCAGCATGATTTTTTTTTTTTTTTTTCCTCCTCATTGAGATGTGATGCGTTTTCAAAGTGTTCATTTATTTATTCTTTTACTCTGTTGCTTGTCTGTCTGTTGCTTGTTGTTGCTCTGTTGCATTTTATGTTTGTGTTTTTTCGTTTTTTCCTCTCCAGAGCCAAATCACCCTGATGGATGCGCCGGTGTTTAAGGCAATACAGCCAGAGGTAAGAAATTTTGATACTAAAAGGGGAGGAAGTGGGGCACCAGGGTGGCTCAGGGCTTGAGCAGGCGACGATGTACAGTTGTGTTCAGAATAATAGCAGTGCATTCAAAAACATGAATAAAGCTCAGAATCCTTATAATAGTTTTTATTTACAGGCATTGGGGACCAGTGATGTCAGTAACGCGCTACTTAGTAATGTGTTACTCTAATCTGACTACTTTTTCTCGGTAATGAGTAATCTAACGCGTTACTATTTGCAGTCCAGTAATCAGATTAAAGTTACTCATCCAAGTCACTGTGCGTTACTATTGTTGTCATTTTCCTCAGTACAAAGATGTATTTTTGCTTTCTTCTTGCGTCTCGGGGAGTGACGTCTGGCTGATGCGACAGTTAAGTCCCGTTGTCGGCATGAGGACAATACCAGTACAGCGACACAAATGTAAACAATGGAGGGAGGAGAGAGATAGGCATTTTCTAGCTGAAATACAGGCACTATTGTGAGTCTGTGTCAGCTAAAGATGACAACATCAAGGTTAGTTGTGCACTCTGTGCTGGCGACAAAGTGCTATTTAGCTTCAAAAACACTACGTCAAATATGAGAAACATCTGGAGTCAAGGCGCAGTCAAACTTACAGAGTGAGTCGCAACAGGTGGAGCGAAGCAGAGCTGCAGCTAACCCTTACGAAAATCCGCTATAGGTAACTATGGTTTTTATGCCGTAACCATGATTTTACCTTGATTACTGCATAAAAACCATAGTTAATCATACTCGATTTTCGTAAGGGAATGCAGGAGCCCCCCAGCACCCAAACAACAAAAGCTGGACTGCAATTTGCTGGACTACAAACCAGTAAGTGGGGGAGAGCTGAAAAAGTTGAAAAGCCCTCTACTAGAGTATGTAGTAGAGGGCTTCATAAATCATTTTGAGAAATCATGTTGTCTTTGCTCTATTTACCAATATAAGCAAAGACATTACACATAAAAATACACAGAAACATCTGAATCACAGACGATCACTTTTTGGCACAACACCGGCCGCTGTTGAAAGTAACGAATAAAGTAACTTGTAATCTAACTTAGTTACTTCTAAAATGAAGTAATCAGTAAAGTAACTAAGTTACTTTTTAAAGGAGTAATCAGTAATCAGTAGTCAGACTACATTTTCAAGGTAACTATACCATCACTGTTGGGGACACTGCACATTATATTCTAAATCAAAACATGTAGAAAAATGTATGAATTTTCCAATTACTTTACAGGAAATTAAGAAAAATTAATGTTGGGCTGTTCAAAAAAAAATAGCAGTGTCTGCATTTTTTTTTTTATAAACTTAAATATCCACTTTATGAACTGAAAAATCTTTAGGAATTAGCATTCCTGTGAATCACTAAACTAATATTTAGTTGTATAACCACTGTTTCTGAGAACTGCTTCACAACTGTGTTGCATGGAGTCGACCAACTTCTGGCACTTGTGAACAGGTATTCCAGCCCAGGATGAGTTGACAACTTTCCGCAATTCCTCTGCATTTCTTGGTTTTGCATCAGAAACAGCATTTTTGATGTCACCCCACAAGTTTTCTATTGGATTAAGGTCCGGGGATTGGGCTGACCACTCCATAACTTTACAGGCCAGTCGATGTGTTCTTTGGCAAATTGCCACCTCTTCAGCACATGCCTTTTTTTTTTTTTTTTTTTAACAGTGGGACTTTATGGGGGCTTCTTGCCGACAGATTAGCTTCACACAGGCGTCATCTAATTGTCACAGTACTCACAGGTAACATCAGACTGTCTCTGATCGCCCTGGAGCTGATCATTGGCTGAGTCGTTCCCATCTTGGGTATTCTTCGATCCATTTGAATGGTAGTCTTCCTTTTTCGTCCACGTCTCTCTGGCTTTGCTTTCCATTTTAGAGCACTGGAGATCATTTTAGCCGAGCAGCCTATTGTTTCTGCACTTCTTTATATGTTTTCTCCTCTCCAATCAACATTTTAATCAAAGAATGCTGTTTTTTTTTTTTTTTTTTTTAACAATATCTGGAATGGCCCATTATTCTCAGGTTTTCGGTGAGAAATGCATGTACAACGTGTTGGCTTCATCCTTAAATAAGGGCCACCTGATTGACACCTGTTTTTTTACAGAATGAATGACCTCACTGATTGGACTCTATACTGCTATTTTTTTAACACGCCCCTTTCAATTAATTATTCAATTACACAGACTCAGAAGCATGCATCTCATGAATGTTGGGTCTGTTGGTTTTCTATGACTCTACTACACCTACTGGTAAATTATTTGCCATGTAGTAATATGGTTTCTACCAAAAATATTGATCGATCTGGTTAGTCATGTTGGACTGCTATTATTTTGAACACAACTGTATGTTGCGTGGCTGTGTGGACGGTGCAGGCTCAAGCAGTGTTCTGGGGCAATATCGGTACTGAATGGTACCACACTTACACTTGCATAAAAAGGCACACTTGTGCTACTTTCCCACCGCCGAGGAGCCGGTTCGCGTGCCAGTGCTCGTGCTGTTCCCAGTGAACCGGCGAAACGCTTAAGAACGGGCCCGCGTTCCCACCGCGTTTCTGTGAGCTGCTCCTTTATGTATGAGTGTGGGCGGGTCCTCGTCTGGACACGGAAACCAAAGCGTACAAACGTGGGAGAACACGCTCCCCTTTCTCGTGCTGCAAATATGTTTTATGGTCCAAAGAGCAAACTACTGCAGCATCTGTGTGCAGCACAGAGGGAAACACAGACAGCGATTAGAGCAAGATGACAAGTACGTACTTTGTGTCCTTTTATCTGTGATACGAACTGATACAAAGCAGCAAGTTCAGCCTTAGAGCCCAACCTAATTCACAGCCGTGAAAATCGCTTCGCTTTTCTCATGTAATACACATGTAATATGGTAGAAAACTTGATGTTGAGACAGCGGAGTCACGCCCCTCTGCCGCTTTCGGCACGCGTTCTTGGTTCGAGACCAGCTAGTTTGCGGGGCCGGAATTGAACCCGTTTTTCGGCTGAGCACCGAGTGCTTCCGCGGTGGAAAACCCGCCAAACGGTTCAAATTAAGGCACCGGAACCCTGTTGGTGGGAAAGAGGCCTCGGTGGTTCGACTGTTGGCCCGCCAGACCTTTACTGCATTTCAGTGACAGCCTTCTCCCTGTCTTCTCTATCTTTGTACTATAAAACATAGGCAAAAAGGCCAGATGCAAACTTTAAATATTTTGTAGGAAGAGCGAGAGCTGCTCCTTCTCACATATGATTCCAAGTACTTCTGATGAAGATGGCCTTGACAGCTGCTTCACTCAGCTGAACCCAGATTATCCTTTATGGCTGGACACACTGCTTATCCTGCATTAGTCAATAAAATTCCACTCACTCCATACACTGTGTACCAGGAGTATTACCATACCGACGTGATGTGATGAAAACTAGTAACTGACTCGATATGAAACACCTCAGTCCTTCATCGTGTACAACTTGGTCATCTAAAATGGCATCCCAAGTCAGTGAATTTCTAAATGTCAGTCAGAAAGTTACAACTTTGCAGACATTTCTAATGTTGCTTCCAGTGTTAATTTCGTTGACGAAATATTTTCGTCATAGTTTTCTTCGACGACCCTTTTTTCATGATGATAACGAGACGATAACTAAATAAAAACTACCTAAAATGATAAAAAACGATAGCGAAATTAATTGACACTTTCGTCAACGAATGAAAATGAGATGAAAATGCTTGGTGGGGACAACATCCAATCAGAACTTAATTTAATTTTGTGAAAGGGCAGGGCAAGTTAGGAAAAAATCCAATCAGAACTGATTTAATTTTGTGACAGTGCGGGACAAGTTCAGAAAACATCAAATCAAATGCACAGCTGCACAAATTTGCTCTAAACCCGGGAAGACCAAACTAGCCTGCGATTTGTCGTTCCTTCTGATAGAACTAAGTTATGTAAACAATGTCAGCAGGGAGAAAGAGAAGAGCCGATGTATGGACACATTTGTCCTTTGATGCCGTGACAAACAAAACGATGTGTAAACCATGTGGGGTGACTATTTCGGGTAAAAACACGACAAATCTTAAACATCTGCAAACCAGTCACCCAGATCTCCATGCAAAGATAAGCATTTTAATGTCATGCAGGGTAAAGTGTTTTTTCCCAGTTCAGCGTTTGTGTTTACAGAAAATCATCACACCGGGGTGGATTGGCCTTTCCTAATCTTAGTCCTGAACACTGCCCTGTACCTTTCAGATCGTGTCCTGCTGTAAAATGCTCATATTATTTCAGTAGGGTAGTGTTAATGATCAGGTATGTGGGAAGCGGGTGAAATGCTAATGTTAATATTATTAATAATATTGCATAACTTTAAAAAAATGTTTAATTTTGTGTAAATGTGTATAATGACTAATTCAAGGCAACTGAAGAAAAAGCATTTAATTTTACAACCTTTATATTTTAGTCAACTAAATTGACTGTAGATTTAGTCGACTATATTCTTAGGATAATTTTGTTGACTAAAACTAGACTAAAACTAAAACTATTCAGATGACTAAATTATGACTAAAACTACATTAAATTTTCATCAAAAGACTATGACTAAAACTAAATCAAAATTTGCTGTCAAAATTATCACTGGTTGCTTCTAAGAATGATCACTTCTGTCAGTGGTGGGTGTACTATTAAGTCCATCCAAATTGTTCAGCCTTCCCCTCCGGATGTCAGTTTAATCAGCTTCAGCACTTTACTACAGCAGTTTGGTCAGTATGGTCATTCATTTAAAAATGGATGGGTTTTTTTAAAATAATTTTAATTTCATACTGAAAACAGTGAAATCCCAAAAAAGTTTCCAAAGAATAGGAAACAGCAAATGGCCTGTAATCTTTTCTCAAACCAAAAATGAGCTTTTTTTTTTTTTTTTTTTTTTTTTGGTGGCATCAGAGAAACTTTCCCATTGACCACTAAAGTTTCTGCAAGATGGAGCAGTGCATTGTTTTTCAGGCAAATTGGACAAAACATGCATACAATTGCAGAAACTGTTTTGTGGTGAGACACAAAACAAAGGCCAAATTTGGAACGTTGGTACGACAGCATCGTTTAATATTCTATAAAACCTTCACCAACTTTTGATGCTCCACTTTTCTAGATAATGCTGGCTGAGTTAGTGGCACTCGTTTGAACACCCTAGGATGAGTTTAAGATACGAGGTGTGTAAAAACGCCGACTTCCTGTTTGTCATGCAGAGTTGCCATAATATTTATTGTTCCTCTTCACTGGAACTGTGTGTACCAAATTTTGTGGCTCTGACAAATTTTATGTAGTGAGCACTTGGCACAGTGCATTTTGATTTTTCAGGGTGGGTGCTGTTAATACATTTGTGTAATGTCACTCCAGGTGGTATTGGCGATTTTCTGAAATTTTTTTCTCTTTACTCTGCAGGAGCTGGCTAGCTGTGGATGGAGTGGGAAGGAGAAACACAGTTTGGCCCCCAATGTGGTTGCATTCACACGCCGGTTCAACCAGGTATGTCTCATAAGATTTCAAAGGAAAAATTTTTGTTTATTCTTCTGGTCAGGTAGTAACACTCAAAGACCAATACTGTAAATACTGAGGTATTTGGCTTGACAGACAGAGTTCAAACAAGAATTAAAGGATGCCTTTCTTCCAAATGTAAAACTTACGTGCAGTCAACCTTCATGTTCATAGTCAACATTCTTGGCTTTAAGATTAATCAAGAAGTTAGGCTGAATTGTACTGTTGCCCAAATAACAGCACAGCAGTTAAAACTTGTATGTTTATCAGGCATCATATAGCAAAAGATGGACACTGTTATGAGAAATGTCATCTTTATATTGTTGTCTGTATGAAAAGGGTTGGATGGATTCAATCTCTGATCTCCCTCTCTCATTATATTTTTTATATATATATATATATATTTCTTTTTTTCTGATCTTGTTTTTCTCTGTTGATTGTGTTCTGGTGACTCAGAGACCCAAATTGTTTTTTGGTTTTTCGACAGCCGATTCCAGCATTCTCAGCCTGACCCGTGACTGGCCGGGTCAGTTTCACGTGTGTCCGATTACCAACCAGTCCACCTAATGCATGCACAATACACACGGTGCAACCTAGGCAAATAGTTACCCACGCACTCACAGGCACACACTACAATGTTGGTGTGGAAGCTCTTCACAGTACTTGGAGCCAAAGTAATCTAAAGGGGACCACCATAAACACATTCATAACAAAGTAAACTAGAAGGGCACTTTGTAGACTGCATACCTCATCTGGTAAAGAATCCTTTTACTTCTTCGAAGTCTGCCGTCTGACGAACATGCATAGTTGGTGCATTGCATCTGGGTTATGCTCAGAATGTTGTATGTTTCTTTTATATATATATTTTATGTGTGTTTTAGGTGAGCTTTTGGTTGGTGAGAGAAATATTAACTGCCCAGACGCTGAAAATCCGAGCAGAAATACTGAGCCATTTTGTCAAGATAGCAAAGGTGAGTTCATATGACCCAAGTGCATTTATGGCTTATGCTTTAAAAAAAAAAAAGTTAAGTTATCCTTGCAAATAAGTTTAGTGTTTTCTGGTGTGATGTTTCTGGTCTGCAGTGTTAAGTAGTTATCAAAAATGGTCCAAGAGCAGGGAACAGTGGTGAACCAGCTGACGGGGTTATGGACGGCAAAGGCTCATTTATGCACGTGGAGTCAAGGTCAAGCTGGTGGAGGCAGTGCTTTGGCCAATGTTCTGCTGGGAAACCTTGGGTCCTCCCATCCATATTGATGTTACTGTGAAACATACCTCCTACTTAAGCATTGTTGCAGACCATGTTCAGGGAAATGGTATTCGCTGATGATTGTGGCCTCTTTCAGCTGGATAATACAGCCTCCCAACAAGCAAAAATGGTTGAGGAATGTTTGAGGACCATAATGAGTTTGATGTGTTGACTTAACCTCAAAATTCCTCAGATCTCTATTCCAATCAAGCATCTGTGGGTCAAATCCAATCCATGGTAGCCCCACCTTAAAGGATCTGTTGCTAATACCTTGGTGCCAGATACCACAGCACACCTTCAGGGGTCTACTGGAGTAAATCAGATGGGTCAGGTTTTGACAGCAAAAGGGGACCAACACAATATTTGACAGGTGGTGATAATGTTATGCTTTTTAAAAATTTTTTTTCTTTTAAGCCTGTCTTCTCTAGCAGGTTTTGCAAGCAGAATTGTGATCTGAATGCACCATTGTGCATATATGCATTGTAGCAGTGTCAGAGTTGACAGGCAAAAGGAAGGAAAAAAAAAAACAGATGAGAAAACAAGAGGACAGAGGACAGAGCACAAAACAAACCAAAAAAAAAAAAAAACCCCACCACTAGCTAAAATACAACCCCCAAACCATGACTGAGCCTATATCGTGGATTACAGATGGCTGTAGACGTTCACTGATACTTCTCTCCTGACATCCTACATATTGATGACTTCCACCAAAGATGTAAAATTTGTATTCACTCCATAAGATGGCAGCACAGTGGTGTGATGGTTAGCCCTGGTGTCTCACAGCAAGAAGGTCCTGGGTTCAAATCCACTATGTGGCTGGGGCCTTTGTGTGGAGCTTGCATGTTCTCCCCGTGTCTGTGTGGGTTCTCTCCAGATACTCTGGTTTACCAACGCAGTTCAAAGACATGCGATTAGTGGGTTAGGTTAACTGGTGATTCTGCATTGCCCGTAGGTCTGAGTGGTTGTCTCTGTATTAGCCCTGCGACAGACTGGTAACCTGTTAAGGGTGCACACTGCCTCTCACCTTATGGAAGCTGGGATAGGCTCCAGCCCTCCTGTGACCCTGAGTTGGATTAGTGGAAGAAAAATGGATTAATTAACTTCATAAGCTCTGACTTATTTTTCAGTCCAGTTCTTGTGTAATTTGCCATACTTTAGCCTTCCCACCCTTCTATTGAGGCTGTTTCTGATGAGTCTGGCAAACAGTAAATGGCTCAACCAGGGGGCCAGATGAATTTCTCAGGTCCTGTGTCAAGTCTCTGCTGGACTTTTTAAAAAAAAAAAAAAAATAAATAAAAAAAGACAGGACTTTGAAATACTGTATAGATATCTTTTAAACACACACACACTGCACATGATTCCTTAATGAGATGACAAGTTTTTGGCTAATAGCTTTTTGGGAAAAATCAACTTGTCCATGCCAAAATATTCCTATGCCTCTCATACAGTTACATTTAGAATTTCTCATGGATTTAATTAAAGAACTGTCTTGTAGCTACAGAAATCATTTAAAAATTTAATTAGTGTTTTGCTATGTGTAGGTACAACACTGGGTCATTCCTTCAATTTCAGTTTAATTTATATAGCACCAAATCAACTGTTGGCTCAAGGCACCTTGTATTGTAAGGTAAAGACCCTACAATAATACAGAGGAAAACCACAACAATCAGATGACCCCGTATAAGCAAGCACTTAGCGACAGTGAGAAGGAAAATTTCCCCTCACCAGGAAGAAACCTCTGGCAGAGCGGGCAAAGCCATCTGCCGTGACCGGTTAGGAGAGGAAAATAAGAGGTGAATGAGAAGAAACACTCAGTGTATCATGGGAAACCCCTCAGCAGCTTAGGCCTTTTGCAGCATAACTAAGGGAGGATTCAGGGTCACCTGATCTTGCTTTAATTATAAGCTATATCAAAAGGTTTTAAGCCTAATCTTGAAACTAGAGATGGTTTCTGTCTCCCAAATCCAAACTGGAAGGTGGTTCAACAGAAGACGGGCCTAAAAGTTGAAGGCTCTGCCTCCCATTGTACTTTTAAATACCACAGGAACCAGAAGTAAGCCAGCAGTCAGAGTGAAGTACTCTATTGGGATGATATACTACTATGAGGTCTTTAAGATAAGATCGGGCCTTATTATTCAAAACCTTGGATGTGTGAAGGATTTTAAATTGGATTCTGGATTTAACAGGGAGCAAATCAAGGGAAGTGGGAGAAATGTGCTGCCTTTCTAGTCCCTGTCAGTACTCTTGCTGCAGCATTTTGGATTTATTGAAGGCTTTTCACTGAGTTTAGGACAGCCTGATAACAAATTACAATATTCCAACCTAGAATAATAAACACATGAACTAGTTTCAGCATCACTGAGATGGGATGTTTTTAAATTTTTACTCCTAAAGTGGCTGATAAGGTATTGTCACCCCGGCGGGTAGCCAACTTTCAACATGAGTCAAGAACAATGTGACCTAAGATGTTCAAATTCGCAGATACATCTGCTGAAAATGTGACATTTGAATCTCTGACCTTGACCTCAAGGTCTTGAGAAAAAAGTCATGTAAGATTATAGCATCAGTTTGACAAATACAGCTACTGAACACTTAGTTCTTACCAAAAATGCCAATCACAGAAAGTGACAGTATTCTCACTGGTATATTATGATTTTAGCATTTCTTATTCCTTGTTCTTACTTAGCCATTTGCTTTTGAATTGATATGGTGAATAAAGTTACTATTGCTCATATGGACCCCATTAAGATCTACCAAGCTCTGGCAATTAGAACTTGTGCTTCCAGGGGATTCGTGCCACCTAAAGATTCTGCTAGGAGGCTGGGGGATAGCACTGGGAGCTGACTGTTCTTTGATATTGTGCAAATGCAAGAAAGCAGTCCTGTATATTTAATGTGTGTTGAAGCACATATCCTGATCAAAGGTGACTCCAAGATTCCTCACAGTGTTACTGGAGGCCAAGGTAATATCCAGAATATCTGGTTAGACAATGATTTTTAAAGATTTTTTTTAGGGTAAGTACAATAACCTCTGTTTTATCTGAATTTAGAGGCACGAAATTGGAGCTCATCTTTAGGTCTTTAAAACATTCCTATATCTTGCTATGCCCCCTACTGCCTAAGGAGAGCATGTACAGTAAATAGAACAGGGCTCTATGCTAGTGTGTGCTGTAAAGCAATTTCACCACATAATCCATTCTAGCTTACACACAGGTACTTTACACAATACAAGGAGGCACAGAGAAAGCAGATCCATGATAGCAGAAACAAATGTCTTTGTCATGCTGAGCTCTGATCAGCTGACTCTGTATTTGAGTGTAATCTTTTATACCGAGTAGTCCCTCAGAAATTAAGGCTTCAAATGCTGCAGGGTGAGTAATTCTGAGCATTCAAAGCGCTTGTACAACACGTTTTCATTCACCCATTCATACAAGCACTTCCACATGAAGCTAAGTGCTTAATGTCTACCATTCACACACATTCATGCGTCGGAGAGCAACTTGGGGTTCAGTATCTTGCCCAAGGATACTTTGGGCTGCCAACCTTCCCATTAGTAGGAGACATGCTCTACCTCCTGAGCCACCAAACACACACATTTGGAAAAGAATTTATAAAACAGGGTGTCTTGGTGGTGCAGCAATTAGCACTGTCCTCTCACCTGGGGTGGGGTGGCTGTAGCTCAGGAGGTAGAGCAGGTCACCCACCAATCAGAAGGTTGGCAGTTCGATTCCTTGCTGCTCCGGGTTGCATGCCAAAGTATCCTTGGCCAAGAAGAAGAAGAAGAAGAAGAAAGCGCTTTATTTGTCACATACATATACATGCAGTGAAATTCATTCTCTGCATTTAACCCATCACACACATGGAGTATGTAGTACACACAGCACAGCATGGAGCAGGGGGCAGCCAAAGGGCGCCCGGGGAGCAACCTGGGGGGGTGGGCTTGCTCAGGGACCCACAGTGATGCCAGCCCGAGGATTCGAACCAGGGTCCTCTCAGTGATGAACCCTCTTCTTCTCCCCTAGGCCACCACTCCAGGTACTGTACAATACTGAACCAAGTTCTCCGACACAAGTGTTGAGTATGAATGTTAGATAAGCACTTAGCTTAGTTACATATGGAAGTGCTTGTATGAATAGGTGTGAATGGGTAAATGCAACCGTGTTGTATAAGTGCTTTGAGTGCTCAGTAGAAAAGCGCTATATAAGAACTAGTCCATTTATCTTTGTGTGAAGTATGCATGTTCTCCCTCTGGTGATGTGGGTTGCCCCAGAATACTCTGGTTTCCTCCAAAGACATGCTTGTTAGGTTAGTGATTCTCAATTTCCCTTATGTAAAAATGTGCATTGGTCTCATGAATCATCTTGTGATAGCATGGCAACCTGTACTCCTTGTACTGAGTCTCTTGCCCAAGTGATGGATTGGAGGGGCTTCAGCCCCCCAGCCCACTCGAAGCCCAGTTTTGTTCAAGGAAGAGATGTGACACATTTAAAATGAGCCTAAATCTTTCAAATCCTCCACATTGAAAGAAGCCAGTTGAGGTGGTTCACTTGAATCAAGCATCTCACTACCCAGTGACTACCCAGAGTTGAGACCAGGAAGCTGAGTTGCAGTCTTAGACACCTCTCTGCAGCTTCTCTCCTCCTGCCATCCCCCCAAAACCCCCTCCCCCATGGAATTGGTGCCTGCTTCCAGACCACCAAAATAAAACCAGCTACAACTGACTGACTAGCAACAACTTAAGCATAAAATTTCAAAGGAAAAAAAAGCATCGAACTGCACCAAAGAGTGAGTCAAATATGGATTATTAAACACTAGGTCTCTCTTCTAAGTACCTGTTAGTAAATGATTTAATATTTGATCAACATGTTGATTTATTCTGCCTTATAGAAACCTGGTTACAGCAGGATGAATGTGTTAGTTTAAATGAATAAACACCACAAGTCACAGTCAGAATGCTTGATGCATTGATCAGTGAGGAGCAGCAGCAATCTGCCACTCTAGCTTATCAACCAGAGACCATGGCAGTTTCAATTCATTTGAAAGCCTGATTCTTAGCCTCATCCACCCTAATTGGAAAATTCAAAAATCTGCTTTGTATTTATCATCCACCTGGTCCTTACTCAGAGTTTGTCTGATTTCTCTGTCATAACTGATTGGCTAATTGGACTCAAAATGCAGACTCGAAGTTCAGTGCATTTATTTACACTGATGAGAAAAAAAAAAAAATCTTCCATTGAAATACTTCTTCAATTGAACTGCTTTGCATACAAAGCAGTTAGGGAGGTTTTCAGGGCTCCTATGTAAAATGGTCAAAAATATTCACAAAACCAGCAATTAAGCAGTTCCAATAAAGACTGATCCTCCACACAATCCCTCCAAGACTTTTTCCCTCAGGTTACTCACAAATGCAAGCTCTGGGTCTCCTACGTGGAAACAAAGGTTCAGTAGTGATCACAGACATAGGCAGAGAAATATGCAGAGTCAGTTTCACTAACTATTGTCAAAGCAACAATCAGGCATTGTTTGGGTGCCTTCCTCCTGCTTAAATAGGGAGCCACTGATTTCATAACTCCTCACAGGTGCATTAATCATCCCAGGTGCATGAAGCTGGGAGGAGGAAGGCCTGCCCCTGGAGCGAGCGCGCGCGCACACACACACACACACACACACACACACACACACACACACACACACACACACACACACACACACACACACAAAAACAGAGGAAGAGGGAGAGAACACTAGAGGGGAAAACCGAGTGAGTCAGCCAGAAGGACTGGAGGACCATGACATTCTCAGATTCTATCTGATTTAGTGCTCTGTTCCAATAAAATAATTAGTGGGTGATTTTAATATCCATGTAGATGTTGAAAATGACAGGCTCAACACTGCATTTCATCTATTATTAGATTCAGTTGCCTTCTCTCAAAATGTAAATGAGTCCACCCACAACTTTAACGGCACTCTGGATCTTGTTCTGACAAATGGCTTAGAAACGGAAAACCTCCTCCAGTCTGATCATTTTAAAAATAACTTTTTAAAAATTATCAGATTCCTCCTGTTAAAAGGGAGTTTTTCTTTCCCACTGTCACCAAGTAGTTGTTCATAGGGGGTCATTTTGACTGTTATGTTTTCACTGTTACATTTTCACTATAATTATTTTATTTCAGTTTTGTCATTTGACAGTACAGGTACAAGGTTACTTTTCACAGTTATAACAGATTTTGAAAGTATATGATAAACATGAGGTATTCCTGTGCTTTACGTATATTTTACAAAATCTCTTGTTTCCAGAAACTGTTGGAGTTGAACAATCTCCATTCGCTGGTGTCAGTGGTGTCCGCTCTCCAGAGTGCTCCCATCTTCAGACTCAGCAAAACCTGGGCGGTAAGTGATGATAGCAGTCGTTCTAGGTAGCTAACAGTGGAAATTCTCAGCCCTGGCGCCAAGTTATCTCAGCAAGGCGCAGCACTGGGTGATCAGGCGCTAGGTAGAACCCTGCCAAGCAGCAAATCCATCCATCCATCATCCACCCACCCACTCACTCACTCACTCACTCACTCACTCACTCACTATTGCTTATCCAGGGCCAGGTCGTGGTGGCAGCAGCCTAAGCAGACAATCCCAGACCTTCCTGTTAAGGAGGTGTTAAGATATTTGCAAACTTTGTGACATATTGTTGAATTTATAATAAAGTGCAACCTTAAAATATGCAAAAGCAATTTTTCACCTGATGGAATAGTCTGATAAGTTAAAATATGCCTGTTTAGTTTATTTGGGTCAGCTTGGCCAGAAAACTGTTTCCAGGCTATATTCATGAAATTTCAACATCAGATGATCACTCGTGTTAACTTGGCGCAAGAAGTGTATATAAGTTTATAAGGTTAAAATAGGATAAAATAGGTTAAAATAGAGCTTGAATGTCAATGGTAGCGCCGGTCTCTGGCTGCATGACCGCAGATGCTTGTCTCTGGATGAGTGATCTGGAATGATCATTTCGTTGTGTGCCTTGTGCGCACAATGACAATGAGTTGAATCTAACATCTAACATAACTTGAACTCTTTTGGGCAGCGCTTCTGTAATTTCTTTAAGCAGTCTTCAGGAATAGTTCTCAAAGCTCTTCTTTGGATGCTGGCTACCTTTTTTTCTGTTCACTGTCAAGATGATCCCACACTACTTCAATAATCTTGAAGTTCAGGCTCTGGGGAGGTCAATCCGTGACTGATAGTGTTTCATTGTGTGTTCATCTATCCAGGCAGGCTTTTACTGTTTTGGCAGTGTATATGGGACATTTCTGCACTCATAATTCTATCAATTTTGACAAGGCTTCCAAAACCACAGTCTGAAATGCAGCCCCAAAGCATGACAGAGCTTCCACTATGTTTTACAGATGGCTGTAGATGCTCACGGTTGTACTTCCCTCCTGACCGTCTCCATACAGTTTGAGCTAAAATACTTATTTGTATTCATCACTCCATAAAACATTCATGGTTCATTCAAGCAACAACAACAACAAAAAGAGTTCCTCTTTAGGTACAAGGACTGGACTGAAATTAATTTAAAAGCAGCCAATGGCCAAAGAACAACTTTGAAAAACCTTCATGAAGCCTGGATTTCACTTAAAAAATACAGAATACAGTAAAAGTCTGGCTTCACTTATGTAAAATATAAAAAAAATTATAGTCTTGAGACTTCTGCACAATATGAAAGTTTAAAGAAATTTATAGCATAAATCAAAATATTAAATTGTAACCTGACATAAAAAATATGTAGTACTGAACAAAGAACAATCCAGCAAACAATAAATGAAAAATTAGGTCTTCTAGTAACAGAGGAAGTTTGTGTGCAAAATAAAATTTTTTCTTTCTTTGATTTTCTGATAAATGGTATCTATTTATTATATTAAATGGACATAGATGAACAAAGAAATGTTTGCTGGGAATAGTTTGGGGGATTTGCAGTACATTTTGCATTCTAAAATGTCTGTTTCATTCATCTGTTTTACATTTTCAAAACTCAGCTTTGATTAAGGCTTTATATTTCAGCAGCTGAAAATATTTAAGCATGACAGCTATCAAAACAATTTAAGCTATATAAGACAAAGTTTTTGTGTCATGTCGGTTACAATCTGCAAGTGACTCAAAGAGGCATGTTTATGGTGGAAAGTCAGTACCAGGGTTCTAGCTCCCAGTGCTGTGCCGGAGCTGGGAGCGGCCATTTTAAGTGGTTGTATCTGCACCTTGATTGGAACTATTAATTTACTACATACATTATTTTTTCTCTTCACCAGAATCTTTTTTTTTTTAATTTCTACTTTTGATACACAGAATTACTACCAAAAAAATTCTACTGGGTCATCGACTTTGTGCTTGTGGAAAATTTATTGGGGTTTTTTTGACGATAAATTAAGCCAGAATTTGTCAGATGTGTCTGAATCAGTCAGGATGACAGACTGGGAGCACTTAGTTTACTGTAAACACAAACTTAGAAGGAACTGAGTTTGTAATGTCTACAAAGCTGTTGGTTTTGGAAAACATTAGTCTGATCATTTTCTTTTAATGATATGCAATTTTCTGTTCCTATTCAAATAAAAGGCTCTGCATGAGAAGATGAAATCACGCGTTCTTGTTTCCTCTCTGTTATAGCTGATCAGTCGGAAAGACAAGGCCACGTTTGAGAAGCTAAACTATCTGACATCCAAGGAAGAGAATTACACCCGCATGAGAGAATATATTCGCTCCCTGAAGATGGTGCCCTGTATTCCTTACCTTGGTGAGTCCACCATCTATGTCTCGAGATTTTCTCAGACGTTTCGGTGCGCATGCAGGATTTCCAGGCCCAGCATCATTTCCAAACATACATATATACTTTTTTTTTTTTTGGTTAGTAAAAGCTCAAATTTCATTGGACACAACTGGAACAATCAAGGAGAATATTAGGTCAAAGAGCAAGTGAAATACACTTGTAAGGATTTTCACAATGGAAATTTCAAGAAAGCACCCTTCTTTAAATTTCCAACCCCGACAGCAGTATAAAATCTTGGTATTGTACATTTCTGCAAATTGTGAATATATGCATACTGTAAATCAATATTAAAGAGTCCTAACTGCTTATGTCGATTCTCTAAACACTTAAAATTGACACAAGTGGTTTGAATATGCCACGTTATGAGAAATTAACATAACATGGTTCAGAAATGTTGATATTACTTAAACATCTTTGGAGTGTTTTGAAAAAAAATGTAGAACAACACAACTCATTCTTTACAAAGACTTTGATGCCTGTATTTTAATCTTTAACCTTTTAGTAGGTTTTAGTTTTCCATATGAGCAGGTGTCCTACCTTTGAGCTTAAAAGTAATGCAAATACTGTAAGATTTAACATTAAAATGATGTCACAGGGGTGCACTCACTTTTTATACACCTGTCAAAAGATGGGATGTATTATGTGAACACCCATGGCGATCGGGTGTTTGGGTGGCGACCACTGAAGTGTCTCTACATTGACTCGAGAACCGCGTGGCCTGAACTTACCAAACTTCATGGGTAGATGGCAAGTTAAAGGCAAGTTTGTGATTGTATATGGAGTTACTGGGGTCAAGATCTGGTTCACGGTTACTTAAAATAGAAAAACGGTGTCCACTCAATAATTTTGTGACAACAAACAGGGTTAGTACAATGTGATGGGCATATTTTCCCCTGCTAGGTGGGGCGTTTGTTTTTGTATGTCATTAGTCAAGTTTTGCAATTTTTTTTGTGCAGGGTTTGTATGAGTGCTATAAATCCTTGACAATCATGAATTTGTGGTGTGTTTTCAAAATTTGAACAGTGCTTGGTTAATGGATAAAGTGCTTGGAATTCTCTTCTTCTATCTGTTCATTGGAACCTGAAATGCATTTTCAAGTAGTTTGGTTTAATTTCATTCAGTCAGTCTTGTATTAGTTTTAGGCAACAAAACAGCAAGTGAACATGAAAGTAAGGTGAAAAAATAATGTGTAAAACATAATGGTATGACACAGTCCAGGAATACTATACTCTTCGGTTGGATGTCCCGCATTTGCCTCCTAATGAAGATTTGACACTTACATGAGGTGGATGCAGTGCAATAGAAAACAATTTTGAAAGCCCATACATCTAGATCACATGTGCAAGAATTATACACATGCATATTGTTTTCAGCAACATTGCAATAGTCCAAAGTCCAGAGCTGTTGGTTTTGTTTGGTGTGTTGAACTGTCCGAAGATTTAATAACAGGTAACAAATCCAAATATTAGAATAATTCAAGAGGGAAAAGGCCAGAAATTGGTTTGGAGAAAAAAATAGCCAGTATTCTTTCCTGTAGAGTTGATCCCAGTATATATTTTGCATACTTAACATTATGTTACAAATGTCATTAAAAATGAGAAGAACAAGTTTATTTGCCAGCAATCAGTTTTGATCTCTGAATATTAATTCCTTTGTTCTTTTGCTTTAAAGTATAATAACTGTGGATTTTGTTCCATGTAAACAAACACGACAAGAGTAACAGCCTGCATAGAAAAAGGGATATAGACATCATGTTACATTCACTACATGTAAAGTTGTATGCTTTTGATTTGTGTGCAGTGTAGCGTTATGAGCTCAAAAATATAAATAAAACCATTACATGTAGGACAAATTATCCTATAGTCACTACATGGGTCTTTGCAGTTTGAGTTGTACATTTTGAACGTAAACCAACCAAAAAAAAAACCAAACAAACATTGAAGTTCAGCTGATGATGCCCGATCTTATAATACAGAATCCCGTTGGAGGTAATGTCTTGTTAAGTTTAAGTTTTGACAGACTGAGCAGTTAATGGAAGGTATTTCCATTTGGTCGTATCATCATGGTCACTTTTTTCAGAGAATAGGCTCCTCCTCTGAACTCAGCCCAGTAGACTCCATCCTGATAGCGGCTGCGGTAATGCCCACCTCTGTACCACACTCCGTTCAGATTGGAATGAGCACAGGCATTATACCACCATCCTCCCTTATGGTAGTGGGCGCAATTTCCTGGTAACACAAAGAAAAAAAGACCCATTGGTACACGAGCAATGTGGTCTTCTTAGGGTTAGGGCTTGAATTGATCATTAATCGATGAACTCAGCAGTGTTCTAAATGGCTGCTGTCTTTTAATTTTTGCGTAAATGGCTTTTGTGTGTGTGTGTGTGTGTGTGTGTGTGTGTGTGTGTGTGTGTGTGTGTGTGTGTGTGTGTGTGTGTGTGTGTGTGTGTGTAAAAAAGACCTGGAGTAGTAAAGCTCTCAGTATATTCCATACGGTCCTGCTGTACAGTACTGTTTTGTTTTGTAGTGCATCTGCATGATGCAGCAGGAAACCTTCTCAGCTCTGACCTACATGTTTTTGTTGATCCATAGTTGCCTAATGGGCATAAGATTTTCTGTTCCAATCTGGGAGGAGATACAAATCCCATTTGGGTTGCATCAGGAAGAGCATTCGGCATAAAAATTAGAACCATTTTGATAGAACCATTAGAGCCTTTTAATGTCTGCCTATTTAATTATATTAGATACTGACAGGGTTTGCAGTGAAAGCAAATGGATTTGTCCATGCACTGTTAAACTCATCATTTTCCTCCACTTTTTTTTTTTTTTCCAAATTTATAGCTTTTGGGACTAAAGATGAACCATTTTTGTGTATATTTACATGCAAACCACCACTATCAAGGTTCAACCAAATTAAGAGGAGAATTCAGTATTTTTTTTGTTTTTTGTTTGTCACAGGGAGTCATGGGCAAAAGAGCTGCAGGTTTGTAACCCCTGTTCTAGAAATACCACTGTTGAAACCTTTATTTGAGTACCTCAAGACAAGCCTGTGTTTGGGGGAAAGAGTTTGCTGATCCCCAGCTGTTGCATCCCAGATATAAGTGGGTGTCCTGCAAACAGTGTACAGGAGTGTACTTCTGCATTAGCTTGTCATTGTGGGTACTTAACCCTGAATACAGGTATTTATTATTTACTTTCCCTTATTTGATAAGAGAAGGGGCAAATACGGTAACTACTAATAATAGTGTGGAGGTTTTTTTTGCGACGTATTCAAATGCCAAATTGTCAAAAGTGAAAGAGAAACCTCCCAGAAGGTGTGATCACCTTCTCTTGCACTGGAATCCACTCACCTACATAGACATCATGGTCCCTATCCAGCGTGGTAAACTGCTTTCCATTGTGCCAGGTCAGAGAGTCTCCAGCGTTGCCATGGTATTGGCCTAGCCGTAGCCGATAGAAATCAGCTTCCGACTCTACTCGAAAGCTAGCATATACGGCGAAGGTCTTCCTTCCAGTCCAGTCTTCTAGGGTCACTAAAAGCTTGTAGGTGCCCTGGTTTGTCAGCCAGTAGATGTTATTTAGGCCCAACCAGTACTCAGCATCAATGTTTCCAAAACCTTGCTGTGGAAGGAGAGAGATATTGAATTGGTCAGGACTAATGCAGTCTTATGTGAATTGACAGAAAAAGCCATGTAATCTGATCTAACAATCAAGAAGAAAGAAACAGTTTTTTTTTTTTTCTCTCCATTACAGCTGTGGGCTTACATCAGCTAACTCCCCTTGTTTTCCAGGTATAGGTGAAATGCTGGTGTGATGGCAAAGCGAGAGGCCAGGAGAGGTGGTAAACTGGCAGGATGTATTTAAGACTGTCTTTGCCAGAGCTCACTGTGTCTCTGTATTCCTGGCCGTAAGTACATGGAGGAGAGAGTACTATTTTCTGCAAATGTATCTAATTGGCCTTGTTGACTCGTTGACTTTGGATTGGGGGAACGATTGGCTTGGAAACATTTCTACACCTTTGTCTTGAGTGCAAAATCCTGCAAAGAGAATTTAGGCCTGACTTTAGGCCACAGGATGTTTGGCAGCTAGGGCTGTCTACCTTGTGGGAAACAGAGCATACTTATAATATCCTTGGATCATTGTGTTAGCATCACTGGAACTGATTTCTTCTCTTCTGTTTTGAACTCACTGATTTGAGTTTACGGAGTTTTTCTTACACAGAGAGATTATTAGACATATTACAAAAAGCAATGGGTTTGCCTTACAGCCTGTTTTCTTAAAGGTCAATTATATAATAAGTAGGGGTGGGACTTTAACGCGTTAATTTCGATTAATTAATTACGGGGAAATTAACGCGTTAAAAATTTTAACGCATTTTAATCGCACTTTGCACCGTGGAACGTTTCTCAGTGCGCGAGTTCCCGGCATACAGATTATATCGACGCACAATGTCCAAATTAGGGGCCGCATCCTGCGAAGGACCCGGCCCACGTCTTTCGCAGCCCACGAACACCACAAAGGCCGGAAGTGAGCGGCTAGCCTTCATATCAGCTGCCGTCACCTCTGCGTAGCTCATGTCGCCTAGCAACCGTGAGTGCGAAGCACAGCTGTGTAAAAACAGCTGGTTAAACGGAGAACGAACTTTTTCTCCTTTTTGTGGTTTCATTTTAAGTCTTTAATTCAAAATAAGCTGTTAAAACAAGCATAACAACATCAAGGAATACAGCTGAGAGAATGATTAATTTCCAACTATAACAAGTGAGACATTAATGTTGAATAAAACTATCCAGTTATGATGCTTAACTTTAATTTCAGGAGTTTGCTTATCACAGGAGCACTTCCACCCTTCATTGGTCTGTGTAGCAGACTGGTGGGAAAATAAACAAAATTTTGAAGTTTAAGCTTATGTATATTGATTCATTCATCAACCAAACTTAAATTAATATTTATCATGTTAAATATTGAAATGCGATTAAAATGCGATTCATTTTGATTAATTAATTACAAAGCTTGTAATTAATTCGATTAATTTTTTTAATCGAGTCCCACCCCTAATAATAAGCTCAATTTATTCATGTCCAGTTGTTTACAAATCAAAATTTATTATCCATTATCTACTCCTACATAACGTTTGTGTAATCAAAGTAAATATTGTCATGCTACTCTATCTGGTTTTTACTGTACTACAAACTTATATAGGATAACGATCCTGTCCTGACTACATGAGGAGTTATTATCCTTGATCTCAGACACGACGACTTGTAAAAAGCTGTACATTCTTTACATTTCTGAATATGTTGAAAATGTTCATATTTAATTAGGCACTAACCAAGCCTGAACTCGAACAAACATTCTTAACGTCAGCAACAACACCACCATAGTTCTGCATTCTTTTTCCGTTTAAATAAAAGACTGTGAGCTTTCAGTTCCTAAAATGTAATGAGCATTTATTGCACTTGTTGTCAGTAGTTTGGCTTCATAATATTTTCAGGATATCTAGACAGCACATAGAACCTTATAAATGGGATCTTGACTACTACTGTCATTTATTACCTTATATGTGTCCCAGTTCCTAAAAAAGTTGACTGAGCCATCCTGACGTCTCATAATGACAGTCCAGCCACCAGGGTCTTGTTTTTGGTCACACCAGACCTGCATGAGTTGGTTGCTTTTCTCTGGTTTTAGGAGATACATCCCACTAGTAGTGTATCCACTCTCCAAAGCCTCCAGACAATCTCTGAAAGGCCCTGTAGAAGGCAGAGAATGAGGGGTAATGTAACTTTGTATAGTGTATGACAACAAAGGTTTAAGACTGCAGTTCATTTTCATTGACATGCCGGCTTCACCATTATTTATAATTTTAACAACTTTTGCACATAATAGTCATGGAGAAATCAAGTGGAATAGAAAAACACACAGACGGAGGTTTCCTGGAAAAGTGAAGTCACTGCTGACCATGTGTTGTCTGTGCCAAATATGACAAATGCTTTCCAGTCTTTGCTGCTGGCAGCAGTAGGATATGGAAACACGTGGACACATGGAAACGTAGACAGATATCTATACTTGAATTACAGCTCTTTTTTTTGGTTTCTGAGTCATATAAATTGTTACACAACATTGCTGCAATTCTACAGTGCTGGAAAACTACACTATATTGCCAAAAGTATTTGCTTGTCTGCCTTCACATGCATATAAAGTTGGGTGACATCCCATTCTTAATCCATAGGGTTTCATATGATGTCAGCCCACCATTTGATCTATAACAGCACAGGTGGCACTGAGCTTCTGAAAGTGAGCCATTCTTTCACATACAGGTGCTGGTCATAAAATTAGAATATCATGAAAAAATTAATTTATTTCAGTAATTCCATTCAAAAAGTGAAACTTGTATATTATATTCATTCATTATACACAGACTGATATATTTCAAATGTTTGTTTCTTTTAATTTTGATGACTATAATTGACAACTAATGATAACCCCAAATTCAGTAACTCAGAAAATTAGAATATTGTGAAAAGGTTGAATATTGAAGACACCTGGTGCCACACTCCAATCAGCTAATTAACTCAAAACACCTGCAAAGGTCTTTAAATGGTCTCGCAGTCTAGTTCTGTAGGCTACACAATCATGGGGAAGACTGCTGACTTGACAATTGTCCAAAAGATGACCTTTGACACCTTGCACAAGGAGGGCAAGACACAAAAGGTCATTGCTAAAGAGGCTGGCTGTTCACAGAGCTCTGTGTCCAAGCACATTAATAGAGAGGCAAAGGGAAGGAAAAGATGTGGTAGAAAAAAGTTTACAAGCAATAGGGACAACCGCACCCTGGAGAGGATTGTGAGACAAAACCCATTCAAAAATGTGGGGGAGATTCACAGAGAGTGGACTGCAGCTGGAGTCAGTGCTTCAAGAACCACCACGCACAGACGTATGCAGACATGGTTTCAGCTGTCACTTTCCTTGTGTCAAGCCACTCTTGAACAAGAGACGGCGTCAGAAGCGTCTCACCTGGGCTAAAGACAAAAAGGACTGGACTGCTGCTGAGTGCTCCAAAGTTATGTTCTCTGATGAAAGTAAATTTTGCATTTCCTTTGGAAATCAAGGTCCCAGAGCCTGGAGGAAGAGAGGAGAGGCACAGAATCCATGTTGCTTGAGGTCCAGTGTAAAGTTTCCACAGTCACTGATGGTTTGGGGTGCCATGTCATCTACTGGTGTTGGTCCACTGTGTTTTCTGAGGTCCAAGGTCAACACAGCCGTCTACCAGGAAGTTTTAGTGCACTTCATGCTTCCTGCTGCTGACCAACTTTATGGAGATGCAGATTTCATTTTCCAACAGGACTTGGCACCTGCACACAGTGTCAAAGCTACCAGTACCTTGTTTTAAGGACCACGATATCCCTGTTCTTAATTGGCCAAACTCACCTGACCTTAACCCCATAGAAAATCTATGGGGTATTGTGATGAGGAAGATGCGATATGCCAGACCCAACAATTCAGAAGAGCTGAAGGCCACTATCAGAGCAACCTGGGCTCTCATAACACCTGAGCTGCCACAGAAAGATCGACTCCATGCCATGTCGCATTGCTGCAGTAATCCAGGCAAAATGAGCCCCAACTAAGTATTGAGTGCTGTACATGCTCATACTTTTCATGTGCATACTTTTCAGTTGGCCAACATTTCTAAAAATCCTTTTTTTGTATTGGTCTTAAGTAATTTTCTAATTTTCTGAGATACTGAATTTGGGATTTTTATTAGTTGTCAGTTATAATCATCAAAATTAAAAGAAAGAAACATTTGAAATATATCAGTCTTTGTATAATGAATGAATATAATAAACAAGTTTCACTTTTTGAATGGAATTACTGAAATAAATCAACTTTTTCATGATATTCTAATTTTATGACCAGCACCTGTATGTTAGTAGAAGCAGTCTGCATGCCTCGGTGTTTGATTTTATACGACCTGTGGCCATGGAAGTGATTGGAACTGAATTCAATGATTTGGAAGGGTGAGTGAATATTTTTGGCAATATAGTGGTGGGTGGGGTGGCTGTATCTCCGGAGGTAGAGCAGGTCACCTACTGATCGGAAGGTCAGCGGTTCAATTCCTGGCTACTCCAGGCTGCATGCCAATGTATCCTTGGGCAAGATGCTTAACCCCAAGTTGCTGTCCGACGCAACTGTTGGAGTGTGAATGTGTGTGAATGTTAGATAATTGAAGCACTTAGCTTAGTTAATCATGAAAGTACTTGTATGAATGGGTGTGCATGGGTAAATGTAAACATGCTGTATAAGCGCTTTGAGTGCTCAGACTAAGTAGAAAAGCGCTATATAAGAGCTAGTCCATTTACCATAGTGCATGTCTGTCACTAAAGAAAGGCAAAGTATGTGCTTAGGCAGTTTGAGAATATGGATTTTGTGCACTGAAGACAAAACCAGTACAACCCCCCCAAAAAATAAGTAAATAAAACATTTAAATAAAAAATTCTGACATGTCGTTCCACTAAAGGGAAATGGACATTATTTTTAATTGAACGTTTGCGATATGTGGGATAAGGCATATTTTTAATCACAGTCAGACTGGAATATAGTTTGTGTTGTTTCAAAAAGATGTCTGTTGAAAACTTACAACTTACATTACAGTAAATAAGTTAACAGGTTGTTTATTTAAACAATATGTAATTTAAGAATATAAAAATATTTGAACAGGTCAGCTTCACTTTCTCTTGTTCTTTATCATCTATTGGTTGATACCATTCAATGAATATTTACCAATACAAATACAGAATCGCAGAAATTTCATATTCGCACATTTATATACACATTAACAACAGTCCAAACCCCAGACATTTGGCATGCTAGGCTGTAAGTGATAGTAAACTTAAGTCTTTGACAGTTTTGTGATTTAATAAAAAACAACTTTCCGTTATTTAGTAAACAAAAGTCACTGTTGGCATAGTCACAGTGAATACTGTTCAGTTACAGACCTGAAAGGAAGTTAAAAAAAATTCTTACCACTACTTACCAGAGGGCTCGTTTGTGAAACTGTATGTTGCACTTGGCATTGTGGGCAGTGGAGGTGGTAATGCTTTGGTATTCTGATCACTTTGGATGTCATTAATCATGGGGTTGTTGGTGTAGCGTGTGTAAGTGGGTGGATGGAAGGGTCTGTAGCCACCAGGAGACAGTGCAGGCATCTGTAAAGGAGGCTGGGGGATTGCAGGAGGTTGTGGCTGGAGACGACGCCTGCGCTCTTGAGCCCCACTGTATGAGTATCCTCCCTGCTTACACTGCTCTTCCAGCTGCTCCAGGAGAGCACTCTGATTGCCTGCAAGGGCTGACAGATGCTGGTACTTATGTTCCAGGTCTCTGTACCGTGCAGCTAATCTCCCCATCTCGTTTGTGTGGTTGAGCACACGAGTCTCCAGCTGCGACACCTCCAAAGCATTGTCTCGTTTGCGGATAATCTCATGCAGCAGCTGCATGTAGAGTTGTGTAACTCTGGAGTTCATGTTGCGGCTCTCTTTGCGCAGTAGCTTGACTTCATTGATCACACCCCCATCAAGCTCTACCAGCAGTTGCAGTGCCTCAATCTGCTTTCGCTGCTTCTGCAACTCACTATTAAGCAGCTCCAGTTCCTGCTTATTGACCCGATTTTGCAGCAAGGCCTCTGGCTCCTTGGAGTTCACACATATTGCCCCATTGTTTTTCTGCTGAGGGACAATGAAAGTGTAAGAACATTTGTCTGCTTGGGGGTCACTGTAGTCAGCAGTGGCCCGTTTTTGACGTTTTAGCACGTTGATAAACTCTCGCTCCAGGATGTCATTACTGTTGTCAATTTCCCGAGTGTCTTCTTGGAGAGTTGACTCTGGTCCAGAGAGCAACAGGACACCCAGCAAAACCACCACAGGGAGAAACATAGCACAGTCCAGCTGCACCCAAACCATGAATATTTCTGAAAGAGAGGGAGCAGATGCTCAGTGAGCGTCCGTTCATTCACTGACCTGGTATTGCTTGTGCAGAGAATATATAGGCAATTGTAAAAAATGTTTTGAATCATGTATAATTTTTGTTCCACTTCACAATTGTATACCACTTTGTGTTGGTCTTTCAGATTAAATTCCAGTGAAATGTATTTGTTTGTGGTTGTAATGTGACAAAATATGGAAAAGTTCAAGGGGTATGAATAATTTTGGAAGCCACTGTATATCCACCCCTGTTAATGGCAACATAATTTACATTAATAGTTATGGTTTATGACTCAGCAGCCCCCCCCCCCCCCCCCCCCCCACACACACACACACACACACACACACATTTTTATTTTATTGTTTTGGTAAGGACATATTAATATATAATGAAGAGTAGCACATGTATGCATATACATGAAATGAAAGCCGAACATTTAGTGCCTTTTATCAGATCAGTGGCCTGTGTGCTGCAATTAATATTTTTTCCTTTGCTTACAAAACTATTGTCTTTTCTATGAGAAATTGTTTTCTCATAGAAAAGACATTTTCAGATAGTCATACTGACTACTAAAAATGTACAAAGAAAGAAGAAAGACAAAGATGTACAAAGAAAGACAAAGATATACAAAGAAAGAAAATGTACAAAGTTATAAACTACATTTGCCGGCCACTTTATTAATTATACTTTGCTAGTGCTGGGTTGGACCTCCCTTTGCCTTTAGAACTGCCTTAATTCTTCATGGCATAAATTCAACAAGGTGCTGAAAACATTCCTGAAAGATTTTTGTCCATATTGGCATGATGGCATCATGCGGTTGCTGCAGATTTGTTGACTGAACTGGCCTACACAGTCGAAAGTGTATCGAGTTACACACAATATTTTAACACAGACATGGCAATAATTAAAAGCACACATGGCAGTGGCACACACAGGTGAGCAAATTAATTATCAAACCATAATAAAGTATGCTAGTTTTACAAATACGAGCAGTCAGACACAGTAATCAAGACATATAATAAGCCTATTTATATCTAAATATGCATAATATTATTCAATCTTGGTTATGTTTGTATGTTGCACAACATACAAACATAGCCAAATTCCCTTTTGCAGCAAAGGTAGTTGTGTGAAATTACACCTTAATGATGATGATAAACTTCTCGGTGGCAGATCATCGTAGGCTTTCTGGGTGTGCAGCTATAATACTGATGTCCAAAGTGTTCAAAATATCTGTGAAGACATTCATCGGGGACAGGTGAGTGAATCTTTCTGCCACCATCGCAGACTGTAACTAAGTTGGAGAGTGGTCACTCGGATGAGGTGAACACAGGAACAGTTCCAAAAGTTTTGGGGGGCTGAAGGTCCTTAATCTGCTGGCCTTTTGTTGTGCTCGTTTTGTAAGCTAGTAGTTAAAAAAAAATATTTTTATACCTTTTTTTATAGCTTGTAAAAGGTATTAATTTCAATTCAATATTTTATTTGTATAGCACCAAATCACAATAAACAGTCGCCTCAAGGTGCTTTGTATAGTAGGTAAAGGCCCTGCAATAATACAGAGAAAACCCAACAGTCAAGAACAACCCCCTATGAGCAGCATTTGGCGAGAGTGGGAAGGAAAAACTCCCTTTTAACAGGAAGAACCCTCTGGCAGAACCAGGCTCAGGGAGGGGCAGTCATCTGGAGCAGATGACTGGAGCTCTTAGCTGATAGCGCCACCACTGGTATTTCTATGTAAAGTCATTTGACCATGACCATATTTAAAAAAAAATAAATGTCACAACTTTGTAGTCATGCGTTTCTCAGATAAACAACACAAATAGAAAAAAAAGCGTTAAAACACTTTTTAAACACTATCTTTTTTTTTTCTTTTGAAGTTGGCAGGGGGTGCAGTGATGTCTGCATTTTTCGACAGGGCATGCTGCACCACCCCCAGCACCCCTACTTCCTGTGGTACTAAGGGACCAAAAGTGTACCAAGAAAATATACTCTATACCATTACACCACTATCAGCAGCCTCAGTGCTTTCACCCATGTGACAAAAGAACACATCAAAACAACTCAGCTGATTCAGTTCAGGTTAGTCCCGTATATTTCAGTTCATTAAAATCCTTAAGTTCATTTATAAGAAAAAAAATCCAAAACATCCTCTTTGGGTTTTACCAATCCACAGTTCAGTCCAAACAGTTCAAGACGCAAACTGTTCAAACTGAACTGCTTTCAAATAAGAAACACAAGTAAGGAAGATAGGAGCTGTGGCAAAAACAAATGAGGAAAAAGACCAGGAACCAACCACCAGCCAATGGGCCATCGGATTCAAGTTTTGGCCTTAAACTATTATCATTAATAAAACAGACAGCAGAACTGTTGGGAACTTTAAACTCAGCTAATATTTAATAAAGAAAATTGCAGAAAGCAATGGTAGAATGGTGGTGCTAATGGTGGTGCTAATGGTGGTGCTAATGGTGGTGCTAAAGAGCAAGAGAGCCAATCTGCAAGCTCCACCTTCCATGGCTTTATATCTGTTCAGGTGAGCCTTCTGAAGCCAATCAGCACTATCAGAGAGCAGGTTAATAAGGATGACAGAAAATCTATAGCCGGAGGGTAAATGTGCCGGCACACTGACGCATGCCTAACAACCAGCTCCAGTCACTGCTTGCTTTTGCTGCATGTACTTATTTCACAGTCCAGTTTAAGCATCTCTAGACTGCACTCTATCTTAAAATTTCAATTCTGACTACTAGTTATTTCTACTATTAAACTAATAGAAGAATGAACAAAAGACATTCGCTTACTAGTGTTTATGGCTCCAAGTGACCTTATCATGACCCCATATCATGAAAACATTGCTGCTCTTTATGTCAGTGTATGACTAAATAGACTTGTTTCATCAGATGTTTCCTGTATCCAGTCTAAACTCCAACCTCATTTAATGGAACATTGTATCATTTGTTTCTCTTGCTTTTGGGGATAAAAAAATACTGTCACAGCTTTGGAATGTTCAATAACACAACATACAAAGGGGAACCTCCCCTGACAGTTCCACAAGACTATTATCTTGGGGTTTAGGATATGGTAGTTACTACATCATATCGTTTTTTTTCCTCTTTTTGTTTGCCATGTCCTGGATCAGCCAGGTCAGTTGCCTCATATTTTTTGTTCTCTGTCCATGGTCTTTCTACAATTAGAATTTCACAATTCTTTTCAACAAAGAAATCTTTCCTGGAATCTGTAAGTTTTAAGAGGCTAAAAAGTTTGATTTCATTCACAGGCTGTTATGTTACAAGCAGCAAATTTAAGGTATGCATCAAACTACAGTCTTTTAATACTAAGAAAATCATACAATACTATTCATTCTTTGTTAAATTAACACACACATGCTTGTTTTACATTGCTGTGTTATAGTGTGCAGCACATGCCAGTGAAGGAAAGGCATGTTTCAAGTTTTATTGTCATTGATTGATATCAATGGAGCACCATTACCAGTAATGAAATTCTTGGACCCAGAGTGTTCTCAAATTTTGCACATTAAAAAAACACTTAACGCTTACTTACTTTGGAAAAGCTCTTGAGCCACCCCTCATTTCTTTATATTTTGCTTCCCAGGAGCCACACTTTTGTGTTTTTTGTTTTGTGCAATAGATCTCCAGGCTTTCTGAAGACCTTTAATAGATTTTCTTTTGGGCCTTGGCAGCTTTCTGTCTTTGAGTCCAGTCCTTGTACCTCACCATTTTAAGAGGAATGTGTTTTTTAAAGTTAATTGATTAATTATTTTTTTAACTTTATACTGCCCCATTTAACTTTATACTTTATAGCTCCCCCCTTTGGTCTAAATATGTGCACTTATGGCTCTGAAATACCAGCATGACAATGGCGAAAATGCTGATGCAGTAACTTCCAATCCAGGAACAAGTGGTTGCTGTCATGTTGGTTAGGTCTATCCTTCGCTGCATGTACAGTGGGTAAAATAATTATTGAATGTGTAACTTTGCTGACTTACAAAGAAATGAACAGTCTAATTTTTATGGTAGTTTCATTGTAATGGAGAAAGACAGAATATCAACTGAAAATCCAGAAACTTTACTGAAACTCTAAGCCTAATCTTATCCTGAAAGCCAAAATTCCTCCTGAGATGTGTGCAAATCTGGTGACCAGCTACAAGAAACATCCGCTGTGCTTGCTAGCAAGGGTTTCTCTACCGTGTCATGTTTTTCTTGGGGATCAAATAGATCCCCAAGAAAATCAATTGCTCTTTTGAGCAATTGATCTGCAGTACAGATCAATTTATGTTAAACTTTTATGTAATGTGATTTTTTTTTTTTTTCAGGACTTTTGGTTGTTATTTTGTCACTCTCCCTTAAAATTTCAATTCAATTCAATTTTATTTATATAGTGCCAAATCACAAGAAACAGTTGCCTCAAGGCGCATTATACTGTAAGGTAAAGACCCTACAATATTGGCAACCCCAACAATCCCAAAGCCTTCTATGAGCAAGCACTTGGCAGCAGTATGGAGGAAAAACTCCCTTTTATGAAGAAAAAAACCTCTGGCAGAGCCAGGCTCAAAGAGGGGCAGTCATCTGTCGGTACTGGTTGGGCTGAGGGGAGGAAGGCAGGACAAAAAAGTCATGCTGTAGAATAGAGCCAGAGATTAATGATTAAATGCAGAGTGGTGAATAAACAGAGTGAAAAGAGGTGAATGAAAAAGAAATTGTGCATCATTGGAACCTCCACCAAACAGGCTAGGCCAGGGGTCGGCAACACGCCGGCTTAGTCTGCAGGCTTAATCTGCAGCTCTGTGCAGCTTGCGGAATTAAATTATAAGTATCCAATTGAAGTGCATTTTATTTTTGTCAGTTCGGTTTTTGTTGTAGTTTTAAATTGGAACATTATTGTGATCTTGAAATATTAAAATAAAATCATTTTATCTATTTATTTATTTTCGTTTCTCAATATATGCGTCACTCACGGTAGCCGCTACCGGCTTCCGCTAGTATTTGTGGCTCTCACTGTTTTGTTTTCCGTGGAAACCGGGTTCAAATG
Source organism: Archocentrus centrarchus (assembly GCF_007364275.1). NCBI lineage: Eukaryota > Metazoa > Chordata > Actinopteri > Cichliformes > Cichlidae > Archocentrus > Archocentrus centrarchus. The sequence goes on along the minus strand of NC_044357.1, from coordinate 435,574 downwards.
GCTCTTTCCGGATTTCCGGAAATTTGAATACATTACAATAAAGGTTTTGCACAGAAGGAGTCTAAGATTATTGCAATGCTTCCAACTAAAGTCACACAAAGTCAATATGTTCATTGTCTTGGCAAAAGCCATTAATGATAAAGTCTGATAGTTTTGTACGCACTAAATAAAACTTAAACCCATTATTTATTAGCTGGTTTATTAGTGCAATATGTCACGAGGCTTGATTATTCAGGCTTTTTTTTTTTTTTTTTACCCATCTACAGTTTTATATGGCAAAAGTCTTCAGAAACTTCCTTTACTTAATGTTAAATATTTTTAAACCATAAACATATGTCTGTTTCCTATTTTAGTTTCTTATGTCTTGTTTCCAGTGGCACACTGCTTTCTCAGTTTGAATTTAAAATGATGAAACCAGATGAAGACTCTTTGCCTCTGCTCCTACTGCTTACCTGTCAGGTCTGTCTACTCACATTCAAACAGAAAACCTAAAGTATAACATAGAAGGCACAGATGTTTTAACATCACATGCAAGCTGTGTAATGACTGACTTCTGTTACTAAAGTTAGGTTTAGCAGAATTCCCAATTAACAAATGTAAATGTGGGACATAAAGTTGTGGAAATAGGAAGTGGATGAATCTGACAAGAAGCCCCTTGTCCTCAAAGAAATTGTACAAGGTGTAAACTGCAGGGAAGCTTGAGGCTTGTGTTGACCTGCAGTGTTGTAAATGGATGTGTTCATATTTTAGAGACCAGCTGTGGTAGAATCTGAAGCTTTATTTCCATTTCATTATTCTGTGTTTCACAGGCTAGATAATGTCTTACACTGAAGTCACAGAGTAGCTCCTGATCATACTAAATGTGTGGTTGTGCGGTGCCTCTGTTTTGTTTCTAGTGTTTAGACTGATGAGATTTTATCAGAAAACAACTATCCTGCACATTGAATTCCATCATTCCTTTAAGTTATTTTAAGGTATGATGTGATTAATTGCAACATTTTGATAGTTTTAATGAGCATTGAGCTGATATTGTTTCATACTGCAGTGCAAATATTAGAACTAATTTAATGCTTAGTTTTTCTAAAAGTGTGTTTTCTTTAATGCAGAGCTACAGTCACTGGTAGTGTGAGAGGTACAACAAGAGTAGTCATTCATGAATCCCATCATTTAATTTAATTTTGGGTACTGGAGGCAGGATCAGACTAAAGGCAATTTTAATTGCAATTGCAGGTGGGATACCAACCATGATAGAGGAAACATAATGCAGAACATTTGTGCTATATAACTAATAAACCATGTTTGAAAAAATGTCTGAAATTAATGCAGTTGTTTTGTTTTGTTTTGTTTTTTGGGGGGGGGGGGGGGGGGGGGATACAACCATATTTCAAAGGAAAACAATTATATAACACAAAGGTTTGCCGGAGGTAGGATGTGTGTTCTTTATTACAATAAAAAATGTGACCATCCCTGCCTTCACTTTCTGGGTTCATAATCTTGCAATCTGATTTATGAATTCTGACTTATGAAAAAGTAATTCATCACTTCCAACACATAAAATCTTCAGAGACTTGATCGATGCATAGCTGGATTTGATCTTTCAGACTTGGATTAATTTGATGACAACTGTTTGGTAATGAAGAGATTTCACAACCAAACTTTATTAGAGAGGGTGACTCAGAATTTAGTGACAACACAGAGAACACACACACAGGATCATTCAGCTGTAATGCAATAAATCCATTTCTTTAATTTAGAGAAGTTAAAAGAACTGTGTGTGACAAATAAAAAAAAAGAGTTAAGCACGTCTCTTTCCCATAGCTTCCAGTGTAGGTCCAGTTCAGCATGCTTCAGACCTGTGACTTTGTTAACGTCTCTCCCTGGCTTTGTCACTGTGTCTGTTTCTGACATTCATTCTCACACACACACACACACACACACACAGTGGGAAGCGTTGCTACAGCTGTGTCAGGACATAAAAGCCTGACAGGCCTGTGGAGTTCTTTAAACCACAAGGAGATGGAGACACACACCGGGCCCTCCACATTCAGCAGATGTAGCTTTAGTGTCAGCTGATTGACAATTTTTTTCTGTTGCTGTGTTTAGCTGCAGCTGAATGGACTGCTGTCCTTTCATTAGCCACTAATCTTTCATACTTGTTAGTTCTTGAGTAACTGAAAAGCTTTATTCAGCCTTTAATTTGAGCGGTTTTCAGATCGAGGCATTGCACAATGTGTCTGTGACATGAAGCAGACAGCGCTAGATTACCTGTGTTACCCGTTTGTACTACAGGAAACACTGTTTAGTTTATGCAAGTTGTGGTCCCTGTGTAGAACAGTCTGCAGACAGGACACATGATGCACTTGTTCTCATTTTTATACTTTTTGGACTAGTTCTTATATAGTGCTTTTCTACTCTGTCTGAGCACTCAAAGCACTTATACAATATGTTTACATTTACCCCATTCATACAAGCACTTCCATGATTAACTAAGCTAAGTGCTTTTATTAAGTATCTTGCCCAAGGATACGTTGGCATGCAGCCTGGAGTAGCCAGGAATCAAACCGCTGACCTTCCGATCAGTAGGTGAGCTGCTCTACCTCCTGAGCTACAGCCACCCCGTAATAAAATGTCAAAATGTTTTTGACACAAACATTTTTATAGACAGTTTGTTGGAGTCATATTACAGAGTCTGAAATGTGTTATCTATGTGATAATGCATTTCAGACACCAGTGCAGAGTAATGTCATGAATAGTTACATTCTAGAGATGTTAAACAACTAAAGTAATGCATTACTTTAAAATACAGGAGGAAGTAATGGGTTAAACAAGAAAAGACTCACATTAACGTCCTTACAGCTAATAAAAAGGCAGAAGGGAAGGTATACTGTGTTAAGTGTAAAAGAAGGTTGAGAGGACAGTCACTTAGTCAGTGTGTTGTATACAAAATGAAATATTGTGAAAAGTGCCTGACTTACCTCCACTTATCTATTTCTCTTTATTTCTTGCTTTTGTGGCAGTTTGACTCCAGATCCTCAGAAGTAATTCACATTTCCTTCGTTAATCAGCAGAAGTTCTTCATGTTTCTTCTCTTTCCTGCTCTCAGAATCACACTTACTTAAAGTTCACAAATGGTTCAGTTGTGACAATATGATGGTCTATGCAGCAGCAACAAAGCCTTCCTGTTGTAATTTCATATATATAATGCAGTCAAGTGATGAGTTCCAAACTCAGGGATCGTGCCTGCTCAGCAGACAGAATCTGTTTGTCTTCCTTTCATTACATGTGAGACACTTGGTGTTGCTTGGAGTAATTAAGCTGCAAGGCTTGGTAACGCCTCTTTCCCCTCCTCTTGACAGCAAAGAGATCATGCGGGCATGACACAAGCCCCTCCAAGCCCTTGGCCCCACCTAAACCCTTGTCCCCAGCAGCCCCACTGTCTTCCCTTTTTCCACTGCTTTCCTCCAGTCAGTGCGGAATTCCATTTGTGGGGAAGACTGGGAAAGCTGAGCAGCTGCATGTGCTGTAATCAAATCACAGGTCTGAAGCATGTTGATCTGGACCTACACTGAAAGCAATGGGAAAGAGAGGTGCTTACCTCTCATTTTTTTTCTCTGCTTTAACAACAAACATCAACAGATGTTTTATATGTGAGACTCGGGTGGTTTTGCAGGGGGTGGGGGGTGCTCATGGTAGTAGTCAACTTAGTGCTTAGAGTAAGTGGAGGAGAAATGATAAACTAATGTATTGTTATGTCGCAGGTGTATACTCTCCAACCTTCCCTCACAGCTCCCCCTCCACAAGTCTGCAGTGCATTTTATAATGTCCACAGTTATTTGAGATTACCTACTCATTTCACCACTAGTAGTGTTACACTGAAAGGGTCTCCAATTTGTTGATCAGTGGAACGGTATACCATATATAATGATAACATAATAATCATTGTGGTATTATGTATAATATATAAGGAGTTAGTCTTACTTGGGGATTTAGAATCACAGATATAGATGTATTTGTTTGGACTGTGGGAGAAAGCTCTTGCAGGCACAGGGAGTACACGCAAACGCCACACAGAGGCAACCACTAAACCACTGCAATACTGTTCAAAATTGTTTACAAAAAACTCCTTGAAGAGCTCCTTTAAAAATGGGGCATTCTGTCCTTATGCCTTTAAGACTCCTACATATTAAGGGTTATCTGTAAAATGAAGCAGTGACTGTCCATTCAAGCAATTTGCCTGGAGCAGAGGTGGAAGCATTTGGATACAGTTTGTTATGTTGTCATAGTAATTACTGGTTACATAACATCTTACAAATACTTTCAACAAATAGTCAGTGACTCAGTGAATTTGTTTTTAATTGGAAGACATGCTCACAAACTAAGCTTTTATCTACAAGTTAAAAAAAAAAAGAAAAAAGCACTGCCCTTTCCCTCAGAGGCTCCTGGCTGAGTTGGTCTTCTTTTCATTTGGACAAATTTGAGAAGATTTTGTTGACTGTGCTTTTTGTTGATTTCCAAACCTTTACAGTGAAAATCTTAGTGGTTTGATATTACAATTACATTTTCATATATGCTGGAACATGTTTCATTGTAACCTAAAATCATGTTTGACAAGGACACCAAAAACACCAAGAGGCTCTATGCTTCAATAGCAACATTGCTGCTAATTCAAACCTCTACAGGAAATATTATGCTATTGCTTTCATCCAGTGTTGAAATGGGCCTGAGAACAAATCCACATGCAGCAGAGTATAAAACATTCATTCTTTGTTTCTTCCTGTGTATAATCTGTACACAGGAAGAATCTTCCTGTGTACAAAGAGACATTCATCATACTGCTTGTAGTGGCTTTTGTGCATCATGCAGTCCTATACCTTTGCCCTTCCTGTGCTTTATAAAGACTGTGGTGGTCACGGGCTGAGACTTCACAAAGGAGTGCACAGTGAGCTACAAGTGCAAGGCAACAGGTAATCAGGAAAAAAGTAGCAGACCTTCATAAGCAGAAGAAAATGGATGGATGGATGGATGTTTTTTGTGTGTTTGAATCCTCCAGTGAGTGGTAGAAGCTTTGACTGGGCTTTGCTGTGAGACGGGAAACAAAGCTACACAGCCTTGCAGACTGAGCACAGCTGAAACACATTAAACTTGTGCATCTATCAGGATGACATCATTGGCAAATATTTGGTATAATTTCAGTTGTGTTATGCAGCTGTAATATTAAAGATGATACTGCCAGGACAGCTGATATCATGTACAGCCAGTGTATCTCAGTGGGGTTTGGGTGTAGCACTAAGAAAAACAAAAACACAGTGGAAGTGTTTTTAACCCAGGCTAAGAGAAGACTTTCAAGCAATACATTGTCATCTTTTGTGAATAGACTTGCATTTCTCATGTCCTTGAAAAAGTTGCTTCTTTTGTTTGTTTTTTCCATGCAACACTGATATTATGAGGTGAGAAGTCTCCAATATTGAGGCTTCACCCTGTTAGTTTGTTTCATCTTTACAGTAGCAGACAAAATGTTAAAACACTGTCTGAGGGGTTATTTCCACAACTAGATTCCATGATCCTCTTCCCTAATCAGTGGAGTCTTTCTGGTTGTACATGTTGGCAGTTGTGGAGTGTGCACACATCTTGTCAACTTGGCGTGTAATCGTTAATGATGAAGGTTCTCCGTGCACCATTTCAACTTCTGTTCTATAAATGTTTAAGGGTGAAGTCATTACTTTCCACACGTGTTTGGTGAAGCTGTTTTGTGTTGATGCTGTTTGGAAATGGCTGTCTACTTAAATGAATAGGTCCTTAAATTTGGTTAACAGCTTTTGTAATCATATCAATAGGTTGACATTGATTATTGCAATGCAAATGTAACTATACAAAAAAACCTGATCTGACTTACAGTAACACTAGGTTCTACGCTAAGGACACCCCAAGGGATTCAGCTGATTACCTTCTCTAAGTCCCACACACCCTCAAATATCCTTTAGAGGATGAAAAGTTGGTTCAGTATTCCACAACCAGGGAAAAAGCCACATTGTTCCTCCTGAATCTAAGGTTCAGCTCCTCTCCAGTACCCTGGCATAGCCCAGCTGCTCCACTTAAAAAGATCTATGCTGATGGTTTTAATGTGACTGAATGCTCATTAAATTAAGTTAAATATGACTACATTTTAAAAGGCACACATCCTATAGTTCTATACATGTAACATCATTCTGGAGCTCAGTGTGTTTTCTAGATTAGCAGTTAGCACAGGTGTTAGGTTAGCTGTTGCTGTCATAGATAATATGTTTGAATAATTAATGTCATACCCAAATGTTTTGAGTATACAGCAAAAATAAAGGGACTGGCTTTACTGATCCAATACATTTGAAGGGGAGTGTGTTATCATCTCTGGTTACTCTACTTTATGGCAAAATAACTCACACTATTTAATATAGCAGTATTTGATATAAGAGAGCTTTTTTATGTTTATATTTCTGCATCATAAAAAAGAAAAGTGCATTAAATGTCTCTCAGGAAGATTCCATAGAAGTGAGAAAAATCTTTAAGTTGAGCATCACCTCCATTAAACATTTTTAGGTGCATCCTTATTATTTTCCTAACTAAAAATCCTAATATCAACTCCTTCAGTCAGTTTTTTAATGCAATGTCATTGTCTTTGTTATTGATAAAATATTATCTGTTCAGTCACCTTTTTAGAAAATGTGAAAAAATAATGCATTATGCCAATTTGTAAGAATTTGGAAATTTTGTCAGCTAGGTGTTTGTACCCAACCATTTTCCACCAAACTAACTAACTAAATAAATCACTTTTATTACATAATACCATACATAATACAACATTCTATTACATAATAGAATGTTAAAACAGGAGACATCATTAGAGACAGACATGGCAATAATCTATGGGAGAATTCTGTGATTATAAGGATTGTGGTTGTTCCACCCTCCAAAGAATCAATCAACAACCAGTTATGCTGCTGTTATAGTACATATGCAGACTGGTTCATGATAATTTACACTGGCTGGTGGTTGGCATACGCACTCGTTCTCGTAGTAAAGTAAAGGTAAACGTAAGGGAACTTGATTTGTTTGACCCATTGTAACTAAAATGTGAAGTTATATGCTGTATATTTGGTGTTCTTGTGAAGTGTGTAGTCAGAGATGTTGATTATGTCACCACCCTGGATTGAGATGCTAATGAAGCGGTAATGTTGTATAACTTTGTGTATTCCCCTACCAGGAGAGCTTGCAGGGAGAAAGCTTTTTAAACTATATCTTAAAGTTACCAAAGCTTTAGAAGCCTTTTTATGGTAATAAGGCCGCACATATATGTAGTTTCTATATCCTCTAATGGTATGGCTCTTTCTCCAATCATTTAGATTGGGGTTTTTCAAAATAACTGCCCAGCTAAACTGTCTGCAAGCATTACCGAAATGGCCATTTATAGATGGACTGTGGTAAATCACACCAAGTGGGTAACCTTTTGATGGTTCTGTTTTAATATGGCTTGTGTTGTCATAAATAAAACACTTGCAGCATCAGTTTCCCCTTGATGCAGCTTATAGTAGGCTATTTCTTTCTTTTCCTTTCAAAAATGTTGATTGAATCTTCCTGAGAGACTTCAAATCTGTTTTGGCTTTCTTCAGATGAGTTAAAATGTCCTTGTTGCAAAACACACTAGAGGTCACCAACCTACAGTTAGAAATGAGTTTTTCCCAAACATGTTACATAATTTCTAAAGCAGTGATGTAATTTGTCTGAAAGCTAAGAAAGGCACACACAGAGACACACACACACGCACGCATCTACTTTTAGTGAAAAAAAATTGGAATGTTTTCATTAGTAATTTAGGAAAAATACATTCACTTAAAGTCTTTCCATCCTTTTTAGTAAATGATTTTTCCACATCTGCTTGATAACCACATCTCTCTGGTTAATTAAACTGAGTCAGTCTTGGTTTCCATGATTGCACAATGAAAAGAGGTTCCAGACTGTTACAGGGAGGTAAATGGAGTGAATTCAAAACTGCACAGTTAATTGTGTGTATTCATCATTTACAGATGAACATGCCAGAAGAAAAAAAAGATTTCAACCATCCGTGTATGGTTTAGCATTGAAAGTTCAACACACTCTTGCATGTGGGCTCTGGTTTGTCTTAAGCTGATATTCTGGTGGTTTGAGTGGCCAGCAAGACTTGAAAAGCACTGTATAAATGTCAGTTTATTCTTTTCTCTTCCCTATGGTATATCTACTCTGAGTTTGTGTCTGATTTAGATGTTGTTGGGGCACTCCACCAGCTGAGAATTACACATCATCAGCTGACTTATGTATGCAGCAGAATTTTACAACTATTTAGAAAAAAATAAAACAAACTGTTCACAAAATAACTCTACAGTCCTGCTAAAGACTTAATGTTATATTTCACATTTTCCACATGTTTAGTAAAAGTGATAATCTGCCTGAACACATACCTGCTTTCCCCAGTTCCTTCTTTGTATGTTGGCTGTCAGTTTGATAGCTGTGTGTCTCTGCAGTGTGAGCCCATGTGTACCGCATTGTCAGGATGACTCATGTGGCTTTGTTGGTAAGTAATCCCCTCGGAAACATGGAAAAGTCTGCTTTTGTTCCAGCACCACAGGTATTATAAAATGTCAAAGTTTTACAAACTTTTTTTTTTTTCGTTTTTTGGGTGGGGAGCAGGACATGATGCAATTATATAATAGTTATATATTATATACCTAGGTGTGCCTCATTGTACAGAGTTATTGCGTGAAATATGAAAACATGCCTGTATCTGTCATTGTGGTAGCTCACGGCTTCACTTTCTGTCCAGATAGTGGTGCAGAGGGATTATCTATGATAAAAATGTTGTCACCTCTTCACCACAGTTTCAAATGTGTCCGGTTTGCAGCCTGAGCCTGTTTGTAGTCTTGTAGCTTATGTTCAATTTCAGTGAATGCATGTGTTCTTCTCTTTTGATACTTGTGTTTTATGCTTGACTATAGAGATAATAATCTGACAAAGATAACAATTTGAATGTTTGGATTAACTCTAGGTATTATTCTAGCTCTTCTCTGAGCCCTTGGTATTTATTTTCTTGTGTTCTTTCTTCTTGATGTTGGCATCACTTGGTATTCCAACGTCCCTTACTACGGCTTTCTTCCTCTGCTTGTTCTCCACTACTAAATCTGGTCAGTTAGCCATTACCAGTTTGCATCTGGAAGTCCCACAGGATCGTAGCTCGGCCATTCTCTACCACCTGTGGGGGCGTATCACATTTTGAGCCCCCCCATATGAACAAGGTTAACAGTGTTTGTCAATGCTTCTATCCAACACATTTGTATTAATGATTTCCAAGGGAAATCCTGTGGCAGCTCCTGTAGATCTCTGAAACGCTCTCTCTCTTAGAAAGACTAAAAAGAAAAAATACAGAAAACACTCCTGCTGGGTATTGTCAGCATTAAAGCGTTCATTAAGTGATATATTCTTCTGCTGAAATGATTGGGTATGCTTTCATGTGAATCATTATTCCTGTCATTAGACAAGTTTAACTTGCTGTTTTGGGCTTCCTGCAGGGATCTACCTATTGGACATTATCTACATTGACTCAGCTTATCCTGCATCAGACAGCATCATAGAGACAGAGCAGAGGACCAACCAGATGAATAACCTTCTGAGAGTTATTTCCGACCTGCAGATGTCATGTAACTATGGTAAGAAAGAATTCAATTCAATTCAGTTCAATTCAATTCAGTTTATTTATATAGCGCCAAATCACAACAAACAGTCACCTCAAGGCACTTTGTATTGTGGGTAAAGACCCTACAAGAATACAGATAAAACCCAACAGTCAAAACGATCCCCTGTGAGCAGCACTTGGCCACAGTGGGAAGGAAAAACTCCTTTTTAACAGGAAGAAACCTCCAGCAGAACCAGGCTCAGGGAGGGGCAGTCATCTGCCGCAACCGGTTGGGCTGAGGGGAGAGAAAAGACATGCTGTGGAAGAGAGCCAGAGATTAATGACAATTAATGATTAAATGCAGAGTGGAGTCTAAACAAAGTAAATAAGGTGAATGAAAAGAAACAGTGCATTATGGGAACCCCCCAGCAGCCTAGGCCTATAGCAGCATAACTAAGGGATGGTTCAGGGTCACCTGATCCAGCCCTAACTATAAGCTTTATCATAAAGGAAAGTTTTAAGCCTAATCTTAAAAATAGAGACGGTGTCTGTCTCCCGAATCCAAGCTGGAAGCTTGTTCCACAGAAGAGGCGCCTGAAAGCTGAAGGCTCTGCCTCCCATTCTACTCTTAAATATCCTAGGAACCACAAGTAAGCCAGCAGTCTGAAAGCAAATTGCTCTATTGGGGTGATATGGGCCTATAAGGTCTTTGAGATAAGATGGGGCCTGATTATTCAAGACCTTGTATGTGAGGAGAAGGATTTTAAATTCTATTCTAGATTTAACAGGGAGCCAATGAAGAGAAGCTAATATGGGAGAAATCTGCTCTCTCTTTCTAGTCCAGGGCTCTTCAACTGGACTAGTCAAATATAGAAGTCATTAGCAGGACTCTGGAGAACTTGACTGCATACTGAGGAGGTAATTCAGCCATTTGATTCAGGTGTGTTGGATCAGGGACACATCTAAAACCTGCAGGACTCTAGTTGCAGCATTTTGGATCAGCTGAAGGCTTTTCAGGGAGCTTTTAGGACAGCCTGATAATAACGAATTACAATAGTCCACCCTAGAAGTAATAAATGCATGAATTAGCTTTTCAGCATCACTGTGAGAAAGGATGTTTCTAATTTTAGAAATATTGTGCAAATACAAAAAAAGCGGCCCTACATATTTGTTTAATATGTGCATTGAAGGACATATCCTGGTCAAAAATGTCTCCAAGATTTCTCACAGTGTTACTGGAGGCCAAAGTAATGCCATCCAGAGTAAGTATCTGGTTAGACACCATGTTTCTAAGATTTGTGGGGCCGAGAACAAGAATTTCAGTTTTATCTGAATTTAGAAGCAGGAAATTAGAGGTCATCCAGGCCTTTATGTCTTTAAGACATTCCTGCAGTTTAACTAATTGATGTGCGTCATCTGGCTTCATTGATAGGTAAAGCTGAGTATCATCTGCATAACAATGAAAATTGATGCAATGCTTTCTAATAATACTGCCTAAGGGAAGCATGTATAATGTAAATAGAATTGGTCCTAACACAGTGTGGAACTCCATAATTAACATAACTCCATAAATGACAGCATGTACATCTTTCAGTAGGAACAGTATAGAACCTGTTTCCTAGTCATCTATAGATCAGTGATCTGATGTCAGAGGAACAGTTGTACAGTGCTGTGAAGAAGCAGCTCTTCAGGGTCCTGGAGAAATGGAGAAAAAAAAATTATATAATATATAAATATTATATAATATTATATGATATTATATAAATATTATATAATATATATATATATATATATATATATATATATATATATATATATATATATATATATATATATATATATATATAAAATGTGTTGGTGTGTGTATGTATGTGTATAAAACAAGTAGCCAGGAGAATAAACCAGATGTTCTCCACTGAACCATCCGAGGTGTACTTTCTGTGGCAGGGGAGCAATATCAGAACAGCACCCCCACCACTAAGGCTGGAAATGGAGCAATACTGGAAGAGCAAATTGGAGAAGGATGCAACACACAATACCAATGCTCAGTGGTTAGTGGATCTAAGAGCTGACCACAGCAACCTCCCTGAACAGACTCCTGTAACAATCACAGTGGCAGACATTCAAGAAAAAGTCTCACGTATGAAGAGCTGGACATCACCGGGCCCTGTTATGGGGTAAACTGTGCCACCCTGTGGTGGCTTGGGGGTATTTGAAAAAAACGTACCTAAGAAAGTGCAGCCCCGTTGTTGTATGGGTTTTTGCCGTGTTGCAGCGTTCATTAAACAGCTATGCCGATGCTCACTTTCTGGTTCTCTGTGCTTAGCATTATGCACACAACAGGCCCTGCCATGATCCACACCTACTGGCTGAAGAAGCTAACTGCACTCCATGATCGCCTGGCAGCACAAATGAACCAGCTGCTATGGGCTAAGATACACCCAGAATGGCTGGCTGAAGGCCGGACAGTCCTGATCCCCAAGGATCCCCTGAAGGGACCGGACAATTCAACCACCGGCCAATAACCTGCCTCAGTACAACATGGAAACTCCTGTCAGGAATCATAGCAGCTAAGATGAGCAGACACACGGCACAATACATGAGCGGGGCCCAAAAAGGAATTAGCAAAGATACCAGGGAGCAAAACTCCAGCTACTGGTAGATAGAGCAGTCACTCGAGACTGTAAGACTAGACTGACCAACATGTGCATCGCCTGGATTGATTACAAGAAAGCCTATGACTCAGTGTCGCACACATGAATCCTGGAATGCCTAGAACTGTACAAGAACAACAGGACCCTAAGAGCCTTCATCAAGAACTCAATGGGAAAGTGGAGAACAAGACTAGAGACCACCTACGAAATGGAGCAACCATCAGCCATCTCCTTTACATGGATGACATCAAGCTGTATGTCAGGAGTGAATGAGATATTGATTCACAGATCCACACCACCAGGATCTACAGCAATGACATGGGAATGTCATTCGGACTGGAAACGTGTAGTTGTAACAGTAGTGGTAACAAAGTGAGGGAAGCTAGTCAGAACTGAGGGGATTGCACTACCAGAAGGCAGAATTGCAGACATTGAGGACAGCTACAAGTAGAGTGGATTGCAAAAGTATTCATACCCCTTGAACTTTTCCATATTTATCACATTACAACCACAAACATAAACATATTTCACTGGAATTTAATGTGAAAGAACAACACAAAGTGGTATACAATTGTGAAGTGGAAGGAAAATTATACATGATTCAAAACATTTTTTACAAATAAACTGAAAAGTATGGTGTGCAAAAGTATTCAGCCCCCTTTTCTCTGAGTGTAACCAATTGCATTCAGAAGTTGTCTGATGACTGCTAATGACTAAAAAGAGTCCACCTTTGTGTAATCTAATCGCAGTACAAATACAACTGCTCCGTGAATGTCTCAGAGGTTGGTTAAGAGAATATTAGGGAGTAAACAGCATCATGAAGTCCAAAGAACACACCAGACAGGTCAGGAATAAGGTTGTGGAGAAGTTTAAAGCAGGCTTAGGCTATAAAAAGATTTACCAAGCTTTGAACATCTCACAGAGCACTGTTCAATCCATTATCTGGAAATGGAAAGAGTATGGCACAACTGTAAATCTACCAAGACAAGGCCGTCCACCTAAACTTACAGGCCGAACAAGGAGAGCACTGATCAGAGATGCAGCCAAGAGGCCCACGGTGACTCTGGACCAAATGCAGAGATCCACAGCTCAGGTGGGGGAATCTGTCCACAGGACAGCTATTAGTTGTGCACTGCACAAATGTGGTCTTTATGGAAGAGAGGCAAGAAGAAAGCCATTGTTAAAAAAAACAAAACAAAACATAAAAAGTCCCATTTGCAGTTTGCCAGAAGCCATGTTGGGGACACAGCAAACATGTGGAACAAGGTGCTTTGGTCAGATGAGACCAAAATTGAACTTTTGGGCCAAAATGCAAAACACTATGTGTGGCGGAGAATTTACACTGCACATCACTCTGAACACACCATCCCCACTGTCAAATATGGTGGTGGCAGCATCATGCTCTGGGGCTGCTTCTCTTCAGCAGGGACAGGGAAGTTGGTCAGAGTTGATGGGAAGATGGATGGAGCCAAATACAGGCCAATCTTGGAAGAAAATCTGTTGGAGTCTGCAAAAGACTTGAGACTGGGGCGGAGGTTCACCTTCCAGCAGGACAATGACGCTACACATAAAGCCAGGGCTACAGTGGAATGGTTTAAAACCAAACATATTCATGTGTTAGAAAGGCCCAGTCAAAGTCCAGACCTAAACCCAATCGAGAATTTGTGGCAAGATCTGAAAACTGCTGTTCACAAACGCTCTCCATCTAATCTGACTGAGCTTGAGCTGTTTTGCAAAGAAGAATGGGCAAAAATTTCAGTCACTAGATGTGCAAAGCTGGTGGAGACATACCCTAAAAGACTTGCAGCTGTAATTGCAGCAAAAGGTGGTTCCACAAAGTATTGACTAAGGGGAGCTGAATACTTTTGTACGCTGCCCTTTTCAGTTTTTTATTTGTAAAAGTTTTGAATCATGTATAATTTTCTTTCCACTTCACAATTGTATACCACTTTGTGTTGGTCTTTCACATTAAATTCCAGTGAAATATATTTATGTTTGTGGTTGTAATGTGACAGAATATGGAAAAGTTCAAGGGGTATGAATACTTTGCAAGCCACTGTACCTTGGAATCCCACAGACAAATGGGAAACACGAAGAGGCCACTGGGAAAGCTGCAACCGCCAAGTACCTGCAGAGTCAGCTGAATGGGAAGAGGAAGATCTGGGCAATCAACACCTACGCCCTTCCAGTTGCCAGATATCCTGCTGGGATAGTAAGCTGGCCAAAGGAGGAAATGGAAGCCACTGATATCAAGACAGTAAAGCTGCTTATCATACATGGAGGGTTTCACTCCAAATCCAGCACCCTGAGACACAACCTGAGACCGATGATGGCCGTATCATCTGAGAACTTCTGTAGGTGGCAATGACCTGAGTTGTACAGTACCTGAAGTCTGAAGTGTACAGACTGAACAGAAAGGGTGAGAAGACTGTGCCCTGCGGTGCCCCCGTGCTATAGCCTACCATATCAGGCACACAGTCATGGATCCTCACATACTGTGGTCTGTTTTGGAACTCAGGACAAATTTCATCCATCCCAGGAGCCCTGCCACCACCTCAGTGACCTAACCCGCCATCACAGTCAACCAAACTTGTCTGGGATTTTAAGTTACCTTTTAGTATTTGTTACTACAGTGCTTTTGTTTTTCTGTCTTTTTTTGTCATAAACTGGGGAAATAGAGGACTCACTGGGCACACACACACACACACACACACACACACACACACACACACACACACACACACACACACACACACACACAGGAATCCACCTGTTCTGTTGTTGTTTTTAAAAGTGCTTTATAAATAACCTGGTATGGTATGCTACTATTTAAGGTTTTGCAAAAAGAGCAAATCATTGAACAAACAGGTGATTCACTGTGATGCATTTGTTTGAGAGAAGGCATTTTGTGTTTTATCTTTTCTGCTCTAAGTAATAAGCTTGGCTTGCTGGATCTAAATTTTAATTTTGGATCCCATGATTAAAAAAAAAGTTTTAGACCCTTATTTCAATCAGCTATTTTGAAAGAAAGTTAAAGGTTGTTAATGATTGCTGCATTCCACTTAATCTGGATCTTGGTATTGTGAATTCACTGTTGTGGATTACTGAGAGACTTGAGCCTGGGATGTGCGTGAATATGTCCTGCACACGGGGCTGGACTGGTGATCTGGCGTACCGGGCATTTGCGCGGTGGACCGACAGTCCTCAGGGGCCAATGCTATTGCATTTTTTTTTTCTTCCCTTTTTTTCTAAGAGACCAGCCCACAATTTAGAGGGGGCGGCCCATTGGCCCATCTTTAATATAGACAGTGGACTGAACCAATCAGGATATAGGACGAAAGCAGCCCCACCATTTCTCTGAGTGGTGCCCGTAACTCCCGCTAGTAGTTTCAGTGTTGAGCTCGTGTGTTAAAGGAGAGGCAATATGGAGAAACTGAAGCAGCAGAAAGGGGGTGCAGAGAAGTTACGTGGGAAGAAATTGAAGAGTGTCACTGTAGATGCTACAAAATGTGTAAAGATCACAGACATGTTCGCTGCTGTAGCCTCCACGTCCTCTGTAACAGCAATGCAACAGCAGGCTGTAGGCAGAGCCGGCCCGAGGCGTAGGCGACATATGTGGCTGCATATGGCCCTCTGACCACCCACATTTGTCATGAAACTTTTTTGGTTTGTTTTAATTTTTTACATATGCCAATTTCCTAAAAGAAAGAAAAGACTATTCTAACTATCCAGATTTGTACACTTGTAACAACACTAATTTAATGAGTAGGCTACACTCTAATATTTCTGTCTCAGACTGATGCTGAAAAGCTAATTCATGCATTTATTATTTCTAGGTTGGACTATTGTAATTTGTTATTATCAGGCTGGCCTAAAAGCTCCCTGAAAAGCCTTCAGCTGATCCAAAATGCTGCAGCTAGAGTACTGACAGGGACTAGAAAGCGTATGTCTCACATATTGGCTTCTCTTCATTGACTCATAGTACCGTATAACCCCAATAGAGCGCTTCGTTCTCAGACTGCTGGGTTACTTGTGGTTCCTAGGATAGTTAAGAGTAGAACGGGAGGTAGAGCCTTCAGCTTTCAGGCCCCACTTCTGTGAAACCAGCTCCCAGCTTGGATTCAGGAGACAGACACACTTTAACCCTCCAGCATTAATAACGGTTAAATTCAGGGGACAATGAAATGGTATGAAGAGGGCCCCAAATCAAATCTTGCTTAGGGCCTCTTCAAGGCTTGGGCCGACTCTGCTATAGCTGAAAAAAGCACCAGTGGACAGGGAGAGAAGCAGCCAGAGATGCAAGGGAAACCGAGGGACAGAGTGAGCGAGAAAGTGTAGTACGTAAGCAGGTAGTAACATTAGGATAATACAGGGATTTTGAGGTGATGGAGGTAACGTTAGCTCTATTACATGAGAATGATGAGCAATGGCGATTGATTAGTATCAATATTTATTGGTATTTGCATACTTCCCAAAATCTGGCAGCCATGGCACCTTAACCTGATAAAATAGCAAGCAGTCAAGGCCGAGAAGTGTTGTATGAGCAGCAAGTGTCCGTTTTAGGCTACATCATAGCATTTTAGATATTTAGGTTAAAGATGTGTTGAAAGGCTTCATAGAAGTTTGAATTTGTAGCCTCTATGCTGGTTAAACATGTTTTAAAAAGCACTCAAACAAGTGAAATAACAGATTTTTAAAAAGCTAAATGATAAGTAAAAGCTTTGCAATTTAAGCATTACTAAAGTAAGTGTAAAAGTATTATTAGCAAAAGGTATGCCCACAAAGAATAAGAGTAAGACATAGTTGCGGCCGGTCTAAGCCAAAAATGCCAGGGCCGATTTTTTTGTCCCAGTCCAGCCCTGCCTGCACATGGACTCTGCACTTGAGCTTCTACAGATGGGGGTCAGTGAATGAGAATATTTTCCCATTTGCTCAGATGGGGAAAAAAAAACCCAAAATAAATATTACAAAGGTGCACGTTACCCATCATGGATAATCCTGACCACCCACTTACACCACGTACTGCACAGTCAGAAGAGTACCTTCCCTAACAAACTGATTTAGCAACAAGGACACATATAGGTAATATTTCATACCACATCCTGTCAAATGCTATAATCTATCTACCTGGCAGAGAGACATTTGTATAAGTAACTTTATTTAAAGCCAGTCCTCTGTCAAGAGTAGTGTCAGGTTGAAGGTAATTTGTTTTCAATTATGTTGTTTTTTTGGTTTTTATTTCTTCCCCATTAGATCACTTGGTGACCCTGCCGCATGTCCAGAAGTATTTATTGTCAGTTCGCTACATTGAGGAACTCCAGAAGTTTGTAGAGGATGATAATTTCAAGTAAGTGTTTTCTCTGTGGAAGGTATGGGAATATCAGACCATTAAAAATGTATGTTAGAATTTATTAGACAAATAGGAAACTTTTCACTTTTGTCTTGTTAGGCACCATTTTTCTGACTTATTCCTGGGTAATACATATGATTTGTGCATTGTTTGTTGGCTTTAATGTTGCTGCCATTGGTCGTGGTATGTGACCTATCACGGGTGACTTAAAATGGTGCCGCTCTGTGTTTCATTGTCTGATGAAGCGCAGGTGTGCTCAAAACGTCATATATTATTAGATGCAATAAATAAGAAAATTGGAGTTATGCAGTGTGCTGTTAATTCTTTTTTTTATGGTTTTATGGATTTCATTGGCTCTGTACCTGCCACACATTGTGGCGAGGATTTTTTTCCTGTTTTTGACTGATGCTTTACACAGCACTCCTGGGACTCCACCACAACCCTTATCACGCCAGTCATTTCAGGAGAGCATGAGGGTGTATTATTATGACCTGTACAACTACAGCCATGAAGGATCTCTCTGGGACTCTTTTTTATAATTTAAAGAATTTACAGAGGATGAGTTATGTTAAAGGACGGCACAACCAAGCTTAGCCAACCAGGAGCAAAAATTAATCTACAGAAACTACAAGAAAGCTGTTACTGATTGCTTATGAGTGAAAAGAATTCCTTGGGGTCTACGACTCACGAAAACTCCAATATTATGTAAAGAAAATTAAGCGTTTGTCAAAAAGTGGTGTGAAATACTCAACAAATGCTCATTTGATTTGATGGCTACAATTGCTACATACAGGGAACACAAACAGAGTTAAAAAAAAAAAAAGAAATCATGATTGTGAAATAGGGAAGATTTAATTGATACACCAGAGATTATGTATTCAAATGGGTACAAAAAGAAGAGGCTACACATAGTCATACATCACATAAATCACAGAGGAGATGGGGTCATTCTCAGTTAAGACTCTCAGCATCACCTCCATCATTTTACTGGGACTCTGGGAAAGAAATTCCTCTATTGACACACATTATAGATTAGTAGAAAGAGATATTTCATATCTGCTGAACCATAAAAGACAATGGAAAATAAGACACAACCTCACCAAGGTGCAAAAAAACTGCACTGGAAACTTTGTGAAATGATAATTCCATCATAATCCAAAATGCAGATAAAGTTGGAGCTGTAGTAATTTTGGATAGAAGCCTATAAGCAAGATGTTTTTTTTTCACAAGTGACTACAAGGAAATCCTACTGCAGAACTAAGAACTAAAATACATGGACATCTCAAAGATCTGTTAATGAGAGGACAAGTCACTAAAGAAGAACATTGCTTTATGACAGTGAATTTTCCCAACTACACCAATATTTTACATTTTGCCTAAAATACATAAAGAATATTGTGACATTCTTCCAGACAGACCCATTATGGCCAAGGTTATAACTACAGTTTGGTCCCTCACTGAAAAAAACAGCCTTGTGCACTTTTTCTACCATCCTACATTAAAGACTCCAAACTAATTTAAACTCTCTAAGTCAGTTTGAATGATTTTTTTTTTAGTTACTGTGGATATTGAGTCCCTGTACACCAATGTTTGCATACATGGTGGACTGCAGGCTCTTGAGTTTTTTTCTGCAAGCACAGCAACAGAATTCAGCTACCACTGGCTCACCCAGTATAACTTGTATTGTAGAACTGGCTGAATTAGTACCAACCACCAACTCTTTTATGTTTGACAAAGACTTTTTCATACAGGTTTCAGGTGTTAGTATGGGCTTTAAGATGTCTCCTAGTTTTGTCTCCTTGTATGTCATGAAGTTGTACTGAATCTTGCAAGAAATGCATAATACCAGAATATTTCCACCTATAAAAGGTATGTAGATGACATTTTCTTTATTTGTACCTCTACTGAAGAACAACTTAAGAAGTTCTACTCAATTATGAACACTCACAATGGACATTTAAAATTCACATTGGCTTATGATCCTGTAGAAATGCAAGAAGGACAACTTATGTACCACTCTGTACAGAAAATCTACATATAGAAATTCACTTATAAATAGATGTTCACATCATCCCACACCTAGGGACATAGATCGACCTGTAAATTTACAGCTTCACTTTTACGCTCAGCCCTGTCTTCACTATAACGTAGCAGTGCAGCGTCCACATCACCGTCCAGCCGCAGGCCCAATCCATCTGTCAATTTTTCAACCAACAAGAATTCTGCATTACCTTGTATTCTCGTCAGTATTACAAGCTGAGAACCATTCACCTGTACTTTTTATTTTGAAAAACTGGCACTTTTTGTTGTAGGATATCTGTGATTGGACCTGGTTTCAGAACTTTTCTAAATGGCAAGAAGAAAGATGAAGGAAAAGTGGTACAGACCTGGACATGTTACTGTGAAGGAGCATTTCTGTGGCCTGGATATTTAACTGATAGCTGTTGGCTTATGTCCATATTATTTAGCAAGAAAATTCTCATCTGTTTTTGTTGCTGTTCACAATCAACCCTCTGCCAATCATTCAACTGCAGAATACTTGCTAACCCAGTATTCAAGTGCTTTTATGGTTATTAATGGGGATTTGAACCTCATCCCACTGAATAAAACTTTAGCAACTATTCAACAGTATGTCAATTATTCCACTGGAGAAAAAAAAAGAGCGGTAGATCTGCTGTGTGCAAATGCTGATGATGCTCCTACATAAAGGTCCAAGCACTTCTCACTGTATTCCACATTTATCTTATGTTTAGATGTTTTGTCCTTGGGATGAACCATAATAAATATGTTTGGAGAAAATTCTCCAAACATATTTATTATATATTCATTTTATTATTTATATATATTTTAAGGTTTTATAAACCCTTCCCACACTCCTGTAAACCTTTTCCACTCTCTTACTACAACTTGAATGATGAAGATGTTGCTTTGTTGTTGCTGTTTACAATCAACCATCCGCCAATCATTCCACTGCAGAATACAGCTCTCAGGGGCCGCTGGCTCTGGTTCAGTCTCTGGCTAGGACTTTGGATGACATCGCTGGGTGCCCGGCTTCTCCAAGAAGAGAGAGCTTGTGGAACTGGGGCAGTGGATGCCTCCGACAGGCCAGACGGCGGCATCGAAGGAGAATATCTGAGGGCAGTGGAGAGATTAAATCCCAGAGACTGGGCAAATGAGTGGAGTCAGGCTGTCCTCAGGTGGAGGACAGAGTTTCTGCCACTGAGAGCCATGTTTCCCTCCTTTCGGAGACAGGGGCGAGTGAAGAGCTGAGCTGCAGTGGTGAGGAACTCACTAACCGTGGAACTGGAGAGGAGGTGTCCAATGAGAGACAGAGGACACCCATTTTTATAGCTGTGGGCTTGAGCTGGAAAGTGACAACAGCATGACTGCAGAGGTGAAGCTTGTATTTATAACTGTGGGCTTGAGCTGGAAAGTGACAGCACAACTACAGAGGTGAAGCTTGCATGCTGGGTTGTTGCTGTTGCTGCTGCTGTGGCTTGGGTGTGGGGCAGTTGTGGTGATGATGGTGATTGCAGTGACTGAACAAAGTGTTTTACCCCAACTCGGCATTAACTCCATGTACTGAGGCCAAGAGTGAGCCAAGTTGCAGAAGGTTTTTTTGTCGATATTTCTCTTTTTTTTCTTTTTTTTTTTCCCTGCACAGATTGCCAACAGCCACTGTCCTTGGAAAATGAGGGTTTGAAACTCTCAAAAGCTGTGTTGGCTGGGGCCATTGTGGTCAGTCTGCTGTCACAGTAAGGAAGTGAGGGACTCAAATGCAGGACACAGAGGCAGGCAGACATGGGTAAACTAAAAGCAAGTCTTTTTTTAGCTGATGACATTAATTCAAAATGCGAATGGAAGATACAAAGGGATACTGAAAACCATTTGAAATATAAACGGAATCACAGAAGCCAGGGAATGTGGGAACCAGGAAACGCAGGAGCTAGGGAACCTAGGAACAGGAGACAGCAGGAGAAACACATGGCACAAACACACAGGTTAAATCAAATAGAACGAGACAAGGAAGTAAAGCTAAATACAAAACAGGAGAGAAAAAAGACCAACAAAGTAAAACAGAACACAACTGAACATGGAGTCAGGAATGCAGACTTGATGCAACACAGGAAGACGGATACACTGAGGAAACACAGAAACATGAATAATATGAACACAAGAGGCTCAACACAAGTGGGAGGAACACAGGGGGAGAACTAAACTTTAAAGTCACTAGAACTAAGAACTAACTAAGTATAGTAGATAGTGTGCGGGCAAAGACAAGGCAAACCCTATTTTGGATTACAAGGATTGTGTTTTTATTTTTTTTTTTTAAATCCAGGAATAGTTTTACTGCTTTGGAAAAGTGTCTAAGATCACTGTCATGCTGAAAAATGAAATGTTAAAATGGACTGATACTTACATACAATTAAGATTGTGCAAAGCAAGAATTGTGCAAAATTTCAAAGAAGGTCCCTGGTCACAGTTTGTTTAGTGTTCTCACAACCTGTAGGAAGAAGCTGTTGAAAAGTCGGCTGGATCTATAGCTGATGCTCCTGAATCATCTCCCAGATGGTAAACAGGGAGAACAGGATATGAGATGGGTGGTAAGTCTTTTAGGACATCTGACACCCTGTGGATGCAGCGCTTCCTGTAGATGTCCAGCAGCGAGGGGAGGGGGCACCTATGATCCTTCTGGTCATCTTTACTAACCTGTTCAACTGATGTGATGCAAACCAGGAGGTGAGGCTCTCAATGGTGCCCCTATAGAGGGTGATCAACTGGATGGTGTGAAGACCAGCGTTCCCGAGGCTCCTAAGTGGATGGAGCCACTTTTGGACCTTCTTGATGATGGCTGCAGTATGTCGGTCGTGGTCTGGGTCTTCCCTTGTTCTCCTTCCCCAACAGAGGGGATTCCAACTTAGGCTGGGTGTAGATATGAGTAAAACCAGAATTTCCAATAAAGCCACTGGAGATGAGCAGGATTCATTTCAAGGATCTATTACACACAGAATTAAACAGACCAAGAAAGCAGTTAAGCGCCTCCCGGGAGTGTAGCCTTAAGCAGTTAGCATAGCAAGCAAAGACAAAGGGAAGAAGCTCCTGGGCCGCTCCCCATCCACTTGCAGGACTTTCTCCACCCCCTCCTTTGTCCCTAGCTAATTTGCATAGGTTTCATTCCATGAAACCTGAACCCCCAACTACCCCAATCATCTTTTGGCTCTATTCCACCCACTCGTCAATCACGTGCTTAAGGCGCACACATCACCGGGGTACCTCTTGGCTTATGACAGTTCTAGCAGATGTCACAATGATGAATCTTCTCTCAGTTAAAACCTCAGCTAATAAAACACCTCTTGGACCATCCTCACTAATTCATGTTGCACAAACACAATGATTTGCAGAACTCCATTTTTGGGACCTGCTTGTCTTAAAGATTCCTAAAATACAACATGTGGTGACAAAGTCATATGAACCAGAGATGTGCCTGCATCCCACCAAGGCCTTAAACATATATGAGTAACAGATATAACAGGCCTCAGCTTTATCCTACTAATCTAAGCATACAGTGTTCATTAATCTAGCGTGTGTGACTAATACATTTTTAATAAGTGATATATAAAATAGTAATAGTAAATATCATTATCAAAGTGTTAAAAATTCCCAACAAGTATTGGTGGTGAAGGTCAAGTCCTCTGCCAGGTGGACTCCAAGAAACTTGACACTGCTGACCCTCTCAAACCCACTGACGGTCAGGGGACTGTAGGCCTGAAATCCATCACCATGTCCTTTGTTTTTCTATGTTAAGGAATATGTTTTGGGACCTGCACCACGGCGTCAACTGCTCCACCTCCATTCTGTATGTGGCCTTATTGTTATTCTTAATGAGGCCCACCAAAGACATGTTTCTTGCATACTTGATAATGTGGTTGATGGCATGGGTGGCAGTGCAGTCGTGGTTAAGCAGGCTGAACAGGTTGACTTCATGAGGCAGGGTGGGGTCGTTGAAGCATATCTGTGTAGGGCAAGGCTTTGCAGTCAGTCAGAGAGTGGGAGCCTTCCTACAGCCTCCAGGTATCCCCTGTGTTAGTGAAGTGGCTGTGAAGTCTCTGAACACAGCGCCTCTTTGCCTCCCTAATGCCACATGACAGGTTCCTGCTAGTCTCTGCATCTTCCAACATAAATACTGTGTTTCTGACTCTCATCAGTGCATGCAGTTCAGCACACATCCAGGGTTTGTCGGTATTGTGCAAGCGACCAGCTAGCTGCTTCAAAGTAGTGCTCAGTGAGTGAATTGCTTCTAGCATGTACACAGATTTAATCTTAAGCGTTTCACTTTCTGGTTAAATAATTAAAAAAAAAAACTGTACACTCAGTTGGCAGTTTCTTCTGTGCCTCCCATTACAATCCTTGCAATAAATCCTTCCCTCATGGAGGATTGAATGTTCAATATTGATGAAAACTGATTTTAAAGCTGCATTGGTTTAACTTCATAGTGATTTTAAAAGCTGATATAAATTCTAGTTCAGTGCTGTTTCTTTTTTCGTCCATCCCATTTATAATGTCATATTATACCAAATAACAAGAACACCTCCAAAAAGGTCATTGTTAAATCTAGCTTGAATCTATCATACATTTTTTTAGATAGATGCAGTGGTTAAAATATAAGCCCTTAGACATGAGGTATAAAAGAAAGTGTGAGTGAAGTGGCTCCTGTTTAGAAGTAACAGACACCCTGTTACAGCCTAGCGCTGTCTTGAAACAAGAATTTAACAGTTTTCATCTCCAGCAGATGATGAAAATAGTGTGACATCTCCTTACGACGTGGAGTAATGTTCAGTTAGACAAGCTGGTTCAGATTTGTCTTTAATTTATTTTGTAAATAAATTGAATAATGGTAAAGATCTGAAACTGCCTTTTTGATCTTTTCCCTTTTACATTAATCATTGACAGTTGCTACCATCAGCTGATCACACAGTAACACTGAACTGGTTTGTCTGATGGAAACATTTGTGTTACAGGCTGTCTCTAAAGATTGAACCTGGCAACAGTTCCCCTCGCATTGCTTCTTCTAAAGAAGACCTGGCAGGTGAGTCACACATAGCAGAATTGCAGATGCAGTAGCCCTCCAGATTTCTTCCACTTCCCCAAGTGTTACTCAAAGCAAAGCATTGGCTTTTTCTCTAAAATACTGCAAGATTATGACCTTACAGCGTTCATGCAAAGTATATGTGAAGTACAGTATGAAAGGCCAAAGGTTTATCTCCACCAAAACAATATGGGTGTATTTAAAAAAAAAAAACAGTGATGCACTGTGGTGGAGCAAATCATGCATATACACACACACACACACACACACACACACTTTACCCTTGCAGTTCCCAGTTACTGCTATTGTTCATATGTCCATCAGTATTCCTCTTCTGTTTTGTTTGAGAAATCAGATCTTCATTTTTACAGTACCTTGTGGTGGCTTAAACTCTACATAGAAACTACAGAATGAGTTAAATGATACACTCCAAAACAACTGCAACATACAAGTGTTTGTGTCATATTCACGACTCCTGATGAGTGCAGGAGACAGAGCAGTCTATGTGTATGTTTTATCCTACTGTTTACATGAGACAATGTTATGGTGTGATAGCCTCCAGTGTGTTTTATGCACCTGCCACCTCTCACACCATGCATGCACTCAGCAGTGAATTAAAAATGTAGTTTGGTTAGAAATCTTATGACTATAAGCCTCTTTAAGTCGAAGTTATGATGAGCCAGCACTAGGTGTTTAATATGTAATGGTTTTAAAATTAATCATAACATGTAAATGTAAGTCAAAAAATACAAATTTGACTTGCTCATTATCTTTTAAAGCTGATAGGTGGTAAGAAGTAGTTAGTCTTGTACACACTACCTAACACTAGATAAAAAGCCCACAGAACAAATGTAATAAAATGCAACTATAAACATAAAATGAATGAATCAGACTAAAGTAAACACATAAAATAGAAAAATGTACAATACATGTAACCTAAACACAAATAAAAGAAATCAAAACAACAATCAGTAAATTCTTAAATTCAAGTAATGCTGGATAAGATAGGCTAAAGGAGCCAAAAAATAATAGATTTAACTATGTAAAAAATACAGTTCAAATTCAGTAAGGTCTTTAGAACAACTCATTTTTCACAAATATTTCTAAAGGCAGACTGTACGACTAGGTGCTTGATTTTTCTATACTTGTGGCAATGGGACTGAAAGACACACATTCAAAGATTGTGTGGCAAATACTTTGTTTTCTGGTCATTTGAGAGTTGCTTTGAGGCTCTGATGTTGCCACTCTTCAGAGAAGATGCAAAGAGGAGAAACACTTGCAATTGACTGTCTTAACCCTTCCTCATAATGGGATTCCCCTATGTATGTAGGTCAAGGGTTAGTGAGCTCAAAACACATTTTGTGTTCCAATAATTAGTGCTAAAGGTATTCAAATCAATAAAATGACAAGGGTGCCCAAATTTATGCACCTGCCTAATTTTGTTTAAAAAATTATTGCACACTTTCTGTAAATCCTGTAAACTTCATTTCACTTCTCAAATATCACTGTGTTTGTCTGTTATATGATATATTTAACTGAAATTGCTGATCCAAACAACCAATGATTCATAAAGGAAAATCATGAAAATTATCAGGGGTGCCCAAACTTTTGCATAACACTGTAGTGAACTCAGCTATGTGTCAGCTCAAAATTTGAAGACCATAATCACTGACGGTTATTCACAATTGTAGTTTTGTAATTACTGGCTCCACATGTGGTTATGACACAGCAAGTTTTAAGATAGTAAAGTCAAAATTATGCAAAATTGTGAGACGTGGTGCTTTTTTTTTTTTAATTTTACTTTGGCCAGTACAGTGTACCTGATTGCTCTCAGAGAAATGTGTATTACCTGTATGTGCTTCTCATACACTTGCTGGTAGAGCATATGGCCATATACACACAAATCACTGGAGATCATAAATAATGAGGAATGTAGGGTTTCTGATTCAAAGACTGGGTGTGACGCTAGAGGGTTAACCAGTTCCCTTGAGATGGAGTCAGTTGAATATGTCCCTTCTCAATGTGTACATGTTTGCCATTACATACAGTCTAAGCCAAAAGTCACTGGTTGCTCCGTTGTTGATGGTTTTCATAATCTTTTGTATGATAGTATTCTACTTTTGTTTGTATTTAGTTTTGCTTGGACAGATCTGTCATCCAGGCATTCAAAACTAACACAAACATTTAGGGAATAAGCAAAAAATCTTGCTTGATGTTCGCAGTGATATAGTCTTTGTTTACAGACAAACTCACCTTGTTTACACCGAACTGGCAGTGAATTGTTTACTTGAGCCTGTTTCAGCAGCTGACTCAAATGTCTCGTGCAACTTAACAATAGAGCTCATGGCACTCTAACAGCAGAACATGCCGCTATTAATCTTTTTCCATAGAGTCATGTCCCATGGCTGGCCAGCAACATGGCTTGATTTGTTTGTTGTTGTCGCTATCGTAACTGCCACCCCCCCACCCCCACCCCCACCCCCAAATATACTTGTTTCACACAATTTTGTATAATTTCTTAATGATTTGGTGGAATTTTTCTCTGTAGAAGAGTAGAGAGTTATTACTTGTCATTGAACTGAGGGGAGGGGGTGAAAGGGAGGTTTCAACTTTAGTGCACTGTAATAAAAGAATTTTTCTGTGGCTACACCGTAATGTCCTGCAGTTACAGGATGTCAGCGAATCATTTAGGAAGGAAGCATGTGTCTCAGATTTTAAATGGAAATGTTTGGCTGTTGCCTTGGCATGAAGTTATGTTTCCATCACTAAGAGTATTTACTCAATTTGTAGTTATCATTAAAAGATTCTTTTTTTCCTTAGACATATTTTCTTCATCACTATGACAAATCAGCTAATCTTTGTGATCTGTTTTGATTACATCATCATGAGGTGTTACGAACATGTTCTGTACCTCCTTAGAAGGTCTTTAAAAGTCTAAAATCAGTATCTAAATGTGAATTTTAAACATCTTAAGCACATTTTGACAAGTGGAAATCTATAATCTAGTCAGTTCTTCAAACTTCCATCTTGCATTTAAATTTTTTAGGGGGGAAGCTTTATCCAACTAAAAATGGAAAAAATGAAGATGGAACCACTAATACAAACTGCTGCCCAGTCACACTTTATGAGACCAGAGTGAATGTGTCACAGCAGTGCTAACCAGTGCAGCACTGTTCATCCCAATCAGAGCTAGTTTGAGAAAAGAATGTTTAGTGCCTGATTAAAGCCTGTTGAAAATAAACTAGATGTATCTTATACAGGAAAATGGGAAGTAAGAAAAACATGAAGTATCCATAAAATGTCAACAACTAGCATCTGCTAATATTGGTCTATACTCACATCAGGAACATTGCCGCTATCCTGCAAGAACAATGTAACATGTTGCATCTTCTCTAAGCAACCAACAGGCAGAGTTTGGATCTGTGGTGAACTTGGAGCACATAGTAAGTAAACTTCATTTTAGCTGAAGCAGTGAACATATACTGCAGCTTCTATTTTAAATCATATTTTTTTTACCAGTATGGACATGAAATATGGGCAGCACGGTGGTGCAGTGGTTAGCACTGCTGCCTCACAGTTAGAATACCATCTGGAAGGCCTGGGTTCGATTCCACCTTGGCCCAGGCCTCTCCCTCTCTCTGTGTGGAGTTTGCATGTTCTCCCCATGCTTGCGTGGGTTTCCTCCGGGTACTCCGGTTTCCTCCCACATTCCAAAGACATGCATTTACTGGGGTTAAGTTAATTGGCTAATCTAAATTGCCCATAGGTGTGACTGAGCGCGTGAATGTGAGTTTGTGA
Organism: Archocentrus centrarchus; assembly: GCF_007364275.1. Taxonomy (NCBI): domain Eukaryota; kingdom Metazoa; phylum Chordata; class Actinopteri; order Cichliformes; family Cichlidae; genus Archocentrus; species Archocentrus centrarchus. The sequence continues at coordinate 407,009 of NC_044357.1, read as the reverse complement.
GGTTGTCTGTCACTCCGTGTTGGCCCTGCAACAGGCTGGCGACCTGTTCAGGGTGTACCCTGCCTCTCGCCCTATGACAGCTGGGATAGGCTCCAGCCCCCCCGGGACCCTTAACAGGATGTGCGGAAGCGAATGGATGGATGGATGGATGGACATGAAATAGGGTATCAAATTGCTGCCATAATAATTTTTCGAAAGGTCTTGAAAAAAAACAAAACAAAAAAGTCTACTGTATACAGTTGTTTGTGAATTTGCGCAAACTCCTTGTTTTGTTCTACATTATTAGCCTGATGGCATAATCAGAAGAGTAAAATAAAGAGAATCTGAGAGAAATGAAAGGGTTGACAGGTATGGCATGCATTATTAAAAGAGCTTGAAGGATCACCCAGGTTTCTTGTGTAAAAGTGAGCTGTTTATAATTCTGGGTATTTTCTGGAGTTTTGAAGCAAAATAAAATGTGATTAAATATTGTTTTTGAGGACCAGACAGCATTCCTCAAATGAGTAATGAGGATGCAGAAGTATCCAGTGTGATAACCAGCAGGGCGGCCTCTTTTAATCCTCTTTCAAACCATCTGTCTTCCCAGTCAAAAATGTGAACATTGGCATCCTCGAAAGAGTGTCCTATTTCCTTTAGGTGCAGATGTACACCTGAGCCTTGTTCTGTTGAGGTGGCTATTCTACATTGCTCAAAAAAAAATCAAGGGAACACTCAAATAACACATCCTAGATCTGAATGAATGAAATATTCTCATTGAATACTTTTGTTCTGTACAAAGTTGAATGTGCTGAAACAAAATCACACAAAAATCATCAGTGGAAATCAAATTTATTCATCAATGGAGGCTTGGATTTGGAGTCACACACAAAATTAAAGTGGAAAAACACACTACAGGCTGATCCAACTTTGATGTAATGTCCTTAAAACAAGTCAAAATGAGGCTCAGTATTGTGTGTGGCCTCCACGTGCCTGTATGACCTCCCTACAATGCCTGGGCATGCTCCTGATGAGGTGGCGGATGGTCTCCTGAGGGATCTCCTCCCAGACCTGGACTAAAGCATCTGCTAACTCCTGGACAGTCTGTGGTGCAACATGACGTTGGTAAATGGAGCGAGACATGATGTCCCAGATTTGCTCAATCGGATTCAGATCTGGGGAACGGGCGGGCCAGTCCATAGCTTCAATGCTTTCATCTTGAAGGAACTGCTGACACACTCCAGCCACATGAGGTCTAGCATTGTCCTGCATTAGGAGGAACCCAGGGCCAACCGCACTTCCATATGGTCTCACAAGGGGTCTGAGGATCTCATCTCGGTACCTAATGGCAGTGATGCTACCTCTGGCGAGCACATGGAGGGCTGTGCGGCCCTCCAAAGAAATGCCACCCCACACCATTACTGACCCACTGCCAAACCAGTCATGCTGAAGGATGTTGCAGGCAGCAGATCGCTCTCCACGGCGTCTCCAGACTCTGTCACGTCTGTCACATGTGCTCAGTGTGAACCTGCTTTCATCTGTGAAGAGCACAGGGCACTAGTGGCGAATTTGCCAATCCTGGTTTTCTCTGGCAAATGCCAAGCGTCCTGCACGGTGTTGGGCTGTGAGCACAACCCCCATCTGTGGACGTCAGGCCCTCATGGAGTCGGTTTCTAACAGTTTGTGCAGACACATGCACATTTGTGGCCTGCTAGAGGTCATTTTGCAGGGCTCTGGCAGTGCTCCTCCTGTTCCTCCTTGCACAAAGGCAGAGGTAGCGGTCCTGCTGCTGGGTTGTTGCCCTCCTACGGCCTACTCCACGTCTCTGGGTGTACTGGCCTGTCTCCTGGTAGCACCTCCAGCCTCTGGACACTACACTGACAGACATAGCAAACCTTCTTGCCACAGCTCGCATTGATGTGCCATCCTGGATGAGCTGCACTACCTGAGCCACTTGTGTGGGTTGTAGAGTCCGTCTCATGCTACCACGAGTGTGAAAGCACCACCAACATTCAAAAGTGACCAAAACATCAGCCAGAAAGCATAGGTACTGAGAAGTGGTCTGTGGTCCCCACCTGCAGAACCACTCCTTTTAGTGTGTCTTGCTACAGTAATTGCCAATAATTTCCACCTGTTGTCTATTCTATTTGTACAACAGCATGTGATTGTCAATCAGTGTTGCTTCCTAAGTGGACAGTTTGATTTCACAGAAGTTTGATTTACTTGGAGTTATATTGTGTCGTTTAAGTGTTCCCTTTATTTTTTTGAGCAGTGTATGTTGTGCCATTCGTTTTGTGAAGAGGCTGTTTGGTTTCTCTAATTTAGAGGTCAAGCACTCTTCACTGCACTGGACAGCATACACTATGTTGCTTATTTTGTATATTTTGTCCTTGGGATGGACCAGTTTTTGCCTTAGAGTGTGACTAGGTTTGAAGTATACTGAAATGAAAATTCTTCTGAGTTTCTCTGACAGCCTGTCACATAAGGGCTGACAATGTTGTTCTGCTTGTCATTCTCATTCTCCCTTGTTAGTGTCTGACCTTCTTTCCTGTGCATTTTTGCTGATTTCATGAAAGCCCAGTTGGGAAAACCACATGTTTTATGGGCTTTCATTACATACATGTGTTCCTTTTTTTTCTCTTCTGCCTTATAAGGAACATTTTCTATCCAGTGTTGCAGGGTCCTAATCACCCCAAGTATGTGTTCGAGTGGGTGGTGGGAGTTAAAAAGTAGGTACTGGTCTTTGTGTGTGGGCTTCCGGTCAAGTTCAGTGTTGAGGCTTCCATCGTCCTCAGTAAGCATAGCACAGTCCAGGAACGGTAACCTATTATCCCTGATATCCTCCCTGGTAAACTTTATTCAGTGAATTGATGTGGCGAGTGAAGGCTTCTACTTTTTGGGTTTTAATTTTGACCAAAGTTTTATCCACATATCTGTACCAGTGGCTAGGTGCTATACCTTTGAAGGAGCCAAGAGCTTTACTTTCCACGTCCTCGATGTAAAGGTTAGCTACAGTGGGTGACATTGGGGAGCCCATGGTGCATCCATGCTTTTGTCTGTAGAAACCCTTGTATTTGAAATGTGTTGTGGTAAGGCAGAGGTCTAACAGGGTGCAAATCTGATCTGGGGTAAAGCTGGTTCTGTTTTGTAAGGAGCTGTCTTCCTGTAATTGTTTTCTGATGGTCTCCACTGCCTCAGTTGGTATGCAAAGTTAAATCACTTCAAAGGACACTATGGTTTAATCTGGATTCAGTGCAACATTATGGACCTTGTTGGTAAAGTCTGTGTAGTTTTCAGTGTGATTGGGTGTGTTGCCCATTAGTGGAGATAAGAAGTGCTTGGAAATGTTGTAGGTGACTGAGTTTATACTGCTGATGATGGATCTGAGTGGGACTCCTTCTTTGTGGACCTTTGGAAGTCCACAAATACACGGAGTAGCTTCTCCTGAGTAAAGGCGGTGGTAAGTAAGGCGGTCAATGGCTTTTCCTTTTCAAGTTATTGTAGGCAGCTGGTGACTTTCTTCTTGTAGTTGTTTGTGGTGTCTCCTCTTAAGACCCTGTGTTGTTGTCAGTGAAGAGTGTAGTAATTTTCATGTGGTAAGCGGATGAATTGATCAGTTGAATGATCAATCTGCCTTTATTAGCTGGCTATGTACCACAGGCCTGCAAGGTGGCAGTAAAATAAACTGCTACTTAAAAAGCCATCGCTTGACCCAGCTGTCTTTGCTAATCATAGACTAATTTCCAACCTTCCTTTTCTCTCAAAGACTCTTGAAAGAGTAGTTGTATAACAGCTAACTGATCATCTGCAGAGGAATGGTTCATTTGAAGATTTTCAGTCAGGCTTCAGAATTTTGATACTGTTGACCATAGCATTTTATTACAGAGATTAGAGCATACTATAGGTATTAAAAGGTACTGCACTTCAGTGGTCTGAATCACAATCAAAGACTCCAATTTGTTCATGTAAATGAGGAGTCTTCTTCACACAGTGAGGTTAATTATGGAGTTCCACAGGGTTCTGTGTTAGGACCAATTTTATTTACATTATACATGCTTCCCTTAGGCAGTATTATTAGAAAGCATTGCATACATTTTCATTGTTATGCAGATGATACCCAGCTTTATCTATCCATGAAGCCAGATGACACACATCAATTAGTTAAACTGCAAGAATGTCTTAAAGACATAAAGGCCTGGATGGCCTCTAATTTCCTGCTTCTAAATTCAGATAAAACTGAAATTCTTGTGCTGGGTCCCACAAATATTAGAAACATGGTGTCAAACCAGATACTTACTCTGGATGGCATTACTTTGGCCTCCAGTAACACTGTGAGAAATCTTGGAGTCATTTTTGACCAGGATATGTCCTTCAATGCACATATTAAACAAATATGTAGGGCCGCTTTTTTTGCATTTGCGTAATATTTCTAAAATTAGGAACGTCCTTTCTCAGAGTGATGCTGAAAAGCTAATTCACGTATCTGTGCTGAATTATTGTATTTCATTATTATCAGGCTGTCCTAAAAGCTCCCTGAAAAGCCTTCAGCTGATCCAAAATGCTGCAGCTAGAGTAATGACAGCGACTAGAAAGAGAGAGCAGATTTCTCCCATTTTGGCTTCTCTACATTGGCTTCCTGTTAAATCTAGAATAGAATTTAAAATTCTTCTCCTCACATACAAGGCCTTGAATAATCAGGCCCCATCTCATCTTAAAGACCTAATAGTACCGTATCACCCTAATAGAGCACTTCGCTCTCAGACTGTTGGCTTACTTGTGGTTCCTAGGATACTTAAGAGTAGAACAGGAGGCAGAGCCTTCAGCTTTCAAGCTGAGCCACAAAATACAAACTACAAACCGCCAAAAAACAATAAGTATAAATGTTTGCAAAGAACAATATGACATCCTTAACTGCAACAAAGAGTATATCATTTAAATTTGGACTATTAAACAGAACTGTCCTTGAAGAGCTAGCCAAGGAGGAGTGGCAGCCATCTTTCACTCTAGCTCAGGGGTGTCCAAACTTGCGCCCCACGGGCCGCTTCCGGCCCCGCCCACTTCCAGTCCACGAATTGATGTCAAAAATAACATACAATTTGGCCCTTTAATTTACTTTTATGACATTTCGCTTAACCCTCTTAATTGGAAGGGATTTGGAAAAGTTAAAAAAACAGTCTTAGTTATTGTTATCGATCATCATCCTGTTGTTTGCTCAGAGTTTGTCTGATTTCTCAGATTTTTTTATATGATTTAGTGCTCAGTTCTGATAAAATAATTATTGTAAGTGATTTTAACATCCATGTAGGTGATGAAATTGAGGTCCTCAACACTGTATTTAAGTTTGTATTAGACTCAACTGGCCTCTCTCAAAATGTACATTGAATTTATGATTTAATTTAATTGAAAAAAAGTTTATTCTACACATTTTAAGAACTTTATCTAGATCACATCCATAGCCAGTTTAGAATAACCAATTAACCTAACATGCATCTCTATGAACAAATAATTCTGTGTCTAAATAGCCATTCAAAGCAGTTCTATATAGATGTTTTACTTGGAGAGTGGTTCCATAGTGTTGTGATTTACATATTTGCCTAACATGCCCTGGTTTGAGCCTGGGCGAAGACACAAATCCCTTTGGAGTCGTGTCAGGAAGTGAATCTGTTATAAATAATCTGCAGAGCTACCTGCTGTGGAGTAGGTAGCTAGCTGCTTGTTTTGATATAAGACATACATTGATAAGCCAAACCATTCTGATCACCCTCATACACAGTACTTCTGTAGTGCTTTTCTACTCTAAATGAGTATTCAAGCCTCATTCAACTAATCACAGACATTCAATTCAATTCAGTTTTATTCATACAGTGCCAAATCACAACAAACAGTCGCCTCAAGGCGCTTTATATTGTGGGTAAAGACCCTACAATAATACAGAGATAACCCAACAGTCAAAACAACCCCCTATGAGCAGCACTTGGTGACAGTGGGAAGGAAAAACTCCCTTTTAACAGGAAGAAACCTCCAGCAGAACCAGGCTCAGGGAGGGACAGTCATCAACCGGTTGGGCTGAGGGGAGAGAAAAAAACATGCTCTGGAAGAGAGCCAGAGGTTAATAACAATTAATGATTAAATGCAGAGTGGAGTATTAACAAAGTAAATAAGCAGCACTCTTACAGCTGCTTATTTACATGCTTTTACAGCACTTTTTAAAAATTCTGTGCCTACGACAACCTCCTCTACCTCCTGAGCCACAGTCGCCTTCTGAACTCATCCATGCTGCTGATATCTCTGAACCACAGAAGTGGTGCTTGGGCATGAATTGGAACAAACAATTTTATGGTGCAGGCCTGGTGCCACATAGCAGGAGTCTTTTTTTCTTGGCTGGGGGAGGGGGTTAAAAGCAGTTCTAGATTAGGCACCAATGGAAACAACAAAATTAAGGTAGAGGTGAACAGTGTTTTGGCTAGCTAAGTACCTGATTGTCAGGGATCAGGCTGTCTCATACTGTAAGTGCACGATCACAGCTAAGGGTGTTCTCCTCTTGTTGCTTAGATGAACATTTGCAGTTACATAACATGGTAGAAAAGGGCTGTTCTGGCTGTGTTCACTGTCTTGTTGGCTCAGTGAGTATGAGAGTCTCATACACTTCACACACTGCCAAACAGAAGAATTTGGTTTGCTCACTTAAAGACTGAGACAGTGAAAGGACAGTTTGGTGGACTTAACTGAATGCAGTACAAAAGGATTAATCCATGTGATGCGACACTTTCACCATCACTGTGTCTGACAAGGAAAAACTCCACTAATGGGGATGTGACGTTAGCACCCTTACAGTCTCATCTCATTTGAATGATTGTGTTTCTTAAATCATCTTTTCGTAGGTGTGACTGAGCTCCTCTCTGTGCTTAAAGAATAAGAACATGCTTAGAGATGCAGAACAAGCTAATATCAATCACTGGGAATATGACTGTTGTGGTGTAATAGCATTTCACCACTGTGTACAACCTGCCAGGGCTATTTTGTGTGCATTTCAGCCTTCCTATTGGCTAAGAAAAACCACAGTACTGGTTTCAGTCAATTTAAATGCTAATCTTTCCATCACGCAAGGCTAACATCCCATAATCATTACATCATACAGAGTACAAGCTGAATGTTTTATTCTGAGTAATAAGAAGAACAGGGAGTCCTCCAACAGCAGAGCTGTCTCAACATCATGCAGTCACTCTGAGATTACAAGCACAGGAACAAACTGCCTGCCAAGTACCCGTACAAAAAAGTGATGCTATTTTGAAGAGAACAACAGCCCAGATCACATATTGATTTAATTTTTTTTTGTCTTTACTTCACTTTTTCATGATGTGATAATAACTACAAACTACACATAACAGTAGTTTTGAGAAAAAATCCACACTTTCCTTTTGTGCTTCAGTACACAATATTGTAAAAGTCATTTTAGTTTGAGTCACACACAGTCCAGATTTATCTGACTTGGCCAAACCGGTAAGCCTATCATATCACCTATTAAGAAAACAGATCTAAAATGTTCTAAAGTATTTAATGAACCATACATTTAAAAAAACAGACGATCAGCCTGTGATGTATTTAAAAAAGTGCAATTTCAACAATATGTCTATTTTTTTCACATCCTTATTGAAGGAATGCTGCAATCATATATTAAAGACTTTTGGCAGCATGGCTTACTAGCTTAACCATCTTACATTGTTGAGGTATGGCATACAGTGGATAATGCTTTTTTGTCTTAAAGAAGGCTGAAAAAGTCACAATGAATCAGACCTCTTGCTGATGAAATAATGAAACAGTCCATAAAATCAGTCACTTAGAACAGCTACATCTATGCAGGAAAGAAGAATAACTGTTGTATACTTTAAACAAGTTTCATGAAACTTTTTTTGCTTAGTGTGCACTCCTGAAGAACAAGCTACAGCAATCCAAATCAGCAGCAGCTTTTACAAGTTAATAATGGAGTATTTAAGCCACATTAAGAAAGCTTCTTTCCCAGAGAGATCACATTATTCTACCACATTACCCCGATTCCTTCAATTTACCTTTACTGTACTATACTGATTACTATATTATAGACGTGTAAACCTATTACTCCTGCTGGTAGGAAATCTTCTAATTTGAACAAATTCCATAGTGCATTATCAGTGGGAATTCATCTGTTTTTCCAACAACCACACTAACAGACACAATCACATACAGCTGCCTGCATATAACCTCTGCTCATCCCCAGATGCTGCTTTTTATGAGGTCCAAAAATCCTACAAAAAATAATTCCATACAAATCTAAAGTGTTCCAAGCTGAGCTTGCTGAATACAGACTTCCCTGCTGGGTCTCAAATGGTCAAAACTGAATGGCCCCAAGGGGGTTTCCAGTGAGAGGGAACAGAGTGACTCAGAGGTTCCACTGGCACAAAAAGCACATAGGAACAGTGGATCAATTCACCAGTCCAACAGCGGAGCTGCCAAAAGGGCAAGCTGTTGCCGGACTGATGATAAGTTTATGTGGGCATTTTCATATATAAATTCATAGCAAGGACATGTAAAGAGTCTTACACGGGATGACTGCACTGAGTAATTATGTTAAAGACTTTTGTGTGGAGGCTTAGTTTGTGACTTACTAGCTCCCTCTGGTGGCTATGGTGTTAAGCATCTTTAAAGTAAAGCTCATGCATGCACTCTGGGGCCTCTGAGTGTGGCCTGCAGGCTAGCAGCACTCCTTGGTAACTTTTTCTGCCCCCCCCTTCCCCGAGTGAAAACTCTCTCTTCCAAGCCCTTTGAGATGAGCACAAGTATATGCATATGATTGTGCCTGTGCTGATTTGTAAGCCTCCCAAAGAGTTAAAACTCTGTTACTCTAGGTAACAATAATTAGTACTGCTCACCTGACAGAATTCCTCTGTCAAAGGCTAGATTTTTTTAAAGCCTGAAAACAGAGACTGGAGAGGAGTTCAGTTCCCTCTCACACCAACACACTAACTGAATTACAGTATGGTTAAGGATTTTGTTGGTTTTTGACCAGTGATTCCAAAAACATGCTGATTTGATGCTCTGTAAACTTTAATTCTCTGTATTGTTAATGCAATATCAAGTTTCTAATATAAGCAGTGTTTTGTGCCATCACATATTACTTAAGGCTGCAAGTAGAAAAAACTTTACCAGTAGGCTACACATAGCCTGAAAGTCATAATCCCAGGCAAATAGAGGAGCAGCTCTTGTTCCACTGCTGCTTTTGCTTGCTGCTTTGAAGATGTCGAGAGAGACTCAGATTATATAGTAACCTTTTATCATTAACATTTTTTGCACTGTTAAAAGAAAATCTATGTGAAATAATCTTAAACCCCAAAATACACTTCCACACATCAACATGTTTTCAGAGATATTTTATTAGAACAATTATTACTTTTTTATGAAAGAGACAGAGTTTAAAGTCACAAAAGTATATAATAAATGTCACTAGTTTGAGGAAGCTTTATGAGAGTGCAAAGATTTATTTACCACGTTGTAAAAATCTTGTTATTACAGAAGAATTGGTCATCTTTCTTTAAATTACACATAACTTTGAATAGAATAGCAGTATTGTAATAGTGACCTTATGTGTTTCAGGTCTGTCTGAGGTATCAGCCTCTGTGAGGTTTAACCGCCGACCTACTTGCCCTGATGCCTCTGTGGGGGTTCATATCCCAACCCCCCCTCCCTCTCACCACAGGAAGAGCCACAGTCTGGGAAACAAGTGAGTACAATAAGTTATTGACAATTTTAGATTTGGGAGAGGAGTCATACATCAAAAAATACATTATATCTCCATTCAAGCCTAACCAATAGAATTTGTATCTAGTTACAGACATTTTTATACTACAACAACACCTGTAAACTTGTGTCTTCCTCAATTTTCATTCATTCATTCATTTTTGTTTGAGAAAAAAAAGACACTACAGATTAATACATTTCAGAACACAAGCTTTCACCACAGAGTTCAATGTCTTTAATGGAAACATTGGCTCTTTTCTAATGGTGTTCCACCAATAGGAATCTTCCACTTGTGGTATTCCAGCAAGGCAAACTGGTGGAATATTCCACCAGTGATGTCCTGCCAATAAGACTCTTATAAACCTGGATGAGGTGTAAGAGTCTAAAAATGTTTTAACATATAAAGCCCACAATATTAGTCACATCTAAATTAAAATTCCATAAGCAATCCAAAAATTACAGGCCACTAAATATCCCTTCTTAAAGACTTAGTGCCTTTTTGGCAATTATGTTTGCTCTTTGAGATGCATTCATATTATTTATAATTAGAAGTATGTGTTGCTTATGAAATTTTAATTTAGATTTGACAAATATCATGGGCTTTATAGAAGACATTTTTAGACTCCATCTTGTCCAAGTTTTGAAGATTTCTAATGATAAAACATCACTGATAGAATATTCCACATTCATGCTGGATGGAAGTTTGCCAAGTGTAAGATTCCTATTAGTGGAACATCCCACTGAAAACAGCTGTTGTTTCCATGAAATCTGTTTAATTTCCTGAGGCTGAAACACATCAGAGTTTTTTAAATGCAGACCATTCCACAAGAATAGAAGCATTTTTAATATTATTTAAAGGGACTGCCTTGGAGTTGTTTGATCCTTATACCCACTAATATAATGTTGTTTATTTCTGACAGAATGGAACAAAATGACAAAAACACATTCAACAGGTTACAGCATAATACTGGTGTATGCTATATTTGTTAATACAAACAGAATTCATCTGATTCATCTTCAAAAATCAAAATCACTGGTGGTCAGATGAAAGAGGTGGGAATGACTTCCTGTTACCTTGTATTCTTGCTCCATATCTGCGTTGTCAAACATTACAAGCAGCAGAAGGGATTCCGGGTTAGACTTAAAGTGGACGCATCATGCTTTTAAATCCTTCCTTTTCATATGTAAATCATTCACTTGTGGTCTATATAAAGTTGAACTGCAATGCTTTGGTCTGAATTCCTCGTTATTGTAGCTCCACAGACCCCTCGTTTACCCCTGTTCTTAGCTCGTTTTGGTGCGGTCTCTTTAAATGTGAATGAGACATTTCACACCCTGTTCCACTCCACCCCGTTCGGCCGTTTGTGTAGTTTGATAGCATCGATCCGCATATCTATGCAGCACCGGGAGAGAATAAATTTAAATTTACTGCATTCCTAGACACTCAAACTACAAAAAAAAGAGTAATTAAGGGCTAAAAAAAGTGGATTTTGCATGATGTGTCCCCTTTAACTTCAAAGAAGTCAAATGGTTCTCTTACATCAATTACTGTTTAAGATTCAGAATCTGTATTTGAGCTATGGCATAACATGCAAACATGTATGACCAGTATCTGTATGTTTCCCTGGTTGCCTGACGGTTGATTTCTGGCCGCAGTGTGATGTGTCAGTATGGCATGTCAGAGAGCAGGAGTGCCACATTTCCTATAGAGAAAGCACGACACCTGCTGGATGACAGCTTCTTAGAGTCTCAGAGTCCGGTCAGAAATGATCCACACAGTACGTCTGTGTCCAATGGCCTGTCATTAGGTATGTATGGCTTACATATGTGTGAAGCCAATATTTTTTTGTTTGGCACAAAAATGTTTATAAATATTAAATTTATTTGGGAAATCCAAATAAATCACCTTTAGATTTTTGATTTTTCCTTTTTTTTCCAATGATAGGCAGCAGTGGAAGTTCGTTTGGGGAGGAGCTGTCACCTGCAGTGGAGAGGTAAATAAACAATTATCATCATTAGAAATTGCATTTTTTTTTCCCAAAAAGATTTTTGTCTTAGTTAAATTGTTGGGGTTTTTTTAAGCTGTGGTAAGATGAGGCTGGCATTATTTTACATTTTATGATATCCAGTAAATCCCATGAAAAGAACAAAATCAACAATATTGGGTCAGTCTGATTGTAATTTCTCACCTCCTGTCTTTCTACTGAGGCAATAAATCTTTAAAAAAAAAGAAAAGGAAAAACCCACCATGAACAAAACTTGTTAAATTCATATTAAAACAGCTGTTCACTATGTTTCTCAAATGTTACTCAAACTAGAGGAAATAGTGCAAATGTTGTATACATTTGCAAGATTGTATATGCACACTATGAACAATACTGTGCATGTTCATGGCAATAAACACGTGACTACAACAGTGTGGCTCACTGATGTGTTTTAATAATTTGCAAATGGGATTTGTTGATGAAAAACCTTAGAATATTGCCAGATTTATCTTGTAAACTTTATTTCAATTGGGTGTAATACTTTACCTCTGTGTCATTAGTTTGTATGTATTCTGCTATATATGACATAAATGTATTTGCTTCTTGCCTACATGAAGTTAATCATACTTTCTGTCAGTGTTTGTCCCTGCAGAGAGACAAATCTGAAATAATAATAATTGAATTTGGCAAAGCTAAAAGAGGTTGGGGGTTGCCAGTATGACATGTTTAGTCATATATTGCAGTAAAGTGTTTGAATTGGCTTTGGTTTACACTTTGGACTCTTGTAATGTCACAAGATCCACTGAACAGCTCTGCTAACCACAAAAGCAGTCCCATGAGCCCCTCAGACTGACTGTGACAATGTGTGACAAACAGGGGCCGTATGTATGCGACGCTAGGCCCCAACTGGAGGGTCCCTCTTCGCAACTCCCCCCGGAGCTGCAGCTATGTTTACAGGTACAGTGAATTGGCAAAGCAAGAAAATCAGTATTGCAGTAATAAAAGAGCATGTGTGGGAGAATCCAGTGTTTGACTCACTCTAGTGTTTGATGTTTAATCTCCCTTCATTCCCTAACTGCATGCTGGGGATATTATTGCTTTGGGTGATACATTGTACTCGATCAGAAGGAGCTTTATTAGTTATAGGCACACTGACTAAATTTTTTGTGATATGGCAGTTCCTTAAATCGCTAAAGCATCAGTTTACCAAATTCCCCCCCAAAATTGCCTCTCAATTCTAAGAGTTTGAATTGGGACTATTTCTTCACAGTAAACTAATCATCTAATTGTTGACAGTTATTCAGATTAACAATGATACTGCTGCAAAAGAGAAGTTGACATAATTTTTTTTACAGTAGCATAAAAAAATCCTTTATGTAACAAATTAGTTATATAAGCCAGTTATTGTTTACAGTTCACACCAGTTTGCAGTGCTGAGCACCATAAACTCAGAAACAGAAATTTCATGCATGGTCAGAAAAGAGAAAATATATATGTTTGGCACAACAATGCATTCAGATCACAACTCTACTTGCAAACAGTGCCAGACATGACAGGCTTTTAAAAAAACAAAAAAACAAAATATGACTTTTGTCCTCTGTCTAAAGAAGATGACACAAATTCAGTTGCCTCCATCATTGGTCACATTGCCCACGTTCCGATCAGTAAAATAATGGCTTTGTACAACCATAAAGTAAGCTAAAGTACCCTCATTAACCTACTGTTCCTGTCCATCCATCCATTCTCTTCTGCTTATCCAATTCAGGGTCAAATGGGGGCTGGAACCTATCCCAGCTACCATAGGGCAAGAGGTGGGGTACACCCTGGATGGGTCACTAGCCTGTTGCAGGACCAATACAGAGACAGACAACCATTCACACCCACTTTCACACTTATGGACAATTTAGAATCACAAGCAAATACGACATGCTGTGGCTCCATAGGGAGGCTCAGAGTCTAATGTGGCCTTTCTACTGTTGAGTGTAACCAGTAGTTTGCACCCTGTTGTAAACCCTCAGTGTTTGAAGGCATTTCTTGACAGTAGACTCTGATGATACACTTAACTCCTTGGGGGTGTTTTTTTTTTTCGTAACTGAGAAAAAAAATTCTGCAGTCATCCACTTTTGTTGTCTTCTGTGGTCTTCTAGGTCTTTTGGTGTTGCTGAGCTGGCCAGGGCATTACTTCCTTTTAAGAATGGAATGAAATGTACCAGATGGTTGATTTGGGCCACTCCTAAAGTTTTTCTTTTAGTTTGGTTTTTCAACCTAATGTTGGGCTCTTTCACTTGCATCAGCACCTCTTTGGACCTCATATTGAGTCTTCCAGTGAATCACTAGCAAGTTTAACATTTATAATCATTTCCAAATCAGCTCATGGTTGGGAGGTGCAAAGTGGTCATGTAAAATGTGAGAAAAAGTGGGGGTATACTGCAGTTTCTGTTCAGTTCTTTAATAACAAGGCTTTGTTCATTTTACATTTTCATTTCATTTCATTGATTAAAAAAGGTCCTGTAACCAGGCCCAGACGTGAAGAAAACTGAGAAAAAAGTAAATTATCAGTGTTTTAACCAGAGTGTAACCTGCCTTTAACCCTATGACCCTCAGAAAAAAATTAACCTGAATTTGATAAGCTAAAGAAGATGGATGGACAGATGCACGGATCGATGGATGGATGGATAGATGATATAATTAAAATAATTAAAATATGTCAATTGTAAATTAAATCAAATCAAAATTATCTATTATATTATGTAATATACATTATATTACCAAAAGTATATGCTTGTCTGCCTTCAGACGAAGTGACATCCTGTTATTAATCTATAGGGTTTCACCTGATATCAGCCCACCCTTTGTAGCCTTCAGTTCTTCAAGGTTTAGGGATGTGTTTCTGGGGATTTTTGACCATTCTTCCATTTTTAAGGTTAGACACTGATGTTGGATGAGGCCTGGCTTACCATCTCTGTTTTAATTCAGCCCAAAAGTGTTCTATTGGGTTGAGGTCAGGATTCTGTTCAGACCAATCAAGTTCTTCTACATCTCACAGCTCATCCATGTCTTTATGGACCTGCTTTGTGCACTGGTTCTCATCTTGGAACAGGAAGGGGCCATCCCCAAACTGTTCCCGCAAGGTTGGGAACATGAAATTGTCCAAAATATCTTGACATGCTGAAGCATTAAGAGTTCCTTTCACTAGAACTAAGAGGGCAAGCTAAACTCAACCCCCCAATACAACCCCACGCAATAATCCCCCTTCTACCTCATATAGGCACTTGATTTTATACACCTGTGGCCATGGAAGTGACTGGAACATGTGAATTAAGTGATTTGAATGGGTGAGCGAATACATCCATCCATCCATTTTCTTCTGCTTATCCAGGGGCAGCAGCCTAAGCAGAGAAGCCCAGACCTCCCTCTCCCCAGCCACCTCCACCAGCTCATCCAGGGAGACCCCAAGGCATTCCCAGGCCAACCAAGAGATATAATCTCTCCAGCGTTTCCTGGGTCTGCCCCGAACCACCTCAGGTGGCTCCTTTTGATGTGGAGGAGCAGCAGCTCTGCTTTGAGCTCCTCCCGAATGGCTGCACTCCTCACCCTATCTCTAAGGGAGAGGCCAGCCACCCTTCAGAGGAAGCTAATTTCTGCCTCTTGTATTCATGATCTCATTCTTTCAGGCCTTACCCAAAGCTCATGACCACAGGTGAGGGTAGGGATGTAGATTGAGCGGTAAATCAACAGCTTCGCTTTCATGCTCAGCTCTCTCTTTACCATGATAGACTGTTGCAGTGTCCGCATCACTGCAGACACAGACCCAATCTGTCTGTCAATCTCCTGTTCCCTTCTCCCACCACTCATGAACAAGACCCCGAGATACTTAAACGCCTCCACCTGGGGCAGCAACTCGTCCCTGAGCCAGAGTGGGCACTAAACCCTTTTCCAGCTGAGGACCATGGCCTCAGACATAGAGGTGCTAATTCTCATGCCAGCCGCTTCACACTCGGCTGCAATCTATTCCACTGTGAGCTGGAGGCCGCCACCTGATGAAGCCAACAGGACCGCATCAGCTACAAAGAGCAGAGAGGAGATTCTGAGGCCACCAAGGCCGAAGCCTTCCACCACTTGGCTACACCTAGAAATTCTGTCCATAAAAATTATGAACAGAATTGGTGACAAAGGGCAGCCCTTGCAAAGTCCAACACCCACAGTCTGACTTTTTCCCGGCAATAGCTCTTGCTGCAGTTGTGCAGGGACTGAGTGGCCTGCAATAATGGGCCAGACAACCCATACTCACGCAGCACCTCCCACAGTATACCCCGAGGCACGCGGACAAATGGATTCTCCAAGTCCACAAAACACATGTAGACTGGATGGGCAAACTCCCACACACACTCGATTATCCTCAAAAGGAAAAAGAGCTGGTCCAGCGTTCTGCAACCAGGACGAAAACCACATTGTTCCTCTTGAATCTGAGGTTCAACTAACGGACGGACCCTCCTTTCCAGCACCCTGGCATAGACCTTACCAGGGAGGCTGAGGATTGTGATCCACCAATAGTTGGAGCACACCCTCCGGTGTCCCTTCTTAAAGATGGGGACCACCACCCCGGTCTGCCAATCCAGTGGCACCACCCCAGATTTCCACGCGATGTTGCAGAGGTGTGTCAACCAAGACAGCCCTACAACATCCAGAGTCTTCAGGAACTCAGGGTGAATCTTATCCACCCCAGGGACCCTGCCACCATCTCAGTGTTTAACCATCTCAGTGACCTCACCCCCAGTGGTGGTCAAATCATTCCCCTCATCCCCAGACTCTGCTTCCACTACAGAAGGCATGTCAGTGGGATTAAGGAGGTTCTTGAAGTATTCGTTCCACTGCCTGACTATAGCCTCAGTTGAAGTCAGCAGCACTCCACCCGCACTATAAACCGTGTGAGTAGAGCACCACTTTCCCCTCCTGAGTCGCCTGACGGTTTGCCAGAATTGCTTCAATGCCATCCAAAAGTCTTTTTCCATGGCCTCACCAAACTCCATCCACATCCGAGTTTTTGCTTCGGCCGCTGCCCGAGCCATCTTCCACTTGGCCTGTCGGAACCCTTCAGCTGTCTCTGGAGTCCAATAGGACTCCTTCTATTGACCTATTGAGGTCACCTGACCAAAGGTGTCAATGGGGGTTGAGGTGCCTGGGGGAGGGAACTTGGGACAGCAATGTGAGTGGAGGAAAGTCAGTAACGTAATCCACCTCCTCTGTTCAGTGATGGTTGTTCACACATCTATGTCCACTGTGAATGGACAGAATGGGGCGAAGTCCCAAATTTCACCAGAAACCACTGATTGTAATGACCCACGCCTCCTTTCACACCTTGGCGCATGTGATTATGCACATGAATAGTAGGTTACAACCACATCCAAGGGACTATGCCCACTGGGGTTTAAACACCTGGGTCTCTCCAGTTTAAGAACTGAAGCAGCCTTTCAGATGAGAGGTGAAATAAAAAGGAGTCCAGTCACCCTTTTTCAAGCTCCAGAGACATGCCACATTTAAATTTTTTCACATAGTTTCATAATGCACTTTATTCTATACACTTAAGTATATTATCTACCTTGCATTCATACCTACAGACAATTTAGAATCACCAATTAACCTAACACTGATGTCATTTGCATTGTGAGAGGAAGCCAGAGTACTCCAGATCAAACCTACGCAGCCACAGGGAGAACATGAGTTTCCACAACCACAGTGCTAACCACTGCCTAAGCTCTTTGAGTACAAAAAATAGAAAAGGCAATGACTGTATTATTTTCCACCAAATATGTAAGTATGGCTGAGGGTTTTTATGATTAACAAAATGTAATCTTTTTTGTAGACAGCTAGCATGCAGTATAGGTAAAGTGGGTGGAGCAAACAGCACATTGATATTGACAGCAGATAACGTCATGTCTTTGCCAGTTTCACTTCACTGCTACAGTCTGTTTGAATCAGTGAAGAGGTGGCATGTGCTCCTTGTTTATCTTTTTGCATTATTCACTTAATATAAGATAGGCTACCTTTGGAAATAATAATATTAATGTTGGTCACTCTAATGTTGTGAGTAAAATACTATAATTCATTATCAGTTGTTCATTTTACATTTCTCCTATAAGTGAGAGTTTAAAAACAGACTCTCAAAGGCTACTTTCTTTTTAATACTGAGAAGTGAGCTCAGTCTGGTTGTCTCCCATCATCTCACATCCTCCAGAAAGAGCAACAAAAAAATGCACTCACTGATCTTTGAATACTGTTTCAGTTGTTTACAGTGTTGAATGTTCTTCACTATCTAACATCTTTAGCTCCTCTGCTACCAATTCCTGTTATGGATGCAGCGAAACTGGTAGCGTGACCATTGAAGGACCCCTGAGAAGGAAAACATTACTGAAGGAGGGACGAAAGCCCAAGGTATGGTGAGCTTCGATTTCACTACAGTTTAAGCTATTATTTTCCCTTCCGTGTGGTTCAAAATGTCACTAACTTCAAAAAAATCGTGGGTGATAGTGAGCTGTTTTCAGCCTGTCTGTGTATTTGCTGTCTGGCAGTTGTCCTCATGGACCAGATTTTGGATCATTTTGTCTGGATCAACACTGACATTCTATGGAGCGAAAGCACTGAGGGCCTCTGAGAGGAAGCATGTGAGTTTGATGCCTTGAAAACATGAGTCTACTCCAGAGGTGGCCAAAGTACTGACGTTCTGTACTTAGGTAGAAGTACAAGTACTTGTGTTAAAAACTACTCTGGTAAAAGTTGAAGTACTGGTTCAACTTCTGTACTCAAGTAAAAGTAAAAAAGTACAGGCTCTGAAATCTACTCAAAGTAAGAAAGTAAAAGTAGCTCCTTAGAAAACGTTTCTACCTCTTTTCTTGCATCTTTCTCCATCTGAGTAAAGTTATCGCTCATTCTTTGCTCTCCCTTAAAATACAGCAGCTGTTCTTTTAGCTAGCAGACACACTGTGTGACAAACTGCAGAAACTTTTTTTGTCCTTTACGTTTTCTGTCATTTATTTTCCTCACCGTTCCGGCGTACAGCCTCTATGTAAAGCGCAACTTCCTCTAGCTCTTTCCGGTCTCCGAGCGAGCATTGCAGGAGCCTCTCCCTCTACCCTGTGGGCTGTCTGTTCCCTCCCTCCCACCCTGCTGTTGTGACTTCCAAGAAAAAAAACGCTTGCAATCAAAAGCCGGTTCCCGCACTGACTTGAAATGCGAACGTTTCTCAGACGCATTAAACCTAAAGTAACGAGTTTGTTTTGAAAATGTAAGAAGTAGAAAGTACAGATACTTGTGTAAAAATGTAGGGAGTAAAAGTAAAAAGTTGTCAGAAAAATAAATACTCAAGTAATGTACAGATACCTGAAAAATCTACTTAAGTACAGTAACGAAGTATTTGTACTTTGTTACTGTCCACCTCTGGTCTACTCCTACAGTCATGTGAAAAAGAAAGTATACCCACTTTTAGTTCCAAGGTTTTATGTACGAGTACATAAAAAAAGCTTGTATGAACAACAAAACATGACACATTACACCGTGTCACTATTTAAAAAAACAAAAAACTAAGCCAAAATGCAGAAGCAATATGTGAAAAACTAAATACATCCTATGATCCAATAGCTTATAGAACTACCTCCAGCAGCTGTAAGTATAGGTAATCATTATCTGTATGATTTTATCAGTCTCTCACATTGATGTGGAGGATTTTTGACCCTCTCTTCTTCACAGCATTGCTTCAGTTCATTGAGGTTTGCAGGCATTAGTTTATTCACAGCTCTCTTAGTATCAAACCACAGCATTTCATCTGCATCTCCTGTTGCATAACACATTTTCAGCTAAGCTTTAGCTGTCGGACAGCTCGACTCAATGACTGCAAGCTGCTCAGTTCCTGTGGCTGCAAAACAAACCACATCATCACCCCTCCACCACTGGGTTTGACAGTTGGTATGACTTGTTTGTGGGGATAAGATGCTTTTGGTTTTCACCAAACATGGTATGTGCCTAATGGCCAAATACGCTCATTTTGGTCTTGTCTGTCCACAGAACATCATTCCAGAAGTGTTGTGGTTTGTTCACATGCAATTTTGCAAACCCAAGATATGCTGTCATGTTCATTTAAGAGAGAAGACAACCTTTCCAAATATCCATACTTGGTTCAGTCTTTTTCTAACTGTGCTGTCATGAACTTTAACAGTTAACATGCTGACGGTCCTGTAGAGTCTGAGATGCAGCTCTTGGGGTTTTTTTTTTGCAATTTCTCTGACCACTGCACAGCCAGACTTTGGGGTGAATTTGTTGAAACATTCACTCCTGGGAAGACTGGCAGCTGTCTTAAGTATTTTCCACTTTCTCACTGTAGAATTATGGACTTGAAGTTGTTTGGAAATGTCCTTATTACCCTTTTCAGATTGATGAACAGCTACAATTGCTTCTCTAAGATCACTTCTGATGTCTTTCCTCGTTGGCAATGTTTAACACACACCTGAATGCTCCAGAGCAGTAAATTGCCAAAAGCTCTGCTTTTATAGAGGTAGTCACACTTGCTGATGATCAGTTGATCGAGCCCATTTGATAATCCTCTCAAGGCTGCTACTTTACCCACTAAATTCCTGTGGAAGTAATAAAAGTGTACTTATTCTTCACACACTGTTTCTACATTTTGGCTTTATTTTTATTAAATAAATAATGTCATGATGCAGTTTGTGTTGTTTTTCATCTGAGGTTGTACTTGTACTGCTAAGGACCAGATGATTTTTTTTATTATGTCCTGATATGTAAAACATTGATAGCACTGAAAGAGGGTGTACTTCTGTTTTCACGTGCATATTTAAAGATAAAGCCACACATGTGCATCATGATGCACAACAGCCTCTGGTGTAGGATGTGATTTGTAGCTCAGCATTGGATTTCATGTTTGTCTGATGGCATTACAGAAAAGATCATTGCGCTTCTTTATGGCTTTGCTGTTCAGACACAATGGGGAATTCACTCTTCACTCTGTTTTGGTGCAGTACAAATCAAGCCCCTGTAAGAAAGTTTGTGTGATTGGCTGGATGGTGATACTGCCAGATGACCCAGCTCGACCCAACATCTTCCAGCTCAATGACCCAGACAAAGGTCAGCCCCACACCACCAGCAGAGCTCCTGTTTCCTTTTTTCTTTTGTTTTTAAGTTCAGATACTCAGACAGAGACCATTTATGTTGCTTCACAGGCAATGTTTACAAGTTCCAGACAGGATCCAGGTTTTCAGCAATCATCTGGCACAAAAACCTGGAGGAGGCTTGCAGGAACAGTAGACCTCAGGTATGTTCAAGCACACACAGCATGCTGTCTGGCTCACAGGAGCACATTTCTTTTTCGTGAAGAGATCATTGAACGGTGTTACTGTGTTTCCCACAGAATTCCATTCTATTTTATTTAAGTGGTATCCCTCCCTGTGTTGCATCAGCAGCACTGATTGAAGCCTGAAAAGCCATTAATATATTCATTTTCTTAACCACTTATTCAGCTTAGGGTAATGAGGAGCTGGAGCCTTTCCCAGCCTATCACTTCTGGTTTTGCTGATACTTCTGTTCCAAACTGCCTTTGTGCCACCTCAAGAAAAGCCTTTTTTATGCTTTAAAAATAAGTTTCAATATTCCTGTTGGCCGTGGGGGTTCCCTAGCAGTGTACGGTCTTTAATATTTAACGTTACAAACAACGACTGACCCTGAACAGTAAACTTCAGTGCACTGGTTTTGGACACATTTCTACAGAAGTGAATTGTGAACGAGACGTTTTTAAGTACTTTGAAGAACATTTTTGAGAGACACTGGTGGTTAGCTTCATTGTTTGCTTTATTTATTGTTTACTTCAGTCCATTCACAATGCTAGCACAATGCATCATTTTTATTCTTCCTCACTGCAACCCGTTCCTGAAGTACTCTTATTCCCTTTTTTTCCCAGTTGGAAAAATAATAGGCTACGCATTTTAAACCAGTATGTGGGTAACAGTGTTTTTACTGTGTCCTCTGTTAAGTCTTTGTGTGGGAAACACTACATTAGCTGGACTGATAGCAGCATAATAAAGAAGACGCCACCAATTTTCACAACCTGCAGCATCACTGATTTCACTCTAACATCAGTTCCTACAGGTGCAGTGAGACGTTTTCAGTACAAAACACATTCCCTGCTCTGTATCAAACAGCAGATCATATGAGCTTTTAGCTGTACACATAGTTGGGCATTTAGCGGTAAATAATAATGGTATAGTAATAGAAATAATAATAGAAAACAGTAATAGAAATTTTCTCATTAAATGGTAAATGGACTAGTTCTTATATAGCGCTTTTCTACTCAGTATGAGCACTCAAAGCGCTTATACAACCTGTTTTACATTCACCCATGCACTCCCATTCATACAAGCACTTCCATTTTTACTAAGCTAAGTGCTTTTAATTAACTAACATTCACACGCATTCATACTCCGACAGAACGGTCGGAGAGCAATTTGGGGTTAAGTATCTTGCCCAAGGATACATTGGCACGTAGCCCGGAGTAGCCAGGATTCGAACCGCTGACCTTCCGATCAGTAGGTGACCTGCTCTACCTACTGAGCTACAGCCACACCCCCATTAATTGGTGAAGAACAAAACCAACCTATAAGGAGTGAATGCATTCATCACATCATCAGACAGATATTGTTGTTTTATATTTGGTGAATAACATAAAATAAAAAAAATCAAGTAAAACAACTATAGAGGCACTAATGTAGATTCAATGCACAAGTTAGTTAAGGTCAGTGCTAACAGCTGTCACAAAGTGAGCTGTCAGCCTTTAGCATTTTTCTTAAAAGAGTTATCAAAAGTAGTACAAAGATTCAAAAAATGGCATAAAATAAGAAATTCTGACTACTTGTGTCAACGGCACTGTAGAGGCGACTGATCCTCACTTAAGACCAATCACAGGAGTGGAATGGGTCAAGCGCAGACCCAAGCTTACAAGATCGTGTGGGTACACAGACTAGAAATTCTTCCCAGTATGGTAACTTTGATGCCTATGGACAGTGGTCTGTGTTGTCATGCTTGGCTTTTATGTGTGCTGGTTTGAAAAAAGAATGTGGCACCATACACCAGGCTACTTCTTATTCAACCTACAAGTTGCTTAGTGTAGTTTTTCTCACTCACTTGTGCTGAATATCTGCTCTGTTCTCTCAACAGATACCTGCAAATCTTATGTCATTTGAATGAGAGCAGCCCTTATTGAGCAGGATTATTATTGTGCCAAACTCTGTTGTTTGGGAATTATAGACTAAATAAGGAACTTGATGGCACTGATGGAAGTGTGAGAATCAAGAAGCGTATGAGACTGTAGAAGAAGCTCTGTGACGCTGGAAGTGTGACTGTAATGCCAATCCACCTGCTGTCATCTTCACCGGGACAATCTGATAGAATCTCTATAAAAATCCAGTCAAAGGAAGACTTTCACGAGGCTGGATTCCTTTCTCTAAGCTTCCATGGTCTCTGTCATTTGTTATGCTGCTATAATGTGTGCATGCACACATTGGTTTTTTGGCCCATGTTGGGTTTGTGATTGGGTGAAAAGATGTATCAGTGTATAAATGTGGATGACAGTGTTAGATGACCGCTGGCTGATGCTGATCTCCAGTTCACAGACTAGTGTTGCACAGCCTTCATACGGAACCGGGGATTTCAACAAGGAAGGCAGCCAAAAAAAAAACTGGATGAATATTTGTTTTGTTTTCAAGTAGATTGAACGATTTAGTTTACTCTGAATGTTATCATCATAATGAAGTGGGAAGTGGGCAGCATACATCCCCACTCATGAACTTGGATCCATCAGAAGAGGTCTGGTATCATCTCAAGGCCTCATTATGTCAATCAAAGATCAGCACTGCAGAAAAAAAGGCAGAAGCTGAGTCTTCATCACCTCCAGCCCTGTGACATACAGTTCAACTGAGTATTCAGAGAAAAGCAGTATTAACCATAAAGGTCATGTTTACCCACTCTACCTCAGTTGGTAGTCCTCCTGTAAAATGTTTGCAGATGTATATAACAAGGTTTACAAATAGGAACAATTAATATTTTCTACAGAACAAATTAGAAACGGAACCATGGAAACAATCCTGAACAAAGTGACAATTTCAGAAAGCAGAGGAAACCCAGTTGTTGTCTACACCGGGATGCTGAGGAAGTGAAATTAAAGCAATTTACCAAGTACTAAGTTTTATTGAATCAAATGTGTGTAAATATTGTATTTGTATATAAAAGAGTTTATTTTTTGACAACTGGCTCTCAAAGGGATGGATTATCAGCTTCAGAGACACTTGATGGGAAGCCACTGTAAAAATTGAACCAACTCCTTTTCTCCAGCTGAAGGACGTCAGGACAAAACTCCATTAGCACTTGTATTAATAAATGATCTGCTTGAAAAGCAACATACTATATTAATTTTAAATGCTAACTCTGTTTTATTGGATGGGACTTTATTTTCATAAGCTTTACAAAATAATTGAATAGTGATAATATAGGGTTTACCTTTCTTGGGGTTTTCCTAACCAGGGAGGCTAGATGAAGTGATGTCAAAGTTCTTTGTTATCAGCCTATCAGAGAGCCTCATGTGGTTATGAATTTACCCCCCCCCCCCAAAAAAAAAAAAAAAATAATAATAAAAATTTGTTAAAATAAAAGAATAATAAAAATAATTGCAGACAATTGAGGGTAAAAGAGTCAAAGTAAGTTTGCTTTGAGCTTACCCAAGCAGCAACACCCTAACCCTAACAAGAAGCCATTATTAGGATTTGGTAAAAGTAGATCATTTCATGTGCTTTCCAGCTATGTTAGAGAGCAAACATCTGTTCAGAATGACAACACTGGGCACAGTAAAAAGTTACCATAGAGAGGAATTAGCTTTGACACTGCTCAAAAAATTAATCAGAGTATAGCATAAAGTCAGTTACATTTCTGGAATAATGATCTGTTCAGTTATGTAGCAGACAGGGTTGTTAATCAGTTTCAGCTGCTTTGTTTTTAATGAAATTAACAACAGGACAACAATGAGACAACCCCCAAAACAGGAATGCTTTTACAATGGAGGCCACTGATGTTTTTTTGTCCTCATCTTTTCTGACTGCTTTGTCCCTAGTTTTGCATTTGCCTAGGCTCAATATCACTGTTGGTATCGATCTGCATTACCTGAACCCTACAGAGGTTGCACAGATTGTCCAACTTCTCCAGGATGGCACATCAATATGTGCCATTGCCAGGTTTGCTGTGCACAGCATGGAAGAAATTTCAGGAGCAAAGCAGCTGCTTTAAGAGAGGTGGACAGAGCAATAGAAGGTCCATAACCCATCAGCAGTACTGGTATCTGTTCCTTTATGCAGGGAGGAAGAGGATGAGCCCTACAAAATGACCTCCAGCAGGCCACTGGTGTGAATGTCTTAGACCAGGGGTGTCAAATTCAATCACAGAACAGGCCAAAATTTAAAGCAATTTGTGGGTCACACTGAAAGTATTTTATTCAGGAATATGAATTTGAATGGCCAGAATACAGGAACTATTTTCCTCAACGCTGCGCAGCGTTTCCTGGTGTGTGACGCAGCGATGCACTGTCAGCTCATCTGTGCAGGTCTCCCTCTGCATCTTCTTCCGCATCCATCCCACCAATCCACTCTTTTCCCTGCACATCCCAGGTGGGGAAAAGAGACGCACGGGTTTACCTCTGATGTCAGTGAACAGGTCCTTGTTTTCAAACTCCACTTTTCATTTGGCCATTTTGAGGGGTCAGGCTAGCTTAAATGTTGCTGTAAAAAGTCCTGACCAGATGGTTTTATCTGCTGACCACTGATCTATGTGGCAATACGAGAAAACGGATTAGTGCACAGGTCTTAACCTGCGTGGTTGCTGTTGCAGTGTATAGTGGGATTTGTAGTATGAGTGGTGGGAGTGCTGTTTACCAGTGGGCCATTAATAATAGCCATATGACATTTCACCTGTGTCTTAGACCAAACAATCAGAAACAAACTTGGTGAGAGTGGCCTGAGGGCCTGATGTCCTCTAGTGGACCCTGTGTTCATTGCCTCACACCGTGGAGCCTGATTGGCATTTGCATTAGAATACCATAACTGGCATTCACAGATGAGAGCAGGTTCACCCTGAGAACATGTGTCAGATGTGAAAGGGTCTGGAGAAGTCATGGAGAACGTTATGTTGCTCATAACATCAATTAACATGAGCAGTTTGGCTGTGGGTCAGTGATGGTCTGGGGAGGCATATCCATGGAAGGACGCAATGGCACACTTACTGCCATTAGGTATTGGGATGAAATCCTTGAACCCACTGTCGGTCCTGGGTTCCTCCTGGAGCAGGACAGTGTCTGGCCTCGTGGCGAGACTATGCAGGCAGTTCCTGTAGGATGAAGGAATTGATATTACTGACTAGCCCCCACACTCGCCTTACCCAAATCCAATACAACAGCTCTGGGACATAATGTTTAAGTCCGTCCCACGCTGCCACATTGCACCTCAGACTGTCCAGGAGCTGAGTGATGCCCTAGTCCAGATCTAGGAGGAGATCCCCAAGTACACTGTAATTTCATTAGGAGCACGTCCCTGACTGTCAGGCATGCATACAAGCACCTGGGTAGCATAGAAACTACTGAGTACTATTTTGAGTTGCTGCAATGAAATTTCAGCAAAAAAAAAAGAAAAGACTTTTTTCACTTTGATTTTTGGGATGTCTTTGAATTCAGTCCTCTGTTGGTTGATATTCATTCCTAATACATTACCCAGTCCATATCAGTATAGATATCCATCATGATTTTTCCCCATTGAGATCTGATGTTTTTAAAGTGTTATTTTAATTTATTGGAGTAGTATATTTTTTGAAAAAGCATTACACATTTTCATATAGTCTTCCTAGAAGACATTTGTAAATGAATAATACATGAATAACAACAGAAATAGTTTTCTAACAAATGGAAAACGGGAGCTGAAATTGAATTTAAAACCCTGTCTAATCTCCGTATGGTAGAGAATCTGAATGGCAGACTAGTAGTTTCAACCAGCTGCAGCCAGTCCATTGGAATGGTCAGAAGAGAGTTGTAAAATGTTTGACCATCTGGCAAACATTAATGACTGGATGCAGAATTTATGATTTATTCTTCAAGAAACTACTTTCCAAACCACACTATTCACAAATCAGACCCAGTGATTATGTTGAACTTCTATAGGCAAGAAGAAATCTGGCACACTGTAAATGCCAGCGGAAAAGATTGCTCAAAAAGTTGCATGTGGACTTTCAGATCCCTAAAAAACTCTGAAGCAGTTGATATTGCACAGTACACTAAGCAACATGAGCATATTCAGATTTATTTCTAAGTAATTCTTTTCACACAGTGCACTGTTAGACCTGATCTTAATCCAAGTCTACACTGGGTGCGTTTCAGTCATTGTACATCCTTTGTTGCTGATGGTTGGTTTGCACTAGGCACTGTGTACTTGGGTAACCCTGTAATTGATTTATGACTCTCATCATATAGCAGTCACCGCTATTCTGTGTTCTGGTACTAGCTTCAGTTGCTCACCTCAAAATTGAGAAAAGTTTATGTCAAAACCCACCCACTTTGAGTCGCCACCAATTTTTTTTTTTCTTGTTCATAGTCGTTTGTGTTTGACTTAATATAGCATCTGACTGCCACATCACTGCTAATCACTTCCTTTGTGGGCATAGCTTTATGTTTCCCCTACCTGCCAAATCCCACTTTAACCTCTGGTTCTGTAGGGAATAATTTGGTAGGATGTTGGAATTTGCTTATCAAATCTGAAAATAAAAAAGATATTTACATTTTAAATATATCCATTTAAACAATGAGTTGAAAAAAAAGTGGTCCACTGATAGTGGTCCACTGATAGCCTAAGTGGTCCACTGATATGTGGACCACTTAGACTAACTGTGGATACATCTGTGCTGGAGCACCATTACGCAAAAAGTAAAAGAAGGAAATAGTCAATACAAATTTGGCTGTGGTTTGTGGTAAATCAGAAACACTATAAAGATTAAAAACCTTGTTAGTTGTATGGCCTACAGTTTGTCAGTCCACTTTGATTGTTCCATGGATGGACACTACATTGTGTATACATCTGAATGAATTGTCTTTTTTTTTTTTTTCTCTCTCTTTCTTTTTTTTGGCACATGAAGAATGGTCTCTCTGCCCATGTCAGTACACAGCTTTTCCATTAAAACCAAAGACCTTATAAGGTTGGTTACATATTCTAGGTCTGAAAAGTGAACCCAATGCAGAAGTGCCTTAAACATCCATTTTTCTAATGGTCAGAAGTGAGCGGCACCTTTGTCTGCAAAAAGAGCTCCAGTTGTATAGAAGTCTATGGGAAAACAGCCCCTGACTTCAGCATGGGGTTTATTTTGAAAATTATGCTTTGATTGGTGCCAGAAATGAGGATAAAACAGGGTGTGCTCATTGGGTAACTAATTCTAAGTTACATTTATTACCATTTCACAATCAGCTCTGCCACACATGCATGACATAATGCCAATTTGTAAACACTCACATGGTAAAGCTGAAAACACTCAGCTTGGAGCTTCTTAACTAATGGGGGCATGTCATGGTGGTTATGTCCATCTTTGTATATACAGTCTGTCACTGAATATGACCTAATATAAGCTATGCTAATGTTAATGGCGCTCTCTGGATAAAAACAAGCCTAGATGTAATTGATTTCACTTTATCTTAAACACACACACATACATATAGCATCAAGTCATTTAAATTTCTCTCCTCATCGTTTCTGACCCCCCCCCCCCCCAGTTTTGCATTTGGCTAGCGTCAGTCCCTGTTGGTAGCATGAGGTACCAACCAATTGGTAGCACCTGAACCCTACAGAAGTTGCACAGGTAGTCCAACTCAGGATGGCACATCAGAATGTGCCATTGTGAGAAGGCTTACTGTGTCTCCCAGCACAGTCTCAAGAGCACTGACGAGATTCCAGGAGACAGGCAGTTACTCTAAGAGAGTTGGACAGGGCCACAGAAGGTCCTTAACCCATCAGAAGGACTGCATCTGTTCTTTTGTGCAAGTAGGAATAGGATGCAGAACCCTACAAAACCCTGTGTGTGTGTGTATACACACACATACATATATACACGCTACTGGTACCCTACAAAACTCTTATGTGTATATATGTTGACTTCACTTCAAGTGTAATGCATAAAATATATTTTTTTCTTACAGTTTTTGTTCCCCAGAATATGTCAACGTTAGCCCAAGTTGCAGCCAGTGATAGTTAGGGGATATACACTGCCATCCTGTGCTGGTGACTTCATTTACAAACCAGATTCTGTGCAGTAGTGGCTTGGTGGGTGGAGGAGAACAACTGAGGTCCTTGCAAAGTTGCAGTTTACACGTATGCCTGTGCAGGCTCACAGTAGTGTGGACAACTAGTATAGATTATAAAGGAATTTATTACTTGGGTACTTAAACTTAGTGTCACCAGTCCTGTATCGGAACAATATTGGACCAGAAAATAACCAGAAAAGTGTTTTTTTTTTTTTATCCCACAACAATAATATATATAATGTGGCACCATTTTATTTATATATATATATATAAATAAAATGGTGCCACATTATTTTTTCCTCTGTGAACTTTTGATAGAATTAGTTCATCCTAGAGTCCAAATTAACATTTCTGCCACAGATACTTTATGAAATACTGCATTATTGAGAAAAAAAAATAGAACAGCAAATCCAAAAAGAAAATGTTATAACTTCTGTTCTCTGAAGAAGAGGAACAAGGTACAAAATATATGGGATAACCACATCCAATACTATACAGTATGTGTTGTAAATGGACTGGTTCTTATATAGCACTTTTTTATTCTACTTGTGCACTCAAAGTGCAAGACCTACTGCAAGTCATTCCTGCACGTACTCTTCGTTGGATGCTGCCAACGTGATGTCACTCAGAGGTAGTTTGTCATTCTTCAGTGTAGCTTATACACAGTGAATCTTACACATATTGACTTGAGAACCAGAAGAGTGCACATATAGACTACATTTCTCCCACACTGGCAGTTTTCTTTCATTTACCTAATAATCTAAATACATATGATCCAAATATAGTGTATGTTAGCTTATATTCTTTAAAATGATGATACATGCATCATATTAAATGTACCATAAAGAATTTATCCTCTGCTTTTAGTTATTTTATGTTTTTACTGAATTTCTCTGAGGAAGTACTGCTTGTGTTCTGAAGGATATGCATGTATTTTTGTGTATAGAACTTTTCATTGTTTGTAACTGTGAATAACATAATCACTGGGTTGTGATTTTCAGTCTGATTTTTTTTTTTTTTATTTTATTTTGACAATTTATTTCCCACCATGGCATTGCTATATGTTCCTGTATCACTGAATGGGAAATAAACTTTCTGTACAGATGTGTTTACTTTGTGACTTTCTGGGATGCATATGTACCTCTTTGTGTGTGAATATAAAAGATTGTATATAAAAATTTTCCTCTTTCATCTGCAATATGATATCGACTCTTGCTACAATCAATGGGAAAGGAATAGGACAAAAATAGCGCCACTACAAACTTTATGTTCACATACACAAACACCCCTCTCTCCAACTGTACTGTGGGAAAGCAGTTTTGAGGGGCAAGATCATTTCATATTCATCATATAAAAATAAGAACATGGAATGAGAACAGAAATTGGAGAATGTTCAACAGAGTGGGGGCAGAGTTGGACAGCAACTGCTCTTTCCAAGATTCAAGGAGGTGAGACAAGATGGTATTGTATTACATAACTAGGATTTCCACTGTGTGGTCAGTGGGGTCAGAGATTAAGTGGATTCCAATGATGTTGGTTAAGTCTGATGATTTAATAGACTTAAGGTTCTTGTAAGTAATTGTACACTTGACACTACCTGGCCAGGGGGACAGGAATGGAGAAAAGGATGGCATGGAAATCACAGCTGGCTAGGTCAATACAGTTATACAAGAGGAGTCGCATCATGTTCAGTGTGTGACCTTTGATTTCACTGGGTTTTTAACATGGTGAGTAATTCTAAAGCAGTCCAACAGTGGCATGAGATGTGAAGCAAAATGGCAGTTGTGAAAGTAAATATGGATAACGATGTCATCAAGGAGTGGGGTAAGTAGCTCAGAAAGGTAGTTGAGACTTCTTTTTGTGTATCTGTGTGTTCCTGCTTATGGGGGCTGCTATCTCTGTTCTTGTCCTGTCCAACAGGACAGTCACAGAGATGAGTCCACTGTCAGAGGCTGTAAGATCATTTCACTAATGCTGTTTCTGTACTTGGATGAATTCTGAAACCTGACTGAAACTCTTCAAAACAACTATTCCTCTGCAGATGATCAGTTAGCTGTTTTACAACTACTCTTTCAAGAATCTTTGAGAGAAAAGGAAGGTTGGAGATTGGCCTATAATTAGCTAAGACAGCTGGGTCAAATGGTAAATGGACTAGTTCTTATATAGCGCTTTTCTACTCAGTATGAGCACTCAAAGCGCTTATACAACCTGTTTTGCATTCACCCATGCACTCCCATTCATACAAGCACTTTCATTTTTACAAAGCTAAGTGCTTTTTAATTAACTAACATTCACACGCATACATACTCCGACAGAATGGTCGGAGAGCAACTTGGGGTTAAGTATCTTGCCCAAGGATACATTGGCATGTAGCCTGGAGTAGCCAGGATTCGAACCGCTGACCTTCCGATCAGTAGGTGACCTGCTCTACCTACTGAGCTACAGTCAAGTCATGGCTTTTTAAGTAGCGGTTTAATTACAGCCACCTTGAAGGCCTGTGGTACATAGCCAACTAATAAAGACAGACTGATCATTTTTAAGATAGAATCATCAAAATTTAAAATCCTTTTTTTTACATACAAGGTCTTGAATATTCAGGCCCCATCTTATCTTAAAGACCTCATAGTACCATATCACCCCAACAGAGCACTTCGCTCTCAGACTGCTGGCTTACTTGTGGTTTCTAGGATAATTAAGAGTAGAATGGGAGGCAGAGCCTTCAGCTTTCAGGCCTTTCTTCTGTGGAGCCATTTCCAATTTGGATTCGGGAGACAGACACCCTCTCTATTTTTAAGATTAGGCTTAAAACTTTCCTTTTTGATCAAGCTTATAGTTAGGGCTGGATCAGGTGACCCTGAGCCATCTCTTAGTTATGCTGCTATAGGCCTAAGCTGCTGGGGGGGGTCCCATGATGCACTGTTTCTTTTTATTCACCTCTTTTTACTCTGTTTATACCCCACTCTGCATTTAATCATTAGATATTATTAATCTCTGGCTCTCTTCCACAGCATGTCTTTTGTCTTTCTCTCCTCAGCCCCCACTGGTCGCAGCAGATGACTGCCCCTCCCTGAGCCTGGTTCTGCTGGAGGTTTCTTCCTGTTAAAAGGGAGTTTTTGTTTCCCACTGTCGCCAAGTGCTGCTCATAGGGGGTCGTTTTGATTGTTGGGTTTTCTCTGTAATTATTGTAGGGCCTTTACCCACAATACAAAGCGCCTTGAAGTGACTGTTTGTTGTGATTTGGTGCTACAATCGAACTGTTTATTAAGGTATTGTGTCACTGTATTTAAAAAGGCATACTACAGTTCTGTACAACATCAAACATCATTCTGTAGCTCCTACTGTTAATGTGTTAGCTAGATTAGCAGTTAGCACACATGCTGTGTTAGTTCTATACACCTGTACTGCTCTTCAGTACAATACAATACAAATACATTTTAGACAAAGAAATGGAATCATCTGCACATGTAAATATCAAAATTATCTGGAAATGTTCCCTTTTGAGATTTTATCATAAAACTGGGTCTGGAATCCCAGGACCAGTGATTTGTAGAAACATCCTCCCTTTCTTTCATCACAGGTGTCTTAAGCCAGATGTCCTTTTCATCTACTAGGGTAGACATGTCAGAAACATCAGGAGCCCTGAAGCTCATTGCAGGGATCATGCAGGAATCACAAACTTCACCAGCAGCTCCCTCAGAGGGAAATCTTCAGACCTGCAACATAGACCCGCCCCAGAAAATGGAGTACTACACATCGGCATCAGATAAAGCACAGATGCTGATGTTATACTATTTTGTTTAATGGTCTCAAAGACAATATTCAATTTTATTTATATAGCACCAAATCACAACAGTTGTCTCAAGGCGCTTTATATTGTAAAGTAAAAACCATACAATAATTTTAGAAAGAAAACCCAATAGTCAAAACAACCCCCCATGAGCAAGCACTTGGTGACAGTGGGAAGGAAAACAGGAAAAAACCTCCGGCAGAACCAGACTCGGAGGGGCAGTCATCTGCTGCAACCAGTTAGGGGTCAGGGGAGGAAAACAGGACAAAAGACATGCTGTGGAAGAGTGCCAGAGATTTGAAAAATGTGTCTGAAGCATTTTGTACAGCTTTGCACATTGAATATTTATTCCAAAAGAATAAGGGAGGTGTAGGGATTAAAGGTAAACATCAATGTACAGTATTTCTCAAAAATCCAGACTGTCATTGTCAGCTAATAAGCTAATAAAAATTTAATTGAAGTAAATGTGGCAAAATATAAATAAAATGAAAAGCCAATTTTTGTTTTGTTTTTTTATAAAGGTTGCAGCTAAATCTGGTTAAGTTTCAGTTTACAACTGAAGCTCCATATCATAAACAATGTGTTTTATTTAAATGTTTCAGAGGAACCCATTATCCACAGTGTCAGAAAGATGTAACCTACAGATTTGAGTACACACTGTCCACTGACCAATGTCAACCTTTCATCAATTACTGATTATAAAACATCTCGTGTTAAATATAACACAAAACTAGATGTAAACTTTAGCAAATTAACTGGCATCGCAGTGTGCTTTGATAACATCTTTGTGAATGTTGAAATTAAATCAAGTATCAATTATATAGCAAGAGGGGAGGAGTCAGAGATTGTTGAAAAAAAAAATCTGTCTGCAAGCAGGTTAGATGCACATTATCTGTTAACCTGGAGTCAACGCTCTCTTTCAGGATTAAACTTTGAGTAAACCTGCTTTCTGGAACGAGCCCAGGTACATGATTGTTGATGTGAAAAAACACAAACAGTTGCATCTGCTAAATTATTTATTTGAAAGACTGCAGAACAGAAGCAGATTATAGATAGATTTAAGTGACCAAAGAATTATTAGAGATCAGCAGAGATGCTGTGATGTAAAGCACTCTGCAATGCTTGAATGGGATGAAATCAACTCTGAAACGTACATTAACAAAATATGTTTCTCATTTCACATTTCTCACTTTATGTACAAGTCATGTTATTGTGTTTTAAATGTGTTGTAATGGCCAGACAACAGTTAATACAATATAGTGCTGTTGTTCTTAGTAAACTGGAAACGTTAAATTAAGAACAGCCTGTAAATGTGTTGTGTACAGTCATCCATATGAGGATAAAAGAAAAAGATCATTAATCATTAATTAAAGGCCTTTAATCAAGTCTGGTGCATGTGAATGCATTCTGATCCATGGTCATCTGAGGCCTGCCAGTGCAAAAGAAGACAATAAAAAGGTGGGGATAAGCTGTCAATGGTGGCTTCATAAGTAGGAAACCAGATGAAAATGTGACACAGAATGAGGCACGTTTCACAGAATTTCTTATACGAGAAAGAAAATTTGCTTAAATTTGATTGAAATTTAAAAGCAATTTTGTACAGAAGTCACAGCCTCAGTTGCCTGAAATATTGAGGGCTTCTACAAAAATAAAACTGATGTTTAACTGAGTCAATTTCTCAGTAATTTGTTTCCGAAGAAATCTGTTAGGTACATCTGAGACTGAGAGCATAGCAAGTACGAAAATGTCAGCAGAAAACAATGCAACAACACTGCAATGTGCCCAAGTTATCAAGGATTTCTAGTTTGTAACATCAAATGAACTAAAAAGGCACCTCACATTTCTCAAGCTGACACTAAAACCACTTGGAATATCTTCTTCAGTGGAATTTAACTGCAAGCTCCCAATATTTTACATGTTGCAATAATGTAGCAAACTTCTTTAAATGCGTAGCTTCCATCACTGTTCTGGAATATTTTATATCACCAACTCATGTCAAAGACAACACTGTGTTTAAGGCAGTGGTTCTCAAACTGTGAGGTGTGGACAACTGAGGAAATTGG
Organism: Archocentrus centrarchus; assembly: GCF_007364275.1. Taxonomy (NCBI): domain Eukaryota; kingdom Metazoa; phylum Chordata; class Actinopteri; order Cichliformes; family Cichlidae; genus Archocentrus; species Archocentrus centrarchus. The sequence goes on along the minus strand of NC_044357.1, from coordinate 372,056 downwards.
TGTGATTTATGTAGGGAAAATAAACTAATGTCAGACCTGTAATTTACTACATTTCAGCTTGGATTCTCTGTTTTAATTTGAATATAAATTATGGGGCAGGGGAAGACTTGTGGGTCAACTTTCTGGAACTCTTGAAAGGGGGAAAAAACCGTAGGAATTTTGAGAACTACTGCTTTAAGGCAACCTTGCCTTAAAGCAGGACACCGATGTTTCGATGGGTCATGTGGAGACTGGCTTGGCATCAGACGTGTTCTCGGTGCATGCGACTTGACCTAGTGGTGTTAAGAAAATAAGAAAAATAACACCCAATCACACGCTACAAAACTGCCAAAACATTTCCTCTTTCACACTTGAATCCATCACAGGAGCATTTCTATGGTGGTGTTCATTGTGTGTGTGTGTGTGTGTGTGTGTGTGTGTGTATGTGTGTATGTGTGGCGGGGTGGGGGGTGGGGTAATTGGTCTTCACCAAGTCTGTTTTTCTTCTTTGTCCAAGATCACAGAGGTGTTCAGGTTACTGCACAAATCAGGAAAGACTGTAGCGTGTCAATAAAATAGTTTCGTCATCTTCCGTTTCCATCTGTGAGTGTTTCTACAGGAAGACTGTATGCTGAGGAAGAAACTGCTAAAAAGAAAATGCTTTGGTCCATGCATGATCTGGCTTGGCAGTTAGGGTTCATACATCTCAGAGCACACATGACAGCGGCTCATATTCTATCAGTCTAAGGTACACTGATCCTGCCTGTTTCTATCCGTTCTCCTTCCACAGTACTAAGTGAATGCTATGGTCTGGCATACTGGTGGCAAACACAAGTCCAGAGTCATTGCCCCCATCCAAGCCGTTAAGCCAAGAGGTCACACCGGCCAGGAAACTGGATCCTCTTTTGGATTTTCGGTACGCCGGTAGTGGCCAACGGCCTGAGATAGCCTCTGTTCTCAGGTCCATCACATACAGGAAGTGGTTGTCAAAAAGAAGTGCAAACACCTCCCCGAAACTGAGCAGGGACAGGTTGGCTGGATCCTGCATTTTTATCACCCTGGGAACAGACAAACAGGCTGCATTTAGAGTGCTGCCAAAATACAATCAGTCAGTTACTCAGCAGCTTGTTCTGTTAGGATGTGCAAAAAGTGAGTCTGAACAACAGCAACAGAAAAATCACTAATGGCTCCACAACATATAACATTACAGTCACCCATCAAATATATTATTTGATCAATTGGGATTATTGAAGTTTTATGAGTTGGTTGATTTTAAGATTTTGTTGATTATGTATAGGGCACACAAAAATGTATTACCTTTGAATATTCAATCTAATTTTATTAAGAGAGAAAATATTTATAATCTAAAGGGATTTGAAATGTTTGTAAAACCTAAAATCCGAACAAGTTTGAAAGAGAGATGTACCACTGTTCAAGGAATAAGGTTGTGGAACAATTTGGCAGGTGATAAAAATGCTGATTCGATTAAATTATTTGGTAGAATCCATCCATCCATCCATCCATTTTCTTCCGCTTATCCGGGGCCGGGTCGCGGGGGCAGAAGCCTAAGCAGAGAAGCCCAGGCTTCCCTCTCCCCAGCCACCTCCTCCAGCATTTGGTAGAATGTTAAAAGTAAATCTGTTGGTGAGATATAAAACTATATAACATGTATTTATACACGCTATTATTTGAGTGGTTGAAGTTTTTTTTGTTTGGTTATTAATAAGAAATTTGTATATGTGTGTACGCATATATTTTTTTGTTAAATAGGGGCAGAGATTATTAGATTTTTTCTTCTATCTGCTTCCTTTCATTTTATGAGATTTGTTTTCATCCATCCATCCATCCATTCGCTTCCGCACATCCTGTTAAGGGTCGCGGGGGGGCTGGAGCCTATCCCAGCTGTCATAGGGCGAGAGGCAGGGTACACCCTGAACAGGTCGCCAGCCTGTTGCAGGGCCAACACAGAGGGACAAACGACCTTTCACACTCACATTCATGCTCTCATTCACACCTATGGGCAATTTAGAGTAGCCAATTAACCTAACCCCAGTAAGTGCATGTCTTTGGAATGTGGGAGGAAACCGGAGTACCCGGAGGAAACCCACGCAAGCACGGGGAGAACATGCAAACTCCACACAGAGACGGAGAGGCTTGGGCCAAGGTGGAATCGAACCCAGGCCTTCCAGATGGTATTCTAACTGTGAGGCAGCAGTGCTAACCACTACGCCACCGTGCTGCCCCCGAGAGATTTGTTTTTTGTATTGAAATTTGTTTTGTTTTTAACTAAAATGAATAAACGATTAAACATGAAACATGAAAACATATTGCTTTAATATTTGCCCAACACATAAAAGGTCCTGGTTTAAGAACAAGAGGAGACAAATCCCTTTGGGGATGCATCAAGAAGGGCATCCAGCCTAAAAATCTGTCAAATTAAATAGGCTGAGCTGTCTGCTGTGGCAACCAATTGTAAATAAAGGAGCAGCCAAAAGCAGCCAAAGACCCAGACTGAATGACTAATCCACAGGTGTGCTCTGAGCTTCTTGAGTTGTCATTTATATTCATTTTGGGGGCTCCAGCTGAGCTTTGACGTTTCCGTCTCTTACGTCACAACTATGTCCTCTAACAATTCCTGTGCAAGAATCGCACATTAAGTTACATTTTTATGTCTCTTTAATTCAATTCAGCTTTATTTATATAGCACCAAATCAAACAGTTGCTGCAAGGCACTCTATAGCGTAAGGTGAAGATGATATAATAGAGAGAAAACCCCAACAGTAAGATTACCCCCACCAATCAAGCAACAGTGGACAGGAAAAAAACCCTTTTAAGTGAAAGAAACCTCCAGCAGAACCAGGCTCGGGGAGGGGCAGCCATCTGCCGCAACCAGTTGGGGAAAAGGGGAGGGAGACAGGACAAAAGACACACTGTGGAGAAGAATCGGAGATTAATAATAACTACTGATTAAATGCAGAGTTGTGTACAAACACAGCAATACAGTGGCATGGTGGTTAGCACCACTGCCTCACTGCGAGAAGGTCCTGAGTTTGAATCAACCATCTGGCCAGCGCCTTTTTGTGTGGAGTTTGCATGTTTTCCCTCTGTCTGCATGGGTTCTCAGTGGGTACAATGGCTACCTCCGACAGTCCAAAGACTTGTAGTTAGTGGGGTTAGAGCAGTGGTGATTCTAAATTGCCCACAGGTGTGAATGGTTGTCTGTCTCTCTGTGTTAACCCTGCGACTAGAGTGTACCCTGCCTCTGCAAAATACACACTGTTAAAAGAGAAAGGCTGAGATTAATAATAAATAGTGATTAAATGCAGAGTGGTGTATAAAACACAGAGTGAAAAGAGGTGAGTGAAGAAGAAATGCTCAGTGCTTTACATGAAGCCCCCAGCCTAAGCCTATTGGATTCAAGATCACCTGATCCAGCCATAATTATAAGCTTCAACAAGACCGGTCACCAATGGGGATATCCTCTCACCATTAATGAAAATATAAAATAAATATAGAATTCAGGAACCCATTACAGCCTTGAATCATAATAGAAATCCCTTCAACAAACATCATATTACCTTCTGAAAAACTATTTTGCCCTAATCTGGGGGCCTTGCACTAAACTTTTATCCAAATACTTTTAGTCATCCCTGGGTTAGTACAGATATAATACATATTCAGCAAAAATTTGTTTTCCATATTAATAATACTAATTTTAAGCATGCTTAAGAGATTGTAGAAATGTTAGAGATAATCACAGAATATGAAATAGTTTTTGATAACCACATCCTAGAAAAGACAAAAGATTTCCATGGTCAAAAAAATTGGAGAATGTACATACTGCACTCTTGTACAAGGGTATATACTACATAATGTCTTTCTATTTATAACATCTATAACAATAAGCCAGACATAATGCATGCGTACAAGGTATTCACATCATATTATACTCATGTGTACATAATGCACCCATACTGATACCAATATATTATGTATAACATCACTATAGTTACAAGGCAATCATGTACAAAACATAATGCAACCATGTTGTTTACATTTGAGCAATATTTCTGAGCAGCAGGCATGACTTTAATAATATTTGATGAGTCATAGTCCGTACTGTTCATGGCCAACAGTCATCTCTGACCAACATTTAAAAAAATGCTCAGGCAATCACGAGTTTGCGTCACAGGATAATCAATAAGGCTGCAGCCTAGAACTGATGTTACTATAAATAGACTGGTTCTTTAATCTCACTAAACTATACACCGCTCAGATCGCACCTTGTGATCTCGAACACTTTCTTAATCCCAAAGAAGAGCCATACTGAAATCTAGGTATGAAATATGGACAAGATGACTAATCCATGGGCACTTTGAAAGAGCAGCTCATAAGTTTTCAACCCCCTTTTTGTTCTGTGTAACTTTCTTTTATTTTCTGTTCTGTTGCCTAAATCATACTAAGCATCTCAATGTTTTTATAAAATCATGCAATCTATTTTACCTGAGAATCTCAAAACTGGCAAAGTCCCACTGATAGACTCCAAGGTCAGAGCTGCAAACAATGTAGCGTCCATCAAACTGCAGGCGAGGCTGGAGGCTGATACTGCGGTCCTCTGACACTGACAGCGTCTTTAAACACTTGCAGTTGATCTCTCGACCTAAAGGCCATACCTAGGCTCAGAAAAGAAATTTTATCAGACTTGGAAATCTTTCTTTCTTTTCTTTAATCAACCCTCAACACAGGTTCAGGAATAAGGCTCTTTCTTTAGTTATACAGATCGATCGGGTATTATTCATCAGTATATACTGTTTTACACCCTTTGAATAGTATTTCATGACAGTGTGGACTGGGTTTGTTCATTATTGGGGGTGGGGGGGGGGGGGTCGTTTTTTTTTTTTTTTTTTTTTTTTTTTTTTGTTTGTTTTTTGTTACTATAATCTTTTTCTTTTTTTTTCTCTCATGGATATTTCTTGTACATTTATATCTTTGTAAAGTGATTTTGTAATGTAAAATTTTCAATAAATATATCAAACACTAAAGGCCATACCTGCACACCAAACACAGGACTGGCTCCATTTTAAGGACTCTTCAGGTATAGCAGGTCATGCATGATGATTAACCCCTTTTTATATGAAACAAACTGTGGAAAGGAACATTACCTTAATCTCGTACTTGTCAGCACTGAGGAGGATGTAATCACCAGGACTGTGGACCATCGATTCCACTTCACTCTTCTGTAGTATCACCTGATGACAGGAAAGCACATGTTGCACATACACAATATTGCCAAAAGTATTCACACACCCTTTCACTTCCATGGCCACTGGTGTATATAACCGAGTACCTAAGCATGCAACTGTTTCTACAAACATTTGCGAAAGAATGAATCGCTCTCAGGAGCTCAGTGAATTCCAGCATGGTCCTGTGATATGATGCCACTTGTGCAACAAATATAGTTGTGAAATTTCCACGGTCAAAAATTCCCATATACACACCCATAAACCTTGTGGAAGGCCTTCCCAGAAGCACTGAAACTGTTATAGCTACAAAGTGTGGCCCAACATCATATTAAGCCCTATGGGATGTCACTCAAATTTATATTGAAGGATTCTTTATTGTGTGTGTGCATGCGCATGTGTGTGTGCATGCGCATGTGTATATGTATATGTATGTATACAATATATACATACATGCACACACATGAAATGTGCACTATTAAATAATAATAAATACTAAAAATAAATATGGAATTAACAGTTTCGGATGTGGAGTGATGGTGCCACAGCAGTCACTTGTGCAAGAACAGTGAATATGCATGTGAAGGCAGAAAAGTGAATACCTTTGGCAATATGTATGCATTAAAAACAAACAAATAGTAATGGGATTGCTTCATATCCTGCCAGGATCTCAATGACAGAAGAACACTAAAAGTTCATTATTAGTAAAGATAACTGACGTTCAATTCTCAGAGCCACAGAAAGTTTCAGACACACAAAGAAAGAATTCTGACCTTGGTGACCCACTCAGTGTGTCCAGTCAGAGTGTTGAGACAGGCACCAGCAGATAAAGCCCAGACTTTCACTGAGAAGTCTGCAGAGCCACTGACAAGCACATCCAGCTCATCATTGTAGTCGACACTGAAGACTGAAAATACACAGGATTGCACATATGTGCACACACACACACACACACACACACGCACACACGCACAAATATGAATACTGTTACATCAAGAGATGTAGTAATATATATATATATATATATATATATATATATATATATATATATATATATATATACACACACACACATACTAATGATCACTGATTCTCAAAGCTATCCTTAGGAGAAGTTGCAGTATTGTAACAAAGAGGCAAGTGCACTGTTGATGTCTTCAGCTGAACATTATAATGCATTTTGTGCAAAGTGAAGATACCCCTCATCTGTACACATTTTTCAGCTGGCATTAGAGGAGCAATGGGACCTTGAATCCATCAGCGACTCACTGCACTCTGTATCTCTGCCCGTTCCCTAGCCTGGTTCTGTTGGAAATTTCTTCTTTTTAAAAGCAACTTCTCACCTCCCCATCATCGTTAAGTTCACAGGAGAGAATCTGATCTGCGCCAAATCACAACAAACAGTCGCCTCAAGGCGCTTTGTATTGTGGGTTAAGACCCTACAATAATACATATAATAATGGTTCACTCTCCTGCCAGTTATCAAAACACTGTTACTTTCTAGAGTAAATGCTGAGATTTCAGATCTTAAAGTGGTTTCCTTGCTCTAACCACCAGACCTCACGATTCCAAGAAACAAGCTATTTATCTGAATGTCTTTGTTTGGAGGTAAAACAGAAGCAAGCACTTAAATGTTCACAAAAATTCCTCAGTTTACAGAAAAGTGCACAGTAAACTTTAAAGGATGCCAGAATAGACAGTTGGGTGATATTTCTACTGTCTGATTTTGGGTTTGTTTCCACCCTGTCTGCTTCTGTTTCTTGCCTCAGACTTTTCATGATGCCTTTTGTTTTAACAGATCTTAAAAATATCCTTGCCATGTAAAACACTGTCAGAACAAGCAGGAATAATTGTGAAAATAACAGCTACAAAAATAAAAGCCCATTGATAAGAAGCATTTCCTTTCACAAGTTTAAAAGAAGACTGAACATACTGCTTCTCCCCTGCACAGCTGATTGTTTTTACACTGCTATTAAGCACACATGAACTGCCTCTCCTCTAGCATTAATTTGCTTGCTACTCAAGATAATCCAGAACATATATTTGCTCAACACTGAAACCAACCTGCTCCTGTGTGGCCACGAAACTGCTGGATTTTAGCCCCTGTGCTCCACTCCCAGCATGCAATAGTGTTGTCAAAGGACCCAGTCACCAGCTTCTGTTCATCAAATTTTACTGTGGCACAGGTGTGCGTCTGAATTCCATAAATGCACTGTCCAGTGCGCACATCCCATAATTTGGCAGACAGGTCGTCAGATCCTGAAAAGCAAGTACAAACCATCCACGTTACTGCTGTAGTGACCAAAGAGGTCAAACCTACATAAACAGTGTTATGTAGAAGATTGAACATTTACATGCCCTCCACACACTGAGCATTAAAAACCATTGTGGTAATGGAAGCAAAGCCCCAGTACAGTCAGGTTACTGCTAGGGGGAGCCATGTGTCACTAATTCTATAACTATGTGCAATTCCACACCTATTCTATTTTCTTGAAAATATAAAACATACCCTGGTTTAACACTTTTTTGTTTACTAAATAATTCCATCTGTATTTCTTCATACTTTGGTTGACTTTAGTATTAATCTCAAATGCAGACACTTTAAAATAATGAAAAACCACTGAATTAGAAGCTGTGTCCAACCTTTTGACTTGTATTGCAAGAAGCTTGGTGAGAAGGTAACAACAGGTGGTACAATGACTTGGAAATGGAAGAAACACTATCTCCACAGTCAAGTATGGAGGTGGAAACATGCTTTGGGGCTGTTTTTCTGCTAAGGGTACAGGATGACTTCACTGCATTGAGGGTCAATGAACAGGCCATATACCATAAAATCTTGAATGAGGACCTCTTTCCCTTAGCTAGAACACTGAACATAGGTTATTATCATTAACTAAAATAAACGAAATAACAAAAATTGAAATTGAAAACATATTTTCGTTAGCTGAAATAAAAACTATAATTAAACGGAATAAATGATAAACTATATTGTGATTTTATAAAACTAACTGAAATTATAGATAAAATGACCTTTGTTTTAGTCATTTTATTTAAAAGCCTTGTGGATTGATATGAAATCACTTTTTTCTGCGCTATGGGTTTAAGCTGGGAGCGCCATCGTGCAACTATGTGTGCGTGCGCTCACCGCGCTGGTCCAAAATGTAATGGCAGCAGTCTGCCAAGAAACAGCAGAGTCCCATATTGAGTTTCTTTGAGTATGACAGCATAACCTGTTCAGTCCTTGTGCGTTTCTGGCTACTTTTCACCGCAGTATTTGAATTTATCAGTGAGAGAATAACAATCAGGAATAATCAAAGCATCAATATAAGGACTCACAAATGTCAGCAAATGAAGACTGCTGAAACTATCGGATGGACATGAGGGAATGGAGAAAGTGAAAAAAGGGAGGGACAAATGCGTTTGCAGCCAAAAAACTGAGCACAAAGAGCAAGGTCCAAAAAAAAGTCTCAGCCGGCACCGCTCATAAAACACAGCACATGACCACAAGGTAAATAAGACACATAATCCAGCTACAGAAGCATAAACGTGGAGATGAGGTCGTCCACTTTCGTAGGTTGTGTACAGAGGCCGCAAAGACCCTGCAAGTCTAATTAGCGAGCATCTAACCAAGCTAGCTCCAAAACAGAAGCAGCATCAGGTGGTGAACATCAGACTGCAGCTGGATCTGAGCTTTGATTCCTTCAAAGAGTTCAGTTTGTTTTTGCCACATTTAGGTGATTTTAATCTACTGCACTGACACTGAAGTTCACTGTAGAGTTTATCGTGTTTTGGAGTTCAGGTTTTTCTTTATGTTTCTCCCAGTTGATCTTCATGAGTGTCCCTAATATTACACACATTTAGCATGAGATGCTGCTGTCTTGAACAGTTGGTTGTTGAATACATTTCTTTAAACTGTGTAATTTGTTGAGTTTTTAATCATACAACAGTCACTGTTGTATGATTAAAAAAAGGAAATAACTCTGATGCAGAAGAACAGGAAAAGTGGAATGGTTCAGAGTTCAGGGTAGGAGAGGTGATTTGTACACCTGCTGTCTTTTGTCTAGTCAGTTTCTCCCACCTAAAAAAGTATGAAAAATAAAATACTAAAACTAAGCATTAAACCAAAAACAAAAACAAATAAAATGAGCAAAACCACTCTGAAAATGAACTAAAACTAAGTGAATTACAGAAAAAAAGAAAAAGTTAAAACAAACTAAAACTAAACTGTAATGTAAAATCCAAAACAAAAACCCTGCACTGAACATGGGCGGCTGACCAACTACAAGAAATGTCTTACTACTGTGCTTGTGAACAAGGGTTTCTCTACCAAGAATTAAGTCATGTTTTGCTTAGGGATCAAATACTTATTTCACGCAATGACATGCAAATCAATTTATAACTTTCGTGTAATGTGTTCTGATATTCTGTCCCTCTCCATTAAAATGAAACTACCAAAAAATTAGAGGCTGTTCATTTCTTTGTAAGTGAGCAAACTTACAAATTGAGCAGGGAATCAAATAATTATAATTATTTATCACATGTGCAGTCAATTAGTATTTGACTGCTCATATGAATTCATTGTGAGGTCAGTATGAAACAGTTTAATAGCATATGGAGATGGGGGTGACAGGTGGAGCAAATATGGTTCTATGCAGTTCTTTCTAGACTAGCACAAGGTGAATAAAGTGTCACAATTTGATATGTATCCCATGACCCTGGGCCAAGGAGCTCCTGGACTTGTTGACAGTGTTCTATTTTTTTTAATGACACCGGATTTAACCAAGAGCTGTTGTCCCTTGTCTCCAGAGTCCAAGGAAATAACTCTGATGCAGAAGAACAGGAAAAGTGGAATGGTTCAGAGTTCAGGGTAGGAGAGGTGATTTGTACACCTGCTGTCTTTTGTCTAGTCAGTTTCTCCCATTTATACATTAATGTGCTGGAGCTAAAGCAGGCTGCAAGAAGAAGGTGCTTTTTGTATAACTGTAAACCTGAGTGCACGTGGAAATTTCAGCCTATTCCCACAGGTGCACCATGCTGGAATATGTAATGTTAAAATAAAAAGCAAACAAAACATCAATGTTGTGTCTGTCTGTGTGTAGGGGACCTATGGAAACAAGAGGTTTTTTTATAGCCACAAAGCTGGAGAAAGGTATAAGAAAATGACAAAGCATTGCAGATAGCAGCTTTCTCAGTTGGAAATTTGATTAGGGAATGGCAGTTAATGGAAACACTAGAGGACAAGTTGAGGTCTAGAAGACTTTTTTAAATTCAGTTTTATTTATATAGCACCAAATCACAACAAATAGTTGCCTAAAGGTGCTTTAATATTGTACGCAAAGACCCTACAATAATACAGACAAAACCCCAACAATCAAAATGACTCCCTATGAGCAGCACTTGTCGAAAGTTGGAAGGAAAAACTCCCTTTTAACAGGAAGAAACATCCAGCAGAACCAGGCTCAGGGAGGGGCGGTCATCTGCCATGACCAGTTGGAGGTGAGGGGAGGGAGGGAGAGAGGAAAAAAAGACATGCTGTGGAAGAGAGCCAGAGAAGAATAATAACTAATGATTGCATCCAGGTCAAAAGGAACATTTCAATGGCAGAGAGAAGGACAGATTCAGTTAAACACCACCAAATTCTAGAAACAAATGCCACGGTGTATGTAAAAAGAAAATTGTTTTTACAGCTGCCTAATGAACCTAAACACACTGTAACATCCACAAGGGGTCATGCTTTTGCCAGTCCTCCAACCAAAAAAAACACTTGGAAGGGGAGGGGGGAATCACAGTGGTGTGCGCCCAGGAATCTCCTGGAACTAGGAACTTTAGCAGGTCTAATGTGGAAAAATCCTCCTAACAAGAACTGAAATACAAATACATATAAAAAGCCAAAGCCTTTACAAGTTGTGATACTGACAGACGAGGTATTAGTAGCCCCTTTGAGCCACTGTGGCTCAGGGGGGTCTACTAACTGGGAGGTCTATGATTCAATCCCCAGCTTTTTCAGTCTGCATGTCAAAGTGTCCTCCGTCAAGGTAAAGAACACTAATTGTCCCCAATGCATCCATCAGTGTGTGCATGTCATATATGGACATTTTAATACACCGTTTTCTAATTGCAGTTTTTCATGTCTGCATGGGTATAATTTTAGGACACAATATGTCCATAGCACATCTAAAATAAGTGTTAGTAGTGAATATTTATCATGTTGACACAAATATCTCTGGATGAACCTGATGACCGCTACAGCACTATCGTGGGTTTTTAATAGCTAATAATTTGATGTGTCTTTATCAGAGTAGGAAAATAACCCACAGTCATGAGGTACCTGTGCAGAGGAGGCCATCCTTGTAATAGAGAGCATATACTCGAGCACTGTGACCAATAAGTGATGATGTCTCAAAGGCTTCCTGATCCTTTAACTGCATCATACGCAGCTTAGCCTTCAGGTAGACCCCCTTCCAATGTGATGCATCCTGAATTGTCTCATCAATCTTCCAGCCAAGCTCCCGACACACACCCTGCCATACCTCAGTGCACGAGTTTATCACCTACAAAAAACAAAAACAAAAAGGACAGAAAGTAAGAATGTTTTGGCTGCTCGATTATGGGGAAAAAAAAATAAAAAATCAAAGTCACCATTATTTTGGTCAATAATGAAATCACGATTATTTAACCCATTGACTTTACCAACACACTTAAAGAACATGGAATACCTTGAAATCTAGTGCACTTCTATAACAAGTGCACTAGATAACAAAATACTGAATAGAAACTAAAATACAGAATATATAAATAAAATATTTTAAAAATATATAAATAAACTGCAATATAAATAAATACATTCTAAATTAAACACAAATAATAAATTAATAGAAAGGTAATGCCAGTTATCATGACTGATAATACTAGGAAGAAATAGAACCAAGCTATATATACCAAATAAATTTGCTCACATTTTAGTGCCACAGCATCCTGGCAGATCCTGTACATGTATTCAAAAGGCTTGGTTTTATCATTGGTAGGGACATGAGTCAAATCAATTTCCGGGATTTTCTGTGAAAAATTGAGGTCCGGTGCAGTACACCCGCAAAACACATACTGGTAGGGAGATATCCCTACCCTCCCTTGATACAGTGGCTTGCAAAAGTATTCATACCCCTTGAACTTTTCCATATTTTGTCACATTACAACCGAAAACATAAACATATTTCACTGGAATTTAATGTGAAAGACCAACACAAACAGGTATACAACTGTGAAGTGGAAAGAAAATTATACATGATTCAAAACATTTTTTACGAATAAAAAAACTGAAAAGTGCGGTGTGCCGGCAATGTAGCTGGCCCCTTACGTAGGTTACGTTGTAGGCCCTGCAAAGACTAAATGCTGCCGAATATATGAGAGCCAAGAGTGTACTTGCGGAGCTTAATACGACAAAATCGTTTAAATAATAATAGTTTTTTGTCGATTACAGTTTTTGAGATTGTTTGGAGCAAAAAATTAAGATCAAAATTCGATTAATTGCACAGCCCTATTTGATGCCTCAAACATCTTTTGTCAATCTCTGTGGAACAATAATAAACACATTTATTGACGTCATATGACGTTAAACCAATTAAGTTTCTACTTGTAATTCACTCGGCTCACGTTTCATTTAGTCATTATCTATAGATTAAAAGATACATTTACATAAAAGTCAACAATTAATATGTAAGAAAAAAAATAAAATACATGCCTCTCAGTAGACAGGCTCTATTCATCCTGATTATGAAAAGTTAAGTCTTTGTACAGTCTCTACAGTCTTCGTATGCATTTACTTTCCATGCAAGGAAACAATGAGGGGCCTTCAAAGGAAGCTGTTTAAGTAGGGTTGTAAAAAGTAAATACCATCAGTGTATGACCTACAGTGGATGGCAGTTGCAATAAGCCCAGTTTTAAGCAGCCAACATAAGTACCAAACCTTCTAGTCAAAAAACCCAAACAAAAACATACTGCATCCTGACAAGAAGTAAGTGAAAGTATACTCAAAGTATACACTTAAATTGATATTTTATTTTATTCTGAATTTATCTAAATAAACAAGTAATGGCTGTAATCTTGGAATCAATGGTCTCCAGAACATAAAAATTACAGATACAGAAACAGCATTCAAATCTCAGTCAAATAACTTAAAAGATTCAGTGACTTTTCCCAAAAAACAATGTCTGACAAGCTTTTCTTCCCACATTAAACTTCTACTGTGACAGCATTAGTTTCATCAACAGATCAATCCAGAGTGCCCATGTTTATATCATTAGAGCACTAAACAAACACCATGCTTCACATGGACACAGTGAACCAGGAAAAACCATAAGTACACTTACCTCAATGGTTAAAAGATAACATGTGACAACAGTGAGAGGTAACAGTGAACCTCAAATGCGTGCATACATCAGTGCAAAAACACAACCATCTCACACATTTTCTAGTTTAGCTGTTGAATGTATTTTTGGGTGCTGGGCCAGGACAACCACCATATCTGCAATTCTGGAGTTATATATATTTTCAATATTCACCTTATTCCATTGTTTGCAGACTAGGCAGCAGGTAAGCAAAGTCTGAGGATCCAGCCAACGCAGCAGGTAGAAAGCCAGCTCCAAAGGAAGAAGGCGCAGAAAGTCACGTTTCAGCAGTGTCTCCAGTCCATTGGAGAGATGGCGGAGCTGGGCAGCACCACTTAAAGATATGAGGTGGTCCAGAGACTGGTTGCGCTGTTGGTCATTTAGAGTAAGGAAAGTGGCAGAGACTGACTCCAGCCACCCCTCAAATACCGTCTTCTCCATGGGCACATGAGAGCGACCTGCAACAACTGTAATAATGCAGGGTCTGCCCTCAACAGTTTGTTTAGAACCAAACGATCAAACTGAGCATACACAAAGCAGCAATGTGTATCTGGGATACAAACTGATGTTTTCTAGTCTGAACAAATTCACACTGCAATAATTAATTAAAAAAAAATAAGAAGAAGAAATCTGCAGGGTGACAGTGTTGTTCCAAAAAGTGATCGTCTGCCAAAAAGTGATTTCCGGTATGTGCCAGAAAATGATTGCCTGTATTTAAACTGTTGTAACTGACTTGCTGATCTATAATCTGTGGAAAATATGTCAAACATATCTCTCGTGAATGATATCAAGTCATTTTGAGCGAGAAGCAACATTTCTGTCACAAGGTAGAAGCTGCAATCAGTTTTTGGCAGTGACTTTTATATATTCTTTATTTATCAGGGTAAAAACTGTAATTGATTTTAAAAGTGTCTTTTAAAGAGAAATCTGGCCAAGAGGGCAGCAGAAATCACAACAAATCTAACAATACCCTCTATAAATTTATTTTAAGTGACCAAAGAGGCCTGGGTTTATTATAATGTAGGTGCAAAAATGCAGAGTCATAAACAAACTTGAAAAACAGGTCATTTCTTCATTTTATACATAAGCCCTTCATAAATCCTATTAACTACACTCTATTCACCAATATAAGCAAAGACAATATACATAAAAGCACACAGAAACATCGGAAATCACTTTATGGCAGACGATCACTTTTTGGCACAACACCGGCTTCCTTTTCAAGAGAGTGCAAATGATAAAATAAATAACGTTTAAATCTTTTTACGTACCACGAATGACACTAATTCTGAAAAGTCACGAACAATATTTGAGATTTCAGACATTTAACCTGGCTCAACCAGCATTATCTCCTGGCTCATACAGCAATTAAGCTCTGCCTATACATTTGTAGCAAGGCAGCTAATAACCAAAACAGAAAAAGGCTTTCCGTCAGGCTTCACAAAGCTTTCCGAGCTATGGCCTGCGTAATGAACGACACTGAACTGCTAGAGAAACCTATGAGTGTAAAATAACGCGCATTCACTTAACTGAAATGTTAATTTAAAGGCAGCTACTTTATGGGCTTCTGTGCCTGCTTATGCATTCGTTCTAAGTTAGCCCGACTAGCTAGCAACTTTTGTAGCTAACGTTAGCTGAGTAGGAATGCTATTGTTTAAGAGCTAGCTACTAGCGGAAACATTCAAACAAACAAACAAACAGTATATGCTAGAAAATAAATGAATTATCACTTAAAATGTAAACTCAAATTGTCCACCAACCAGAAAGCTGCAGGGAGTTTCCGTCAACACTTTCCCGGCTTAGTTCACATAGCTAAGTTAGCTGTCGGAAGCTAATCTGCCAACATCAACTTGAACGGATTCCCAAAGAAACCTAGTTTTGTAGTTGATGTTAGCTAATAATTACGATAATAATTATTTCTGTTAATACTGAATTACATGTAAGACACGTAACAGTAGTCTTCTTTAGTGTTCCAAGGCATGGATATTTCAGGTAGCAGGGGAGAATTGTAGCAGCTTCTGACAGCATGAAACGCTACCCCTGTATAAAGTGGTCGTTGACACCCTCAGTATTATCTTACAGGAGGTGTAGTAAGCATTTTTGCTAACGCTTCCCCAATAACAACGAACAAGATTTAATAATATAACACTCATATTTAACTGCTCTCCCAACGTGTTCTGTCTATGTATGCTTTGTAAGATTTTTGCATATGTATTTTCAGTTTTCCTCTCTTGTGACGTAACTTGCCTGTAAGACAACGTTGCTGGAAACAAAACAAAAAAAAATCGGTAAACTAACTTCCGGTGTCGCGCAAATAGGC
This sequence comes from Archocentrus centrarchus, assembly GCF_007364275.1. Taxonomy (NCBI): domain Eukaryota; kingdom Metazoa; phylum Chordata; class Actinopteri; order Cichliformes; family Cichlidae; genus Archocentrus; species Archocentrus centrarchus. The sequence continues at coordinate 356,133 of NC_044357.1, read as the reverse complement.
TGTGTCCAAATAATTGACGTCACAGCAGGGCGACGAAGCCGAAGTTTCGAAAACTCCTCCAATGCAGCCCACAAAACGAAGCTGAAGTTGGTTTCCGATTGCAGCTTCCGATTCGGGAAATGGCTAAAGGGCCATTCCACGTAATGTTTCGCTACCTTCAGCATCTTTACTCTACTATAGTTAAAAAACTACAACACCTAGACACTTCAAACCTGGGCTAGATTATTCTCAACTAATAGCAGAATACTTAAAACCAAGTTTGTGATTTGTGAAACCTTTATCTGATTTGTGAAACTTCAATAAAAGGCCATTTCAGCGCCTTTTATGCATCTGGATCACACTAGAACTGATCCAGCTCCAAAACTACAACACCTAGACACTTCAAACCTGGACCAGATTATTCTATCGTACTGGCTAAATAAATAGAGCATAATGAAAAGAAAAGTCAAAATAGGCAAGTGTGTGTTAGTATGACAAGTCATAGTTAAAACCATAAAAATGCCAAACTTCAAACTTGTAAACACTTTTATTTCACAGCTTTTCTTTGAGTTTAGAGATTTGAACTATTCTATTTCTGCTCGTAGTTGTATGAGAAGCTTCTGTCTCTCACTGCAAAAAAGGCATTAAGTTATGAATCACTTGAATTCTTTTTCTGGTTTTTATACATGATTTTTGGATGCTCATATTGCTTCAGTTACTTTAATTCTCTTAATTAATTCTTAATTCTCCATTTGGCCATGTTCAATTTATTCCACTGCCTCAGCCCTGGTTAGTGCTCTTGTGTTTTCCTGTGTATTTATGGATGCCTGCTTTACATCCAAAAGTGCAATGTTAAAAACTGTTTTCTAAAAATACAAATATTTACTTCACATTCTAATAATAAGGGTTTAAGCTAACATGTTTCATTATTTCAGACCTTTTTTTTTTGGTGCAATAAAAGCGCTATTTGAATCAAAATAAATAATGAACAGATACTTTTTTACTCTTGATTTAGGTCATTTAATAAGGTTTACAATTAGAGACCTTGTATGTGAGGAGAAGAATTTTAAATTCTATTCTGTATTTAACAGGGAGCCAATGAAGAGAAGCCAATATGGGAGAAATATGCTCTCTCTTTCTAGTCCCTCTAGCTGCAGCATTTTGGATCAGCTGAAGGCTTTTCAGGAAGCTTTTAGGACAGCCTGATAATAATGAATTACAATAGTCCACCCTAGAAGTAATAAATGCATGAATTAGCTTTTCAGCATCACTCTGAGAAAGGATGTTTCTAATTTTAGAAATATTGCGCAAATGCAAAAAAGCTGTCCTGCATATTTGTTTAATATGTGCATTGAAGGGCATATCCTGGTCAAAAATGACTCCAAGATTTCTCACAGTGTTACTGGAGGCCAAAGTAATGCCATCCAGAGTAAGTATCTGGTTAGACACCATGTTTCTAAGATTTGTGGGGCTGAGAACAAGAATTTCAGTTTTATCTGAATTTAGAAGCAGGAAATTAGAGGTCATCCAGGCCTTAATATCTTTAAGACATTCCTGCAGTTTAACTAATTGATGTGTGTCATCTGGCTTCATTGATAGGTAAAGCTGAGTATCATCTGCATAACAATGAAAATTGATGCAGTGCTTTCTAATAATACTGCCTAAGGGAAGCATGTATAATGTAAATAAAATTGGTCCTAGCACAGAACCCTGTGGAACTCCATAATTAACCTTAGTGTGTGAAGAAGACTCCCCATTTACATGAACAAATTGGAGTCTATGAGATAAATATGATTCAAACCACTGCAGTGCAGTACCTTTAATACCTATAGCAAGCTCTAATCTCTGTAATAAAATGTTATGGTCAACAGTATCAAAAGCTGCACTGAGGTCCAACAGGACAAGAACAGAGATGAGTCCACTGTCAGAGGCTCTAAGAAGATCATTTGTAACCTTCACTAATGCTGTTTCTGTACTGTGATGGATTCTGAAACCTGACTGAAACTCTTCAAATAAACCGTTCCTCTGCAGATGATCAGTGAGCTGTTTTACAACTACTCTTTCAAGAATCTTTGAGAGAAAAGGAAGGTTGGAGATTGGCCTATAATTAGCTAAGACAGCTGGGTCAAGTGATGGCTTTTTAAGTAGAGGTTTAATTACAGCCACCTTGAAGGTCTGTGGTACATAGCCAACTAATAAAGACTGATTGATCATTTTAAAGATTGAAGCATCAATAATTGGAAAGACTTCTTTGAACAGTCTAGTAGGAATGGGATCTAACAAACATGTTGCTGGTTTGGAGGAAGTAACTATTGAAGTTAACTCTGAAAGATCAATTGGAGCAAAAGAGTCAAAACAAATACCAGCAGTGCTGAAAGCAGCCAAACATGAAGAATAATCTTTGAGATGGTTATGAATAATTTTTTCTCGAATGTCTAAAATTTTATTTGTAAAGAAATCCATGAAGTCACTACTAGTTAACGTGAAAGGAATACTCGGCTCTACAGAGCTCTGACTCTTTGTCAGCCTGGCTACAGTGCTGAAAAGAAACCTGGGGTTGTTCTTATTTTCTTCAATTAATGATGAATAGTAAGATGTCTTAGCTTTACGGAGGGCTTTTTTATAGAGCAACAAACTCTTTTTCCAGGCTAAATGAGCATCTTCTAATTTAGTGAGACGCCATTGCCTCTCCAGCTTTCGGGTTATCTGCTTTAACTTTTTTCATGTTCATCACTTATGAACAAGAACCCAAGATACTTGCACTCCTCCACCTGGGGCAGGCATTCAGCCCTGTGCTGGAGAGGGCACTCCACACTTTTCCGGCTGAGGACCATGGCCTCAGATTTAGAGGTGCTGATTCTCATACCAGCCACTTCACACTCAGCTGCAAACCTTTCAGTTCAGTTCAATTCAATTCAATTTATTTTTATTTATATAGCGCCAAATCACAACAAACATTTGCCTCAAGGTCTTTTGTATTGTAGGTAAAGACCCTACAATAATACAGCGAAAACCCAAAAGTCAAAACAACCCCCTATGAGCAAGCATTTGGTGACATTGGGAAAGAAGAAACTTTTAACGGGAAGAAACCTTCAGCAGAACCAGGCTCAGGGAGGGGCAGACATGCTGTGGAAGAGAGCCAGAGATTAATAATAACTAATGATTAAATACAGAGTGAAGTATAAACAAAGTAAATAAGGTGAATGAAAAGAAACAGTGCATTGTGGGAACCCCCCTAGCAGCCTAGGCCTATAGCAGCATAACTAAGGGGTGGTTCAGGGTCACCTGCTCCAGCTGGTTCCACAGAAGAGGGGCCTGAAAGCTGAAGGCTCTGCCTCCCATTCTACTCTTAAGTATCCGAGGAACCACAAGTAAGCCAGCAGTCTGAGAGTGAAGTGCTCTGTTGCGGTGATATGGTACTATGAGGTCTTTAAGATAAGATGGGGCTGTCATGCTTGTGGGCTGGTGGTCCAGTGTGTTGAGTTCCTTTTTGTGTAGTTCTGTTCTGTTGTATTTTTCGGGTTGTGTTTCATAGTGTTTCTTATAGTTTAGTTTCTCAGTTTGTTTAATGTGGTGTTCTGTCTATTTAGTTATTTGTATGTTATTCAGGTTTCCCTTCGTTTATTTTCCTGTGTCTGTTTTGTTCCCGTGTCTTGGTCCTTCTGTGTTTAGTTTCCCTTCCCTTTGTTTCCTTGTGTGATGTTTAGATTCCCTCTGTCAGGTTTTCTTGTGTTAGGTCTGTGTGTGTGTTATGATTGGTCACTTGCTGTTTTACTCTCGTGTTTCTTGTGTTTTGTGTTTAGTTTTGCTTCCCCTTGTCTCGTCTGTGTAATTGTGGTCAGCTGTCATCCCACCTGTTGTCACTCCCCTCATTGGCCCTTGTTTATTTATTGTCTGCTCTTGTCTTTGTCCCGCCATAAGTCATTGTTGACATCTAGGTTGATGGCCCTGCTGTGTATTTCGAGATTTTGAGTTTTCGAGTTTCAAATTCAATTGTTTAGTTTTCGTGTAGCTGGTCCCTGACCAGCCTTGTCCCTCTGAGTTGTTCAATAAAAACGAAGCACAGTTCAGCTCTCGCTTTGTGTCCTGCATTGAGGTCCTCCCTGCCTTACCTGCCAGCAGCAGCCGTGACAGGGGCCTGATTATTCAAGACCTTGTATGTGAGGAGAAGGATTTTAAATTCTATTGTGTATTTAACAGGGAGCCAATGAAGAGAAACCAATATGGGAGAAATCTGCTCTCTCTTTCTAGTCCCTGTCAGTACTCTAGCTGCAGCATTTGGATTAAGCTGAAGGCTTTTCAGGGAGCTTTTAGGACAGCCTGATAATAATGAATTGCAATAGCCCAGCCTAGAAGTAATAAATGCATGAATTAGCTTTTCAGCATCAATCTGAAAAAGGATGTTTCTAATTTTAGAAATATTGTGCACATGCAAAAAATCGGTCCTACATATTTGTTTAATATGTGCATTGAAGGACATATCACAGTGTTACTGGAGGCCAGAGCAATGCCATCCAGAGTAAGTATCTGGTTTGACACCATGTTTCTAAGATTTGTGGAGCAGAGTACAAGAATTTCAGTTTTATCTGAATTTCGAAGCAGGAAATTAGAGGTCATCCAGGCCTTAATATCTTTAAGACATTCCTGCAGTTGAACTAATTGATGTGTGTCATCAGTTAACGTTGTGTTTTTATACATATCCTGGATGTCTGGCAAAAAGAAAGGCTAACACAGAGAGAGAGAGAGAGAGAGAGAAAACCATTTACACTCACATTCACACTTATGGGCAATTTAGAATCACCAATACCTAAATACTGCTTGAATATATTTATTCTTTTGCTGAATTTATTTGTATTGTGGCAACATTTTTTTTAATAGGAAAAAGCCCTGGAATTGTCCCTTTCAGTCTTGGTGCTACAAGTTTAATACAATACACGAGTATAAGATAAGATAAGATAGTGTTTATTTGTCACATGCGCAGTTATACACAGTACAATGCACAGTGAAATGTATTTTGTACCTGTAGCCATATATACACACACATGTTGCTAAACATGTGTGTGTATATATGGTGTGAGTATGTTGCTAAACAAAGAAAAATCAAAAGAAAACAAAATGTGTTTCATTTTGACCTCATCAATCTGCATGCTGAGAGTTCCATAGAATGATAATTATGAAAGGAAAGAACATTCTAAAGATCAAAGGACTTTTCTCACTATAAAGCTGACACTTCCAAAGCTGAAGTCATTTCACTGTCTTCTGTTCGTGAGCGCACAACAAAAGTCAGAGCTTGGAGTTTGAGTTTCAAAACGTCTTTTATTGCCATAAACCTATGAGAAACATCACTGAAAATATGAACAAGATGAGTTTCTCAGAGGAAATGGAGGCCCTGGTGGTAAAGCTGCAGGCTTTAGATCTCAACAAAGATCCCACCCAGGAGTCAGTCTCCACTAACCAAGAATCCACTCGTCTCCAGAGAAGAAAAGTTCGATTCGGGGTTAGTGTTGAGAATAGTGGCAATAGAAAGGCGATAAAAATGAATACAGGTGACTCAGCAGGGACACTGAGGCCACCTAAAGCCGGCTCCTCCACTGCAACACGGCTGCAGATGTGGAAAAATGCCAGAAGCTCCAAAACCAGCCAAAAGAAGAAGCAGAGGAAGCCAAAGCAGGGAGTAGCTAACGTTTGGATCATTGGATCCAGCTACATCAAACGAGGAGAGGAGGCAGCACGCCAGCAGTTTGGGCAGAATTTTGGACTCGGTGCCAAAGTTAAGTGGTGTGGAAAAGGTGGGATGCGCTGGGACGGCGTCCTTCCCCGTTTCTATGCCGAGCTCTCCTCACAGAGGCCCCCTGACGTTTTGGTGATCCATGCCGGAGGCAACGATTTGGGACTCACATCCGCCCAGAAACTTGCGTCTGTAATGACAAACCAACTGAGGCAGCTGCATGCAGACTTCCCGGCCATGAAAATCGCCTTTTCCTGCATCAATGAGCGCCAAGCATGGCGTTACGGAAGTCCACGGTGGATTGACAGCAACAGGAAGCTCGTCAATTCAAGTGTGAGAAAGGCTGTCGACTCCTTTGGAGGTGTCGTCATTGAACATCCTCAGCTGAAATATTACAACAATCAGATATTTCAGGGGGATGGAGTCCATTTCACCCAGAGAGGCAATGAACTGTTCCTGAAGAGCATTCACTCTGCCATCAAGAAGCTTCTTCAGGACCCATTGCAGAGAACATAAACCAACAACCCCAACCGGTCACGGCAGATGACCGCCCCTCCCTGAGCCTGGATCTGCCGGAGGTTTCTTCCCGTTTAAAGGGAGTTTTTCCTCCCCGCTGTCGCCACGAGCTTGCTCATAGGGGGTCGTTTTGACTGTTGGGTCTATTGTTGGGGCTTCCCTTACAATATAAAGTGCACTGTTTACTGTATATACTGTTAGTGTGTTAAATAAATCAAACTGAATGTAATTGAACTGGACTCTAATTAAAAATGTACATATAAAATAAATTGTCAAAAACAAAAACAAAGTGTCCAAAGACTTTCCCTTTATTTACAGATTCTACAGCATGTTTTAAACTCAGAGTTTGTTGAGCATGCTTCCTGGAATTGGCCCCAGCTCACAAATACATTTGAAGTGAATGTGAAATAAATGTGAAGTGAATCTGAAGTTCATTTTAAGTAAATAGGAATGTGAGGTAAACTGTTAATGAATATCAAGTTAGGGCTGCCTGGTTATGGAAAAAATCATAATCATGATTATTTAACACGATTACTCATCGACTTTGTAAACAACTGCATTTATTGCACTAGATGAACAGTCAACACCATGAAATCTCATGCACTTCTACAATCTCTTGAAAATAAATGCTAAATTGAAAATAAAATACAGAATATATAAATAAAATAAAAATATATAATTACATTGCAATCTGAACAAATACATTATAAATGAAATACAAATAATAAATAATTAAATAGAAAGGTAATGTCAAATATCATGACTAATAATATCCTACATTCTGTACTTAATTAGAAGTACAAATACTTAAAAAAAAAAGGACTCTGGTAAAGTTTAAGTACTTGTTCAACTTCTTTACTCAAGTAAAAGTGAAAAAGTACAGGCTCTGAATTGTACTCAAAGTAAGAAAGTAAAAGGAGCTATTTGTACCAGCTTTTTTCTGTGTAAAGCTATCTGAACCTGCTATCTTGATATAATAAGATTAAATAATATTACATGAGAATACAAAGATTATTCCAATCTAAATTTGAATCCTAATGAATGTACTCAGCTTGAATGTGTCATGTAGGACACAAGCTGTGAAAGGGAATTTAAAAACTCTATTTTCTGTTGCCTACATAGCAGAGGGTCACTGCGCCTCCACAGCGAAACACAAAAATGAGGATGCTCAGGGGTTACAGTGGGATTCAGAAGGTGGGGGAACCCTAAGATCAGTTGTTGTGGCTCCACATGGGGAGAAAAATCACAACTTTGTCTTGTGAGCGCCAGTAAATTTTCTTGGTGTGCAGGCTGTGATCAGCTGAGCTGTGTTGCTGCCTGAAGTTTACACTCCTCTGTGCAATGCACAGCATACACTATGTTGCTTAGCCTGTGTTTGGGGGTTTTGTCCTTGGGACCAGTTTGAGTCTTAAAGTGTGTCTGGGATGTCATGCTTGGAGCAAATTCTCGTGCATTTCTCTGACAAACCTGCTACGTAAGAGATAATGTTAGTTGGTGTCTCACTATCTTTCCTGTGCATCTCCTCTGATTTGACGAAGGCCCAATTGGAATGACCACATGTGTTTTGAGGACGCCACTGTTCACATTTTGTACTGAGAACAAAGATGTTTTGAAAGAGGCCATCTATGTCCACTGTGAACGGCCAGCATTGAACAGAGGCGGTGGCTCATGATAGCAGCTGTCAGCTTCCTAAAATACAGCCTAGAGATCCCTTCCAGGTGCCTCAAACCCCACTCACACCTATTGAGGTCACCTGAAGTGACAAGGTCTCACAAATCTCACAGTGGTTTCACAGAAAGTACTATGACCTGGATGACTGAGTAGCTACACAGACAATGGGTCAACAACCACCTCCAAAGGGGACAACCCCCACTAGGGTTTAAATAAAGTCCAGTCACCTTTTATGAAGTTCTTGAGAATAGCAGGAACGACACTTTGCCCGTCAACAGTGAGCAGCAGGTGGTAGCTATCAGGGATCAAAAAGCATCCAATTTCACCAAATTATGCTGTATATGCATATGGTCAATACGGCTCCTATGACCATGGCTGCAACCATCTTTACTTGACACACTCACCCACAGGTAAGTGCTTGCAAACTTCAATACCCATGAAAAAAAGAGCCAAATTTTAAATATTTTAAACTGATAATCAGAATGTTTCTATTTGATTGACTGTCATTTAATATTTCAAGATAAAACAGTCAGATGATCTCTTTCTTTAGAGACTGCATTGTGTCTGGGTCATATTACAGTAGACCTGGCCTACACAAAGATAATTAACAGTTTCATACTCAATCAAACCGTCTGAGAAATATTCTTATTGTTCCTGATTATCAGAAGTCATTCAAATTAATAATTTCATTGGTGTTTTCAATCTTTTAGTCCTATTTGAAAGCTTGAGGTTCAGATCAGTAGTTCAGACTAAGACATAAAAATATACTGTGGACCAAAATCTGTACATGTTTTGTTAAGCTGTAATCTTTACAGGGATTCTGCTGTAGAAACATGCACAGGTAGAGTCGAAGGCTGCAGTGCTGCAAGGCTGGCTGCTCGTCACTGCCTCTGTTACCTGTTGAAGATGAGGCTCTGGCTGCTGGGCTGGGGGTCAGCATGTGCTCAGCTTCATCACCACTCTGGGTTCTTGGCTGACTCTGTGTTAGCATGTTGTCTGTACAGATACTTGCAAAGAGCTGAAGTTGTGTTAGCAGTGTAACACATCTGTTTCTGTCCTGGAGGCAGTTTCCAGTTTACATCAAGCTTTTGTCCTTTTGCGGAATAAAAAAAAAGTATTGTCCATATACTCTTCTCATGAAAAGCTGTAGACGGCTCCACCGTTTTCCTCCTCCTGCACAGGAGCTCAAGTCAGCTGATTGTAGCAGGAAGAAAAAAGCATGTAGTTTTATTTTTATTTTCCCTTTGTGCCTGCCCAACGTGCAGATAACTGGAGGACCCAAGCATTAACATAATTGCAACTGTAATGTAATTAGTGAATTTAGCACAATAATGAGTTATGTTACTGTGTTACTGAAAAATGTAATGTAATTACATTCATGCATTCCTTTGGAACACATTACATCCAGCACTGCTGGTGAGGGTCACCATTCCACTGCAAGCCAACATGCAGGAGGCACAGCGTTCACTCGCCCATCAAATCAATGTGGAGCAGATAAAGTGGCACTCCTTAGTTATCATACTTGGTGACTGCAACAGAGGAAACCTCAGCCTGGAAGTGCCCAAATATAGACAGTTTATTAAGTGCCTGACCAGACAAGACAATATTCTAGTTCCCTGTTAGACTACAAAAAGCAGTGCTATCACGTGGTCCCTGTGACGTGCTTGATAACGAGATGCCAGTCCAAATATGAGACCTGAAATGATCCTAATGTGTTGCAAACTGACTACAAAGAGAGGCAACCTGGCTGTGCACATAATCAAGGCTACAAAAAAGATGTAAAAAAAAAAAAAAAAAGAAAGAGCCTTTGACATATTTAAGCTTGTCTCATATTTAATTCAATTCAGTTTTATTTATATAGCGCCAAATCACAACAAACAGTTGTGTCAATGTGTTTTTTAATTGTTGGTAAAGACCCTACAATAGAGAAACAAAGAAAACACAACAGTCAAAACGACCCCCTATGAGCAGCACTTGGCCACAGTGGGAAGGAAAAACTCCCTTTTAACAGGAAGAAACCTCCAGCAGAACCAGGCTCAGGGAGGGGCAGTCATCTGCCGCGACGGGTTGGGCTGAGGGGAGAGAAAAAAGACATGCTGTGGAAGAGAGCCAGAGATTAATAATAACTAATGATTAAATACAGACTGAAGTATAAATAGAGTAAATAAGGTGAATGAAAAGAAACAGTGCATTGTGGGAATCCCCCTAGCAGCCTGGGCCTATAGCAGCATAACTAAGGGGTGGTGTAACGCCAAGATGACCCTGAGAGGCAAGGCTTTAAATCCTAGGATTCAGACTTTGTTTTTATACCCCATTTTCCATTTTATTACTCAAGCTATTTAGACAATTAACTCCATTGCCCTGTGACGCAAGTGTGACCTTTCCAGCAACCCAACCCCAGTACAAAGGAGAGAAGAGCCCCTTAATACCCAGCTGCTGACGAGCCACACCTTGCTCCACAACTTGCAGGAGTACCACACATTTTAACAATAAAATACACAAACAATCAAATAACAACATTTACAATTAAAACCATCACCCCAACATCTCCATAACCCAATATCTACAATAAAACCAAACACCCCTACAAAACACCTAAAAAATCCCAAACAACTCCCCCACCCAATTTCCTCCCTGGTCTCTCCCGGAACCTTTAAATAGTGTTCAGACCCCCGGGGACTCATTTGCCTGAAACACCCTGGAAGGACAAAGGAAAAAACAGGTGAGTGATTGCTACACCACAACCCACTTGCACTATTTCTGTATAAGTTAAACACACACACTTTTCTTAACCACAGATCAATTATAATTGTGGGTAACACTAATTCTTTATTTTGCAGCATCTGCCTGCCACACACCGAGTAACTGCTCACGTGCCTGGAAGACAGAACCATATCAATTATTAAAATACTTAATAAAGAATAAATATTTAAGAGTCCTTATTTTTTGTGTATGTCAAAGTGTCAAGTGCTAATAAAGTGCAAAAGGTGTCCCAACATTTACTACCCAAAACCATACTCATAAATATAAACAAGTAACGAAAACCCTCCTCATTACAGGTGGTTCACGGTCACCTGATCCAGTAAGTATAAGCTTGATCAAAAAGGAAAGTTTTAAGCCTAATCTTAAAAACAGAGAGGGTGTCTGTCTCCTGGATCCAAGCTGGGAGCTGGTTCCACAGAAGAATGCCTCCCATTCTACTCTTAAGTATCCTAGGAACCACAAGTAAGCCAGCAGTCTGAGAGCGAAGTGCTCTGTTGGGGTGATACAATAGTACAGTATGAGATCTTTGAGATAAGATGGGGCCTGATTATTCAAGACCTTGTTTGTGAGAAGAAGGATTTTAAATTCTATTGTGTATTTAACAGGGAGCCAATGAAGAGAAGCCAGTATGGGAGAAATCTGCTCTCTCTTTCTAGTCCCTGTCAGTACTCTAGCTGCAGCATTTTGGATCAGCTGAAGGCTTTTCAGGGAGCTTTTAGGACAGCCTGAAATTAATGAATTACAATAGTCCAGCCTAAAAGTAATAAATGCATGAATTAGCTTTTCAGCATCACTCAGGATGTTTCTAATTTTAGAAATATTGCACAAATGCAAAAAGGCAGTCCTTAATATTTGTTTAATATGTGCATTGAAGGACATATCCTGTTCAAAACTGACTCCAAGATTTCTCAGTGTTACTGGAGGCCAAAGTAATGCCATCCAGCGTAAGCATCCGGGTTGACACCATGTTTCTAAGATTGGTGGGACGAGGACAAGAATTTCAGTTTTATCTGAATTTAGAAGCAGGAAATTAGAGGTCATCCAGGCCTTTGTCTTTAAAACATATGGACAGATAAAGCTGAGTATCATCTGCAAAAATGTATGCAATGCTTTCTAATAATACTGCCTAAGGGAAGCATGAATTGGTCCTAGCACAGAACCCTGTGGAACTCCATAATTAACCTTAGTGTGTGAAGAAGACTCCCCATTTACATGAACAAATTGGAGTCTATTAGATAAATATGATTCAAACCACTGCAGTGCGGTACCTTTAATACATATGCTCTAATCGCTGAAATAAAATGTTATGGTTAACAGTATCAAAACTGAGGTTCAACAGGACAAGAACAGATGAGTCCACTGTCAGAGGCTGTAAGATCATTTGTAACCTTCACTAATGCTGTTTCTGTACTGTGATGAATTCTGAAACCTGACTGAAACTCTTCAAATAAACTGTTCCTCTGCAGATGATCAGTTAGCGGCTTTCATTTGATCCAAGCCGACAGAACCAAGGAGAGTGGTAAGAAGAGGGGCGGGGGTCTGGCTGTGTTTGTAAACGATAGATGGTGCAACTCCAGACATCTAACCATCAAAGAGATGCTCTGCAGTAAGGACATTGAACTGCTCGCTGTTGGTATGAGACCGCACTATCTTCCTCGGGAGTTTTCACATGTTATTGTGATAACGGTGTATGTGCCGCCCTCTGCTAACGCTGCTGCAGCCTGCGATGTCCTCCATGCTACTACCAGCAGACTCCAAACACAGCACCCACAGGCCCTCTTTCTGATCTCAGGGGACTGTAACCACGTCTCCCTGTCCTCCACTCTCCCCACCTTCACCCAGTATGTCACCTGCCACACCAGGAATACCAACACACTGGATCTACTGTATGCCAACATCAAGGAGGCATACAGCTCATCACCTCTGCCTCCCCTGGGGGGCTCAGATCACAACCTGGTTCATCTCCAGCCTGTGTACAAACCCTTGGTACACAGAGAACCAGTTGTGACACACACAGTGAAGAAATGGTCTGAGGAGACTGAAGAAGCTCTGAGAGACTGCTTTAGCTCCACTGTGTGGGAAGAGCTTTGTGCCCCTCATGGGGAGGACATCGACAGCATCACGGACTGCATCACTGATTACATCAATTTCTGCGTGGAAAACACTGTGCCCACCAGGAGGGTACGGTGTTTTTCAAACAACAAACCCTGGATCAACTCTGAAATAAAGGCTCTCCTGAAGGAGAAGAAGAGAGCCTTTAGATCAGGAAATAAGGAGGAGCTGAGAGCCGTGCAGAAGGATCTGAGAAGGAAAATCAGGGATGGAAAAAACATCTACAGGAAGAAGATGGAGGACCAGCTACAGCAGAGCAACATCAGTGGGGTTTGGAGGAGTTTGAACTCAATTTCAGGCCACAAACCAAGCCCTAGGATTGTGGGAGACTTAGAGTGGGTTAACAATCTGAACCAGTTTAACAGGTTTGACCAGCCACTCACCCCTCCCCCAGCCCAGTCCCCCCTGCTGTCAGCCCCACCATCTTTAATGACTGCCAACCTTTCTTCTTCTTGGGACCTCACACCTCTCAGCTCTCAGCCATCACCCACCCCCTTCACTTCTGAGGACTCCATCTCACAACCCCCATCCCCCACCTCCATCTTGTCCCTCTCAACTCATCATGTGAGGAAGGAGCTACGTAAGATCAAGGTGCGAAAGGCTGCTGGTCCAGACGGCATCAGCTCCAGGCTCCTGAGGTGCTGCGCAGATCAGCTGTGTGGCATCATGGGATACATGTTCAGCCTGAGCTTGAAGCTGGGGAAAGTACCACAACTGTGGAAGACCTCCTGTGTGGTACCGGTACCAAAGACCAAACATCCAAAGGATCTTAGCAGCTACAGGCCGGTAGCCCTGACATCGCATCTAATGAAGACCCTCGAGAGGCTGGTCCTCAACCATCTACGCCTCATGGTGTCGTCTTCGTTGGACCCGCTGCAGTTCGCCTACCGGCCTGGCATCGGGGTGGATGACGCCATCATCTACCTCCTGCACCGAGCTCTGACCCACCTGGAGAAGCCTGGAAGCACTGTGAGGATCATGTTCTTTGATTTCTCCAGTGCTTTTAACACCATCCAGCCAGGACTTCTGAGAGACAAGCTGGAACTGTCAGGAGTGGACCACCACATCTCCGAGTGGATACTGGACTACCTCACTGACCGCCCACAGTACGTGAGGACACAGGGCTGTGTCTCTGACAGGCTGGTCTGCAGTACGGGGGCCCCACAGGGAACTGTGCTGGCACCGTTCCTCTTCACCCTCTACACTGCAGACTTCTCCATCAACTCCCCACGCTGCCATCTGCAGAAGTTCTCTGACGACTCTGCCATAGTTGGCCTCATCACAGGTGAGGATGACTCAGAGTACAGACAGTGGACTCAGGACTTTGTGGACTGGTGCCAGCGGAACCACCTCCTGATCAACGCCGCTAAAACCAAGGAGCTGGTGGTGGATTTCCGCAGGCGCAGACCCACCACACGGACACCGGTGAACATCCAGGGAGTGGACATTGAGATAGTGGACTCTTATAAGTACCTGGGTGTTCACCTAAACAATAAACTGGACTGGACTCATAACACTGATGTGCTCTACAGGAAGGGTCAGAGCAGACTCTACCTGCTGAGAAGGCTGAGGTCTTTTGGAGTGCAGGGGACACTCCTGAAGACCTTCTATGACTCTGTGGTGGCATCAGCCATCTTCTATGCAGCAGTATGTTGGAGCAGCAGCTTGTCTACAGCTGAGAGGAAGAGGATAGACAAGCTCATCAGGAAAGCCAGCTCTGTCCTAGGATGTCCTCTCGACTCAGTGCAGGTGGTGGGAGACAGAAGGACTCTGACCAAAATAACATCACTGATGGACAAGGTCTCCCATCCCATGCATGAAACTGTTGCTGAGCTGGAGAGCTCCTTCAGTGACAGACTGCTGCATCCTAAATGCACAAAGGAGCGTTACCGCAGATCCTTCCTCCCAGCAGCTGTAAGACTGTATAACCATCACTGCTCCCAACAAAAACCACAATAGCCTACACAATGTAGGATAATATATAATATACTGTAAATAGTCTGGCACATCATGCACATTGTATATAGTGTTATTATTATTAGTAGTATTAAGGTTAATATTGTTTGTTGATTTTATATATATTCTTTTCTTAATAGTGTGAATTATTATATCTTTATTTATATTTATAATAACTGCGGCTGCTGTTACACCCAAATTTCCCCTCTGTGGGACAATAAAGGCTGTTTCTTCTTCTTCTTCTTCTTCTTTACAACTACTCTTTCAAGAATTTTTGAGAGAAAAGGAAGGTTGGAGATTGGCCTATAATTAACTAAGACAGCTGGGTCAAGTGATGGCTTTTTAAGTAGAGGTTTAATTACAGCCACCTTGAAGGCCTGTGGTACATAGCCAACTAATATAGATTTATCATTTTTAAGACTGAAGCATCAATAATTGGAAAGCCTTCTTTGAACAGTCTAGTAGGAATGGGATCTAATAAACATGTTGTTGGTTTGGAGGAAGTAACTATTGAAGTTCACTCAGAAAGATCAATTGGAGCGAGAGAGTCTAAACAAATACCAGCAGTGCTGAAAGCAGCCAAACATGAAGATAAGTCTTTGAGATGGTTATGAATAATTTTTTCTCTAATGTCTAAAATTTTATTTGTAAAGAAGTTAATGAAGTCACCAGTAGTTAAAGACAACAAGTCAGAGCTCTACAGAGCTCTGACTCTTTGTCAGCCTGGCTCCAGTGCTGAAAAGAAACCTGGGGTTGTTCTTATTTTCTTTAATCAGTGATTAATAATAGGATGTCCTAGCTTTACAGAGGGCTTTTTTTTATAGAGCAACACCCGCAGACCAACTTGCAGAGGAACACGGATTCCACTGCAAGCTGGAGGCCACCACCTGATGAAAGCCAGCAGGGCCACATCATCCGCAAAAAGCAGAGACGAGATTCCGAGGCCACCAAGGCAGGAGCCTTCCACCACATGGCTATGCCTAGAAATTCTGTCCATAAAAATTATGAACAGAATCTGTGACAGAGGGCAGCTCTGGCAGAGTCCAGCACCCACAGGAAATGAGTCAGACTTATTGCTGGCTAATCGGACCATACTGTCACTGTGGTTGTACAGGGACTGAATGGCCCGCAACAATGGTCCAGACACCCCATACTCCTGCAGGACCTCCCACAGGATACCCTGAGGGATGTGGTCGAATGCCTTCTCCAAGTTCACAAAGCACACAGAGACTGGTTGGGCAAATTCCCACACACACTCGAACACCCTCAAGAGGATAAAGAGCTGGTCCAGCGTTCCACGACCAGGACGAAAACCCCATTATTCCTCTTGAATCAGTTAAATAAATATCTCATGTTGTATTGGATTTATTTAAACACTGAAATCATTGTGACAAGTTTTTGACTATAGACCTCTATTACGATTACCCACACATTTATCAGAAACATAAGAATTTCACACAAAGTAAAATTAAGGTGTTTTAATATCTATTCTTGACAGTGATTATTTCCATGCTGACATTGTTGCAAGACAACTAAAAGACCATTACAAATTTGACCAGTGGGGGGAGGGGGATGGGGATGTGTGGACATGAAACTTCAAAATGAACCTTCCCAGGAATAGACATGCAACACAATACACACACGGCCTTATCACCACAAATGGACTCCTACACTATTTAAGTACCAAACATATCTAGATGTCATGATGTTGCTGTCTGACAGATGAAGTTGGACCCCAAGATGCAGGACTCAACAGGCAAAACTGAACTGAAAGGTTTTTTATTTGGTAAATGACAGGAAATAATAAACAAGGCTATACTGGGACTGGACAGGTGCCAGAACTAAATACAAAAACTACAGGGCAGTGTGACGCACAGCAGGGAAAACAACGACAGGACAAGGAACAGACACAGACTGAGGACTTAAATACACACAGTAGGTAACCAGAGAAATGAGAGACAGCTGATCAAGATGAGGCACAGGTGAACAAAATGACACTAATGACACAAAGGAAGTAAAACAGGACACAATACACGAGGAGCAGAAGACTATTAAAATAAAATTGGAAATGACACAAATGAGATAAAATGCCAACTAGACATATAGAAGGACTGGCACACAAAGGGAATCTAAACATGACTAAATGGAAACCTAAAAACACACAGGGAACAGTGGGACGTTAAACTAAACACAAGACACAGACCAAGACAGACACAGGAAGACAAACAACAAAGGGAACCAGGAAGTAAATAACAATAATGATAACTAATAACAGAAAAAGAAACTATAATGAACAGAGATTCCAAACCAAATGCGAACAGGGAAACATAAGAACTCAATGAAAACAGAACCTAAAAGAATAAAACACAACACACCGGGCACATGGCCCAGGACCATGACGCCTAGACACTGATGACTTCCCAACTGTCCTTTATCACATATGCCCAGCCCATCTTTGCTGGTACTCCACTGATTTTTTTTTGTAAAATTTTTTTTTTTTTTCACACATTTGAGTTGATTGTTTGACCATTGCATATGACTGGTGGTAACAATTTCCTCATGGGAAATGTTTTTTTTTCCTACTCAACCACAAATGTTATTTAAAGTGTTGTCTGCAGGATAGTTCTTGATGACTCTGATGAAGGCCAAAATGCACTAATCAAATAATAAAGCTGTTCTTAATACCACAAGTGTTTCTGGAGCTTCAACCTCTTTATAATTTCTTATTCTGCAGTGGACTGGTGACCTGTCTCCATTGTATCCCCTCTTGCCTTGCTACAACAACACTGAAGTTTAACTTAAACTTCTTAAAACTGTGCATTCTGAAGAAGTTTAAACAACATTGCTCACACAAAATGAACCCTTTATGATCCAATATAGCTTACAGTATATATTGAGCTTAAAGAAGCTTAAAAAAGAGCTTAAAAATCTTAAATGTTTTTGGAGGTATACAGGTGCTGGTCATAAAATTAGAACATCATGAAAAAGTTGATTTATTTCAGTAATTCCATTCAAAAAGTAAAACTTGTATATTATATTCATTCATTACACACAGACTGATATATTCCAAATGTTTGTTTCTTTTAATTTTGATGATTATAACTGACAACTAATGAAAACCCCAAATTCAGTATCTCAGAAAATTAGAATATTGTGAAAAGGTTCAATATTGAAGACACCTGGTGCCACACTCTTCCAAAAGATGACCTTTCAAACCTTGCACAAGGAGGGCAAGACACGACAGGTCATTGCTAAAGAGGCTGGCTGTTCACAGAGCTCTGTGTCCAAGCACATTAATAGAGAGGCAAAGGGAAGGAAAAGATGTGGTAGAAAAAAGTGTACAAGCAATAGGGACAACCGCACCCTGGAGAGGATTGTTAAACAAAACCCATTCAAAAATGGAGTCTGTGGCACTGTTCAGGTGTTATGAGAGTCCAGGTTGCTCTGATAGTGGCCTTCAGCTCTTCTGAATTGTTGGGTCTGGTATATTGCATCTTCCTCATCACAATACCCCATAGATTTTCTATGGGGTTAAGGTCAGGTGAGTTTGCTGGCCAACTAAGAACAGGGATACCATGGTCTTTAAACCAGGTACTGGTAGCTTGTTCAATAGTGGCTTGACACAAGGAATGTGACAGGAATGTGACGTATGCAGACAGCTGTCTGGATTACTGCAGCAATGCGGCGTGGCATGGAGTCAATCAGTCTGTGGCACTGCTCAGGTGTTATGAGAGCCCAGGTTGCTCTAATAGTGGCCTTCAGCTCTTCTGAATTGTTGGGTCTAGCGTATTGCATCTTCCTCATCACAATAGCCCATAGATTTTCTATGGGGTTAAGGTCAGGTGAGTTTGCTGGCCAATTAAGAACAGGGATACCCTGGTCCTTAACCAGGTACTGGTAGCTTTGACACTGTTTGCAGGTGCCAGGTCCTGTTGGAAAATGAAATCTGCATCTCCATAAAGTTGGTCAGCAGCAGGAAGCATGAAGTGCACTAAAACTTCCTGGTAGACGGCTGTGTTGACCTTGGACCTCAGAAAACACAGTGGACCAACACCAGTACTGTAGATGACATGGCACCCCAAACCATCCTTGACTGTGGAAACTTTACACTGGACCTGAAGCAACGTGGATTCTGTGCCTCTCCTCTCTTCCTCCAGGCTCTGGGACCTTGATTTCCAAAGGAAATGCAAAATTTACTTTGATCAGAGAACATAACTTTGGAGCACTCAGCAGCAGTCCAGTCCTTTTTGTCTTTAGCCCAGGTGAGACGCTTCTGACGCCGTCTCTTGTTCAAGAGTGGCTTGACACAAGGAAAGTGACAGCTGAAACCATGTCTGCATACGTCTGTGCGTGGTGGTTCTTGAAGCACTGACTCCAGCTGCAGTCCACTCTCTGTGAATCTCCCCCATATTTTTGAATGGGTTTTGTCTCACAATCCTCTCCAGGGTGCCGTTATCCCTATTGCTTGTAAACTTTTTTCTACCACATCTTTTCATTCCCTTCGCCTCTCTATTAATGTGCTTGGACACAGAGCTCTGTGAACAGCCAGCCTCTTTAGCAATGACCTGTCGTGTCTTGCCCTCCTTGTGCAAAGTGTCAAAGGTCATCTTTTGGAAACTGTAAAGTCAGCAGTCTTCCTCATGATTATGTAGCCTACAGAACTAGACTGAGAGACCATTTAAAGGCCTTTGGAGTTGTTTTGAGTTAATTAGCTGATTAGAGTGTGGCACCAGGTGTCTTCAATATTGAACCTTTTCACAATATTCTAATTTTCTGAGATACTGAATGTGGCGTTTTCATTAGTTGTCAGTTATAATCATCAAAATTAAAAGAAATAAACATTTGAAATATATCAGTCTGTGTGTAATGAATGAATATAATATACAAGTTTCACTTTTTGAATGGAATTACTGAAATAAATCAACTTTTTCATGATATTCTCATTTTATGACCAGCACCTGTATTGTTGGTTTGGTTTTGGCAATTTTTATATAATGTGGGTGTGCCTTTTTTAAATAGATCACATATAAGAACAACACCATTCAATACAAAATCCTTACCAGTCAAGCCAGATGAATTAACAAAACAAGCACACAGGCAAGTCTGTTGCTTAAATCCTGACCTTATTCATTCATTCAGTCTACCCATTTGTACAGTACACAATATCTTGATCATGTGTCAGTTTACTGGTGCCAATCTGTCAGTTACACAGTGGGTTATCAGGCACAGCTGGTGTTTAGGTTGGGGTGGGGGATTAGAGTGTAACGACGGCAGTAACAAGTCTTTAACTGGCTAACTGGTGGATGTCTGACCGCTAAGCTCCACACTACAAAAGAGCCACTAAAGCTGATGAGGACATTAATGAACCTGTGACTAAACCCTGGTCTGGATTCACTGGACTGTACAAGTCACAATGCAACAGGCTACACCATTCAGGTTCCTCATACAGGCCAACATGCTGTAGCTCAGGTGGTCGAGTCAAGTGTTCACTACAAAGTTAAATCCCCTGTCTCTTCACATGATGAAGGACCCCTTGGCAACAAACTGAAACCTAAGTTACTTCACATGTGGCCATAGGTATACGACTATGGTGAACAGGTGAATGAGAAACTAATTTTAAAGAACATTAAGAATTTACTAAGGTTCAAAAGTGTTGTGTATTTAGTATTGTGTATCAGCACTGAAGGATACTAACAGCTTGTGTAGCATCCCCTCTTTTAACAAAAGTGCGTAAACATCTGGATACTGTAATGACTAGTGGTTTATTTCTTTATGTTGTAAAAGTAACTGGTAGATGTTTGGAACTGACTTGAAATAGGAAATCCATTATAAAATATGTCCAGTGTTTAAACCAGACAATTTGTTGTTGTTGTTGTTGTTGTTTTTTCAAGGTGCATTTTTGACTTTAGTTCACAGTTGAGTGTAGTGGATACACAATTGCAGTGTACCAGGAGTGCATCTTGCATCAAAGGGCTACATTCAAACAACTACAACTGCTGTGTACAAACATTGTATGCCTCTAATTATACACTGTTCCAAAGAAAAACTTTGAAAGAGCCTGAAGAACTACTGCTCAAGACCACCTTAAAAATGTATAAGAAAGTCTAGCTCCTTGTAAGAAAAATATAGTAGCTCCAGATTTTTGCACATCTCTACAGAGTCAAGCATTTAGGCCAGGATGACCTACAATTTCCTCTAACTTATTGCACTTGGCCCTACAGATCTTATAAATACAGTGTCTAACCAGATACCATGCCACTGATGGCATTACCTTGGCCTCCAGTAACACTGAAGAATGTTGGAGTCAAGATATGTCCTTCAATCCACATATTAAACAAAAATGTAGGAGTCCTATTTTGCATTTGTGCAGTGTCTCTAAAATTAGAAACATCCCTTCTTATCATGCTGAAAAGTTAATTCATACATTTATTACTTCTTGGCTGGACTGTTGTTATTCTTTCCTCTCAGGCTGTCCTAGAAGCTCCCTGAAAAGCCTTCAGCTGATCTAAAATGCTAGAAAGAGGGGGATTAGAAACAAGGACTAGAAAGAGAGAGAACATATTTCTCCCATATTGGCTGCTCTTCATTGGCTCCCTATTAATCCAGAATTTAATTCAAAATCCTGCTTCTCACGTAAAAGGTCTTGAATAATCAGACCCCACCTCATCTAAAGACCACTGTGTTCCATATCACCCCAATAGAGCACTTCACTCTCAGACTGCTGACTTGCTTGTGGATACTTAAAAGTAGAATGGGAGGAAGAGCCTTCAGCTTTGAGGCTCCTCTTCTGTGGAACCAGCTCCCAGTTTGGATTCGAGAGACAAACATCATCTCAGTTTTTAAGATGAAACTTAAAACTTTGCTCTTTGATCAAGTTTATAATTAGGGCTGGTGACCCTGAACCATCCCTGCAATAGGCCTAGGTTATTTTTTGTTTGTTTGCCTGTTTTTATCGGGGGGCGGGGGGGGGTATTTCAATTCACTCTGTTTATACACCACTCTGCATTTAATCATTAGTTAATCTCTGGCTCTCTTCCACAGTGTATCCTTATTATTAATCTCTTTCTCCCTCCCCTCAGCCCTAAGCCAGTCGTGACAGATGACTCCCCCTCCCTGAGCCTCTTTCTGCCAGTAGTTTCTTCTTGTTAAAAGGGAGTTTTTCCTTCCCACTGTTGCCAAGTGCTTTCTCATAGGGGGTCATTTTGATTGTTGGGTTTTGTCTGTGATTATTGTATGGTCTTTATCTTACAATATAAAGTGTCTTGAGGTGACTGTTTGGTGATTTGGTGCTATATAAATAAAACTGAACTGAACTGATTTGAAGTCCTCCTTAGTTCCTTAATGTCTCCTTGTCTATGGCTCCTCTCCTGTTGTGTGTTCTCCTGGTTTTTCCAGGTATTCTTCAAGAGTCCTAGTTCCCTTTTTGTTTAGCACCTGGACTGCTCCATATTTATTTAGTTAATTGTGAAGTTTGCCAGCAAATAAAGCTGAGTTTTAAGTTCATGTCCTATTTCCTGGGTCTTGCATTGGAGTCGTTTCCTGTCTGCCACACAGCCTGTTCTTGACAACTTCATTTATATAGTACTGTTTCAGTCTTAATGACCACTCAAAGCAATTTATACCACAAGCCACAGTCACATGCCATCCTATTAATATCCTGTTTTTATCCTTTGTAAAATCAGACACTCTGCTCCAGACCTGTCTGTGATTGGTCATATGTTAATTGGTCAGTTGCCAAAGAAAATATATTCTGGCACAGAGTGACTTAAATAGGAAATAATGCCGATGTATTTAGTCACAAACCTACAGCTTCTTTAGGTTTACTTGTGCAATCTATTACTAACAATACAAAAACGCTACCATAAAATCTATTTTTTAAACTTCTAAATTCAGGTTCTGTTGATATGAAAAAAAGTGCTAATTCTAATTTATGTATGTTTTTTTTTTTTTTTTTTTTTGCATTTTTGGCCACAGTGGCTTTTATTGACAGTGGAGAGAGATAGGAAATGGGGAAGGATACAGGGGGGAACACATGGACAGGTTGGTGACGGGCAGGACATGAACCCACGCCGCAGTGTGGCATGTGGTTGCTTGCTTCACCACTAAGCCACCCAGACACCCCTACTTTATGTATGTTATTGGGCTGCATGAACAGAGTCATTAGTCAAATCTAATTTTTAAAAAAAATCTCTTTTCAGGACTATTTCTTTCTGAGATCTATGATTCTGACCCATCTTTGCTGTGTTCTCCCATAGATTTGAATTCAGGATCTTTTGAGTGCTCTTGTATTGTCTATAACTTCATATAATATAAGTATTCCTTGTATTTTGCATCTCCCCTGTATAGAATAGAATAGAATAGAATAGAATGCCTTTATTGTCATTATACAGGATGTACAATGAGATTGGAGATGTTAAAGGGGTGGACCTCTTTTCACTCTCACCTCACCTTGCTGCAAATGGTTGAAGATGATGGCCACCCTTCCTTAATTTGAAGATCATTCTTGTTTTTCTCCCAAGTGTTGCAAAGTTCTGCCAAAAGGGAATGGTTGGATTCCCCTCTTTAACATTTGAAGTTCTTTACCTTTACCTAAAGTAAACTGAATGGGAGTTGAGTACATTGAACTTTTTCACATAAGAGTGTATAGTTCAAAAATATTTCATTGATGAAGCAAATCAATTTTAGATGATAATTTTGCATTGTTTTGATCTTTTTCCAGGTGGAACGATTTAAAGGTCTGACAGTAAGCACGCCCCAGTACGAACAACAGTATTAGCAGGTGTTAGTCCAGTTCATGTTTTACTGTTGCCTCTCACATGGCTGATTACACTTCAGTCTAAAGCAGGGAGGGCTGGCTGTCTGTATCCAAGCATGAGCTTTGTGTAGCATGCCAGCCTCTGAACACAGGGCAACAGCAACACAGTAAGGTGCCTCTAAATTGCACAGCAGCATGCCATTACTGTAGTACTTCGCTTAGTTTCAATTCTACTGAAAAGAAAAAAAAAAAACATATAATTTTTTGTATATATCCCCGTCAGTGGTTTTGCCATGGAGTTTGGGAAAGTTCATATGAATTTAAAGACGGTGCTGCTGACGATGATGATGTTCAAATGGGGTGAGTAGAGACAAACTACATGGAAAAAGTGATCACTAAAATACTCAAGAACTATATTAAAATACAAATACTATATCCTTTAAAGATATTTAGTTTTGCCAGCATGTATTTATTTTGATAGTCTAAAGGAATACTGAGGATTCTCACTTTTCTGAGTTAGTAAGAGGAGCAGGTCTTAGGAATGCCATCAGCGAAAAGTGGTTTCAGGGAGGTGCTTATTGGGCTCTTTTGTGATCTCAACAATGGCAGGGCTGACAATAATAATACTGAGAAAAGACAGGCATGTGCACAACCGTTACTTTAATTATCAGGCTGCTGTCGGATTAATAACTTTACTGGATTTTAAAATCATAATAGCTAATATGTGGCTGGATCATTTGATGGAGAAGCTATGCTGTCAGATACAGAAATCCTCATTTTGGTTTCTAGTTTTAAAAAGCCCTGTCTGTCAGATTTGACACATGATTGGTTCCAAATGAGAGGCTGCGCTCTGCAGTCATGCATTCTCAGTCAGGGCAAACAATGTTGAGTGGAGAGAGGCTCATTCATATCTATATGTGCATGAATGGAGGCACAGAACAAGATCACATGCGGTCCACAAACTTCTGAAGAACAAGCTGGAATTTTCAATTTCTGAACTGTTGGAAACAAAGAATATATCAGTTACTTCTGGGTGTGTGTATTGGCCCATAATTACACTGAGCTCTCTGGGTTGAGTACAAACTGTCACGTAAAAGACATCACTGACTAAACAAATGTTAACAAATTGTGTTATCCTAGATTGCTTGACATGTTTAGCTTTTTTATACTGTGCTCCATGTTTACACAGGAAAAATGATTGAGATATGCCACTGAATTTCTCAGCAATTCAACAAAAATCACACCATTATTTACTGTTATTGACCTCATCACTGACTCACAGGAAATTTGAACATACCTTTAGATTTATTTCAGACCATGGCTAACGTGGTTGTTTTTTATTTAACTTTTGTTTCACTTAGTTTCCAGGGTGGATTTAGTCATTTTAGTTTATATTGTTATAGTTTTTATTAGTTTCAGTGTTGCTATTTGTTACTTTTGTATTATGTATTATGTGATATACAGTAGGGTTTAATATTTTTCCCGAAAATGACATGAATCAAATCCCGGGAAATGACGAGCCATTTCCCGGGAATCCCGGGAAAAAGTTTATTTATTTTTTTATTTTAATTAGGCCTTCTGTAGCCTGTGTCGGCCTTAACCTATTGTGATATTGTAGAGGTAGCTTTCCAGCTATGTCCTGTTATGCCCAGTAGGGGGTAACGTTGGCTTGATTAACGCAATAAAACCTACATCTCGAGATTCGAGTGCTCGAGCTATGCGGTGTTGTATCGTTCCTCAACACTCCCTTAACAAATATAATTCGAATATTCCTCCATTGTACATGGAATTATACCAAGCTATTTTACAATTGCTGGTGCAAAACAATACGGTTCATCTCCACAGCATTGATAATGGCTCAGCCACGCTGTCGTGGCGACATCTGTTGCACTATATCTCCACCAGTGGAACGCTGTAATAGTCATTGAAAAGTTAACTACCGTACTACACTATAATATGGCATAACACAGGGCCTTGAGTAATGCACCACGACTTGGTCATTGCCATTCTGGCAACAGCAAATTTATAACACCGTGTCTGAGGGTTAAAGTAGGTTCGCTGTGAATCGTCTATTGAAAAACTGGTCAATCCTTATAGCCTAAAAAATATACATTTTACTCAACTCCATTTTAAAAGCGAAATATGTTAAAGCAATCTATTTCATGATAATTTCTTCACACATTAGGCCCGTATCCTAATTCATGATTGTTAGTAAGTGGCTGCAAACGAGGAAAAGAAACACTCGAAGTTACACAGATATTTCTTTATTGTTCAGGGCAGGCATATTTTATAGGCTATATAATGCAATATAACAATATATAATAATATAAAATTATATAATACAAAATACCTTAGGGTAAACACATTGCCTACGATTTCAACAAATTAAAGAGGAAAAAAGCACAACTGTGTAATACCTCTATTAAAACGCTTGAGATGAAGGCTGAAGCCTTAAACGGAGGCTGAACGTGCCTGAAATGAAGAGTAATGCTTTTCGCATTAAACGAACCCTTCTCTCAATATTTCCTTAAATTTAACATTCTGAAGCTTTCTTTTCTTTCTGAAAGTCAAATCGACGCGCGCGACTTTTTTCCCGGTTTCCCGTCTAACGTTTCCCGGGAAACGGGAAATGGTTCTGATCGCATTTCCCGGGAATCCCGGATCCCGGGATTAAACCCTAATATACAGTGTGTCAGGATTTATTATTGAGACCATATTTCTTATTGATGTTAACTTCACAGCTGGTGTCACAATACACAAACCTGACTTACAGTCATTTCAGTCTCAAACAAATGAACCAATGTGTGTTTGTGCTTGCTGTATTTAAAAGGTTAGCCAAAAGGATTAATGATTAAGAATGAATACATTTACTGCATATTTAGATTTTACTCAGTTTTATAAGTACACAATATCACTAGTTTATTTTCTCAGATATCTAATATTTTCTATATTATATCTATATTTTATTTTTATTTCAATCACCCCCATGTAGTTATGATCTAAGTTAGGTTTTAACTGACTACCACCCCAATTTTGAAAAAATTGTGATTCTGTGTAACAGAACATCACATCTGAAACCTCTTTTATTTATACAGTAGAACATTGAAAAAAATATCAACTGTTTAAACTGAGAGTGCACCCTTTTAAGCAAAACATTAGCCAATTTTGAATTTAATGGCAGCAGCATTTCTCAAAAAAAGATGGCCATTACAGTGCTATGTTTACTACTGTGTAGCATCCTCTATTAACAGTCTGTAATCTGTAAACTTTAAAGAGCGAAACGTTGTTCCATTCTAACCTGATGTAGGGTTCTAGCTGCTCAACAGTCCTGATTCCATAAATTGTGTAACAATGAGAATAATGCTTCTCAAAGTAAAATTGCAAAGACTTTGAATGTCTCATCATCTACAGAACATATTATGAAAAGATTCAGAGAATCTGGAATAATGTCTGTGTGCAAGGGACAAGGCTAAATATTAATGTTGGATGACTGTGATAATCAGGCCCTCAGGGAGCAATGCATTAAAACAGTTATGATTCTGTCATGGAATTGCATGGGCTCAGAAATATTTCCAGAAATCACTGTCTAAACACAGTTTGCAAATGCAAGTTAAAGCTCTATCCTGTGACAAATAAGCCATGTGTGAACGTGTTCCAGCGTGACAATGTTAAACTGCATCTATTCGTGGTTTTGTAGTAGAAGAGTCTATGTGCTGAAGCAGTGCACCTGAATTCCAGACCATCAACTGAAGACATTGGGTGCAATGTCAAAAAAAAATGACAAAGATGACCCAAGACTGCTGAGCAACTGTAATCCTGTATGAGACAAAAATGGAATTATTGGGATGGCCAAAACAAACAAACATTCTAGAAAAAACAACCAAAAAAAAAAAAAACAACCACACAAACAAAACTATGCCAAACCTACCTACCACCATGGAAACCTAAAAGAAAATGCAAACCTCCTAACTGCTGTCTTAACCTAAACAGAGAAAAGTTACCCAGATTGCTTTTCTATTTTAATAATACAGAGAAAACCCCAACAATCAAACGTCTTAATTTTGTACAAAAAAAAAAAGGCAGCACTACAGTCAAAAGACTACTCTAGTCTAGATGGGCCATAACTGATATGATGTTTTTAAAGTAGTAATGATTGATCTTAGCGCAGAGAAATCAATAGGAAAGAAGCTGTCTGTACTACAATCAGGAGTTACTGAAGTTGCAGTACTACTTAATGACACATCTGTGATCTGATTGTGTAACTTGACTGGACAAAGTGTCCAAAGCTCCTGAGCTCATTATTTAGTATGGATTTAATCCCAGATTATTGCAGCTGACTGTGGGTAAACTGAAAGTACTCCATGTTGTCATTTTCCTCTTCATTTCATTAGCATTTCCGAGCGCAGTTGGAGACAAAAGACGGTCCAAGTATTAACAGCTAGAATGTTCTGTGTGCTCATGAAGAGAATGGCAGTTAGGTTTGTATTTGCGCAACGGGGAGTTTAACGGCTGAGCTGGGGACCCTGAGAACTGTATGTGAGGCAGAACACACTGACTTGTATTTAATGTTGTGGAGGAACATTTTCAGCTTTGTTGGATTGTAAAAGTCTGGCAGTAAAAGGGAGGAGAGTGGGCTGTGTTTTAACACTCCTTGGCAGTTATTGACCTTTTTCTCTGCATCACATCTGACAGGTCCAGCTATCTGCGCAGTCAGCATCAGTGTGGGATAGCAAGTCATATACATCTGGGCTGTCCTCTGTTCCAGATCTACACATAAATAGCCCATCCTATTATAACTTGACCTGCACTTCTTTTGTCATAGCTTGCCCTAATGGACCTATCAATGACCTATCACACCATTAGAGAAAAGCCTGCCAGTTCCTAAACAAGGTTTTTCTCTATGTTTAGGTGGCCAGGTTGGTTAAACTGGATGGGCCAACGAATACTCAAATTACCCAGTTATTACTGAGCTGTAAAACAAAGTGCTACTGGTTTTCTAAAATCAACAGTATGAATACATTGTTTACTGTTGTATTGCACTGTTGTTGTACTATTAATCTCTGGCTCTCTTCCACAGTGTCTTTTGTCCTGTCTACCTCCCCTCAGCACCAATTTGTTGCAGCAGATGGCTGCCTCTCCCTGAGCCTGGCTCTGCCAGAGGTTTCTTCCTGCTAAAAGGGAGTTTTTCCTTCCCACTTTGGCCAAGTGCTTGCTCACAGGGGGTTGTTTTGTTTTTATGCTTTTCTCTGTATTATTTTTTTATTGAGACTGCTGTGATTTGGCGCTATATAAATTGAATTGACTATAGCACAACCCATGGCATTGAATCTGAGGTTTTGTAGGTTATTTCAGAGGAAATAAGCTAGAGGTTGAAGCTGTAAGCTGTCTGCCACCTGGAGATTAGAAGAGCAAGAGGATTGACCTGAAGAGGCCAGAGGGATTACAACATGGAGAGGTTCTAGAGGTCAGGGAGGCCATCAAACCTGATCTGGTTAAAGAGACGGGAAGTACAGTAATACTGTCTAATTATTCACAGGTATGCATCAAATAAGAGAGAAAGGGTCTGTTATGAAAGGGTTCTTGTAAAAAGTGTTAAATAATAGTTAGAGGAGGACAGTGGGTCATAGATTTAAAGCTGTGTGTACTTGGCAGACTTGAGTGTTGAAGAAAAGCTGATATTTAACACATGGCTATTCTGGAATTATTAAGACAAATCACAACATACTATAGATATTTGGAAGCAAATGTAATATTGAATTGTCAGGGCTGGGTAGTAATAGATTTTTTTTTTCAATTTATCAGAGTACAAAAATAAGTGATAATTACTGTATAATTAGGCCCAGATTGTATTTGAAAAAGAAAAAGTGATTTAATTATAAAAATTTAAATTATAATGCTTTTAGTTCTTGCCAGGAGGAGGACTGGGCATCTTTTCTTTGATTGCTGACCCCATGACATGGTAGAAGAAGGATACTTTTTCATAACAACCATCTGACTATATACCTGTCAAGTTTCCAGGTGGTCAGTTCATAGTCAAGCTGACTTAAGTTATTTAATAAAGATTTTTGAATACTTTAACAGTGTACTAGAATAAACCAGCTTTAACTGGGTAATGTGGAAGGAGTTCTGGATTTTCAGGTTTCTAGGAAGGTTCAGATGGACAGTAACTGGATTAATATGTGCTAATGAAAGTTTCTTAGAGGTGTAATTTTCCAGGTATGCCATGAATTCGGAAGACATGTCTGTGAGAATTTGAGCAGTTTCTAAGGCTGAGGGAAGCTTGGGGAAGGTATCTGATGAACTTGTGATAAGTTTGCAAAACCCATAGAGATAGAGCTGAATGGGGGTTGAGTGAACAACCATTACTGAACAGAGGAGGTGGATTACGTCACCAACTTTCCCCAGTCTACAATACTGTCCTGACTTCCCTCTCAGGTGCCCCGACCCCTATTCACACCTTTCTTCAGATAACCTCAATAGGTCACTTGATAAAATGGGGAGGAGTTCCAAATTGGTTTCACTCGAAACTACGGACTGTAATGACCCGCGCCTTCTTTCACACCTTGGCGCATGTGATTATGCACATGATCAATAGTGGGTCACAACCACCTCCAAGGGGTTGACCCCCACTGGGGTTTAAATGCCTTAAAGAAGTCCAATCACCTTTTTTCAAGCTCCACAGACACCCTCTTTATATTAAGATTAAGTTTCAAAATGTCCTTTTTGATAAAGTTTTTAATTAGGGGATGGATGAGGTGACCTTGAACCATCCCTTACTTACACTGCAGTAGGCCTAGGCTGCTGAGGGGTTCCCATGATGCACTGAGTATTTCTTTTTCGTTCATCTCTTTTCACTCTGTTTATACACCACTCTGCATTTATTCATTAGTTGTTATTAATCTCTGGCTCTCTTCCTCAATGTGTCCTTTGTCCCATAAAGTTTGATCAGAATTCATGTAAAAAAGTTATTGTTTATGCAAGCAGACACTACCAAAAGATAACCTTCTTGGAGGCATCTGTGGCATAAACCTTACATTTGGTGGTGATCTAATAAATTTGTTAAGCCCTGTAACTTATTGTGTAAGCAACTCTTCACAAGGATGAAACTTCGGAGGATAAACTGTCTCTAAGGATAAAACAAACAAAACATGTATAATCTTTTCATTTGATTGCTTTCTCTTTTGTTACTGTTTAAAAATAAGACCAGCAATGTATACAATTAGTAATAATTTTTTATTACTTTAATTATTTCTCTCTTCTTTTACATATTCCTCTCCTCTGCAACTCTGTTCACTTTTACTATCTTCCACTTCAGTGAGAATTTGGAACCAGGACACTGCTCAAAGAACTGGGGGCTGGGAGGTAGACAGGCATATTTTGGATAGTGTGTTGTGATTGGCCTATTTAAAAGGAATGTGGACTGATTCCACTGAGAGCTAATAGCGCTTGCTGGTGAGGGCACACATCATATGTATTGGAAAACTTCACTGTACTTACCCAGCCATTTTTCCCTGGACATCCACACTCATATGAACAGTGGATGGGTACTTATATGGTGCATATCTACCCTAAATGAGCACTCACCCTGGAATTTTAGAGATTGTTTTACCCACCAAATTAAGGAATGTCTTTCAGTTCTGTCCCTCCAGCAGATTTTCAGAAATTTATAGAGTTAAAATTGAAGTGCGTAAAAGCTATTCTAGTGGAAAGTTGTGGCTCAACACCACAAAGCCACTGTTCTGTAACCTTATTTCTGTCACAAGCGTTTTGTTTCACTGCTGTGTACAAATATTTACTCACATTATTTCAATGCATAACATTATGCATCATTAATACTAATAATAGGCAACTAAATAAGTACCTTAATTATTAATATTAAAGCTAAAAAAATAATCAGAGAAGTAAAGTAATATTTTAATTAAAAATATAGTCAATATTAATGATAGAAAGAAATTTGTTGTGGCTTGTAAGCCAGTAAATGGACCCAGAATTCAGAACCAGCAAAACGGCTTCACGGTTTAAGATTGACTGAACAGTGTCTGGGAATGAGCAGGGTCCAGGTCCCAGGGGTCCACTGAGAAGAGAGAGAAGGATGTTAAACTCCATTCAATAATATTTCCAGTTCAATGTGAATTGAGTTACCTGAATGTCTCTGGCTTACTTGGTTTCCAAGAGATTATAACTGGGAGAGGGGGGAGTCGGGAGCTGCGAGAGTCCAGAACTTAGTGAGTGTTGGAGGACAAGCAGGCAGGCAGGTGAGTGGTGAACAGGTAGTGATCCTGGTGGTGAGTGATCCAGCTGGTAGGCAGGAACGAGGAATTCAGCGATGGCACTGGAAATGGAGACGTGGAGACTCCTCAGCTGTCCAAAACGATTTCCTGAAACAAGGGAGAAGGTACAGGATAAATTATTGCCGAGAGAATAAAGGTTGGCCTGATTACCACTGTGGAAGTCAAACTATCTGGTGGAGAATGAATGACACTGGCTCTCAAATGCTGGAGTTGGATGAGGTGAATGAGGAACAGTTGCGTGCAGCCGAAGAACAGGAAACTAAAAACACCCATCTGGGAGGAGCCTGCAATCAAATCATCTCGCTCAGTTCAGTTTTATTTATTTAGTGCCAAATCACAACAGTTATTTTGAGGCTGTTGTTAAGAACGGCATACATTTTTGATAGAAACCCATCAATCTATGAGCAACCTGTGAGCAAGCACTTGACAAGACTGTGGAGAAAAGTTTTTCTTCCTTTAAAAATAAAGACAAGTCTGGGAGAGCCAGAGTCAGGGACAGCAGGCCTCTGTGACAAGATTCGATTCGATTCGATTCGATTCGATTCAATTCAATTCAATTCAATTCAATTCAATTCAATTCAATTCAATTCAATTCAATTCAATTCAATTCAATTCAATTCAATTCAATTCGGTTTAATTTATATAGTGCCAAATCACAACAAACAGTTACCTCAAGGAACTTTGTATGGTGGGTAAAAACTCTACAATAATACAGAGAAAACCCAACAGTCAAAACGACCCCCTATGAGCAAGCATTTGGTGACAGTGAGAATGAAAAACTCCCTAATTTTGCAAACTCCAGGAACCACAAATAATCCTGCACACTCATATCAAAATGTTCTATTGGGGCTTTGTATTTGAGGGGAAAGATTTTGAAATCTATCCTGGATTTTACAGGAAGCAAATTATCTAAAAAAAATTCAGGTCCCATTAGTGTTGCAGCATTTCAGAACAGCTTGTCAAACAGGCTGTTCTTTTGTTAAAAACATTATTTAATGCTTTTAACAAAAGCATTAAATAATGTTTCAGCATCACTCTGAGACAGGAGGTTACTACTTTCTTTTTTCCAAGATCAAAGATGGTGCCCTTAAATATTTGTTTAATGTGCAAATTAAAAGACATATCCTGGTCAGAAATGACTATGATTCTTCACATTGTTACTTAAGGTCAAGGCAATGGCATCCACTCTAAGTATCTGGATAGACATTATGTTTCTGAATGTTTTAGACATGTAAAATTCAGTTATGTCTACATTTAGAAGTAGAAAGTTACTACTTTTATGTAGCCAGGTGGAAATTGGGTGTGAAGATGTTTTCCATTTCCACTAGCGGGCAATTATATTTTCCTGGGAATCTTCTCTGGTTTGTGTAGGCAGTAGCTGAAGGGGGAGGAAAACTACAAATACCTCCACAGGAAACTGGAAGTTGAATTGCTCTGCTCCATCAGACCAAGCAGAAGACCACACTCAAGGCTTTTGGAACAAGCCTGTGATTTTTAGGCTTGTTGGTGTGGTTGAAGGCTGAATGACCTTGCTGGCCTGAAGGGATGAGGACCACGTGTTTTCCTTGCTTTTCATGAACTGTTGGAATATCTAAGCTGTGCACTTGCGAGTAGGGCCCAAAGCAATGCACTAGAAGAAACTAACCCACTATAGTTGTTGGTGCACTCAGTTAAAGATTAGTTTCCTCTTTGAGGTTTTCAAATTCAGTTCTTAAAGAATTCAGCTTGTTCAGAATAAAGGTCCCCCATTCCAGATCAGGAATGTGTTGGAGGAGGAAATTGACACTGACATTGTTGTGGATATGCAATCCAAGTTGTCTGAATTAAGCTTAAAGCATAATCATGCTATGGCTCAAATTACTGCGCTAAGTGGTGAAATGAATAAGCCTTATATTTACCTACCCACAGATTGCCCAATTATTCCATTCAGTGGGGATATTAATGTTGATCGTCGCTCTGTTCATGAATTTCTTGATGAAATAAATCGCACACTCCGAGTCCAAGGCTTAAACAATCATGACCAAACTGGCTTTATTTTTTCTCTCCAGCAAATACATTTGTCCAAGGGCCAGAATTTTTCTCGACAGACACAGAGGGCCACATGGTCTCGTAAAGTAAAATAAAAATAATATTATAAACTAAGTCATAGATTATCATTTGATATATCAATGTTTCCTTTCAAATTTATACTATTTTTAATGATGTCTTGCACGTACACGTTCTTCTCTGTTATGTTGACTGCTGTTATGAAGAGACCGCAATTATGTGCAGTTGTGCTCATTATAGATATGAGCACAGGAAACAATAAATGTTACATGAGAGCAATCAGTTTATCTATGCTCAACTATTTTTCAGAAGCTGTTTTTGTTGTTGATTTTTTTCTTCTTAAGTGACTATAGGAACATATGAAGAGTTCAGATGCAACACCATCTAAATCTGCCTAGACACTTTTCTTTCTTTCTTTCTTTTTTTTTTAATCTGGATCATTTGGTAAATTTGAGTAATTTCATTTTACAGGCAATGGTGAGGTGTCTTTTTTTTAAAATGTAAATATAGTAATTTATCTACTTTTTAAAATAATATTTAGTTCTGAGGCAAAACCAGCAAAGTCTTCAGTCTGTCCTCTGCCCATTGTGAATGAAGGCAAAAGGTGCAAATATCAGACTATCATGAAAAGATTTTGACATAGATTCACACAGTACAACTGCAATGGCAGCACATTTATTTTAACAATAACAGAACGAATAGTAGATACTAGGCCACGGGGTTCGTGACAACCGAGGAACAGACGCATGGGGGTATACACCGAGCCACCGAGCCACCTACCTATCTGGATCCTCGCAAACAGACTGTGTGGAAATACCCTTACAGCAAAGGTGATGGGAGCCCCGCACAGGCTGGGGAGTACTCTCGGCAGCCAGTAACTATCTGCAGGTTCATCAATGGAAATCTCGTTATGACTTTTACTTCCTTTGGTTAGACAAGTTTGATTGCTGAACATTTTTTCAACACAAAACAAGGTTAGACTCACCTTCAGCTGTGTTTACAATTTGATCACCACCAACAAAAGCCGGCTCCTCAGTGCAATGCAGCGCTGAAAATGCTGTTCCCATTGCCCGTAAATGCAGATCTTGGAGGCATTTATGGGCAATGGGAACTTGCGTTTGGAAGCTTTTAATAATTCAGACTAGTCCGAGATGGGTATTTAACAGGTTATGATGTGACATGATTGGTTGGCATATAGTACCTGTGATGGTACTATTTGGGGGCCAGATGGAAAGCTCTGGTGGGCTGGATGTGGCCTGCGGGCTGCCAGTTGATGTTCCCTGCCTTGAAGGTTCAGCAATTGAAGAATTAAGGTATGTTTTGATGGTGAAATAGATAATGGTACAGAGTTACTTAACATACTGCTAGAATCATATAGTGAGAAATGCAGTAAAGCTCAACTGCTGCAGAAATGTTATGGTCGTTACCAACTTTGGGGGTGAGGACTTCTTTGACTACTCACGTGCACTATCACAGATTCTTCGCACAGCGTTAAGACCTGAGCAATAAGAGACCTTTTTATGGAGGGGTTAGAGAGCCAGCTTTACAAAGAGAGCTTCGCAAAATGGTTGGGGAGAGAGAGTACTGCACATTATTTGAGGTGCAACAGGAGGCAATTGGCTGGTTTCAAGACCCACCCCTAGCACAAGAGCTGTTAGGAGTAGAAACATCATCTGTGATTGTGTGTCAGTGAGGCCGGTTCAGGATCAGTCTTCTAGACTAGATGATATACTAAAAATTGTTTCTGAGCAAGGTAAAGCTATTATTAGCAAAGGTTGTAAAAGACAGTTTGATGGTCAGAGAAAAGCCAGTTGGGACTGGGAAGTCTAGACTTTGGCCACAATTCACTGAGGATGGACAGCCCATATGTTTCAGATGTAAAGGGATTGGGCATATTGCTAGGGAATGCAGACAACATCAGTCAGGGGGTAGATAAGCTACCAGAAAATCATCTAGGATACATCTGTCAGTACTCTCATTGTAGTACTTTGGATCAGCTGAAGGCTTTTCAGGGAGCTTTTAGGACAGGGTAGGGTCTTTACCCACAATACAAAGCGCCTTGAGGCGACAGTTTGTTGTGATTTGGCGCTATATAAATAAAATTGAATTGAATTGACAGAGTGATAGTAAAGAATTACAATAGCCCAGCCTAGAAGTAATTAATGTATGAATTAAATTTTCAGCATCATGCTACGAAAGGATGTTCCTAATTTTAGAGATATTGCAAAAATGCAAAAAAGGAGTCCTAAATGTTTGTTTAATATATGCACTGAAGGACAAATCTTCACTCCAAGATTCCTCACAGTGTTACTGGAGACCAAGATAGTGGTTGGACACTGTGATTTTATTTGGTAGGGACGAGTACATTAACTTCAGTTTTATCTGAATCTAGAAGCAAGAAATTAGAGGTGATGAAGGCTTTTATTCTTTATTCCTACAGTTTAACTAACTGATGTGTGTCATCTGACTTCATGGACATCATCATAAATAACAATGGAAATGTATGCAATGTTTTCTAATAGTACTGCTTAAAAGAAGCATGCATAATGTAAATAGAACAATAAATCAGGAAATAAATAACAATACAGAAATAATATATGACCTTAAGTCAGAATGCCATTAAAAGGAACCATCCTGTTTCCACAGACAAATTACGCTTTAGATTAACAGTATACACCCTCATAGTATTATTCAGTCAGTATAAAGACAATCTGATTTTGAATTTCAGAATTAATGCCTCTAGAAATTGCTTATATAAGCAATTTTCCACAAGCAATGGAAATGAGCTTTCTCCAAAGGGCAGCTCCCCTCTAGTACTGTGCCCAAGGACACTTTGGCATGCAGACAGGAGCAGCCAGGAACTGAACCACTAATCTTCCAATTAGTAGATGACCTGCTCTACCTCCTAAGAGGTCAGGTGAACCTGAAACCTCCATTATGTTACACTGCTGCTGGGGGGTTCCCATGATGCACTGAGCATTTCTTCTTCACTCACCTCTTTTCACTCTGTGTTTATACACCACTCTCCATTTAACCATTAGTTATTATTAATCCCCGTCTGTCTCCCACATCAGTAAGAGAGGTTCTTGAAGGTACAAACCTAATTTTGAAAAGTTGGGAAATTTATACACACTAGAACATGGAATAAATATCTGATGTTTAAATTGAGAAAATGCTGTCAACATGCAGCAACTGATCTCACCATATTTCCTTTTTTTTCTTTTTCTTTTTTTTTTTGTACCACAGGAACCCTGTGCACAGCCACAGCAGACAGATGCTTGTCTGCACCCTGCCAGAACGGTGCTACCTGTGTGGACACAATGGATGATTATGCCTGTATTTGTGCCAGAGAAGGGGTGAGGTACATGGGCAAAAACTGTGACAAACTGTATGATGCCTGTTCCTTTGCTCCATGTGAGGACTGCACCAGTTTTCCTGGTACCACAGAATACCACTGCATCTGCCCAGATGGACTGACAGGAGATAACTGCACAGAGGAGGTGGACGAGTGTCAGAGCAATCCTTGTTCCGAGCCTCGTTCTCTTTGCGTAGATCAGCTGAATGGTTACTTCTGCAGGTGTCCTTCTGGGTATGGAGGGCAAGACTGCAGGACACCTATAATTGACTGCATCAATGAACCCTGCAGTAACAATGGAACTTGTGTATTACAACCCGAAGGCTTTGAATGCCACTGTGCACCGGGGTTTGATGGAAAGACTTGTGAGGAAGATGTGAATGAGTGTTTGTCAGAACCCTGCCAGAATGGTGCCATCTGTATAGATGGAGTGGCAGAATTTCACTGCTTCTGTGTCCCAGGTTTTCAGGGCTATAACTGTGAAATTGATATCAATGAGTGTGCTTCAAGACCCTGTGAGAACAACAGCACCTGTATCAATGAGAAGGACCACTATGAGTGTGAGTGCCTGATGGGCTTTGAAGGTACAGTGAAAAGTCAGACGCACACACAACAGAGACACAGAGAGAGACAAACTGTCAGAGTCAGATATGATTTGTTTGTTGTTTCTTTACTGATGTATATATATATATATATATATATATATATATATATATATATATATATATATATACATATGTGTGTGTGTGTGTGTGTGTGTATATAAAACTTTATTATATATTATATTTTACTTTTATATATAACTTTATTGACATATTCTAAAAAAGTCTAAAATCACAATACTAAAGTAGTTAAATTCATCAGCCCAACTTAACAAAAATTAATGCAGAGGCGACTTGGGAGTCTATGCTAAGGAGTTCCCAGTGTTGCTATTCTCACCACTACTTACTAACTGTTCACCATGCATGCTTCACTGCATTCTCACTGCAAAATGGTGTCCTTTTTACTTGTGTCTAAAGGCACAGTGTTTAAAACACTGTCTAAACACTCATCATAATCTGAACAGAAGCTGAGCCACCTGTATATTTGCTTTAGTTCTCAAATGATCTTTTAAACAGCTTTTATATTATGTAATCATCTTTTCCAAGAACTCATCAGCAGTGAAACTGGCACTTCTTGCTTGCTGATGGTATTTGTTTCTCTTTTAGAAGCTCCTCAGAATCATTTGTTAATTCTAGTGTTTTGTTTGTTGCTGATAAAATGTGCATAAGGAGTTTTAATGGTCCTTCACCCACTGTTGTGAGTTTTTGAACTTTCTAGCATTGTTTTTTGGATATTTTCTGGTGATTCTTTAATTGCCTTGTTATTTGCTCCATGTCTTCCTTTGTCTTAAGCTCCTTATGCATTTTGCTGTTTAGTCGTGCCCTCACTTTACAGTTGAAAAGAGTTTAGTTCTCTTGGGTCACGTCTACTGTATTAAGTTCGTTCATGTCTGCTTCCCCATTTAGTGTTCACATATCAGTTCCTGTTCTATTTTTATTTGTTCTTTGTGCCACCCATTCCTATTCCCAGGGTGGGGGTGACTAGAGCCCAGCTTGTCCCCACACCTGTTCCTGTCCCAGGGTGGGGACAGCGAGGTCCCATCTTCAGCCCCTGGAATCAGCAGTGGGCCCTGCTGAGCAGCCCCAGCATCCCAACTATCTGGAGGGTCCCGACTATACCAAGGCTGAGGGTTGCCAAGATACCTGAGCTGAAGCCTGAGGCCATGGTCCCTGACTTTGCTGAGCCAGACGGCTCTGTGCTGCCTGACCCTGAGCCTGAACTAAGCCTGTGGGTCTCATGCTGTCTGAGCCTGCAGAGGGAGCCTGTCACCCGCACCAATGTCAGTCCCCAGAAGAACTTCTTCACCATCATTGTCCTTCAGTCATACCACCCTTCAACCAAAACACTAAAAGGTCTCTGCTGCTGGTCTTCTGGCTGGCCCCCAGGGTTGCTTGGTTGCCAGCCTCGGCCCCTGGGCCTTGTCCCATGGCCTGAGTGCTCCCCAGAACTGTTACATCTGTTCTGCCTAGCCTCTTGGCACGTCAACCCTGTTATTTGCTTCATGTGCTCCTTTACTTTAAGTTCCTCATAATAAGTTTTGCTAGTTCTTTGTGCATTTTGCTGTTCAGTCCTGCCCTTGGTTCATGGTTGTATAGAGTTTAGTTTCATACACTACTGTGTTCTGGTCTTCATTTGGGGCCCACATCCACACTCAAACCTGACAGGAGTATTTT
This sequence comes from Archocentrus centrarchus, assembly GCF_007364275.1. Classification (NCBI taxonomy): domain Eukaryota; kingdom Metazoa; phylum Chordata; class Actinopteri; order Cichliformes; family Cichlidae; genus Archocentrus; species Archocentrus centrarchus. The sequence continues at coordinate 316,685 of NC_044357.1, read as the reverse complement.
AAACACACACTCAGGCATTTTATCTGTAACTCAGACAAAAACCATTTGTGAAGAGTGAGAGAAATGACTCCATCTTGTGTGTTATGTTATCTTAAAGTGTTTGGGTTCGATCAGCACTACTGCATTCCCCTGTCACTCTATCAGTTTGTTTGGAGAATGTAAAGTAAGACTTTTATCATGAAGGGTCTCTGAAGACCAGAATACCAGACACCCTGATTTTGACAGTTGCTGATCTTGATGGACAATTCATTGTGCTTTGTGTTCATGACATGACATGGGCATGACAACTTTTTATTCCTTCATTGCTTTCATTTCTGTCTTTTGGTAACTTCCCCTTCTCTTCCAGGAGTCAACTGTGAGACTGAAATAGATGAGTGTGAGTCGAATCCCTGTCACAACGGTGCTGGCTGCCGTGACCTCATAGGAATGTACTCCTGTGAGTGTTTGCCTGGATTCGATGGCACTGACTGTGAAGTTGATGTTGATGAGTGTGCCAGTGTGCCCTGTCAAAACGGAGCAGTCTGTCATGACATGGTTAACAGGTAGGCCGATCCATCTGTAGCTGTCACAACAAGACTAATGAAATAATGAAGACAGATACCACAGAGATAGCAGGTCACCCTTTAGAGTAGCTGATCACACCCACTAAAGGCAATGCTTGAGTAATCACTTATGACTCACAGTAATCCTCTCAGTCATCACTAATGATTTGTGCATGAGGCTGTTCATCTACAACATACAGTTTTAACCTGATTAACTCATTAGTTAAAAGCAGTGAAAACACAGTTTTGGATGTCAATATATCAGTTTGGAAGCATAAGGAGCAGTAAAATTATGCAGAAAATTTGGCTTCAAAGGTAACATTTAACATTTTATTGTAAAGGTTATTTCATTTGGTCACATTTCAGTGATGTCATATTGTCGATATCCTCATAGCCACTATAGTAAGCTATAGAATGCCTTTATAACCAGGTGTGACACTCAAACTTATTTTTAGTGTAATTATTCTAAACACTAGGCTACCTCACATTGAATTTGTGTAGTGATTTCAATTGTTATAATAATAATGTGTAAGACTAAAAGTAATGCAAATAAAACTAATTCATTTCTGATTAAGTTGCATCAGATCAGCAATTTTCATAATATCAATATATATATAATATTTTGAAAAACAGATCCCTAGTAGAAAAAAATAACACACTGTGCCTCAGAGTACACACCATGTTTGTATAGTGAAAGTTGTAATACAAATAGGTGGTCACATTTTTGATTTACACCTAGCTTAACAATCCTATTATCTCAAGACAAAAATACATTTTTAAATCTGTCATTAAAATTCATGATCAGTGTTTATGTGTTGGGTAACAAAGAGGTTTTTGTATTATTATTATTATTATTATTATGATGATGATGTGTAGTTTATGTTAAAAGCCAGAAGTTTTGATTTTTTTTTTTTTTACTTGATTTCATTCCAGTAGAAAAGTAATCAAAAGCTGTGTGAAAATGAGCAGGCTGTAATTATCACACATAACAACCAATGTGCCATAAATATTTTTGCTTCTTATAAAGGAGGAACCCTCCTTTATTAGAACAATGATTGCCTGATGTCAAATTAGCAGAGAAAATTAGCACCCAGCTTCAGATGGTTGGTCACTTTGTTCACACTAACTAGTGTGAGAAGTCCATGTTTTAGAGCTCTGAGCTTTGATATCCTTGTGTCTGTTACAGCTATGCATGTGACTGCACTGATACTGGGTATGAGGGCAATCACTGTGAGATAGACATCCCTGAATGTGCGTCTGATCCCTGCCAGCATGGTGCTACATGTCAAGAAGGAGTCAAAGAATACATCTGTCTCTGCTGGCCAGGTACTGAGCTACATGCTCCACACCAAACGCTTCTTTCCCCAAACAAGAGTACAAAAATTTAAACTTCTCTAACTGTCCATGACTCCCAGAGACAACAGCAACTCCACACTATTTTGTAAAGTGCATACAGAAAAATCTGTCTGAATTGAACTGCACTAAATAATGGTTATGGTTTGGCTGTTTTCAGTATTTCAGTGTCAGTATGGCATACACCAGTTTTTTCTTTGCCTCTCTAGGTTATGAAGGATCAAACTGTGAAGCTGATATAGACGAGTGTGCTAATCAGCCCTGTGAGAACAGTGGGGAGTGTTTTGAGCGCTCTGATGCATCTCACTGGGAGCTGGACTGGGAGCTCAGCTTTGCAGATGCAGCGGGATATATTTGCCAGTGTCAGCTGGGATTTGCAGGTCAATAAAAGTAAAGAATTCAAAAAGCAAAGAATTTCAGATTTTTAAAAATCTTCTGGCAATCTTTTATTTTGTTTGGCATTACAGGAGAGAACTGCTCTGTCAACATTGATGAGTGTGAGTCTGAACCCTGTCAAAACGGAGGTATTTGTGAAGACAAGATCAATGGTTACACCTGTACATGTCCTGTTGGATTTTTAGGTGGGTTTTCCATTTTGTGATACACAGACAGACTCTAAATGTAAACGATGTATTACTGAATCTGTGCTTTAAACACCTTCATTTAGGTTTAGACAGACAACCTACTTGCCTAGGTCATTTTCTGGGTTACCAGGTAATGAGTCCTAACCCATAAACATATACGTAAGCATAAACAGCCACAACATTAAAACTGATGATGACAGGTGAAGTATGTTACATTGATCATGTTTTGGCTATTTTGGCTGTGGCTGTTAGTTGTGATGGGCCTCAATTTGGTTATTTCTGTTACTACATATACATATACATATACATATACATATACATATACATATATATACTACAAACATATAGATGTGATGAGTTGGGAGAGAGAATCAAACAGGTGCACACAGTTTTTAAACACTTTCAGGTAACTGATGTTGTGAATTTTTGCATTGCATTGAGTCTTTAAATAATAGCACGTAAACACAACAGCTGAAGTATGTCATCTGTTTCTTTTCTTATACGGCACGGGAGCTGATAGTCATCTGCCACCACTGTATCTAACCATCAGTTTTCTCCCTGCAGGTGAGTTGTGTGAGGTAAACATTGATGAATGTGAGAGTCAGCCTTGCCAGAATGGTGGCTGGTGTGAAGATGGCAGGGCAACCTACACCTGCCACTGTCCTGAGGCAGATGGAGATGAACTTCCTTGGGGCGGTCATCACTGCAATTTGAAACTCCATGGCTGTGTTAACCATAAATGTCAGAATGGAGCCACCTGCCATCCATGGCTGGAGGATGGAGAACACGGCCACACATGCTTGTGCCCTCATGGATTCTATGATGAGAAGTGCTCCACCAGAACAACTTTCTCCTTCTCCACTCCTGGATTTATTCACATTCAAGTTGTTCTAGATGAAAGGGCTCGCAGGGACACTGACCACCATGTTCACAAAGGTTTGGGGGTACAGCTTCGCTTCCGGACAACTATACCTAATATGTTGATTTTCTACAGAGGGGATGCGGACAACCACCTCCTTCTAGAGATTGTGAATGGTGGTGTTCATGCAAAAGCCTCTTCTGAGGAATCAGACTTGGATGTAATGTTTCCTGGCTTGGTTAGTGATGGAGAATGGAGGGATGCTCATGTGTTTATGGGTCAGGAAGGTCTAGTGTTAAATTTGAAGGGTCCTGGTTGTCACAGGGATGGATGCAGAATTATGGATGGTGGTGCAGGTGAACCACCTTTTCAGCCCTCTGAAGTCTTTACTCATATTTATATAGGCGGCGCACCAGAGGACCTTTTAGAGTACTCTAAAAGTGGTGCAGGATTCATCGGTTGTATGGAAGACTTGATGATTGACTCTAAGCCTATTCTACCCCAAACACTTCCAGACGACCAAGGCCATGAACTGGGATGTAGTAAGACTGAATGGTGTAAGGCTGACCCCTGCAATGGACATGGACAGTGTGTGGACCTATGGACCAGCTTCCAATGTGACTGCTACCGTCCCTTCTACAGTAAAAGCTGCTCTGAAGGTAAAAATGTTTTCCACATGCAAATCTTGTCTTGTCAAGCTGTCACATGTTGCCAAACCACTTCTCATAAGTTTAATATCCGGTAAGGATTTAGATCACAGCCCAAAATTCATATTATACATATGGGGAACCACTGAAAGACTAGAAGGGAAAGGATACATTGCTTCTACCTATTACTTTGCTTTACCTATAAACGAACAAGGTATAAATTCATTGTTTTTTAAAAGAATACTGATTAAAAACCTAAACTAAAACATAACAGCGTGTAGGTAAAATCCTTTTTAAAGCAAATAAAAGTCAGTTCAAAGAAAGCTAAACTGGGCGACCGGGTGGCGCAGTGGTGAAGCAGGCGACAACATGCATATGCCGTGTTGCGGCGCGGGCTCAAATCCCAGCCTGTTGCCAGCTTGCCCGTGTGTTCTTCCCCCATTTCCTGTCTTCCTCCACTGCAATGAAAAAGCCACTGTGGCCAGAAATTGAAAAAAAAAAAAAAGAAAGTCAAATTCATATGTTTGAAGATAGAATTAAAATTAAGCCGAGTATTGGAGCATAACGCACATTTAAAAAAAAACTTAATTCTGTTTTACTATCTCTTGGAAATATTGCATTGTCTTTACTACGTCTTTAATTAGGACAGTACCAAGTCTCCATTTTATTTGAGTTTTTAAATGATAACTTTGTCAGTCTGAGATTCACATTTGATTTTAGTCTTGAAGGGTTGTGAATGTAACGAAGAAATGGTGTTCTTTCTGTGATAGCTAGTTAAGCCCCTGCAGCTAGTGTGGACCAAAATAGCAAGTAGTTGCAAGTAGACAAGTCAAAATTCGGTTGTTGGGTGTATTAACCCACACGATTTCTTACATCGCCCCTGGTATCAGAGCCTCTTCGATGTGCCTGGTTACATTTTATTTTCCCCAGAAATGTACCCACATCAGTGAGGAAAGTCCTCCTTTTTTCTATGCTGGTAGCTAATTGTATCGCTGCTATCAAACTACAAAACTGGCGGGGTGGTGTGGAACGCCCTGTGACCTGGAGGGGGGCGGGGCATGAAATATTTCATTCATATTTAAATAGAGTGCACCAAAATGAGCTGCTCTAAGATGCGCCTCAGAACAGGGGTAAAGGAGGGGTCTGTGGAGCTACAATAACGAGGAATTCAGACCAAAGCATTGCAGTTCTACTTTATATAGACCACAAGTGAATGATTTACATATAAAAAGGCGTGAAATGTCCCCTTTAACTATCTCAGGCCACATTTACACGAGAACAATCCAGTGGAAACGGTGTCGTTTTACCATTTTTGGTTTCAAAAAGTGATGTGTTTAGACGTCAGTGTTTCAAAAATGATCTCCGTTTACATGGAAACACAAGGCATTGAAAGCACTGCATTTTCCCATTGCCAGGCCACAAGTTTGTGGTGTGGGTATAGGAGTCGCAACCATATTGCCAATGTGCCAGTATCCCCCAATTTTCAAAAAGTTTTTGCTCATTTACATGGAAATGGAGACCAGACCCTTTTGAAAATGCTCCACTTTGAAACCCGTTTTCAAAAAGTATCATTCTTACATCATTCTCATGTAAACGGGAGGCCAAAATGCATCAAACGTTACCGTTTTCATGTGCAAACATTCTCATGTAAACGGGGCCTCAGTGACCTTGATCCCAGAGAGGAATTTAAAAGTCCTTCTTCCACCAAAGTCAATGAGCAGGTCTTATCATATCTTAAAAATCTCTTATTATCATACTATCCCAATGGAGAACTTTGCTTTCTCGAGTGCAGACATATTTGGAGTTTTCAGGAGTATAATGGGAGGGCGAGCTTCAGCTATAAGATCCCTCTCCTATGGAACCAGCTCCCAGTTTAGATTTAAAAGACAGACACCCTCTTTACTTTTAAGATTAGGCTTAAGACTTTTCTTTTTGATAAAGCTTATAGTTAGGCCTAGATCAGGTCATCCTGAAATATCCTTTAATTAAGGTCAGGCTGCTGGGAGACTTCTCAATATCCACTGAGCACCCCCCCCACCCCCCCCCCCCCCACCCACCCACCCATATATATTTATACGCTACTGTTGCATCTCAACCTTTGTCTATGCTCTCCCAGTTTGTCCTTTGTACTTGTCTGCCTATGCTTTTCTTTTTCTCTACTTGCCCTCACCCACATGTGGTGAGGATCGATGGCTGCCCTTTCCTAGCCTGGTTCTGCTGGAGGTCTATTCATGTTGAAAGGGAATTCTTCCTTCCCATTGTTGCCAAGTAATTGCTCATAGGATATAGTCTGCTCATTTGCATTTTCTCTCTAATATTGTAGGGTCTTTACCTTGCAATATAAAATGCCTTGAAGTGATTTTGTGAATTGGTGCTACATAAGTAAATTTTAAATTGAAAGCTATGTATGAATTATTTGTATGATTGAGTGAATGTGTTTTTTTAATGTGAAAGTGCTTTGAGTGGTCAGTAAAAAAGTGTCAATGCAAATACATGTCCATCACCTAATGTAGACTTTATCACTTTAATAGAATACAGGCTTTTACCACTGATGTCTATGTACAGTTCTTTCACAGAAGATTCTGACTGGAATGTGTGCTTAATGAAATATAACTGGAGTTTGCTAGAGGGGAACTCAGAGGGATTATTGCAGAGGTGTACATATACCATTTTTAATGTCATTCATTTAGATTTATAATTGTTCCCTGACAGAATTCCCTTTGTGGACTTACAACCATGAAGACACAGTGAGTTACAGTGGATATGACATAGGTAAGAGCCATGGGAGCAATTTCAGTGTGTCTTTCCTCCTGCGATCGTTAAAGCTAGATGGGCTGCTGTTCCAGCTGAGGAGGCCCACAGAGGAAGAGGAGGGAAAGATCTACTTCTCAGTCTACCTGGGAATGGGCAGGGTTTTTGTTAGCTCTCTGCCCAACAGTGTCCCACTTACAGCTCCAATATTTGTGACCACTGGCAAGAAGGAACTTCTACTGGTGGAAGTTGAACACAGACATGTAATTTTTGAACATGCAGGAATTCGCTACAGAATAGGAGAGATCCCTGAAGTTAGCATCAACAGTGGGGATCAGGCCTATGTAGGAGGACTTCCAAAAGACTGGGCATCTGATGCCTGGGGGGGACGTTTCAAAGGTTGCCTGCAGGATCTTCGTTTAGACTCGGTGCATTTGGATATGGATGGTTGGAACACCTTGAATAAAGTGGACATTTATTCATCAACTTATTCTGAAAATGTAAAGAAGGGGTGTGTCAGTGACAATACCTGCAAGGTAGGACATACTTCTTAAATCTTTTTAGAATATATTTCTTCTCCTTGGTTTCCTGTAACAAATACCTTCTGTTACTTACTCATGTTGTTTGGATGTACAGTTCTCAACCCGTAATTGTGAACACACACACACATATACAGACATACACATATGTATATGTTTGTGTGTGTGTCTGTGTGTATATATATATATATATAAAACCCATAATTGTGAACACACGCACACATATACAGACATATACAGACATACTGTATGTGCATGTATGTATATGTATTTAAGGGACATCAGTGATCTGTTACTATAAATAGGTTAAACTCTTCCTTTAGCCTAAATGGGTGTCGTCTCTGTTAAAATATGACCAACAGGGGGAGAGTATTATAAATGAGACACAGACAGTTTTGATACCAGTCATGAGCCAACACTTTTGATGACAATTATTTGCCATTTCAATTCCTTGTTCCAGAAAAATGTAATCTCCATGCTTCCTTCTGTAGATGAAGCCTTGCCAAAATGGAGGAGAGTGCACCATCACATTCAATGATTTTACATGTTCTTGTCCTGAGGAATACACTGGGAAAACCTGCAAAACACGTGTGTGGTGTGTTAGCCATCCATGTGTAAATGATGGCCATTGTGTGGACCTACCTGATGGATATGAATGTAAGTACATCTGCATAATTGAAAAACTGTGACTCCTAAACTCCTAGAAGGCCATGGAGCAAGAAATTATTTCTAGTGTCATAATGACCTAGTCATTTGTCTATTTCCCTGGAACACAGAAAGCAGGAGGTCAAAGTAAAGAATAAATACAACTAATTTATTTGTCAAACAAATGATTTAAAAAAAGATAACAACAACAACATAATAATAATAATAATAAGAAGAAGAAGAAGAAGAAGAAGAAGAAGAAGAATAGTGGTTGTTTTAATCATCTATGAGCACAAAAGCCAAAACCGGTTTCTCAAATATTTCATTATTTTTTTTTACATCATGCACTTAAAACTTGATGAGTCACAAAGGAAAAACTCAAAGTGCTTCTCAAATGCAATAACTGCTCTTGCCTAAAGTTTTTCTTGTAAACACTTGTCAAAGTAAAGTAATTTGATAAAATACAACAATAAAACAAATAATCAAAAAACAGCTAAACCCCTTTCCACTTACCTGCTTTCCCAATTGCTAATCCAGGTTTTCTGAGAATGAAACACTGGAAACGCCTACATAGCTGTGGGAGCATATAGAGGTGCTATGTCCAAGACTGTATGGGTGAAGAAGGTCAGACAAATACTGAGGGGCAGATAACTGAGGGATTTGTAAGTGAGAAGGATCTTGTAGGTAATGTGTGACTTTACAGGGAGCCAGTAGAGATTAATAAGGGTGGGGACGATATGATGCCAGAGCTTAGCACGTGTCAAAAGCCTTGAATTCTGTACATACTGGAGCCTGCCCAGGGCTTTGCTGGAGATACCAAACAAAACCCCATTACAGTAGTCCAGCTGGTTGGTGGCAAAGACATGGATCAGGGTCTCTGCTACAGAGTCAGTAAGTAAAGGCCAAAGTCTAGAGAAACTAAAGGAACTAACTGCTGCAGAGGTCAGTTCAGGGATCACCACGGGAATGTGGACTCAGGGGTGACTGACTCGGCCACAGGACGAATAGCTTCATGGGTAGTGACCTCATGCACAGTTCTCTAGGGTAACTACGTCAGGTACAGGAAGAATAGTCTCTGGGTTAGCTTGCACAGAAAACTCAGGCACAGGGTTACCTAGCTCAGGCTAAGAACACACATTTAAGGGGGGCTAGCCAGTTCAGGTTCAGAATCAAAAGGAGTGTAGTAGGTGTCAGGGTGTACTAAAATAGTCTCTAGAGCTTTAACAGATGCGAAAGATCAATAGTTTATTGAACCCAAAACAGGGGAGACATGATTTTCCGGGTAGTGCAGGGTCTAAAAAGGTCCTGGGCAAATGTCATTTAATACATCTTTGTACACTTATTAACAAGTCAAAACACTGGGCGCCAGGGTGGCTCACTGGGTGAGCAGGCAACCATGTATACCACATGGTTGTGATGCAGGGGGCCTGGGTCTGCATCTGACCTGTGGCCCTTTGTTGCATGTGTTCCCCTATCTCTCTCCCCACTCTCCAGTTTATCTTCAATATTCACTACCCAATAAAGGCCAAAAAAAAATCAAAACACCAGAGCTCCTGTTGTTAAAATCTCCCAAGTCCGTAACTCATCGTCGTATAAGCTTGTGAAATAACTGGACCCAAATTCAAATTCAGCAGATAAATTGAGAATGCACCTTTTATTTGGTGGAAAGTTGAAGGAAAATAAAGTCAACATAAGTGCAAATGGTGAAAAAATGGCACAATAAATTCAAGTGAGAATCATCCGGGAGCAACAAGGAGGACAACAGAGTAGTACAACAAAGACAAAGACTGAAGGGAGATAAAACTATTTATACACACTAAGTGTAATCAGGGGAAGTGGAAGCAGGGGTTTCAAGGCCCTCTCTCTCAAAATATCCACTGACCTTTGTATGACCTCTGTTCCTTTTTTGTACCATATACAATCACTCCTATACTGTTTTACTATTTACTTGTTTTGAGATTACCCCATGACTAGCAGGTGTCTTCCTCAGTGGTGGGAATATTGACATTGGTGACAGTGTCTCCTTGAACCCTGTCACCACTGTTCCACAAAAATACACACAGACATGGTATCATTTCACAGTTTCAAACTTCCCTAGTTCCATAAAAGCTAATTTTTCTCTTTGGATTACCATGGCATTAAACGGTTACAAATGTTTCTATATGAGATTCAAACTTTTAAAATAATAAGGATTTTTTTTTCTATTTTGGATCTTAGGTGTGTACAATGCCACATTTGAGAACAACAGTGTGCAGTATAGTGCTGGAGGCTCCCTCGCTGAGCCTGTCTCTAACATATACATGGAGCTGAGGACTCGTTCAGAGAATGCTATTCTCCTGAGGGCTTCCTGGGGCTCCGACCTCCTAATGGTGGGTCTGCTGGACTCGTCAGTCCGAGTGGAAATCCAGATTAGCAACAGTGTTGAGCCTCTGATTTTTACAGGAGTCCGCCAAGTTGCTGATGGGAGCTGGCATCGTGTGAATATTTCTATGACTCAGATGGACCACAAAGCCTCCCCCTGGATCATCACTGTGGATGGAATCACAGATGCCAGCAGTATGTCAAAGCGGACAGGAAGTATTCACTTTCTAAATCAGAAGGGGGCATTACTATCCCTTGCAGAGAGCTTCAGTGGCTGCATGGGTGCAGTGAGGCTAGGAGGAGTCTACCTTCCTTTTATGGATGATTATAAGGCCCCACAGCCCTCTCAGTTCCACTTAGTTGGTAAACCAAAGATTCATTTGGGCTGCACTGGTACCCCTGTTTGTGATTCAGATCCATGTCTAAACGGAGGCACATGTGAAGACCGCTTTAATAAATTTGTATGTTTGTGTGACTCTGGTTGGGAAGGAGATCAATGTGAGATAGATACTGATGACTGTGTGTCTCAGCCCTGTGTTCACGGAAACTGTGAGGACTACTTGGCTGATTTTCAGTGTCATTGCCACTTGGGATATGCTGGCATTCTCTGTGATGAGGATATTGACGAGTGTGAGCATCATGTTTGTGAGCATGGAGGCACCTGTCAGGATGGACCCAACATGTACACCTGCATATGTCCCAAGGAGTACAGTGGCCCACACTGCCAGTGAGTGCTCACTAATTGGTCATTTGTTTATTGTCATGTGAAGGCTATAGTAGTGAAGCCAAATTACACTATATGGACAAAAGTATAACCCACTTACACATTACTACTACAGGAGCTGCTCAGCCATAGAAACCCATGCCATGAAACTCCAAGCACACAGATTTTTTTTTTTGCTGATGTTAACAGTGAGGTTTGGATCTCTTTGGTTATTGAGTCAGCATAGTGCTGGTGACTCACACAATGCACTGCAGCACCTGCTGACCATTATCTGTAGCTTTACACAGTCTAGCACTTTATAGCTGAGTTTCAAAGTGGAACCACTTTGCAATATTACCAGTCATTGTGAAATATCTATGAAGAAATTTCATGAAATGACTCATTGCAACAATGGCATCCTATTACAATACTACACTCAAATTCAGTGAGCTCTGTAGAATGGCCTTTCAATTCAATCAATTTAATTCATTTTTAATTATCCATCCATCCATTCTCTTCTGCTTATCCTGTTCAGGGTCGCTGGGGTGGGGTGGGGTGGGGGGGCTGGAGCCTTTCCCACCTGGTATAGGGTGAGAGGCAGGGTACACCCTGTACAAGTCACCAGCCTGTCGCAGTGCTAACACAGAGAGAAACAGACAACCATTCACATTCACACCTATGGGCAATTTATAGTGACCAATTAATCTAACCCCAGTAACTGCATGTCTTTGGACTGTGGGAGGAAACCCACACAGACATGGGGAGAACATGCAAACTCCACACAGAGAGGCCTGGGCCAAGATGGAACCGAGCCCAGGCCTTCTTGATGTAATTTTAGCTGTGAGGCAGTTGTGCTAACCACCACGCCACTGTGCTGCCCAAATTTAAAGTTATATAGTGCCAAATCACAATAAACAGTCACCTCAAGGTGCTTTATATTGTAAGGTAAGCACCCTACAATAATTACAGAGAAAATACAACAATCAAATGACCTCTTAAAATGACCTCTAAGCAAGCACTTGGTGACAGTGGGAAGGAAAAACTCCCTTTTAACAGGAAAAAACCTCCCACAGAACCAGGCTCAGGGAGGGGCAGTTATCTGACTGCCTTTGCAAACATTCACAAATGTTTGTAAAGGCAGTCTGCATGGCTAGGTGCTTGATTTTATGGACTTTTGTCCCTATAATGTATCTAAGATATTAGTGCTGCCAACTTGTGCTGGCAAATAATATCAAGCTAAGAACACCACTAATCTGCATAGTTATTTTCCAATATATTTGACTTCACGTTTATAAAGTGCAGGGAAGTGCTAATGTGTTTTCCATCTTTATTTACAGTGTTGTTTATTAGTTAGAACAGACAATGCTATTATAGATTTAGCACACACTACACATGAAAAACACCAAATAATTCTTGCTTGCCATGCAAAGATAAAGTTTAATATCTTTTCCACCAGGTGGGCCTACCCTCCTATACAGTGTGGTAAAGATGTTTTGTGTGCAAATGATGGTGTTTGCAATGATGGCCTGTGGGGGGCTAACTGTACGTGCATGCCAGGATTCACAGGCAGCAGGTAAGCTCACTTTTTGAGAGATTTCACTCACCTGGTATTAAACAAAAAAAAGTATTATGTAATAAAATATTGTATTTTCTGTTTAATTGTTAATCATGTACGGTTTCTGTAAGATCAACTAAGCCACTATAATATTCCCCCACAGGTTTGTGGACTATTTTTTTACTGTTTGGCTACCATAAATATAACTTCAATTTCAAAAATATGTCAGTAGCTTCAGGGTTGTCTAAGCAGTTAATGTGTGACCTCAGGTACTTTCTGTCTTGCAGATGTGAAATGGAAATCAATGAGTGTGAATCTAACCCGTGTAGAAATGGTGGTTCCTGTTTGGATCGATTTAACATGTTTGTATGTGAATGCCCACCCGGCTACAGTGGTCCAATCTGTGTCACTAATGTATGTTTGCTCCAGTTTCTTCTTCAGAATTAGATAGATCAGTTATTTAGTCATTGCCGTTGCTTCACATCTTTTAAAATTTGAAATGGCTGAGAATCAAACTGTAAACAGTTTTAATGCATAAATCCATCAGTAAGTCCAAATCTTTCACTTGTTGTCTTCGCAGAAAGAAACCAATAAACATGGACTGCCCTGGCTGGCAATAGCCATCCCGTTGCTCTGCCTGTGTATTCTCCTAGTGATTACTGGCTTGACCTATGTGGTGCTCACAGCGAGGAAGAAGCGCCAGTCTGAGGGTGCTTACAGCCCCAGTGCTCAGGAGCTGGCTGGAGCCCGGTTAGAGATGGACAGTATGCTTAAAGTCCCACCGGAGGAGAGACTCATCTGATCTGACAGCAACAGTAATCCATGAGGGGAGCTTGAGGTCATTTGAGCACTGTAGGCATGTGCACAGGACTCACTGTCAAAGTGTTAGCTCCTTTGAACACCTGGGCTGATCTGATGTTACAGCCCCCTCCTGGTTGACCTGTGCTACTGACCCTGTGTTGCTACTCTGTGCCACTTGTTTTTACAGTAGCATGTTAACCATGTAAATGGTGCATATTTCATAATCCAAGGAAATAACCCAAGTACTTTGCACTTCAGGAACTCATCAGTTTATCCTCTGATGACCTCTTCCTATCAGAAACTCTTAGGTTGAGGCAACAGGGAAGTATAATCCATTTAACTGTTTTAATACTTCCAGCTACTTAAACAGGACAGTTAAGAGCCTTATACTGCACTACCTTTGGAAAATGTCCCACAGGTTTATGGCACACCTGTGCTGCTGCTGGAACCTGGGTGTCATATGTTCAGTTCCTCCAATGGAAATTATATGGCTCTAAGAAAACTCTACACTGTTGTGTTTCTGGGCTTTTTTCAGTTTAGCTTGGTGGTGATTTTGAGAAATGCTATTCATTGTGAAAGATGATATTCATTTGCATTTACATCCACTTTTATGCACATTTTAATTTGCATGTAAAATGGAATCTATAAATTTAAAAAAGACAAACTATTACAAAGCATTTTTAATGCTTGGGTGGATTGAATCCTTGTTGTAAAGGTTTTAGACACGAAAAGTAAAGTTAAGGTGCTTAAAAAATAAAAAGTAACAGCTTTGGTCCTCCATGTCCACAGCTAAATTGTGCTGAGCATCTTGGAGAATGTGCCACATATCTTCATATTTTATTTGTACAGCAACAGCAGTTATCTAAAGGCATTCTTTTCCTTTTGTAGTGTTTTGTTTTTTGTAGTGACTTCTGTCTCTTCATGTAATCCCAGGAATTGCCCACCAACATTTCATTACAACTCCATCTTCTAGTCATCATTCCATAGCATGTTATTCAAAAAGGCCATGTCCTTATCAGATTTTCATCATCTGTTCTGCTCAAATATTAATTTTTTTGTTTAGTTTTTTCCTTGCACGCCTCAAATATCATTTTCTAATCACAGAAAATCAGAAACTCCTGAGTTTAATTTTCAAAGTTGTGATAAACATGCATCTTTTTCCCATGTGACTGTTTTCTGATTATATACAGTTGCTGGTCATAAAATTAAAATATCATGAAAAAGTTGATTTATTTCAGTAATTCCATTCAAAAAGTGAAACTTGTATATTATATTCATTCATTACACACAGACTGATATATGTCAAATATTTGTTTCTTTTAATTTTGATGATTATAACTGACAACTAATGAAAACCCCAAATTAAGTATCACAAAAAATTAGAATATTGTGAAAAGGTTCAATATTGAAGACACCTGGTGCCACACTCCAATCAGCTAAGGTCTTTAAATGGTCTCTCAGTCTAGTTCTGTAGGCTACACAATCATGGGGAAGACTGCTGACTTGGCAGTTGTCCAAAAGATGACCTTTGACACCTTGCACAAGGAGGGCAAGACACAAAAGGTCATTGCTAAAGAGGCTGCCCGTTCACAGAGCTCTGTGTCCAAGCACATTAATAGAGAGGCGAAGGGAAGGAAAAGATGTGGTAGAAAAAAGTTTACAAGCAATAGGGACAACCGCACCCTGGAGAGGATTGTGAAACAAAACCCATTCAAAAATATGGGGGGAGATTCACAGAGAGTGGACTGCAGCTGGAGTCAGTGCTTCAAGAACCACCACGCACAGACGTATGCAGACATGGTTTCAGCTGTCACTTTCCTTGTGTCAAGCCACTCTTAAACAAGAGACGGTGTCAGAAGCGTCTCGCCTGGGCTAAAGACAAAAAGGACTGGACTGCTGCTGAGTGCTTTAAAGTTATGTTCTCTGATCAAAGTAAATTTTGCATTTCCTTTGGAAATCAAGGTCCCAGAGCCTGGAGGAAGAGAGGAGAGGCACAGAATCCAGATGCAGATTTCATTTTCCAACAGGATTTGGCACCTTCACACAGTGTCAAAGCTACCAGTACCTGGTTTAAGGACCATGGTATCCCTGTTCTTAATTGGCCAGCAAACTCACCTGACCTTAACCCCATAGAAAATCTATGGGGTATTGTGAAGAGGAAGATGCAATACGCTAGACCCAACAATTCAGAAGAGCTGAAGGCCACTATCAGAGCAACCTGGGCTCTCATAACACCTGAGCAGTGCCACAGACTGATTGACTCCATGCCATGCCGCATTGCTGCAGTAATCCAGGCAAAATGAGCCCCAACTAAGTATTGAGTGCTGTACATGCTCATACTTTTCATGTTCATACTTTTCAGTTGGCCACCATTTCTAAAAATCCTTTTTTTGTATTGGTCTTAAGTAATATTCTAATTTTGGGGTTTTCATCAGTTGTCAGTTATAATCATCAAAATTAAAAGAAACAAATATTTGACATATATCAGTCTGTGTGTAATGAATGAATATAAAATACAGGTTTCACTGTTTGTATGGAATTACTGAAATAAATCAACTTTTTCATGATATTCTAATTTTATGACCAGCACCTGTAAATTGTTAAAATTAATTTGAAATTTCCATTTTATGTGACATTTGTTTGACTACACCAACTTTTTATGAGGGAACTATGTCAAAGAAAAATAACTGTGTCAAAAAAGTTCTGGCATTTTCTTTTTCAATCATGATTGCATGTGTTGACTTATGCCTTTTCTGTACCATCAAGATAAAGTTTTAAGTCATTTTATTAGAAAAAACTCAATTCTTACAATATTTTTTTCCACAAATGTGTGCATATTCAGACACTGGAACCCTCAAAGATGTATATGCCTATTGCACTCTGTGATGCCTGCAAAAGGAAATTAAGTAAGTTACCTGAATATGGTAAAAAGTATCTTTCCCCCTTTATGTAATTAATATACATGATCCTTGCAAGAAGTAAACAATAAAAACTTACCAAAAAAAAAGGGGGGGGGGGGGGTAGTGCATCTTGTTAATGCGGTATACCAGAGGAGGTCTAACAATCTGAGCAGTGATGAGTAGCACAGAACTCCATACAAGAAAAAATGTAATACATATTTCAGACTAATGTTGGGTTTTTGTGGTATCAAAACTCAGTCTGTTTCTTTCTTTCTTTTCTTTGGGTTTTGAGAGCTGCTTCTCTTTGCATCAAGCCTGTGTCATTTGTATATTTATGTTCGTTCTGTGTTTTCATTTTTGCATGTGTTAGTGCATAAAAGTAGTGGTAGTTCATAAAATCTTACCTGTACCACTTTTGTTTTTGTACAACCAGTAAAGAGAATGTATTAAACCCAGCAAATTCAAGAAACGTCTCTTGTTATAAAGGTATGAGTATATGATGAGTTAAAGTGAGGGGGGGGGCTGTGTGGGTTGCAACTTGTTTTGATCCATGCATCATCCAAACACCTCATCATCACTACAAGTCCTTGGCATGCAAGTGACAAACTAGACCCTTTCAGATATGTACTCCTTGCAATTATGGGATGCTGTGTGCTTCATTTCTGTGCACCCCACTTAGTTTCAACATGGTGCAAATCTGAATGCATGCTATCACATTAATGCATAGGCAAGCACAAAATTAAGACTAAAGCAGGTCTTTCCTGTTTATCTTGCCTTGCTCCGCTCACTTGGACACGATTGTTCTGAAGAAACAAAAAAACCCTAAAAAGTAATGCCATGCAATACCCACACACTTTGCAAGTTAATCACACAGAAGTAGCTCTTCATGAAGAAATAGTTACATGTTAAGTAAACAGAATAAAGTCTGAACATCAGGTGTTGGTTTTACATTTCAGCAACAACACTGATATATAAACATCATATAGCTCACTTTGCTTTTGTGTTTTTAAAGTCCTGAAGCTGGAACATGGTACCAGAAGGCTCCTTCAAAGCAAGTGCATCCATTTATGAATTAGATGTGGAGACAGGACAAAGCCAATGTTTATAAGCTACACTTTAATGTTCTGATCCATTTACTAAAGTGTGTTATGGCCATAATTACATATAAAATGTGACCTCAATATTTATCCAATTAAATATCAAGCTTGCCAGCTATGGCAAGAAGACTAACCTCATACATTATCTCACTTGATGGCAAATCTTGAATAAAACACACAGTATCACCTGAATACTGTGGCTCACTCCATTAATGTGAAAATGTATGAATAACAGATTGTTGTAAGAGCAAACTTTACCACCCCAGTCCATTTATACTTCAGGTAAGATATATCTGTTTATCATTACTACATGTTACATAACAATAATAATAATAATCTGAGCATTTCTCTGAATTATAGTTAAGGATTTGGTCAGAATTAATGGTGCTCTCAGTTTCAAGAACTACAGACAGATTCTAGTCTATCACGTTTATCTGATCATCTCAGTTTAATTCTGCAGCAGTAAAATGAGCTCAAATATTTAACGAGAGTCATAGCTGCAATTCAATTCAATTTTATTTATATAGCGCCAAATCACAACAAACTGTCACCTCAAGGCGCTTTGTATTGTGGGTAAAGACCCTACAATAATACCGAGAAAACCCAACAGTCAAAAACGACCCCCTATGAGCAGCACTTGGCGACAGTGGAAAGGAAAAACTCCCTTTTAACAGGAAGAAACCTCCAGCAGAACCAGGCTCAGGAAGGGGCAGTCATCTGCCGCGACCGGTTGGGCTGAGGGGAGAGAAAGACATGCTGTGGAAGAGAGCCAGAGATTAATATCAATTAATGATTAAATGCAGAGTGGATTATAAACAAAGTAAATAAGGTGAATGAGAAACAGTGCATTATGTGAACCCCCCAGCAGACTAGGCCTATAGCAGCATAACTAAGGGATGGTTCAGGGTCACCTGATCCAGCCCTAACTATAAGCTTTATCATAAAGGAAAGTTTTAAGCCTAATCTTAAAAACAAAGAGGGTGTCTGTCTCCCGAATCCAAGCTGGGAGCTGGTTCCACAGAAGAGGGGCCTGAAAGCTGAAGGCTCTGCCTCCCATTCTACTCTTAAGTATCCTAGGAACCACAAGAAAGCCAGCAGTCTGAGAGCGAAGTGCTCTGTTGGGGTGATATGGTACTATGAGGTCTTTGAGATAAGATGGTGCCTGATTATTCAAGACCTTGTATGTGAGGAGAAGAATTTTAAATTCTATTCTAGATTTAACAGGGAGCCAATGAAGAGAAGCCAATATGGGAGAAATATGCTCTCTCTTTCTAGTCCCTGTCAGTACTCTAGCTGCAGCATTTTGGATCAGCTGAAGGCTTTTCAGGAAGCTTTTAGGACAGCCTGATAATAATGAATTACAATAGTCCAGCCTAGAAGTAATAAATGCATGAATGAGCTTTTCAGCATCACTCTGAGAAAGGATGTTTCTAATTTTAGAAATATTGCGCAAATGCAAAAAAGCGGTCCTACATACTTGTTTAATATGTGCATTGAAGGACATATCCTGGTCAAAAATGACTCCAAGATTTCTCACAGTGTTACTGGAGGCCAAAGTAATGCCATCCAGAGTAAGTATCTGGTTAGACACCATGTTTCTAAGATTTGTGGGGCCGAGAACAAGAATTTCAGTTTTATCTGAATTTAGAAGCAGAAAATTAGAGGTCATCCAGGCCTTAATGTCTTTAAGACATTCCTGCAGTTTAATTAATTGATGTGTGTCATCTGGCTTCATTGATAGGTAAAGCTGAGTATCATCTGCATAACAATGAAAATTGATGCAGTGCTGTCTAATAACACTGCCTAAGGGAAGCATGTATAATGTAAATAAAATTGGTCCTAGCACAGAACCCTGTGGAACTCCATAATTAACCTTAGTGTGTGAAGAAGACTCCCCATTTACATGAACAAATTGGAGTCTATGAGATAAATATGATTCAAACCACTGCAGTGCAGTACCTTTAATACCTATAGCAAGCTCTAATCTCTGTAATAAAATGTTATGGTCAACAGTATCAAAAGCTGCACTGAGGTCCAACAGGACAAGAACAGAGATGAGTCCACTGTCAGAGGCTCTAAGAAGATCATTTGTAACCTTCACTAATGCTGTTTCTGTACTGTGATGAATTCTGAAACCTGACTGAAACTCTTCAAATAAACCGTTCCTCTGCAGATGATCAGTTAGCTGTTTTACAACTACTCTTTCAAGAATCTTTGAGAGAAAAGGAAGGTTGGAGATTGGCCTATAATTAGCTAAGACAGCTGGGTCAAGTGATGGCTTTTTAAGCAGAGGTTTAATTACAGCCACCTTGAAGGTCTGTGGTACATAGCCAACTAATAAAGACTGATTGATCATTTTTAAGACTGAAGCATCAATAATTGGAAAGACTTCTTTGAACAGTCTAGTAGGAATGGGATCTAACAAACATGTTGCTGGTTTGGAGGAAGTAACTATTGAAGTTAACTCTGAAAGATCAACTGGAGCAAAAGAGTCTAAACAAATATCAGCAGTGCTGAAAGCAGCCGAACATGAAGAATAATCTTTGAGATGGTTATGAATAATTTTTTCTCGAATGTCTAAAATTTTATTTGTAAAGAAATCCATGAAGTCACTACTAGTTAACGTGAAAGGAATACTCGGCTCTACAGAGCTCTGACTCTTTGTCAGCCTGGCTACAGTGCTGAAAAGAAACCTGGGGTTGTTCTTATTTTCTTCAATTAATGATGAATAGTAAGATGTCCTAGCTTTACGGAGGGCTTTTTTATAGAGCAACAAACTCTTTTTCCAGGCTAAATGAGAATCTTCTAATTTAGTGAGACGCCATTCCCTCTCCAGCTTTCGGGTTATCTGCTTTAAGCTGTGCGTTTGTGAATTATACCACGGAGTCAGGCACTTCTGATTTGAAGCTTTCCTTTTCAGAGGAGCCACAGTATCCAAAGTTATACGCAGTGAGGATGTAAAACTATTGACGAGATAATCAACCTCACTGGGAGCAGAGTTTAGGTAGCTGCTCTGCACTGTGTTGGCACATGGCACTGAAGAGCATAACAATGAAGGAATTAGATCCTTAAACTTAGTTACAGCACTTTCAGAAAGACTTCTACTGTAATAAAACTTATTCCCCACTGCTGTGTAATCCATTAAAGTAAATGTAAATGTTACTAAGAAATGATCAGACAGGAGGGGGCTTTCAGGGAATACTGTTAATTCTTCAGTTTCTATGCCATATGTCAGGACAAGATCCAGAGTATGATTAAAGTGGTGGGTGGGCTCCTTTACATTTTGAGAGAAGCCAATTGAATCTAACAATAGATTAAATGCAGTGTTGAGGCTGTCATTCTCAGCATCTACATGGATGTTAAAATCACCCACTATAATTATTTTATCTGAACTGAGCACTAAATCAGATAAAAAGTCTGAGAAATCAGACAGAAACTCTGAGTAGGGACCAGGTGGACGATAGATAATAACAAATAAAACAGGTTTTTGATTTTCCCAATTAGGATGGACAAGACTAAGAGTCAGGCTTTCAAAAGAATGAAAACTTTGTCTGGGTCTTTGATTAATTAATAAGCTGGAATTGAAGATTGCAGCTAATCCTCCTCCTCGACCTGTGCTTCGAGCATTCTGACAGTTACTGTGACTCGGGGGTGTTGATTCATTTAAACTAACATATTCATCCTGCTGTAACCAGGTTTCTGTAAGGCAGAATAAATCAATACGTTGATCAATTATTAAATCATTTACTAATAGGGACTTGGAAGAGAGAGACCTAATGTTTAACAATCCACATTTAATTGTTTTATTCTTTGGTGCAGTTGATGAAGCTGTATTATTTATTGTTTTTGAATTTTTATGCTTAAATAGCTTTTTGCTGATTTTAGCTTTGTTTCCTGGTGGTCTGGGAGCAGGCACCGACTCTATGGGGATGGGGTTTTGGGGGGATGGCAGGAGGAGAGAAGCTGCAGAGAGGCGTGTAAGACTGCAACTCTGCTTCCTGGTCTCAACCCTGGGTAGTCAGTTTTTAGGAGGGTTAATAAATTTGGCCAGATTTCTAGAAATGAGAGCTGCTCCATCCAAAGTGGGAGTCTCTGCAGTCTCTAGATGTTCTATACATCAGCAATTAACAGTTTAACCCCCACAGACTCCTGATCTCAAGACCATGGTTTGAGTCTGGAAATCAAATATTCATCAGATAATTTTTTTTTCTTTTTTCCTGTATTAAGTTCATTGTTAAAGAAAGATTATTTCTGAAGAACCCTTAGCAGTATGTTCTGGGTGTGGTGACCGAGGAGAACCTGCTTGATCAGGTCTGGTCAGCAGTCACTACCTGGGTCAGGTTCATTTTATGTAAAATGAATCAAATCTGGGAAAACTTCCCAAATGACACCTTCAGAATCAGTTGATGTAAAAAAAAAAAAAGTTTGGTATACTTAAATCCATCCAAAATCTTACCTCATATTACAACAATTTTTCTAAGTTATGGACACTCAAAGGGGCAGGCTGAAATTTGTCTCACCATTAGATAAATTGGTTATTGTGCAAGAAAAAAAAAATCTGCTCATTCTGAGTGGGGTCAGTTGGGAGGCATTCAGAGATTTTTCCATTTCAGTGGCTGATGAGTGCTTGGGCAGTTGTGGATCTTTTTAGCTGTACTGTACTTATTAGGGTTGAGTAATTTGCCCATTGCTTGATGTTTAACCATCCACACTTTGCCAGGAAGGGGTGTCTTGAGATCTAACTGAATGAATTAAATCTGTACAATCTGTGCAGATGAACAGTAGTGAACCTTCAGTTCTGCAGCACAGCTGAGGATTAGTTATCCCACATATTCTGCAGTCTGATGCAGTGTTGGCTCCACAGAGAAGATTTAGATGATGAACGATTGACCAGATTTTAATACTTCAGCATCGTGTGCAGCATGCCCTGAGTTTAATTACTTTTTTTGGTAAATAAAACACCTTTATTTTGCACCCATATTTTAATCCCCTGTAGATACTGACATTAACAGTTGTCAAGATTTTTATGTTACTACTGACAGTGGAAAGGGAGACCAGTGTAACTTGATCTAAGGGACAGGATGAACCAAAACAAACAAAACCCCACTGATTGTGACTGGTGCTGAACACTGATGCTCAAACTTCCTCAAACCACAAAAATCATGTGCGCATGGTACTTTCTGGAGCTTGAAAAAAGCGACTGGAACTTCTTTAAGGTTTTAAGGGCTCTTATCCAAGAGACTAAAGACAAATGATAGAGAGTCCCAGCATTTAAACACAGGTTAACCTCTATTAAGTGACCTATTGAGGTCACCTGAAATAGGTTGAGGTACCTGGGAAGACTGCACTGTAGGTAGCTGACAGCTGGTGTCGCAAGTCACCACCTCTGGTCAGTTGATCATTGTGGACATAGATGGTTTCTTTTACTCCTCTTTCAAACAACCTGTCCTGTTGAGGTGGCCCTTCTATGCTGTGCCATGTGTTTGTGGAGTGGCTGATTGGTTTCTCCAATGTAGAGGTCTGAGCACTCCTCAGTGCACTGTACAGCATATACTGTGTTGCTTAGTTTGTGCTTAGGAGTTTTGTCCTTGGGATGAACTCATTTTGGTCTTAGGGTAAGGCTGGGTCTTAAGTACACTGAGATGTCATGCTTGGAGAAAAATTTCTCTGACAAACCTGCTTCGTAAGTGATGACAATGTTGTTCCATTTATCAAGGGGGACACTGGGGAGAGAAATCACATCAAAGGACACTGTGGTTTCATATGAATTCAGAGTTGTCTTTCTTTGACTTCCATGAGTTATGCCACCTACTGTATACCTTCGCCACAAACTTAGAAATTTCTTCTAAGATAGAGGAAGGAAAGTTTTATGAGTTCCTTCAGGGTCTGGAGGATTTTGGAGTGCATCTGTAGTGAAATAGACCTGTCTTATCCTTTTGCTCAGGAGCTGGTTCGGTGCTTTCCATGAGATATGCTCAACTCTTTGTCCCTTGACCGTGCAAGGCGCAAACTCTTGTGAACCATTCTGGACTGTCTACATCTCAGGTTAAAGCAGAGGTGGTTCTTATAGTCCGCTAGGGTCCTTGATTCCCTTTCATACTCCCTCACCAATTGAAGGATGTTCCTCCCAAAGTACAAGACAATATGTCTGTGTAGGTTCTCAACCATCTAGGTCATGGTAGTCTCTGGACTTTGAAAAAAGGTGACTGGACTTCTTTAACATTTTGAAGATGTTTCACCTCTTATCTACAGTAAGAGACTTCTTCAATTATGTTCTCCTCAAGCATTACATTTTTTTGAACTTCACAACACATGTATTTTTCAGATAAGTTTAGTGTCACTTCAAAAAATAATCAAAAGATGGCTGCCTTTCTGTAAGTCACTACACTAGTTCAGAGTGACTGAAAATCCATCTTTAACCAAGTGGAAATATCTCATGCTAACACTAGATGAAAAGTCACAGATTAAAATAAACTTATAGAAACATGCGGTGTAGTTGACACAAAATGTTGTGAAATGTCATTTTAATGAAGTTGATATATTTGTAGACTATTATATTTTATCCAAATGCAGTAAAATACTATTCAGCATTCTTTAATCTTTCGTAGAACAAATATAGTGTCATCTGTACAAACAAGTGCACACAGACATCAACTACAGCTGACCTGTACAGCATTTTACAGCAGTTAGGACTTTTTGGTATTCACCACACACGGATGCTCCATTATTATCTGGAAAGCAGTAAAAGCTGACAAGGACACCCAAACAGTGTGCAATGGTGAAAAAGTCAGAACAGATAATTTAGAAACTGATGGCAAAACTGCGAGAAACCATTAATATTGCTCTCACATCACAATGTTTAAGCAGCCTCATTAGCCAATCACAGTTGCAAAACCCAACAAAAAGAAAAATATTGGCAGTATGCTTGTCCAAAAGATCCAGTAAAACAGTATACTACACACAAAAGGGTTTTAGAGTATTCATATCAGATTATGAGACAGAAATGTTTAAAATATTTCAGGAAGATTAATCTAATCTTAGGCTTGTAAGACGATCTTAAAAGTTTTTGGCAGCAATTTTCACATGTCCGAGAGAGAAGCATTAAACACAATTTATCATTAAGGCAACAAAACCAAACAAACAAAAAAATACCCACACAAACAAAAAATCCATTGTGTACGAAGCTACTAAACCATCAATAAAAGAACTGTGCACATTTGAGGTGCACTACAGTTTGTAGCAGCAGCAGCACCATAATGCTATCAAGGATGTCCATTAACTATAGCAGACTAGCTACTAGTAATAATACAAGCTAATCGTAGAAGTTCATTAACTTCATTAAGATGTATGCTGTTGACATTTATGCTCTTTCAGTAAATAATACGTGCCATTTTCATTGTTTATACTCACATGGCACTGAAGACAGATGACCCACAAGAAAACCGTGCAAAGAAATGTACAAGCAAATGTTTCTTGGTGAACGGCCTTAAAGCAATGCTGTTTTTTTTTTCTTTCTATCATTTGACCCAGGAAATCTCGCATAATGTCAAAGTCTTAGGTTTCTCCACATGATGTGAACTGCATCCACTTTCCCAGTCTGTTCAATACAGTAAATCAGACTGAGAGGGTCAGGGTGTCACCACGTGACCATTTTTACCTACTAGATCAGGACCTTCTGTGGCAGTTAATAGATGCCTTTGTAGCAAACTGTTCTGGAACCTGCCAGATGGTAATGACCTACTGAGCAGCTCCACAGAGAACTTAATACCTTCCGGGACTTTTTTCAGGAACTCTGAACTGACAATAGTAGATACAGTTGGTATTTACAAATCAAAAATCACAACAGTTTTACTCTTTTTTTTTGTTTAATCTTTGAGGCTATCACTGAGAGCTTTTGCTCACACAACTAATGCTTGCGTTTTTTGTTTTGTTTTTGCAGTTACATACTCATGTGTTCAATCAAACAAAGTAAACTAATGGTTCCTCTTATGCCTGAAGAGTACTTATGCCAAATGGGAACTAAAACAAAAACCTTAAAACAGAGTTCTAAGACCTGCATTGTATTTGCTTATGAACATAAACATGGACACTTGGAAGAAAGAGTACTCTTGCATACTCAGTATAACACCTTTGTCCTGCAGTGCAGTGTTAGAGGCCTCCTCCTTCAGTAGTTTTTAGAACTACAATAAAGCAACTCTGGTTTGAAAAGCACTTTGATACATCATCTCTAATGCATTTATACAGCTGGACTATAAATGCACAACATACACACAAAGAAGAAAATCCTGTCATTTGAGAGAACATTCCCCCAAAAAACATGTAATGCGCACAATACTAGGAAGGTGGTTTCAATGATGTGGATGATCAATGTGTGTTTTATTTACTGTATCTTGTCTTATTACTTTGTAATTGATAATCTGAGCTCAAAAATGCAAGTTCCAGCCTATCATCTATGGGGGGAAACCAGCAGTGCCAACAGATTCCCATCTACTTTCTTTTCCATTTTTAGCCTGGTTTTAGAAAGCATATAAAATGTAGCTGATTTTCATTTTTTTCACTATTCAATCAGGACAACTCTAACAGAGTCTAATAGGTATTTGTCAGCATCTGTTTAATCCTCATTCAATCTGTTTTTTTGTTTTTAAGCTACACAAGCTGAACAGACTACAGTTATTGCACCATTAAAAGCAACCCAAGGTCCTGATAGAGCAGTGGACGAAGTGACAAAAGAACAGATATTCTGTGTATATATACAGGTTTTAGTCAAATGTTTCCCACTTCCTGCGGAGATCCTCCACCTTCTGTTCTTGGGACGAAGCTGGTGAGGCCATAGACAGCAAATCCCCAAAAGGATCCTGAGGCTTCTGGCTGTCTCGCTCAGCGTTAAGTGGCTTTGTCAGTACATTTATTGTTGTGGAGGGCACAGACGTGGAATCGACCAGGCTGGAAAAAGTTTGATTGCTGGCAGAAGAGTGGGGCAGAGAGGTGCCTGATGACAGGAAAGCTGACTGGAGCAGTCCATAGCTGGGGGGGAGAGTGGAACTGCCTGGTGAATGCTGTCTATAGAGCCCTGGTAGTGTAGAAAAGGACTGTGGCTGGGTTGGAGCAGGCAGATAAGGGCCTATTGGAGGGCTATAGACTGTATTAAAGGGATTTCCACTTACAGTTGGTGAGTAATGCATTTGAGGGGAAGGATGTTGTAAAGACTGGGTGAAAGGGTTCAGTGATATGTTTGGATGTAGTGGGAAAGAAGGCAAGCCCTGTGGGTGGGACCTAGCTTGTAGTGCTGGCTTGCAAGAGGATGAGATACCACTATCTGTCACATCAGTTGATGTAGTGGAGCAGGTCTGTGCTGAGTTCTTAAGGGGATCTAAAAGGCTTATGAGATCTATACTGTCCTTAGTACCCTTGGTGGGCTTCAGCAGATCTCCATCTGTGGACATGCTGAGGGCTTGCCTAAACTCTTGTCCCCCTGATGTAGTCCTTCCCTCACCAGTTCCTGCTAGTTTGGAGCGTGACTGGGCCACTGGAGGTGCTAAGACACAACCAAGTTCAGGTGTTTTCCTTCCATGGGGTCGAGGAATGGTGATGTTACCAGAGGTGGAAATGTCCAGAGGTTCAGGGCATGTGCTGGTGCTCTCATGGGCTGGGGAATGAATTCCTGTCTGCACAGGAAGTTGGACAGACAGAGGTCTATTACAGATAGGGGGAACAGCCAAAGGTGTTTTTTCCTGCCCTGCACTCCACAGCTTGTTGTAAGAGCTGGAGAACTTAAGCCCTGGAAGTGTTCGCGAACTGTCACCAACGCTTAGGTCCATCCGCTGCAAGCACAAGAGATCAGACTTTTAAAAAACCATCTGAGTGTTTTTTTTGTTTGTTTTTTTTATCCTCTGAGGACCAGAAAAACTGCTGAATTTACAGATGGTCTAGTATGCCTGATTTTAAATCTGGATAAAAATTATTTTAGTATACAATTAAGACAAACTATTAAGGCAGTGTTAACCAACCTTTGGCTGGTTAAAATCTCACCTGGTAGGTGAACTTGGGTTGCAGCTCATCAGAGTCTTTGGGAGTCCTCAGGTCCTCGAGACTCTTAGCCAAGGCAACTGGTTGACTGTCAGGTTCATCCAGGCAGCCAAAAATGTCACCCAGCAGGTTGAGATTGGAGAACTTCTCATTAACTGGGCTAGGAGGGGCAGTGTGACTTTCTGGCCCAAAACCAGGATCATGACTTTCTATTAACTCAACCTCTTTTAAGGAGCGGTATGGCTGTGGCCTGCAGGACAAGCATTAAATATATCATTATAAATGTTTCCTCATAACTGGAGATGTACAGTGTATCACAAAAGTGAGTACACCCCTCACATGTCTGCATATATTTAAGTATATCTTTTCATGGGACAACACTGACAAAATGACACTTTGACACAATGAAAAGTAGTCTGTGTGCAGTCTTCATGTAGCGCAACAATTAGTCTTTTAAGATCTTTGCCATGAGGTGCCATGTTGGAACTTTCAGTGACCAGTATGAGAGTGTGAGAGCTGTACTACAAAATTGAACTCCCTATGCACACCTGAGACATAGTAACACTAACGAGCCACATGACAGTTTGGAGGGGAAATGACAAGCAGTGCTAAATTTGGACATTTATGGGTGTAGTCTCTTAGGGGTGTGCTCACTTTTGTTGCTGCTGGTTTAGACATTAATGGCTGTATATTGAGTTATTTTGAGGGAAGAATAAATTTACACTGTTATATAAGCTGCACACAGACTACTTTTCATTGTGTCAAAGTGTCATTTTGTCAGTGTTGTCCCATGAAAAGATATACTTAAATATCTGCAGAAACGTGAGGGGTGTACTCACTTTTGTGATACACTGTATCTATTTTTGGAAAAAGAAAAAAAAAAGGATTCCACTTTAAAAAACTGGATGCAAAGAAGTCAGGACTTGGTGAATGTTAGAAAACATACACAATTCTTATTTCAATGTACATTCTTACTTGAGTTGGTTTAAATATTAAGGCTAGGCAACAAGACTATAGATAAAAAGACTAGCACCACTAAGGAGGTTGGCAGTTCAATCCTCAGCTCCTCCAGTCCACTTTTTTTTGTCTTCCTGCTCTTGGTGGAGACGGACGCATTTTTCTCTACTCCCCAACCTTCCCTATCTACCCCTGCATTTTGCTGCTTCGAGCATCCCTTTACAAATCCCCGAACTGGAATTTAAATTATGGATCTGGTCAGCTGGTCTCTCAACGCTAGTGATGACCAAATTCTCATCACGAGGAGATTCGGAGAAGGGGAACCCTCTTTCCTCTGGCCCGGCTACACACCTGGCTGGTTATGTTATGGATTCCCATGGGGATGGAAGATAATGTTAATGGCTGCACTGTGTGGACGTGGCATTTATACTGATACCAGGATTTTTCCCGAATATGACCTGGGGATACCTGGTTTCTGGGCAGCTGTTCAGGCCCTAGTAAGGCTGCCTATGAGGGATGCAGAAACAGTACGAACTCAATCAGACTCAGTAGAGCTGAATCGAAGTGGATTACATCTGGAGGAGTGTTGGAGTGTCTGTTCTGCATGGCGGAGTAGAACCAAATTCGGATGATTGGATTTCTGAGAGGTAACCAGAAACCTGTAAGGCCTGTCAGCAAATAGTTATGATGGCCTGAACCAAAACAATTGCAGTATTTGGAATTTGGCTCCCAGACGGCCTTGGATGGCTGTCTATCTAAAGTGTCTCCTGGAGATGTTATGTAAATAGATGCTCTTCACCCCCACCCCATGTTGTGACCTGTATGAACTGGTATCCTGGCAACCAAGGCTGACTATACCATCTTATCATGAACATTATCATGAACTGTTAGTCTGGAAGCTGTGTGGCCATCACGGTATCCTGCTCCTCTCCGCTGGCAGGCCCTCCCCTACCCACGAGCACTTATGGTCCCACCACCCATGATTGGATGGATCTTGTACTTTACTGTTTTCGTCAGTGTACAAGACGGCAAGAGGGTTGTTTCCTTGTACTTACAGGTCAGTAAACAGGTCCTGACTGCTGTTGGTGCCTATGCACCAAGCAGCACCCCAACTGGATATGGGGACTTCACCGCCCTATTTTGGGACTTCAGTCCCTCATAAAGGCGATGACAGTGAGACCTGGAGGGGTGTGGTTCAGAGGAACAGCCTGTCTGATCTAAACCCAATTTATTTTTGTTATTAGAGTTCTGAGCTTCTCATCTGTGAATCGCCACCTTATTGTAGTGGGTTGGTTTGTTTGTCCCAGTGATCCCAAGAGCTAAGTTGTCTGGGGGCTATGCCCACAGGTAGGGTCTCTCACGGCAAATTGGTCCTGGGTGAGGTGCCAGACAAAGAGCGATTCCAATGACTGCTAATGAAGTGTCACCAAGGTAACCGTTTACCCTGCCCTGTTTGCCTAACCAGTAAACATGTGTGTGTGGACTTGGAGAAGGCATTTGATCGCGTTTCCTGGGGTATTCTGTGGGGGGTGTTGCAGGAGTATGGGGCATCTGGCCCCTTCTTGCTGGCTATTCTGTCCCTGAGGTGGTCCGGGCATCTGACTAGGATGCCTCCTGGGTGCCTCTTGGGTGAGGTGTTCCAGGCATGTCCTAATGGGAGGAGGCCCAGGAGCAGTAAGAAAAGAAGGAAGGTGGCGTGATGGTTAGCACTGTTGCCTCACAGCTAGAAGGTCTGGGTTTGAATCCACCTTGGCCTGGGTCCTTCTATGTGGAGAGTGCATGTTCTCCCCGTGTTTGAATGGGTTTTCTCCAGGTACTCTGGTTTTATCCCACAGTCCAAAGTCATGCAGTTAGTGGGGTAAGGTTAACTGGTGATTTTAAATTGCCCATAGGTGTGAATGTGAGTGAACAGTTGTCTGTCTCTCTGTGTTGGCACTGTGACAGGCTGGTGACCTGCACAGGATGTACTCTGCCTCTTGCCTTATGACAGCTGGGATAGGCTCCAGTCCCCCTGAAACCCTGCACAGGATTAGCGGAAGAGGATGGATGGTAATTTTATTGGTTTCGCTGAGCAATGATCTCCAGCTTGCATTGGGTGTGTGAAGTGGTTGAGATAGGCACCTCCAAGTCTGAGACCAAAAAATGTCGAGTGCCCACTTTCTGTGGAGCAGAATGAGTTGCTGCCTCAAGTGGAAGAACTCATGTATCTCAGGGTCTCACTCGTGGGTGAAAGTAGAAAGAAAGCGAGACCGGCAGAATGAAATTGAATGAAACTGCAGATACAAGCAGGAGACATTAGGGATTGTCCAAACGCAGCCATCATAGAATGGTCCAAAAAGAAAGCATGCAGTTAGCGGCAGCTGTCTGGGCAAAAATGCTTTGTTGATGCCAGAGGTCAGAGTAAAATTGCCAGACTGCTTCAAGCTGTTTTAAGAAAGGCAACTGTAACTCAAATGACTGCTTATTATAACCAAGACATGCAGCAGAGCACCTCACGTGAATCAATATGAGGTACCTTGAAACAGATGTGCTACAGCAGCAGAAAGCCACTGTTAGCAAAAAACAGGAAACTGAGGCTACAATTTGCACAGTTAAGGCTACAATTTGCACAGTTAAGGCAAAGGGGGGTCCAACCTGATACTAGCAAGGTGTGGCTAACAAAGTGGCTGTTGAGAGTATACTTTTTAGACTTTGGTAACAAAGCTTTGCGTTAACCAGGATGACACTTTGGTAAAACATCTTTGTATTAACTATGGTCCCATTTAGAGTTAGACAGAAAATAAAGGAAGGCAGAATTTGGGGAATTTGGGGCTACCTTGTGATTGACAAGTTGATATCGTCAGTGTGTGACCTTGCTAGCTAGACAAATGCATAAATGCAATGCATTAGCCTTTACCTTTAACTTCATTTTCAATCTCCAATCAGCATTATTGGCAGGCACAGAACAAAATGGCTCTAACAGACCTAAGACTAAACAAACAAAATATGTGAAGTTGATTAATATACAAGGTTAATTAATAGACAAGATTGTTGTTGTTCCACTTCTCACAGATATGAGACACCATACCACATCAGCAACACCAATGTTTTTTCTCCATTTGTTTTTCTTTTCTAATCAAAATATAATTTCCACTATGCACAGACATGAATAAAATTCCTGAGAGAGAGAAGAAATAAAGGCCTGTTAATGAAGCAAACAGTGCAAAGACAATTAGAGAGATGCATACAGAGGAGACCACTCAAAAGGGACGGAGAAGAAAAAGCTGTCAGGAAACCCAGAGATGGACTCATTGTCGTATTGGAGCTCATCTCCAGATGAATCCTCAGACAGAAAGACTGTGTAGTGACGAGTAGGATGGACAGAGCTACGGCGATGAGAAGAAAGACAACACAAAATTCAGTTTGTTGCACATATTTCAATTACTGCATGAAAGAGACAGAGGGAAAGAGGCAAATTAAGAATAGGAAACAGGAAATTAGCAGACTAGTAATGTTAAAAGCACCATGATTTACATTATTATAGTTAAAGCTTGTTAGGATTTGTATGTTATTTATATTAGTCAACTCAATGATTTGAATGAGCCAAAAGGAAGCTAGGCAGTTTGCCGAAAAAGAATATGGCATAAATAAAGCAATAAGAAAAAAAAATTGTGTCACTGCTTCAACTAGTCCTTTTTAATTTTACTTATTTCCTAAGTTCCAAATTCTGTTCTAATGATAAATGGACACATTAAACATGGCCAACCTTTCAAACATAAGATCAAAATATGTACAAGTAATCATTGTGAGCCAAATGCTCAGGCTTCAGACTCAGTTTTTTTTTTTAACTATTCTTTGACCTTTATGTTCAAGAGAGGGGATATCTTTATATGGGCATCACAGAAGTCCCATCCACCTGATGTTCAAAACATCTGTTTAAAAGGGGCTGTGAATTAGAAGAAAGTTGGCTTCTGTTTGTTTCAGACAGGTGAATGGTGCAACCCTTCAGGATGAACTCAGGGGCTGCGCCAGGACCCATTACAAAATTTTGTATTATCTCTGAAGCGTGAATGATGCAACATAGTCCCAAGAACAGGTCCACTTGAAATAAAACTTGATATGATTGATTAGACTTGAAATATATGTTTTTCACGAGGCAGTTGAAGGTAATCTGATTTTGACTATTCCACTACAACAGTACAGAACAGCTATTTCAATGTCTTCACCATCTGTGTGTTTAACACCATCCTTCCTGACAGACTGGTGACCAAACTGTAAGACCTGGGAACATCACACTCCACCTGTCTTTGGATCAAGGACTTCCTGACAGACCATTCCCAGGGGGTGAGAGTAGGCCTCACCTCTCTTTAGCCATCAGCCTCAGTACCAGCTCTCCACAGGGCTGTGTACTGAGTCTACTTCACCCTCTACACACAGGACTGCGCCCCAACACCCCGCTGCAGATGCATCATACAATTTGTGGATGACACCACCATGGTAGGGCTAATCTCAGGGGGAGGGGGGATAAGTTGGCGTACCGGGATGAGGTGCAGCGGCTCTTAGGGTGGTGCAACGACAACAACCTGATCCTGAACATCACTAAGACAAAGGAGATGATAGTAGACTTTAGGAGGAGACTAAATATCCAACGTCGGTTCATTGGTGGCAATGGACTGGAGCTGGGCTCAGATTTTCAGTTCCTGGGAGTGCACCCGGTGTACAACCTGCCCCCAGATTCTATTCTATTCTATTCAATCTGAAGTATTAACACCACCAACATTGTCAAAAAGGCCCAGGAGAGACTGCAATTCCTGAGGGTTCTTAGGAACAATCACATGACCCAAAATCTGCTGGTATCCTTTGTGTAAGAGTAAGGCCAAAACAAAAACTGAACTGAACTCTGTGCTTTTAGATTGAAAGTTATGTGGTGTGGTGGTGGTGTGTGCCTTGGGGTTGGGTTTCTTTTTCTTTTATTATGTATTATGTTTTAGTCATTATTTTACTGTTTATACTTTTTTACTATTTATTGTTGAGGCACCTGTAAGGACTGCACTTTAAATTTCATTGTGTAACTTGTGTGCACGTTGATAAAGATTCTATTCTATTCAAAGAAAACAAGACTTTTAAAATGAACTGTTTACTGATGTTGTAGAGATCAAACTAGCAATCAGTTAATCAAGAAAACATCAGATCACTCAATAATGAAAATAATCAAAGTGTGCCACAACTATCAGAAATTGCAATAAACTCTATTGAAAGTGAGGATATTTAAGATCAGAAAGCCGAAGAAAAGTTAAGCCTCTGATGCAATTATAAGTGGCCACTCTCAGAGAAGTCAATATGTGGAGACCCATTTTAATATCAAGTGTAAACTGTGTAGATTGAGCTGTCCAGGATTGTATAGATATAAACAAATAATTCTTTATGCTATAAATCATCTGGGGCACAGTTCATCCACTGCCTTTTCCAATATATAAATATTATTATTATTATTATTTATTGCCTGAACAAACTCATAAACAGTGGGATTTGCGGTTTATAAATCAAGTATGCTTACTGGTCAATACTGCTTTCCAGACTCACATTACTGCTTGGTCTCTTCAAAAGCACTGGTGGCCAAGCCTGTGGAAGTGAAGAAATAAGAGAAAGTAAAAGTTTAATGTCAGGTGTGTGACTACTTTACCAGTGTCTTAAGATATTAAATGAATTTGTAATTAAAACTCACAGTTGGTAATATGAAGCAGTTCAACTGGCACGGTATAAAGCAGAACAGCAGATGGGCAAATGACAGAGTTGTAATCAACAAAATTCAGCCAACCTTATATTCATGAACTGCTTGATCTAATTAAATGAGATGCATAATCTTAAGCAATGAGATTGAAATATTTGATAGCTCAAGTTAATATGATGAATTCCTATATGAAATGTGCAAAACCGAGAACTTGTGACTGCTGAATGTGATGTGAAACAGTCAGTTTGAGACAACTCCTTGCACTACGCAAAATAAAGCGCATCGCTTCTCACAAATGAGCTGTCATCTGGGGCTGTTGTTTTTGCGTTCCTCAAGCTTGGGTGCAATATCTTAGCTTTTTCTAGGATGAAACTCTTCCAGACAGAGACCTCTGATGTTGTGCCTGGAATCTATTAGAACCACTCTTCCAGTTTGGGGGCTACACCTCCTAACGCTCCTATTACCAGTTTGGACTTTACCTTCCACATCTGCTCCAGTTGTTCCTTAAGATGCTGGTACTTCTCCATTTTTTTGTGCTCCCCCTTTCTGATGTTACTGTCTGTTGGGGTTGCCACATCTATCACAACTGCAATCTTCTGCTCCCTATAAACCATCACTATGTTTGGTTGGTTGCTCCGTGTATCCTCTGTGAAAACTTTGACACTCACTAATCCTTGGTCTTCCTCCTTCTATTGCAGACAGAACTCAGGGTGCTGGAATTTGGTTGGAGACCTCTGTGCATTGTGATTATTTGATAACCGATAGGGCATATTGATAGTTTGGCTCTTATTATGAGTTAACGTCTCAGCACTTGTCTTCTAGAGATATTCGACTATGGCTGTCCTTTGTGATAAACCATGTGATACCCATGATAAAGATTTATCATGGTTCAGTAGCTGGTATTTTGAATTTCTGGTGTTATATCCAATGCCCTCTAAGCTGCAGTCATGTACATGTATGGACTCATGCCTATTTCACTTGGTTGCTATGATGCCTGAGAGGAGCTTGTATGTTGTGTAGGAGCATGTAATTGGCCAGTAGTTCAATACTGTTGTACCCTTGTGGGGATCCTTTATGATCAGGATCGTTAAACCAGTGTTAGCATGTCTGTATGAGTACCTGCTGCCCATTTATTTGTGCTGCCAGGTGTTCATGAAGTGCTGTTAGCTTCTTTAGCCAGTAGGTCAGGTGCTGGTGCTGTCCAGCTGTTCATTCCGCAGACTCGTTACTTAGATGTCTACCTGTGTGACGCTGACTGGTTCTTTTTCTAGGAGGTTGCTGTTGTCTCCTCTTAGGTCCAACAGCCCTTTGGTATTGGTATTATGTGACACTCTTTCTTTCCAGATGTTCTTCCAAATTATTCAGTATCAGCTCTCAGTGGATCTGCCCTTGTTCTATTTTCCCTTGGAGCTGAGAGTACATCCTGGATGAGTCTTTAAAAACAGGCTATTTATTGTCTTGGGCTCTGTTGCTCTTTTTTTCTTTATAAATACTCTTTACATTGGCTTCCAGTGGATTTCAGATTTTGTTTTACAATTCTCATACTTACAGATCTGTTAATGGACTTTGTCCATTTGTCCACACTGATGCTCGTAGTCTTCATTCGCAAGCTCAGAATATATTAACTGTTCCTTGTATGACATTAAAGACTAGGGGGGACAGAGCCTTTCCATCTGTGGCACCAAGACTCTGGCACAGTCTGCCACTTCAGCTACATTTAGCTGACTTTGTGGAGTGCTTCAAAAAGCAGTTGTAAACTTTCCTTTTAACCAGTTCTTCTGTTAAAATTCTTTTAATATTACAGTTTTTATCATTATCTGCTTTTTGTTTTGGGGTGGGGGTGGGGTTGCTATCAACTGTACTTTTTCCTACTTTTAACTTATTTTGTTGACATACTGTCTTTTTTTTTTTTTTTTTTTTTACAATTTTTGCAAACATGTTTTTTTTCTGCAGTACAGTTGGACATTTTTACATTATGACTGCATTCCTTATTTCTGCCTACCTGTCCCAAGTGCACAGTAACTGGCCAACCGTCATCGCAGGTTCGCAGTGACCTTTCCCTTCTTGCTGCACTAGTGGAAGAGGCAAATCCTGCTGTGCTGTCATCATCAATGACTGCTGAACCCCCAGCGGAGATTCCATTTTCTGCTTGTTCCTGCAGTTTTTTTTTTTTTTTTTGGGGGGGGGGGGGGGGGGGGGGGGGTGACATTGGTCAAAGGAGTGATGGCAGAGCAGGAAAAGAGGCTACACTCTGTGGCTGGGATGACCATGGGGTAAATTAAAGATTAGTATAGTCATGATGAAAACTCTCAAATGTTTCACCAAAAAACAAAAACAAAAAAACAAAGCAAAAATAAATCCATACCTTTTGTTTCAACCGGCTCTTGACTTCTCTGATCCTCATTTTTGCATGATCCTTGGCCTGTTGAACAAACAAACTTAAGCACACAGACTATTGCCATTCTGTATGTATTTGCATCTCATGAACATTCTTACATTTCAAGGAAAGGGTAGGGACTCCTCTCTATAGTGAAACTATGTAAATAAGGATAAAGGTGCAGAGTACCACCCACATGGACACTCCATTCTCAGAGATCCTTCATATTTTCAGGAGAGATCTGCTAATTTAAGCCTTGTCACATGATAGCTGTGTCAGATACAAGATGTACTTCACTGTTGATGACATGAGTGGTCACCATATTGGCTCACACTGTAGAGCACTGCACTGATGTTAACTGGTGTATTTGTCTGACAACAGCTGAAGAAGTAAAACTAAGTCACTACAGTGCTTACAAATTTATAAACGGTCTTCATGGCTGGGTTTGCTTTGGTCTTCACTGTGTTGAAGATAGCACCACCACCTTTCTGCAAAAAATAAACACAAAAAAATAATAATACATTTTATTTATAGGCACTTAAATAAATACAGTGGTTTGCAAAAGTATTCATACCCCTTTAACTTTTCCATATTTTGCCACATTACCACCACAAACAAATATATTTCACTGGAATTTAATGTGAAAGACCAACACAAACTGGCATACAATTGTATAATTTTCTTTCCACTTCACATGATTCAAAACTTTTACAAATAAAAAACTGAAAAGGGCAGCGTACAAAAGTATTCAGCTCCCCTGAGTCAATACTTTGTGGAACTACCTTTTGCTGCAATTACAGCTGCAAGTCTTTTAGGGTATGTTTCCACCAGCTTTGCACATCTAGTGACTAAAACTTTTGCCCATTCTTCTTTGTAAAACAGCTCAAGCTCAGTCAGATTACATGGAGAGCGTTTGTGAACAGCAGTTTTCAGATCTTGCCACAAATTCTCGATTGGGTTTAGGTCTGGACCTTGACTGGGCCATTCTAACACATGAATATGTTTGGTTTTAAACCATTCCATTGTAGCCCTGGCTTTTTCTTTAGGGTCGTTGTCCTGCTGGAAGGTGAACCTCCGCCCCAGTCTCAAGTCTTCTGCAGACTCCAACAGGTTTTCTTTCAAAATTGCCCTGTATTTGGCTCCATCCATCTTCTTTGGTCTTATCTGACCAAAGCACCTTGTTCCACATGTTTGCTGTGTCCCCAACATGGCTTCTGGCAAACTGCAAATGGGACTTTTTATGGTTTTCTTTTAACAATGGCTTTCTTCTTGCCACTCTTCCATAAAGACCACATTTTTGCAGTGCATGACTAATAGTTATCCTGTGGACAGATTCCCCCACCTGAGCTGTGGATCTCTGCATTTGGTCCAGAGTCACCATGGGCCTCTTGGCTGCATCTCTGATCAGTGCTCTCCTTGTTCGGCCTGTAAGTTTAGGTGGATGGCCTTGTCTTGGTAGGTTTACAGTTGTGCCATACTCTTTCCATTTCCAGATAATGGATTGAACAGTGCTCCGTGAGATGTTCAAAGCTTGGGAAATCTTTTTATAGCCAAAGCCTGCTTTAAACTTCTCCACAACCTTATTCCTGACCTGTCTGGTGTGTTCTTTGGACTTCATGATGCTGTTTACTCCCCAATATTCTCTTAAACAACCTCTAAGGCAGTCACGAAGCAGCTGTATTCGTACTGAGATTAGATTACACACAGGTGGACTCTTTTTAGTCATCAGCAGTTATCAGGCAACTTCTGAACGCAATTGGTTGCACTCAGAGAAAAGGGGGGGGGGTGGATACTTTTGCACACCGCACTTTTCACTTTATTTGTAAAAAATGTTTTGAATCATGTATAATTTTCTTTCCACTTCACAATTGCATATCAGTTTGTGTTGGTCTTTCACAATAAATTCCAGTGAAATATTTTATGTTTGTGGTGGTAATGTGACAAAATATGGAAAAGTCCAAGGAGTATGAATACTTTTGCAAGCCACTGTAAATGGTAAACAGTAAATGGACTGCTTTTCTGCTTGAGTACTCAAAGCACTTTACACAACATGCTCATTCACCCATTCACACAAGCACTTTTTTCTATACCTAAGTGCTTTCTAGCTAAGATTCATGCACACATTCACACTCCAATGAGTACATTGGAGGGCAACTTGGGGTTCAGTATCTTGCCCAAGAATACTTTGGTATGCAGACTGGAGCAGCCAAGGATCAAATCACCATCCTTCTGATTAGTAGATGATCTGCTCTACCATCCATCTTCTTCCGCTTATCCGTGGCCGGGTTGTGGGGGCAGCAGTCTAAGCCCAAACCTCCCTCTCCCCAGCACCACCTCCAGCTCATCCAGGGGGACCCCAAAGCATTCCCAGCCCAGCTGAGGGATAAAATCTCTCTAG
This sequence comes from Archocentrus centrarchus, assembly GCF_007364275.1. Classification (NCBI taxonomy): domain Eukaryota; kingdom Metazoa; phylum Chordata; class Actinopteri; order Cichliformes; family Cichlidae; genus Archocentrus; species Archocentrus centrarchus. The sequence goes on along the minus strand of NC_044357.1, from coordinate 277,880 downwards.
TGTTGCCTGGGCCTGCCTTGAGGCAGTGTCCACATTACTGCAGACACAGCACCAATCCGTCTACCAATCTCCTTCTCTCATCACTCATGAACAAGACCCCGAGATACTTAAACTCCTCCACTTGGGGCAGCAACTCTCCTCTGAGCCAGAGTGGGCACTCCACCCTTTTCCGGATGTAGACTTAGAGGTGCTAATTCTCACGCCAGCCACTTCACACTCGACTGCAAACCGTTCCACTGCGAGCTGGAGGCCACCGGCTGATGAAGTCAACAGGACCGCATCATCCACAAAAGGTAGAGATGAGATTCTGAGGTCACCCAAGTGGAAGTCTTCCACCACTTGGCTATAAAAATTATGAACACAAACAGTGACAAAGGGCAGCCCTGCCAAAGTCCAACACCCACAAAAAACAAGTCCGACTTACTGCCGGCAATATGGACCAGGGTCTCGCTGTAGTTTTAAAGGGACTGAATGGCCCGCAGCAACGGGCCAGACACCCCTCACTCCTGCAGCATCCCGCACAGGATACCCCGAGATGGTCGAATGCCTTCGCCAAGTCCACAAAACACATGTAGACTGGATGGGCAAACTCCCTTGCACACTTGAATATCTTCGAGAGGATAAGAAGTTGGTCCAGCGTTCAGCAACCAGGACGAAAACTGCATTGTTCCTCTTGAATCCAAGGTTCGACTAATACTACTTTCCAGCACCCTAACATAGACCTTACCAGGGAGGCTGAGGAGCGTGCTCTGCCGATAGTTGGAGCATACCCTCCGGTCCCCCTTCTTAAAGATAGGGACCCTCACCCCAATATCTCAATCCAGTGGCACCGCCCCAGATCTCCACGTGATGTTGCATAGGAGTGCCAACCAAGACAGCCCTACAACATCCAGAGTCTTCAGGAACTCAGGGCAAATCTCGTCCACCTCAGGGGCCCTGCCACCAGTTGTTTAACCACTTAAGTGATCTCACCCACAGTGATGGGTGAGTCGTTCCCCTCGTTCCCTGCCTCTGCTTCCACTGCAGAAGGCATCAGTGGCATTAAGGAGGTCCTTTAAGTACTCCTTTCACCGGCCAACTATAGCATCAGTTGAAGTAAGCAGCGCCCCACCTGCACTATAAACTGTGTGAGTAGAGCACTGCTTTCCTCTCCTTTTTCAAGCTCCAGAGACCTCTCCTGAGTCACCTGATGGTTTGCCAGAATTGCTTGGAGACTGTCCGAAAGTCTTTTTCCACAGCCTCACCGAACTACTTCCATACCCGAGTTTCTGTTTCAGCCAACGCCCGATCCATGTTCCACAAGGCCTGCTGGCACCAGTCAGCTGTTTCTAGAGTCCAACAGGCCAACCAAGCCCAATAGGACTCCTTCTTCAGCTTGATGGCTCCCTACACCACCATCTAGTTTGGGGAGGACCACGACAACAGGCACAACCACCTTGCAGCTGCAGCTCTGAGCAGCAGCCTCAACAATGGAGGTGCGGAACACGGTCCATTCAGGCTAAATGTCCTCAACCTAACTTGGAATGCTACTGAAGTTCTGCCGGAGGTGGGAGTTGAAGATCTCACAGACTGGGGCCTCTGCCAGGTGTTCCCAATGCACCCTCACAATACATTTAAGTCCACCAGGTCTGTCCAGCATCCTCCCCTGCCACCTGATCCAACTCACCACCAGGTGGGGATCAGTTGACAGCTCAGCTCCTCTCTTCACCTGAGTGTCCAGAACATACAGGCGCAGACCTGATGATACAATTACAAAATCAATCATCAACCTGCAACCGAGGGTGTCCTGGTGCCGCATGCACTTATGGACATCCTTATGTTTGAATATGGTGTTGGTTATGGACAAACTGTGGTTTGCACAGAAGTCCAATGACAAAAACACCACCCAGGTTCAGATCAGGCAGGCCGTTCCTCCCAATCATGCCCCTCCAAGTCTGTCATTGCCTATGTGAGCATTGAAGTCTCCCAGTAAGATGATGGAGTCACCAGATAGAGCACCCTCGAGCACCCCATCCCAGCAACGCCAAAAAGGGTGGGTACTCTGAACTGTCAGTTGGCACATAAGCACGCAAATAACAGTCAGGCCCCATTCCCCTGGCCAGAAGGCGCAGGGAAACAATCCTCCTGTCCACTTGTGAAAACAACGACATACAGGCAGTAAGCCAAGTGGTACGAGAATACCCACCCTTGCTTGTGGCCTCTCTCTGAGAACAACTCTAGACTGGTTCCAGAGTCCCACCTGTGCGTAAAGGTGAGCCGGACTATATTTAGCTGGTATCTCTCAACCTCACCCACTAGCTCAGGCTCCTTCCCCACCAGAGAGGTGTCGTTCCATGCCCTGATAGCCAGTCTTGATAGCCAGGGATCTGTCCATCAAGGTCTCCACCCTTGGCCACTGCCAGACACACATTGCACCCGACCCCTACGATGCATCCTGTGGGTGAGGGGCCTACAGGAGGGCAGGCCCATGTCACATCAGGCACCACAGACTAATGCCCAGCCATCAAACGCTCTCCCTTGAGTTCCCTCCCCAGGCCTGGCTCCAGGGTGGTGCTCTGGTAACCCTATCCCAGGCAGGGTAAACAGTTCCCTTGATGTATTTTCCATAGGAGTCTGGCCCCTCATCATGGCCAATTTGCCATGGGAGACCCTAGGAGGGGGCATAGCCTCTGGACAACATAGCTCCTAGGATCACTGGGACACACAAACACACAAATAAGTAGGGATGCGCTGATCTGATATTCAGTATCGGTCCAATCCTGACCTAAATTACTGGATCGGATATTGGGAAGGAATAAAAAAAAAAAAATGCAATCTGATCCATTAAATAGAGTTTCGCCCACATTAGCTGCATTACAGTTCTCTGTTGTTGTCGTCTTCTTCTGGTGGGTTTGCGGATCATCGCTGACATGTTTTTTCACACCTCTACTGCTCTCTACCGTGTTTGTGTGTTGTGCTCGCTGTGCTGAGAATTTCAGCTATTTTTTTTCTCTACTTCAGCTCCCAGAATGGATCACTATAAGGACAGTTTGCTAGCAAGTGCCGCTATTAGCACTAGCAATTGTTTGGTACCGGAAGAACCCCTTCCCAGCAGAAATATTTTTTATACTTTAATCCCTGATTAGTGACTAAAAATAGACTTGCAGTAGAAACATATTTAGGAGAATGCTTGTGAATACAAAACATTACAATATTACGCTCATGTGTAAACAACTGGAGGTCCTTTATCAACCATCTGATTATCAAGTGAAGAAAAGAGAATTTTGTATCTGCTCCATCCACCCTGTTTGTTTCACACAGGGAAAAACTGCAGTATGGAAGGTTTTTTTTTTTTTTTTTTTTTTTTGCCTGTCATGTCTGACAGTTTTTGCATTCAGAATGATGATCCAAATGCACTGTTGTACCAAACATATTTGCTTTTACAAGAAGAGCTCTATAAGTTTTCTATAGGATATTCTTGTTAATGTTTGTATTTGTATTTTATTTATTCTTGCCAGATCTGACAGGTAGGAAGGAAGAGAAGAAGAGAGATAAAAAGAGAACACAGAAAAAAAAGGGGAGAGAACAGAAAAAAATAATAGTAGCTATAGAAGATAGATAGATGGAACAAAAATTAAAATATGCAGATGAACTGTTAATATGAAAAAAGTACTTCTTATCCAGTTACTTGGGTAATCAATGGAATAACCGATAGAATACTCGATTACTAAAATAACTGATATTAGCAGCCCTACTGAAATTTGCAACATACCATAAGCCAACACATCACCTTCTCACTGATCGAGTGATTGTTGTGTGAGACTGTTGACTTATGTAAAATGTATCCAGGCATTTAAAAACAATTTTAAAAAGATTGGATTTGTATCAGTATTGGCAGATATCCAAATATAAAAGAAATGTAACAGTGGTATCGTGCCATCCCTAATGATAAGGTGGCGATTCACCCATCCACTAATAAAATAACAGTGAACAGTAATATTATGAATTTTAGACACAATATGCTAGTTTAAAGAGATAGATTTTGAATTGGGTTTTGAATATGTGAAGAGAGTCAATGTTCCAGAGGTCAGGAGGGAGGAAGTTCCAGAGGCAGGGAACAGCACGGCTGAAGGCCCTGGATCCCATGGTAATCAGACAGGCTGGTGGGATGGTAAGGTGGGTGGCTAAGGAGGACCTAAGGGACCGAGTGGGTGTGCTGATATGAAGATGTTCAGTCAGATGTGGAGGAACGAAGTAGTTGATATAAATTTTTACATGAAGGCAATGAGTACTGCACCATGTCTTCAATATGAGCCTGGATCTTCAGAGGGTCCCTGTGATGTGGAAGACATCTTGCATCGTTCCGGTCCCGAAGATGACGCGACCCAGTGACGTCAAGGATTACAGGCCAGTGGCACTGACTTCCCACATAATGAAGACCATGGAGAGGCTCGTCCTGGATCAGCTCCGGCCCATTGTCCAGTCATTTCTGGACCCCCTCCAGTTCGCCTACCAGCCCCGCCTGGGAGTTGAGGATGCCATTATCTACCTGCTAAACCGAGTCTACGCTCACCTGGATAAGCCGGCCAGCACTGTGAGGGTCATGTTCTTTGACTTCTCAAGTGCATTCAACACCATTCAGCCTGCTCTTCTGGGTGATAAGTTGACAGCGATGCAGGTAGATGTCCCCCTTGTGTCCTGGATTGTTGACTACCTGACTGGCAGACCACAGTATGTACGGCTGCAGCACTGTGTGTCTGACAGAGTAGTTAGCAACACTGGAGCCCCACAAGGGACTGTCCTCTCTCCCTTCCTCTTCACCCTATACACCACAGACTTCAGCTACTGCTCAGAGACCTGCCATCTTCAAAAGTTTTCTGATGACTCTGCAATAGTTGGATGTATCAGCAGGGGTGATGAGGATGAGTACAGGAGGACAGTGAAGGACTTTGTCACATGGTGCAAGCGGAACCATCTAGAGCTCAACGTGACAAAGACAAAGGAAGTGGTGGTGGACTTGAGGAAAGACAAGGCACCGGTGGCCCCTATGTCCATCGGAGGGGTCAGTGTGGACACCGTTGAGGACTACAAATATCTGGGAGTACACATTGACAACAAACTGGACTGGGCTAAGAACACTGATGCCCTATACAGGAAGGGCCAAAGTCGCCTCTATTTTCTGAGACGCCTGAGGTCCTTCAACATCTGCCGGACTATGCTCAGGATCTTCTATGAGTCTGTGGTGGCGAGTGCCATCCTCTATGCTGTTGCATGCTGGGGCAGCAGACTGAGGGCGGCAGACGCCAACAGACTCAATAAACTGATCCACAAAGCCAGTGATGTGGTGGGAGTGGAGCTGGATTCGCTTAACGCAGTGTCGGAGAGGAGGATGCTGTCTAAGCTGCAGGCCATTATGAACAATGGCTCCCACCCACTCTACAACACAGTGATGGGACACAGGAGCACATTCAGTGCAAGACTCATCCCACCAAAATGCACCACAGAGCGCCACAGGAGGTCATTTCTACCTGTGGCCATCAGACTCTATAACTCCTCCCTTAATAGGTGACATTGTGGTTCATCAGTGTCATTCATTTATCAGTATTCAATTATACATAAAATTGTTTAAATTTCCATATACATTGTACATACACTATATACATTGTACATTGTACATACACTTATACATTGTACAAAAAAGGACTGTGCATATATATATAATGACACCTATTTAAAAATTTTTGCACTCACAATTTTCATATGTGTATAGATTTAGATGTGTATATAGTCAAAATATCTCTTTAGTCTTTATACTTTTATGCCTTTAGTGTATGTTATTGTGTTTTAGGTTTACTCGTTTAAATGAAACGGTTGCAGCTGTAACAGTAGTAATTTCCCTTTGGGATCAATAAAGTATTCTGACTGACTGACTGACTGACTGAAGTATTGGAGTATTGGAGTGATGTGACCTGTAGAGGGAGTTTTGGTGATGATTTGGGCCAAAGCATTCTGAACCAGTTGAAGTTTGTGGATAGATTTTTAGGGAGACCAGAGAGCAGGGAATTACAATAATCATGAACCAGGTGGGTGTGAGGGATGGACAGAGCCGGTTAATGTTATGACGTTGAAAGAAAGCAGACTGAGTGACATTATCAACGTGGGCTTGAAATAATAAAGTGCTGTCCAGAATTATACCCAGGCTCTTGACCTGAAGCGAGGGAGAAACAGTGCAGTTGTCAATGGTAATGTTTCAACAGTTGATATAGTGGATTTAGAGCCAACAAGGCAGACCTCAGTTTTGTCACTATTGAGTTTGAGAAAATTGGACGAAAAACCAGGATTGTATTTTTTGAAGATGGGGAGGAAGATGGGAGGGTGGAGGCTGGGCTGGTGGAGTCAGTTAGATTTAGAAGGTCATTTGTTATCTTTACCTGGGCCGTTTTTGTGCTGTGGAGGGGGTGAAAGCTTGATTGGAACTGTTCATAGAGGTTACTGTCAGATAGGTAAGTATGAACCTGAGATGCAACTATTTTTTCAAGTATTTTGGACAAAAATGGGAGGTTAGAAATAGGATGGAAAATACTGAAATTACTGGCACTGGGTTTCTTAAGGACAAGAGTTACAGGTGCACATTTAATTGGTGAGGGAGCCAAGCCAGTGGAGAGGAAGGAGTGAATGATGGCAGTGATTAGGGGAGACAAAGAAGAAAGGCGGTATTTAACTGGTAAGTAGATGCAAATGAGGAGCAGGGTGAGACATTACTTCAGGTTATTGCTGCTAATGTTAGATACAAGGGGAGGAAGAACTCCTTTTTAAACCAGGCTCAAGCAGAGGCAACCCTCAGCAGCCTGAGCCTATAGCAGCAAAACCTACAAGCTTTATCAAATGAAAGGTTGAAGCTTAATCTTAGTCTTCATTTGAGCTCACCTTCACAGTGAACAACCACTGGTGGTAGTTTTTGTCACTGCCTATTGGAGAGAAACCAAAATAAACAGTTAGTATCAAGTAGTAGGAATACTGGACACTAAATGAGGAAATTTCATATTAAAAATCCTATTACAGCGCATAAACAGCTTACCAGTGAACAGTAGTACACTGTGCTCCCACCTTGTTGTATAGCCTGACATCCATAGCTCATGTTGTAACTTAGCAAATCTGAGAAGGTTAATGTAAAGCAAGAAGCCTGATAATTTTGGTTTAAAGTCTTACCTGCATATTCACTCATGTTGATTTCCTCCTCAAAGAGGTCACTGAAACCCTCGCCTGAGTTCAGCAGGTCTAAGCGGCCATCAATGAACTACAGGTCAAAGCACAAAATGCATGAGACTGCAAGAGGAAGGGTTTGTTGACTTTGTACAGTCCAATTTTATCTTTACACTAACACTATTAAGATATTTTAACCATTTTAGGTTAGGGCAGTTCTAGTGGTTGGGGTTAGGCACAGTGTGCAAATACCTGTTTGAAGAGCTGCAGCTGAATGGCATTCTGAAGGAACTGTCTCATGGCACTAGAACGATGGTTTACAAAGGCTTCTTCATTAAATGTTATGCGTTCCTCCTAAAATGAAGAAAAACACCAACTGTCACAGTACTGTACAATACTGTATAACGAAGGGATGTGAAAAAAAAAAGTTTCCACAACTGCATAGTCATGTGTAAACTCTCTTTTTCATGCAACCACATTCATAAGAGTGTCTTGCATAAAGATGCAAAGAGGCCAAAATAAAATTAAAAAGCACATACAAGTAGAAAGAAAATAATCTGTTTAACATATACACTAATAAACCCCCCCACCACCCACCTCTGGACCATGTGTTAAAAGTTAAATTATTCCATTCTAATTTTCCAGGATCAATTAAATGAAACAGATCTGAGAATAGTCAAAATCTCTTTCTGCTGTGAAATAACAACCACTGTCACTAATTTAGACATATATTTATTCCTGTTAAGTTTAAACATTTGTTATCTCTTATCTGGCAATGGAACTCCATTCTTTGTTGCAACCTAAAATCCAGCTGTAACAACACTGACTTTGTAGAGTTATGTAACAAGAGACTAAGGCCAGCTTCCGCCTTGACAGATTTTCAAGGCAGAACTATTAGTGGACATTAGTCTGACTCATCAAACATATATTGTGGGTAACAACCTCCCATTGGACCTCTTCTTTGTCATGGCAATTTACCTTCCTTACCATTTTTATTATTATCATTGTTATACACTGCTCAAAAAAACTTAAAGAAACACTTCTTAATCAGAGCATCACATCAAGTCAGTTAAACTTCTGGGATAATGATTCGGTCAGTTAAATAACGGAAGGGGTTGTCAATCAGTTTCACCTGCTTTGGTGTTAATGAAATTAACAACAGGTTCACTAGAGGGACAACAATGAGACAAACCCCTAAAGCAACATTTTTTCCCTCCTCATCTTTTCTGAAGAGTAACTTCTATTTCCACTATTGGCGTAGGCGTAACTGATCTCTTCGTCCGAGTGATGAACATAGTTATGTGTTACAGTAAGACCTATATACCGCAAAATCCTGCAATATAGTGAAAACTCCGCGGAACAGAATTAGTAATATTTTTTTTAAAAAATCTGTGATGCAGTGGAGCCGCAATAAGTGAACCGTGATATAACGAGGGACGACTGTAGTTGGACAACCCATCAGCAGGACTGGTATCGGCTCCTTTGTACAAGGAGGAAAAGGATGAGCACTGCAAGAGCCCTACAAAATGACCTCCACCAGGCCACTGGTGTGAATGTCTCTCACCAAACAATCATGAGGGTGGCCTGGAGGATCGAAGTCCTCTAGTGGGCCCTGTGCTCACTTCCTGGCACCATGGAGCCTGAATGGCATTTGCCATGAAGTTCCACAAGTAGAAGGTCCACCCCTGATGCCCTGTTCTTTTCACAGATGAAAGCAGGTTCACCCTGAGCACATGTGATAGACATGAAAGGGTCTGGAGAAGCTGTGGAGAATGTTATGCTGCCTGTAACATAATTCTGCATGACAGGTTTGATGGGGGGGGGGGGGGGGGGGGGGGGGGGCATTGTCAAACCCTATGCTGGTGCAGTGGGTCCTAGCTTAATTTCTGCCTGGCCTCATGTGACAAGAGTAGGCAGACAGTTCCTGGAGAATGAAGGAATTGAAAAGCCCCAATGCTAGCCAGACCTTAATCCAATAGAACACCTCTGGGACACTATATTTTGGTCCATCTGACTTTGCCAGGTTGCAACTCATACAGTCCAGGAGCTCAATGACACCCTGGCCCAGATATGGGAGGAGATCCCCCAGGACACCATCATTTCATTAAGTGCATGCCCCAACATTGTCAGGTAAACATATAAGCACTTGGGTGCCATATAATCTACTGAGTATCATTTTGAGTTGCTGCAACAATATTTCAGCTAAATGGACTAGCCTGCCGCATCATTTCACTTTGATTTTTGAGGTATTTCAGCCCTCTGTAGGTTGAGAATTTTCATTTCCATCAAATGATGTGGCATCTTTTCATTAATAACACAATATCCAGTCCATATCTGATCTGTTATCAAAGTGCTCCTGTAATATTTTGAGCAACGTAAATAGCCCCCAAAGCTAATGCTAAGGAAGTACTGCATGAATTGGTGCTGTCAGTGAGCTGCAAATTCAATATACTGACCAATTTTTAATTTCACTTTTTATTTTTTGTGTTATGAACATTTCATTTTGAAATGTGTTCACAGATTCAGTAAATAAATCAGGTCAAACAATATTTCAGTTAAAAGTTATAATGAAGAAGTTTATTTAACTGCAGTTTCTGTCACCTGCATTTTGTCCTTATGAGGGTTTAGCTGAATAATTAGATTTAAAAATCACATGTAAATGTACAATTCCAGTTCCATCTAAAAAGTCATATAAATTTATATAAAACAATTATATAATATCGAAATTTTCAGTTAGCAGTTTAGATTGGAGCAATTTGAATGCTTCAAGTAATATTTATTTGCTCCAATCATTGTTGGGATCTACTTCATGCACTGACCGGCTCAATTTGCAGGGCATTTCGGTAGTTGCCAAACAGAGCTGCCTGACTCTTGAGGAAAGCTCGAGCCACACCATCTCCTGTTGTTGTTGAAACCTTCTTCAGTCGACTTTTCAAAGAAGAAACCTTTGGGACAAAGTCTAGTCATTAGAATACACTTTCAACTTGAATGGTGACTCTATTTTATGTAACTGGTATGTTTTCCAACTGGACAGTTGTCATTAGCTGTCCTGTAGTTCCTCACCACATCATTGGGAAGGCTCTGAAGGTCATCATAGGGGCTTTCAAGCATGTTTGTGTCTACATTCAGGACCACCACATCATCCAAAGCCATCCCTCGAACTTTCTACAAGCAGCAGAGAGAACACATGGCATAACACCAGTTGACTGAAGACTCAAAATCACTGTACAGACGTGACAAACCAAACAACCAGTCAGTACCTACCTCCATCAGGCTAGAGTGGACTCCAATGAGGTAGGGCATCGGGGCACTGAGGGTGAGAACAAAAGAAGCCAGGTAAATAGCTATAAATCAGCTAATAGCTGGGCTGTGTAATCTGAACACAGCTCTTCAGTCTAGTTGGCAGGCATTTCCACAAGATATTTTTGGGTGGAAGAAACAGTTGTCCTGGACATACTCGGTAAATTCCACTCATTCAGCTCCAGGAACAGTGTGCAGTGAATGTTAAATTTCTTTTGCTGATATCAAGATAATTTGACTTTATCAGGACAACAGAGGAAGTTGAGAGTCAATTAAAATATGAAATACACTTGGTTAGACTTTAGTCTGCAGATAGGATGTGTGTGTTATGGCCTTTGGTATCCATGTGTTACCAGGTAGAGAATCTGAAATGTAGATGATGGTCAGTGCACTCACCAGCAGTAGTCTAAAAGATGCTGAGGCAAGACGGGAATGTAAACATGTTGCCAGTGCATTGGATATAACATGGCTGCAGACCCATGGACACAAGCTGTTAACTGTGGACACATACCAAATACAAAATGAGCTGTCTCATTACTGCTCACTGTATGATATTATCTCAAAAGGTATTTAAAATACAATTCAACAATGAAATCCATTAATATTGCATTATACGTAATAAAATATATTCAAATGTAAAAACACTATTGTTCAAGATTTTACACATCTTTTTAAATAACTGCAATATGATTCAATGCTGTCAAACTAGCGTGTGTCAGGGACAGAAAATGTGAAATGAGCCAAACATGAGTTTACAAACATTGACTTCTTTGTTATTATTAGTAAGTGTGGTGTCCTCTTACTCATTCATTGCACTTTTGTACAATCACATTCGGTTTTGATCACAAATAGTGCATATGCACAAATCTATGATTCACTAATCTCATGGGAAACAACCAGTGATGGTTGTAACATGTTTCAAAGTAACATATTACGTTGCAAAAATATTACAGTTACTGTACTCAAATCAGTAATAATTCAGTAATAACATTACAGTTACAATTGTTACTTGCACGAGAAAGGTTCTTCAGTTATCTTCATAAGAGGTAGAAAGAGGGAAAGAAAAGAAAAAAATCAAACATGCATTTTTCTTCCTGCGTGTTAATCACCTGATTTCAGTTTACGTGCAGGCATAAGGAAAATGGTGGGACAGTCTGCAACTTTTGAGGAGTGGAGACATGGACTTTTTTTTTTTTTTTTTTTTACACAAAAGAACAAAAGCGTGATTAAAGTCCAAACTGTGTCTAGGACAGAAATCTCATCATTATACTGCTAATGCAGCTGAGTTTATTTTGGTAAACAATACATTTAAGTTCATGTTAAAAGAGTAAAGCAAAAGTAATGCAACCAGTAGTGAAACAAATTATTTTCACCATTGAGTAAGTAACTTTGTAACGTATCATACTGCATTACTTTTAACAAAAGTAACGAGCAGGGTGCAATAATTACTTTTTTCCTGTAACAACCCCAACACTGCAAACAACATTGGTTATTGCTTCCCTTCGTTTTTTTGTTTTTTTTTTAAAAAGGATGTTGCTTAAAAAAGAAAACTGTCAGTCCTGGAAAACACTTTATTGAGGAAGGCACACTTTTCCAGAGACTATTCTCCCAGTTTGGTTATTTGAACATTCTGTTTTGTTTTAGCAGTGCAGGCAATATCCTCCAGGACTGTTACAGCCTCACAGACTGGAATGTTTTTACAAGTTCTTACAAAGATTTGGATACACTCACAAAGACTGTGTCTGCCTACATTAAGTTATGTGAAAAGCTGATTATTCCTCGGAAGTGTATTGTTGTTTATCCAAACAATTAGCCATGGGTCTCCAAATCTCTTAAGAGGGCCATTAACCCACGTAATATTAGTTTCAAACTAGGTGATAAAATCCAGTGCAAAAAATTACAAAAGCAAGTGGAAAAGGAAAGTAAAATTTTCAAGAAAAATTACAAGGACAAAGTTGAGTGCGTGCTCACAGCGGGTAAATCTCAGCCTGCTTGGGAAGCAGTGAAGTCCATTATGGGGTTGAAATCAAGTGTTTTAGTTTCCCTCAGGGGCAAACCTGACGCTGAGCTGTCAGCTGAATTAAATAATTTTTATGATTTTTTTTAATGTCAATGATTTTAGTGATGAGCTGGAATTTTTTAGGAATTATGTTCTTTTTTAATGATAATTCAGATTTTAGCCAGATTATAAGTAAGGTAAACAGGAACAAAGTTGCAAAACTTTTTTGTGACATAAAAGAAAGGAAGAGTCCTGGTCCTGATGGGGTTGGAGGTTGGATCCTTAAGCAGTTGGGGGATATTTTTTTTGTTTTATTTATTTCAGCATCCCTACAGCTCCACAGTGTCCCTCACATTTGGAAGGACTCACCGATCGTTCCTGTACCCAAAGTTAACGCTCCAAGCTCACTAAATGACTACAGACCAGTTTCACTCACTTCATTTGTTATGAAATCATTAAAAAGAACTGTAAAGGAAGCACTGTTTACTGTAGTTCAGGCTAATCTGGACCCCTTACAGTTTGCCTATAGGTCTGGTAGGGGGTGGATGATGCTATTAGCACTTTACTAAATATGACCATGTCACACCTGGAGAGTGCCAAGACCTTGGTGTGACTGTTATTCATTGACTTTTAATCTGCTTTTAATTGTAACCAGCCTCACATTTTAGCACAGAGGCTGAAAACCTGTAATATTGTCTTTCATCTTTCTTTGGCCAATGAAAGCTGGGATATATCTGTCCCCCAGTGACCCCGAGTTGAAAAATCAGTTAAAAAAGGGGGGATAGATGGATAAAAAATGATAGCAAATTGAGAATACACATTAGGGAGGAGTCAAACCCATGGTTGGGTTTATCTCTTGACAAATAGAATAAGATTAAATCAAAATATGGGTTGGCAGAGCAAAGTAGAGTACTTAGTTGGATTGCATATGAATCAGATTTTAAGGCCAATGTATCAGACAAAACTTTCAGCAAATGGGAAAGAGGTCCGAAGATATTCTGGGAGGTGGTTAAGGAAAATACTGTACAAAGCTTTGAGGAAATAAAGAACAAATATGGTTTAAATAATAAGGATTTCTTTAGATACTTATAAGTGAGGCATTATACTGAGGAACTATTGAAAAAGATTAATTTAGGCAAGTTGGATTCAGGGATAATTAAGATGTTTATTCTAGCAAATAATTCAAATGTGTGTGTGTGTGTGTGTGTGTGTGTGTGTGTGTGTGTGTGTGTGTGTGTGTGTGTGTGTATGGGGGGGGGGTGTTGTTTCTAAATTGCACACAGGTTTGGAAAATTTGAAAGGTAGTAATACAATATACATAAAAATGAAATGGGAAAAAGAGGCTAACTGCAGGCTGTCAGAGGAGAACTGGGAAGAGATATGTGGGCAACAGTGGAAAACCTCTTGTTCCATATCATGGAGAGAGTATAGCTGGAAGAATATTGTAAGATATTTCATTATACCAGCACAAAGAAAATACCAATATACAAGATGCTGGAGGAAATGCGGTGAGAGTAAAGCTAATCACTACCACGTTTTCTGGGATTGCCCCAACCTAACACCATATTGGCAGGAATTAAAGAACTGTATAGATAAAGTGTTGAAGGTGAGCATTCCATTTACATTTGAAGTTCTGTACATGGGAAGAGGGATGGACTGGTTAACAAGTTCTGCTGATAAATATATTATGTCGGCAGCAGGTAAAAAAGCCATCACTAGGAACTAACTGGCTGAAGACAGAAGTTCCTAAATGGGAAAATTGGGTTGATGTAACGCATAATATTTATATGATGGAAAGGCTGACTTTTTACATTAGATTAGAATATGGCAAATTTACAAATTATTGGAAAAATTGGTTGGATTTTATATCACCGTTGAGATCAGATTTTGTTAAATAATAGTTTGGGTTTGGGGGAACCCTTATAGTGCTACAGAATGTAAATAGTTCGGATGTAGGTAATATTCAGTGAGAAGATTGGGAGGAGAGAATGGACAAAAAGACCTATTTTTGTTTTGGAAGTGTTGGGATAGGATGTGTAACAGAGGATAGCAAAGTAGTTTTGTACAAGACATGTACGAATTGTGTGCACAACTCCTCATGGTTGGTGTTAAAAAAAAATGTGTAAATGTTTTGGATGTACACTTGTTTAGAAAATCATTTCAATACAAATTGAAAATTAAAGAAAAAAAAAGGGGGGATGGATGGACTGTGTCCTACGCCTATGTACTTTGAAGGCTGTAACTGAGAAACTTTTCATAGTATGAAAAAATTCTACAGTTAACTCTAAGGCAGTTAAGTGGGAACTTTTTTCTCACATTTGAGGAGAAAGAGGAAAAGGAGAATAGTGCTTTTGTTTTCCTTGTTAGCTACCTATAGCTTTCAGGTAGCTGAAATGGTAGACAATGGGACAACAGGAATAAATGGGAAAATGTAAAAAACTCTGACTACATTAAAAATGGCTGGATGTCAGAGAGAACAAATAAGGTGAAAGTGGAAAGTAAAAGAAACAAAGTAAAACAAAAGAGAACTTTAGATGTGTATTCATTTGATCACCTAGCACATTATTTTTACTATATCAGTAAGTAACAAAACTTGTCTGTTTACTACCAGTGTTTTAAACACAAATGTGGGGTGAAATGTTTCAAAATGACAGTTTGAAGAAAGCTTGTTTTTTAATGTTCATTAGCAAATTGACAAATTAAGGAAATATTCAATGCCCAAATAGACTGAGCTGTAGAAGAGAGAAGAAAGAGAAAGTGGACTCTACTTACAGTGCTAAGTTTGCTACAGCAGATGAGGATTCGACGTTCATAAAGCATACTAGCGTACAGATGAAGCATGTTATTGACATCTACTGCTACAAAGTACTCTGTTAGGTTTCTCTGCAAGGGTCAAACAAAATAAGAGAGAGAGAGAGAAAAAAAGAGCGAGTTATTTGTGACAGTAAAGACCAGTAAGCATAAGCTCAATTTATGAAACTCCATATTGTGTATTTCATTTGACAAATGCAAAACAACAATGAAGAGAGACATGTTTGCCATATGGCAGTCATGATAACTACATAATGTACATGTTTTGGTGCATTGTTTAAGCACTTGTTATACACAGTAAGCTGTCTGACTAATCGCAAGCTTGTGTTTGCGTCTCACAGCTGCTGACCTGCACTGTGCTGATGCTGAGAGATTTCATTACATCATCACTGCAACTGCAGTCAAATTACACTTTTTTGTTTATTTAATTACAAGTGATGACAGCACATAGCTGACTTTCTAAATTGGCTTGAGGATGGAAAGCACTGCTTCAGCGCGAACAAAAATGTATTTGGGACACTATCAAATAGAGACAACACTCAGGATCTATGGGAGAATTTTGTAACAATAAAAATGATGGTAGATGTTTAATTAACTTTTAGGAATTTTTTTAAACATAATTTGAGGTAAAGTCAGCAGGCTTTTTTGAATATCAGTTTAGAGTCTTTAATCCAGTTATATGTCACAGTGATCAATGAAATTAAATGTGCTTTTTAATTTCATTGATCACTGTGACGTATAACTGTAATGAATGTGAATGTGTTACAATAAGTGCCCATTGAGCTATTTCAAGATTGCTGTCAAATGGTTGCTTGCTTCTCGAAGGATGTGTGTGTATATATATATATATATATATATATATATATATATATTTATATTAGGGACTGGGACTTTAACGCGTTAATTTCGATTAATTAATTACGGGGAAATTAACGCGTTAAAAATTTTAATGCATTTTAATCGCACTTTGCACCGTGGAACGTTTCTCAGTGCACGAGTTCCCGGCATACAGATTATATCGACGCACAATGTCCAAATTAGGGGACGAATCCTGCGAAGGACCCGGCCCACGTCTTTCGCAGCCCACGAACACCACAAAGGCCGGAAGTGAGCGGCTAGCCTTCATATCAGCGTCACCTGCCCTCACTTCTGCGTAGCTCATGTCGCCTAGCAACGTGAGTGCGAAGCACAGCTGTGTAAAAGCAGCTGGTTTGCTCCTTTTTGTGGTTTAATTTTAAATCTTTTATTCAAAATAAGCTGTTAAAATAAGCATAACACATTTCAACATCAAGGAATACAGCTGAGCGAATGATTAATTTCCAACTATATTAAGTGAGACATTAATGTTGACTAAAACTATCCAGTTATGATGCTTAACTTTAATTTCAGGAGTTTGCTTATCACAGGAGCACTTCCACCCTTCGTTGGTCTGTGTAGTAGACTGGTGGGAAAATAAACAAAATTTTGAAGTTTAAGCTTATGTATATTGATTCACTCAGCAACCAAACTTAAATTAATATTTCTCATGTCAAATATTGAAATGCGATTAAAATGTGATTAATTTCGATTAATTAATTACAAAGCTTCTAATTAATTAGATTAATTTTTTTAATCGAGTCCCACCCCTAATATTTCACTACCCTTCTGAAAGTCTGTCTAAATTCTCTAATTTCAAAGTCCTGGTTGACATACAAGTCAGCTGTCAAAACACTGGGTTTCTCTTTGACAAAATGTAAAGCAGCTTTGAGATTGAACTTGGTTATTCCCAATATTAAATAAAACACTCACATTCTCAGGTATGCTGGGAAGTTCCCTTGTGTCAGGCACAGTGAAAAAGGAATGCTGGAGAGAAACAAACAACAAGCATATGAGTGCATCACAGTGTGCATAAAGAACGTGGAAAATCTAAGCAGCGTTTCCTCTACTGATGGCTGCATGATGATGCATAATAACACATGGTCTAGCAATGCAGGAGACGTTCACACTTGAAAGCTAAAAAAATTGATTTAATTTCACTTTAGAGCTTTTTATAAGGGTGATTCAGTTATCAGATTATTATATTCCTTCTGTATGGAGAAAAGGTATTGTGGATTTTCCAGTGTAATATGAGCTCAGTTTCATGTAATGAGTTGAGTCAGACTCACCACACCAAGGTGAATAGGGACTCCAGGCTCAGGGATGGGCAGTGTATGTAGTGACACCAGGAGCTCCTGCCACTGTCTTTCCTACAATAAAAATAAGTCTCAGAAAAAAAGAAAAAAAAATATCACAAAAATACAGCTACATGTAGCTGTATTTTTGTAGCTGTAATACAGCTGCTCTCTGACGGGGATGGTCACATTCTCTCACTCTCCTGCCTCCCTGCCCTACCTATTTCTCCTGCTTGCTGTATAAGCATCTCTTACACACTGACCAAATAAGAATAAGATTAAGAAGCAACATGGATCTGGCAAACTGTGCCCTAAACACCATTGATCGAATTTTCTCCACTATGAGATCGGGGAAAGGGGAGCCTGCGTGTCTGAGTGGAACAGACCCGGTCGACGTCATCAATTCTTGGAGCTCGTGGAGACCTGTGCGCCCCTCAGCTCTGCGGTTGAGGACGTGGAAGACGTATACATATTTGGCTACTTGGTAAATGGATTTCTTCTGTTTGGGCTTGGAGGATACCTGATTTACCGGGAAATTAAGAAAATCTGGGCAGCAGTTTGACATTTGCCAAGGCTGCATAGCTAGATGGATGGGCTGTGCAGAGCTGTACAGACTCAAAACCTGTTGAACCTGAGCCGCAAGTTGGATGCGTAGTCCAGCTGAGTACATGCTCGAAGGTGGAAGGGATTAGATCTGGAGATAAAGACCGGTTCCTGCACAGCGAGGACGGTAACTAATGAATTTGGATTACTGAATTTTACTGAATGGGTTCCCCAGTGAAACTGAAGGCTGTTGGAAAAAACAAGCAGCCTGTTCCAAAACAACATCTGCATTATCAGGAATTCGGCTCCCTAGCCGGCCTTGGGGCTGGTAATCATATCTCTCCGAGACAATGTGTGATGCACGCTCTTCCCCTCAGCCCTCTCTGTGATTTGTGTGAGCTGGATCTGGTGTACCACGGCCGCTGCTGAACTTCCATCACTATCAGCGAACTGTCTCGTCTCCGTCTCGTCTCACCTGGTACGGTGTTCATCTTGAGCACCGTACCAGGTGAATTTTTTTTAACTTAATTACCCCATGATGTGTGTTTGTTTCCTTTTTCTGGGGACTGATTGTACCGACGGCGCCAGTAGTGGCACTGACTGCGGACACCCATCTCCCTATGTTAGTCTTGTATGTTTTTCTTTGAATGGTTGTTCTGAACGCAATTTCGTTATATTATGATGGAATGAGGTTATATAATTCGTTGTATAATGATTCATTTCGTTGTATGTATAATGACAAAAAAGTTCTATTCTATTCTTTCCATGAGCTCCAGTGAGCCAAGGTCAGTGAAGATCAGTGCCCAGAGTTCATCAAATCAGATACTCAAAAGTAAAACAGAAAATCTGACACACATTTGCCGTCTAAGGAAGAGACTGTGCAATGAATTCCTAACAGAGATCAAGAAATCTGATTTCAAGATGAATCGCCTGTGGTTACTCACCTGGCCTTTGACAGTGTAATCTGCGAGGATATTAAGCAGCTTGTAGAAGACTTCAAACCAGGGCAGGTAGCTAAAAAGTTACAAAACCGGTTTTTAATCAGCAAAATTCAAACAAGATGGAGATCATCTATACAAGAGTTCCTTCACAGAGAATCCAAAAAAAAAAAAAAAATTAACATAGAACATTTAACTCAAGTTTTAGAACCATACAAAGATAAGATCAGCAGTCAAGTATAAACAAATGAAACAAAAGCACAAAGAAGCAGGCTGACATTTTAAAAAGCAAGAATCCAGGTAATGATGTGCACTTTTTAAAAACCCTTTTAAGTATTTTTTTCCATATATTTAAGTGACTTCTAGAACCCTACTGAAGGTGTGTGTCCATCCCATTGATCTACTTTTCAAGGTTAAAAGTGTTGGAAAAACCAAATATACCATAGTAAGTAAGGTATGTTATCAATTTTACTGAGTATTCAAAAAACAGGAATGTCAACACTCAAGCACAAAATATGCAAGAATCTACTTCAAACTTATTCAATAACAGGCTATATTGCTGTTGCCATTTCATTTTGTTTATTTTTATTTATTTTTTTAACAGGGACAATGCACTCCAACAAACATTACTGTAAATAAACAGAGTCAGACATAGGCTCATTTTCATCTGTTTCATGGCCAGATTTTAAAAGTAACCGAAAAACTATTCACAATAGCAAAATGTAAGATAAAAGAGACTTTATCACCGATGGGGATATCTTCCCACAATTAATAAAAACAAAATATATATAGAAGTCAGGATAATATTACAGCCCCATTTCATAATAGGAAACCCTTCAGCAAACATCTTATTACCATCTACAGAACTATTTTGCCCTAATTTGGAGGCCTTGTCCCAAATTTTTTATCCAAATATCTTTAGCCACCCATAAGTTTGTAAAGATATAATACATATTCCAGCAAAAATATGTTTTCAACATTAACAATACTCATTAAAACAAAAACAATTGTAAGCATGCTGTATATGATATTCTGTCATTATATTTAACACTTCTACAATACTTTTTTGTAACCACATCCTAGAATAGACATAAAAAATTCTATGGTAAACAAATTAGAGAAAGTACATACTGCACTCTTGTACAAGGGTGAATACTACATAATCACTTTCTATTTATATAATCTATAACAATAAGACAGATACTCATATTATACTCATGTATACAGTATACAGGGATATTACTATATGATGCATCCATACATCTTCTGATATCAATGAATTATATACATCAAGGATCCTCATATCCAGGCCTCGAGAGCCGGTGTCCTGCAGGCTTTAGATGTGTCTCTGCTTCAACACACCTGAGTCAACTATAGAAGTCATCAGAAGGACTGTGGAAAACTTGACTGCATACTGAGGAGGTAATTCAACCATCTGATTCAGGTGTGTTTATCACAGACACACGTAAAACCTGCTGGACATTGGCTCTCGAGGCCTGGGTATGAGGATCCCTGATATACATCATCACTATAGTCATAAGGCAACCATGTTGTTTACACTTAAGCAATATTGCTTAAGGGTATATAAGTATCATTTCCTAAATGTTGCCAATACAAACAAAGGCCATAGTATTTTAAGCATAGTTTTAAAGATAAGAAATTTTAATGTCATATTTAGATTTTCCATATATCATTCCCTATATGTCTATATTTGTACAATGACAGTAAAAAACTGTTTTAAATAGCTCTATACAGCATTATTAGCACTTTGACCTTCAGTTAAATCTAATGACCTTGAAGGAGAGTTCAGAGGGTAAATGTGAAACAATACAGCCGTTTAAATCTATATATGGTACTTTCTACATATTGAAAACACACGCCACACCTGTGAAAATCAATGTTTCTAAGTTATCAGGCTTTTTGTCAATTTTTGATAAATAAGTCATTAAGTTGACCTTGAAGACCTTGGTGGATGTAAGGCAAAATTTCCAGACCAATTCCCAATACACACACACACTTACCTGAGAATGCAGTAGCAAGTATGTGCACCTGAAGAGAGGCGGCAGAAGCCAAATCTCTGGTTGCTCTCAATGTCAGTCAACACAAAAGTGAAGTTCTGGCCAACCTGATTGACTGACAGACTGTTGGTTGAGAGAGAGAGATGGTAAGAAAGTGCTTTCCATAAGATAGAGAAGCACTTTACATTAGAGTAAAAAGTGTGAAACAGAATATACCCTGCTCAGAAAAATTTCAATCAGTATTTTATTTTTTTATCTATTTTAGGTTTTTCAATTTTTATACAAATGTAACAACATAACCAAAATAATACTAACAAGTGGACATGAACATCAAATAACACAAAAAAGAAACAATCAAGCAAATAAACACCTAAAATAATAAACAAATAAAAAAAATAATAAAAAAGAAAAGAAAGATTAAAAAAAAGGAAAAAAAAAAAAAAAAAGCTGGGCATATACAACTACTCAAAGCACTGGTGCATCACTTTTATATTTCGATGTAGATTTGCAAAACTGAGGAAAGTGGCAGGTTGTAAAATCATGTGTCCGGTGTCAAACGGCCTTATTGAGTAAGTAGGTCCAGAAATGGCTGCCAGATATTTAGACAAGTTTTGGGTTTGTCCATCATATCATATCTGAGTCTCTCCATATGCAGTACCCCAGTCAGTTCTGAAAGCCATTCCTTAAATGTAGGTACAGCTTCTGCTTTCCACAACCTTAGGATCAGTCTCTTGGCAATTATTATTCCATACTTAAAAGTGATTTGTATTGAAGGACTACAATTAGCAATGGAAAGAGATTATTCAAATAAAGCAATATTGGGATCAGGCTTAAATTCACAATTACACATTGTGGAAAACCACCTAAATATATCACACCACAAACTATACAACTTTGGGCATGTCCAGAAAAGGTGGGCCAGAGAGCCTTTTGCAGATTTATATCAATCATAAAGGAGAAATTGTGGGATAAATTTTGTGTAGCTTAGTTTTGGAGTAATGAAGTCTATGTATTACCTTGAATTGAATTAACTGATGTCTCACATTCACGGAACAGGACCGATTCTGCTGAGGCTCTCCTCCCATAAAGTATCAAATCTGTGCACCCAGGTCTCTCTCCCAAGCTATCTTAATAGATTGTGTACCAGAATTAGAGTCAGAGAATAACTTAACAAAATTAGTAATCCAATTTTTTTTTAATCTGGGGGACCCAGCAAGAGTGTGATACATCTATTGTCCTCTGGAAGATGTTCAAAATGTTTTATATTTTGACGGACGTAGTTTCAAATTTGCGAACGTGAAGAATTGTGTAGGTGGAAGAGAAAACTTTTCATTTAATTAGACAAATGAGGCAAATTGTTGATTTACATATAAATCTTTCAAAGAATTAATGCCTCTGAGCTTCTAGTTTTCAAAAGTCTTGTCTGTGAGAGATGGAGGAAAGCCGTGGTCATAACAAATTGGGGTAGGTCTGGCAGTGTCTGGTAACTTACAACTCCTCCCGATTTACTGCCAGATTCAGAAGGCAATTCAAAATTATTCTATTCTGTATGTTCGTATTTGCAGTGAGTTTGGGCGATGCAAAAAGAAGCGTTGGCAATGAGCTATTAGTGGCATCTTTTTTTTCTATTGCTATCCAGGCCGGGGTATCCTTCGATACCTCTCTCGTATAACCCTCCCGCCAGTAAACTAAGGCCCGCAAGTTTGCTGCCCAGTAATAACGTAAAACATAGGGTAGGCCTAACCCACCATTCTCCCTTATTTTGTGTAAATGAGCCTTTGATATTCTATGAGTCCATTGTTCTATGTCTTTTTTCAACTTTTCTTATTTTACATTGAAATTTAATTTAAAGATTAAATTAGAATCTTTTGGAAGGGTTACTCCCAGGTATTTCAGTCTATCTGTAATTTTGAATGGGAGATTATGTATAAAGTCAGCGTTTATGTTATCACCTAAAAGCATCAACTCACTTTTTTGCCAATTTATTGTATAGCAATAAATGAGAGAGATACGGTAAGAAAGTGCTCTCCATAAGATACAGAAGCACGTTACATCAGGGTGAAAAGTGTGAAACAGAATACACCCTGCGCAGAAAAATTAAAGGAACACGTTTCAATCAGTATTTTTTGAGCAGTATGTAATCAAACTGACTATAACTAGAATAAAATAGACATCAATTAATGGTGCCCCATGTCACTTTACTAAATGGAGAACAGTCAAATATCTTGGAGTTATGTGGACCATAAAGACTGAATCAGTCCTACTTAACAATTGAAGTTTTAAGTCATTTCTAATTCAGTCCAAACAACATAATACTGTAGCATGAGCATGAATTACAGACAACTCTGAGAAAACTAAACATTTTAGAAAGGTTTACCAGGCCTTTAACGCAACTGCCTTTAGCCGATCTTTATTAAAGGC
Source organism: Archocentrus centrarchus (assembly GCF_007364275.1). Classification (NCBI taxonomy): domain Eukaryota; kingdom Metazoa; phylum Chordata; class Actinopteri; order Cichliformes; family Cichlidae; genus Archocentrus; species Archocentrus centrarchus. Next base: position 254,518 of record NC_044357.1, on the reverse strand, counting down.
TCTATTTGTTCATTCTTGTTATTAGTCGGTAAAAATCCTCGTGGTTTAAACCTACTGACTGACTTGGCAAGCCTGAGAACCTTCCCTGAGAAAGGCTTTACACTTTTAGTGTCCATATTTTAAACAGAATTGGAGCGCCAAGTTATCAGCATTGGCACCAAGCTTAGTTAGCAAGCTAAAGTCATAAACTGTATAGGTACCATATACAGACACACATATAGCATCAGCTAACATTTGTTTACTAACAGACTTGCAAAGCAAACAATCCCAGTATATCTTTTTGCTGAAAATTCCAATAATAATAATACTCCATGAATCGTCACCTTATTGTGGTGGAGGGGTTTGTGTGTCCCAGTGACCCCAGGAGCTGTACTGTCTAGGGGCTTGTCCCCCTGGTAGGGTCCTCCCATGGAAGGGAGACCCTGCCTGGAGGAAGGGAACTGTTTACTGCACCTGGGATAAGGTTACCAGGGCCCCACCCTAGAGCCAGGCCTAGGGAAGGGAGCTTGAGGGACAGCGTCTGTTGGCTGGGCATTAGCCTGTGGTATGCAGCCAGGAGCAGCCCAAAGAGGAGACATGGGCCCACCGTCCTGTAGACCTGCATCGTGTGTCAGGCTGTGGCCAAGGGCAGAGGCCCTGGTGGACCAATCTCCAGCTATCGAGACTGCCTATTGGGACGTGGAATGTCACCTCTCTGATGGGGAAGGAGCCTGAGCTAGTATGTGAGGTTGCGAGATATTGGACGAGAGGGTTGCTTGCCTGCGCCTTCAGGCCGGGGGAATGGGGCCTGACTGTTGTTTGCATTTATGCTTGAAAAAACAGTTCAGAGTGCCCACCCTTCTTAGAGTCACTGGGAGGGGTGCTCCATCCGGTGACTCCATCATCTTACTGGGAGACTTCAACACTCACGTGGGCAATGACAGTGAGACCTGGAGAGGTGTGACTGGGAGGAACGGCCTGCCTGATCTGAACCTAAATGGTGTTTTGTCATTGGACTTCTGTGGCAACCACAGTTTGTCCATAACAAACACCATGTTTGATCGTATGGATGTCCATAACCACATGTGGCACCAGGACACCCTAGGCTGCAGGTCGATTTTGTAATTATATCATTGGATCTGCGGCATGTTCTGGACACTTGGGTGAAGAGAGGAGCTGAGCTGTCAACTGATCATCACCTGTGGTGAGTTGGATCAGGTGGTGGGAGAAGATACTGGACAGACCTGGTGCACCTAAACATACTGTGAGGGTGTGATGGGAATACCTGGCAGAGGCCCCAGTCCTCAAGATCTTCAACTCCCACCTCCAGCAGAAACTCAATAGCATTCCGAGGGAAGCTGTGGATGTTGAGTCCGAATGGACCATGTTCCGCACCTCCATTGTTGAAGCTGCTGCTTAGAGCTGGAGCTGCAAGGTGGTTGGCACCTGTTGTGGTGGTAATCTCCAAACCAGATGGTGGTCACCAGAGGTGAAGAGAGCAATCAAGCTGAAGAAGGAGTCCTATCGGGCTTGGTTAGCCTGTGGAACTCTGGAGGCAGCTGACAGGTACTGGCAGGCCAAGTGGAACACTGTTCGGGCAGTGGCAAAGCAAAAACTTGGGTGTGGGAGGAGTTTGGTGAGGCTATGGAAAAAGACTTTCGGACACCCTCAAAGCAATTCTGGTAAACCTTCAGGTGATGCGGGAGGGGAAAGTGGTCCTCTACTCACACGGTCTATAGTGCAGGTGGGTCAATGCTGACTTCAACTGAGGCCACAGCTGGGTGGTGGAAGGAATACTTCGAGGACCTCCTTAATCCCACTGTGGTAGCTTCTGTAGTAGAAGCAGAGTTTGGGGATGGGGGGACAACTCACCCAACACTGGGGCAGTTAAACAACTCATTAGTGGCAGGGCCCCAGGGGCGGATGACATTTGCCTTGATTTCCTGAAGGCTCTGGATGTTGTAGGGCTGTCTTGGTTGACACGCCCCTGTGACATTGCGTGGAGGTCTGGGGCGGTGCAACTGGACTGGCCGACATCTTTTTTTGGACTTGGAGAAGGCATTCGACCACGTCCCTCAGGGGATCCTGTGGGGGGTGTTGCGGGAGTAAGTATGAGGCCATGATCCTCAGCTGGAAAAGGGAGGAGTGCCCACTCTGGCTCAGGGATAAGTTGTTGCCCCAGGTGGATGAGTTTAAGTGTCTCTGGGTCTTGTTCACGAGTGACCAGAGAAGGAAGCGGGAGCTTGACAGACTGATTAGGGATGCATCTGCAGCGATGCAGACGCTGCACTGGTCTGTCATGGTGAAAGAGGGAGCTGAGTGTAAAAGCAAAGCTGTCAATTTACCAGTCAATCTATGTCCTTACCCTCACCTATGGTCATGATCTTTGGGTAGTAACCGAAAGAATGAGATCATGAATAGATGCGGCAGAGATAAGCTTCCTCCGAAGGGTGGCTGGCCTCTCCCTAGAGATAGTGTGAGGAGTGCAGCCATTCGGGAGCGGCTCAAAGTAGAGCTGTTGCTCCTCTACATTGAAAGGAGCCAGTTGAGATGACTAGGATGCCCATGGGCGCCTCTTGGGTGAGGTGTTCTGGGCATGTCCTACCAGGAGGAGGCCCCAGGGCAGACCCAGGACACGCTGGAGAGATTATATATCTCACCTGGCCTGGAAACAAGACCTTGAGGTCCCCCCAGACAAGTTGGAGGAAGTGGCTGGTGAGAGGGAGGTCTGGGCTTCTCTGCTTAGGCTGCTGCCCCTGCGACCCTGCCCCAGATAAGCGGAAGCTTCTATACAGAATGTTCTCAAAATAATTATTGATTTGTAGAAACAAACAAAAAAATCCCATTCACTTTAATAGGACGGGTGCCCTTCACACATCTCTCTTCTTCCATTTCCCCCCACACCATTTGTCTTACAGACAAAAAAAAAAAACATCACCTGGCTTGGCTTTGGCATCAATGCTGTTAATTTACCTTTAATTTACCCTTTGTACCTTTTACAGTTTGATAAGTAACTGGAACACAAGTGCAGAGACATAACATAAGAGATCATTGTTGTTGTGACTGCAGTCATTCCCCAACTCTCTGTGAATGGTACTCATGGCCATTGATCAACGGTCACAACAGTTTGCATACTAACAGTCATGAAGCTGAACTCAAGGCCCATTGTTAGTCAGAGGTGCTAGTTTCAGTCATTATGCAATCTGTTTGTAAGGTTGGGGAAACCTGCAGTCAGCTGAGACTGAAGAAGTCACTTGGATCAGTGACAAAATGTTTCTCCCACTGAAAACGCTACACACAGATGAACAGAATCAACTGTTGGGGTTCCTCCATTCAAGTTAATGAGAAAGTCAATAGGATTTACTGTTAGAATTTTATAAGTCATTTGGTGAGGAGTGCCAAGTCCATTTCACAGACGATTGAATGCCACACACAATGAATGCCATTACCACGGTTGCACAATGGTTTCTCCTCTAATACAAGTGCAAGTGCCAAATCACAATAAACAGTCACCTCAAGGTGCATTATATTGTATGGCAAAACCATGCAATAGTTACAGAGAAAACCCAACAGTCAAAACGACTCCCTATGAGCAAGCTGATGAGATAATTCATTGGAATGTTATCAACTGACTGGTTTGAATCTCCTGTGTCTTTCTGTGATAGAGTATAGTCCTGCCCTCTTGTTGCCTTCTTATTTCTGTATCAGTGATAGTGGATCATAACTGCAAGTTGACAATGCTAAGTAGGCTGCTCTGTTCCATTTAGATTTTTGATTCCAACACTGTCATACAAACTCTACATTCACGGCCGGATCTGCAATAAATATGGTTTTATGAAGGACAGCATGGTGGCGCAATGGTTAATTGAATTCAGTTTAACTTATATAGTGCCAAATCACAATAAACAGTTGCCTCAAGGCGCTTGGTTAGCAATGTTGCCTCACACTGAGAAGGTCTGGGTTCAAATCCACATGCCTTTCTTTCACCCTGAAAGACAGGGTGGGTAGACACCTCTTGATGCCTCTGGAAGGCATCAAGAATCACCAGACTCACACCACCCAGCACACAAGCTGTTTAATCTTCTCCCTGATGCGAGAACAATCAGAGCACGAATCATAAGACTGGCAAACAGCTTCTATCCCAAGGCCATCACCATACTGAACTCTGAAGTGTGAAATAGTGTGTGTGTGTGTGTGTGTGTGTGTGTGTGGTTACTATTTACTATTTTGTGTGAACTTACTCCATTTTCTTTTAATTAGTTATTCTATCTCATTTTCAGGAAATTTGACCTCTGACCTTGAGGTCAAGGTCACAGAGAATGAGACTTGAGATTTTTATTAAGTGCAACTATGTCATGTCATTCTCAAGTTATCACATTCACAAAGTTGAAAGTTGGCCACCTGTCTGCCCAGCAGGGTGAATACAATACCCAATAAGCCTTTTTATGCTCCTGAATTCATGCTTAAACTTCAACCCACAATAGACAAAGTAACAGAAAATGTCCAGCAGTAGCATCAATACCACCCCAATTTCCCCAGAATCTGCAAAATCTGGTTTCATTAGAAATTCTCCAAAGCTGCCAACAGTACAAACATGCTCGAGAGGGCCCACTCAGTAAATCAACTTACTTCAAGTGAAGCCATGCAGACAGCTAGCAGCCACAACTCCCAATATCGGCATACCTGTCAATCAAAGCTGTCATGGCGCTTGGTTTGGGCTAATGTATTGTTTCAAGATGAAGGGCTGGCAAGAGAGATTTGATGAACAGCTTTTTTAATACTCAGTTAACACTCTCCTGTATTCATGCTGTTTCTGCCACTATCTGATCCACCATCAATAAAAAGTGAAACATTTTGAGAAGATGACACACATGTCCAAGTCAAGATATGAGCTCCTACATGTTTCACTGAAAAAGCGCATAAAGCAGAGAACCAGTGATTAGCACTGTTGCCTCACAGCAATGAGGCCCTTGATTTGAATCCCCTGAATGGTTGGACCTTTTCAGTGTGGAGGCTTCATGCTCTTGTTCCTGTACGGGTTCTCTCCAGGCACTCGAGTTCACTCACAGAATCCAAAACCATGTATAACTGATGATTCTACACTGGCTGCAGGTAAGACTGACACAGCTGAATGTCTGTCTCTATGTGTTAGAATATGACAGAATTGATTCCTTATGTAGAGATAGTATCTCTCTCTTACTATAATACACATAACAATATACTCTGTGTGTTTGTTTCCTTGTCTGTGAACATCTCTAGACAAAGAGTCAAGTAACCAAACAAAATACACAGGTACATCTTAGGTACTTATCTATATCAGATAGGCTAAAATGACCATTTTTAGCATCCTATTATTTTAATTTCTCAACTATTGCATCTCAAAATGACCAGTTTTTAGTTTAGACACAACTTCTACCATTCTGTTTTTTTTTTACTTTTCTCAGTGTGATTAAATATATAATTTTGCCAATAGTGCAAACAGGCCACAATATTGTAGCATGTAATTGTGTCAGTAACTCAATTCATAGTATGCCAGCACCAAAACAAGTGCACTGAAGGAACAACCACAGCATTAGTGCTTTTAAAATTAATCGAAACCTGTGCAGCTACAGATGTGTGTATGTGTACCTGTCCATGTTGAAAGGGAAACAGAACTTGGGCACAGTTTGAAGGGTTTCCTGTGATACACAAAGAAAGGATAATAAAGTACAGTCATTAGTCTATGAACAAAGTTTGAGGGGCTCAAATGAAAAATGTAAATCTATGTATAGAGAAGAGTGTGCTGTTATTTCCAGGTTTGTCAAAGGAAGAGTAAAAGAGTGGCACATACAACAACAGAAAAATACAATATTAGACAAAAGAAGATGACCTGGTCTGTGTAGTCCTCAGGGAACTGCCGACGAAGCTCTGGTCCTGTTAGAAGCACACACAAAATAAATTACTTCAACAAAGTAAACAGCTGCTTTTCAAGAACATTAGCTTAAGAACAGAGCGTGTAGAGCTTCATAGTATGGGTTTCCATGGCTGAGCAACTACATCCAAACCTTACATCACCAAGTGCTATGTAAAGTGTTGGATCCTAAGGGGGCAGGGGTGTCCAAACTATGGCCCGTGGGCCAAACATGGGCCCAGCTCAGATTTTATATAGCCCGCACATCTTGTCCATAAATGTGCTATTTTTGGCCCGTCAGGACAAGCAATGAATACACCTCAGCATGCAATTCCTCTTTTTAACTCACGAAGACAGGGTTGTATAACAGATGCCTGCCAAATGCTATGTAGGACTGCTTTTTTGCATTTGTGCAATATTTCTAAAATTAGAAATATCCTGTCTCAGACTGATGCTGAAAAGCATAATATTTCTAGGCTGGATTATTGTAATTCATTATTATCAGGCTGTCCTAAAAGCTTCCTGAAAAGCCTTCAGCTGATTCAAAATGCTGCAGCTAGAGTACTGACAGGGACTAGAAAGAGAGAGCATATTTCTCCCATATTGGCTTCTCTTCATTGGGTCCCTGTTAAATCCAGAATTGAATTTAAATTTCTTCTCCTCACATACAAGGTCTTGAATAATCAGGCTCCATCTCATCTTAAAGACCTCATAGTACCGTATCATCCAAATAGAGCACTTCGCTCTCAGACTGCTGGCTTACTTGTGGTTCCTAGGATATTTAACAGTAGAATGGGAGGCAAAGCCTTCAGATTTCAGGCTTCTGTGTAACCACGTCCCAAATTGGATTCTGGAGACAGACACCATAGACATATGTAGATAGACGCTGCATTGAGAGCTGAAGCATATGTCAACGTCGCTGCCATATTGGATGTGGCAAAAAAAAAACAAAAACCCCCCCCCAAAAAATCGGCAAACATAACATGACAGCGGTGCATTACTCTTGTGCTGCGTGGCGTTGTTCAAACCGTTTTACAGTCAAAACTGGATCACATGGGCTTACCTTTCACAGGTAAGAGTGAACAATTATTTTTAATCATATTTGGCCATTACAACATTTTGAAAACAGAATTTGCAGATGTTGCAGTAATAGTAGTAGTAGTCCCGCGGTGCAGCCTCAAAACAATGAAGTCAATCTCACTTAACTACATTGGCCCAAACTAACTACTCTGATACAAATAAAGATTGATCTTCCAGAGCTTCTGTTTACTGCTGTCTGCTCATCAGTCTATTTCTGCATTTGTGCTTCTTGGCCCTTGTTTTTGTGTAATAATACTAATGCATTTAATTTATAAAGCACTTTGCAAACATTGGAAATAGCTCTTTTTTTGTTTTACCATTTTAACCATAAAATTTTATTCAATGCAATAAAACACGGATCTATAATTTTAGTACACAGTTTAATTGCTAAAAGAAATAGATCAGTGTCTATTACAGTGTCTTATTTTAATTTGTAAACCTTGTTTACTTTTTGTCTTAAGGATTGCAATTAATAATACTTAAATTGATAAAAATCAGTGAATTTTTTATTTTTTTTAATTCAGAAACCTGCAGATATTATATCAACATGCCAGGATCTGGTTATTGTAGACATTTATCATCACAGTAACAGTGTTGCAAACACTGGTTGCTGTAAACACATTAGAAATACATACGCTGGTTTAATGCCTGCACCCTAACATACGTGGAGTATTTAACATTTATAATTAGCAGAGAAAGTTATGTTATTTTGGTGCCTGTCAGTCTACCAGCATATATTAGTGTTGTGGGGCTTAGCCCCTTTAGTTCCAGTGAAAGGAACTCATAATGCTTCAGCATACTAAGACATTTTGGACAATTTCATGCTCCCAAATTTGTGGGAACAGTTTGGGGATGAAGTCTTCCTGTTCCAACATGACTGCACAACAGTACACAAAGCAGGTCCATAAAGACATGGATGAGTGAGTTTGGTGTGGAGGAAACTTGACTGGTGTGCACTGGTGAGTCCTAACCTCAACCCAGTAGAGATGAATTAGAGACTGTGAGTCAGGCCTTCTCGTCCAATATCAGTGTCTGACCTCCCAAATGCACCCAAGTTCATATGCGTGGGAAGGCACTCGAGCAAATATTTTTGCCAATATAGTGTATACAGTTGTGTTCAAAATAATAGCAGTCCAACATGAGTAACCAGATCAATCAATCTTTTTGGTAGAAATCATATTACTACATGGCAAACAATTTACCAGTAGGTGTAGTAGAGTCATAGAAAACCAACAGACCCAACATTCATGATATGCATACTCCTGAGTCTGTGTAATTGAATAATTAATTGAAAGGGGTGTGTTCAAAATAATAGCAGTGTAGAGTCCAATCAGTGAGGTCATTCATTCTGTGAAAAAAAACAGGCATCAATAAGGTGGCCCTTATTTAAGGATGAACATGTTGTACATGCATTTCTCACTGAAAACCTGAGAAAAATGGGCCCTTTCAGACATCGTTCAAAAGAAAATCATTCTTTAAAATGTTGATTGAAAAGGAGAAAACATATAAAGAAGTGCAGAAAATGATAGGCTGCTCAGCTAAAGTGATCTCCAGTGCTCTAAAATGGAAAGCAAAGCCAGAGAGACGTGGACGAAAATGGAAGACTACCATTCAAATGGATCGAAGAATACCCAGGATGGCAAAGACTCAGCCAATGATCAGCTCCAGGGTAATCAGAGAGAGTCTGATGTTACCTGTGAGTACTGTGACAATTAGAAGACACCTGTGTGAAGCTAATCTGTCGGCAAGAAGCCCCCATAAAGTCCCACTGTGGAAAAAAAAAAAAGGCATGTGCTTAAGAGGTGGCAATTTGCCAAAGAACACATTGACTGATCTGTAGAGAAATGTAGAAACATTTTCAATTCAATTTTTCAATTCAATTTTATTTATATAGCGCCAAATCACAACAAACTGTCGCCTCAAGGCGCTTTGTATTGTGGGTAAAGACCCTACAATAATACAGAGAAAACACAACAGTCAAAACGACCCCCTATGAGCAAGCACTTGGCGACAGTGGAAAGGAAAAACTCCCTTTTAACAGGAAGAAACCTCCAGCAGAACCAGGCTCAGGGAGGGGCAGTCATCTGCCGCGACCGGTTGGGCTGAGGGGAGAGAAAGACATGCTGTGGAAGAGAGCCAGAGATTAATATCAATTAATGATTAAATGCAGAGTGGAGTATAAACAAAGTAAATAAGGTGAATGAGAAACAGTGCATTATGTGAACCCCCCAGCAGACTAGGCCTATAGCAGCATAACTAAGGGGTGGTTCAGGGTCACCTGATCCAGCCCTAACTTTAAGCTTTATCATAAAGGAAAGTTTTAAGCCTAATCTTAAAAATAGAGAGGGTGTCTGTCTCCCGAATCCAAGCTGGAAGCTGGTTCCACAGAAGAGGCGCCTGAAAGCTGAAGGCTCTGCCTCCCATTCTACTCTTAAGTATCCTAGGAACCACAAGTAAGCCAGCAGTCTGAGAGCGAAGTGCTCTGTTGGGGTGATATGGTACTATGAGGTCTTTGAGATAAGATGGTGCCTGATTATTCAAGACCTTGTATGTGAGGAGAAGAATTTTAAATTCTATTCTAGATTTAACAGGGAGCCAATGAAGAGAAGCCAATATGGGAGAAATATGCTCTCTCTTTCTAGTCCCTGTCAGTACTCTAGCTGCAGCATTTTGGATCAGCTGAAGGCTTTTCAGGAAGCTTTTAGGACAGCCTGATAATAATGAATTACAATAATCCAGCCTAGAAGTAATAAATGCATGAATGAGCTTTTCAGCATCACTCTGAGAAAGGATGTTTCTAATTTTAGAAATATTGCGCAAATGCAAAAAAGCGGTCCTACATATTTGTTTAATATATGCATTGAAGGACATATCCTGGTCAAAAATGACTCCAAGATTTCTCACAGTGTTACTGGAGGCCAAAGTAATGCCATCCAGAGTAAGTATCTGGTTAGACACCATGTTTCTAAGATTTGTGGGGCCGAGAACAAGAATTTCAGTTTTATCTGAATTTAGAAGCAGGAAATTAGAGGTCATCCAGGCCTTAATGTCTTTAAGACATTCCTGCAGTTTAATTAATTGATGTGTGTCATCTGGCTTCATTGATAGGTAAAGCTGAGTATCATCTGCATAACAATGAAAATTGATGCAGTGCTTTCTAATAACACTGCCTAAGGGAAGCATGTATAATGTAAATAAAATTGGTCCCAGCACAGAACCCTGTGGAACTCCATAATTAACCTTAGTGTGTGAAGAAGACTCCCCATTTACATGAACAAATTGGAGTCTATTAGATAAATATGATTCAAACCACTGCAGTGCAGTACCTTTAATACCTATAGCAAGCTCTAATCTCTGTAATAAAATGTTATGGTCAACAGTATCAAAAGCTGCACTGAGGTCCAACAGGACAAGAACAGAGATGAGTCCACTGTCAGAGGCTGTAAGAAGATCATTTGTAACCTTCACTAATGCTGTTTCTGTACTGTGATGAATTCTGAAACCTGACTGAAACTCTTCAAATAAACTGTTCCTCTGCAGATGATCAGTTAGCTGTTTTACAACTATTTTGTGGACTGATGAAATTAAGATTGTTCTTTTTGGGTCCAAGGGCCCCAGACAGTTTGTCAGATGACCCCCAAGCACTGAATTCAAGCCACAGTATGCTCTAAAGACAGTGAAGCATGATGGCGCAAGCATCATGATATTCGAATGTTTCTCTTACTATGGTGTCGGGCCAATTTATTGCATACCAGGGATCATGGATCAGTTTGCATATATCAAAATCCTTGAAGAGGTCATGTTGCCTTATGCTAAAGAGGAAATGCCCTTGAAATGGGTGTTTCAACAAGCCAACGTCCCCAACCACACCAGTAAGCGAGCAGCATCTTGGTTCCAGACAAACAAAATTAAAGTTATGGAGTGATCAGCCCAATCCCCGGACCTTAATCCAATAGAAAACTTGTGGGGTGACATCAAAAATGCAGTTATTGAGGCAAAACCAAGAAATGCAGAGGAATTGTGGAAAGTTGTCACATCATCCTGGGCTGGAATACCTGTTCACAAGTGCCAGAAGTTGGTCGACTCCATGCAACACAGTTGTGAAGCAGTTCTCAGAAACAGTGGTTATACAACTAAATATTAGTTTAGTGATTCACAGTAATGCTAATTCCTAAAGATTTTTCATTCATAAAGTGAATATTTGAGTTTATAAAGAAAAATGCAGACACTGCTATTTTTTTTGAACAGCCCAACATAATTTTTTCTTCATTTCCTGTTAAGTAATTGGAAAAATTAGACATTTTTCAAAATGTTTTGATTTAGAATATAATGTGCAGTGTTCCCAATGCCTGGAAAGAAAAACAATTTAAGGATTCCGAGCTTTACTCGTGCTTTTAAATGCACTGCTATTATTTTGAACACAACTGTATATATGAATCATAGTTCTCCCACCAACATAAGCAACTTCAAATCACTCTGCCAAACTGCATGTTTATTCACTAGTCAGATTATCCATAGATGATTTTTATTTTGTTGATACAACATAATCACATCCTTATTCATCAGCAGAGCTGATTGTTGCTGCATATTCTGTCCAGAAGGTGAGCTTTTGAGCTTTGCTGGAACATTCTCACGTGAAAAGGGAAAAGAAAATGCAAACAAGGGTATAAATAACCTTTACAAATCAAACTTCCTATGTGTTCTGAGTTTAAAAAAAAAAAAAAATTCACAAAATAGCCACTTGTAATTGCATTCTTGTAATGATCTTAATGTTTGCTAATGTTTACTAATGAATTCACATATGGCTATATACAGCCTTGGTATTTTATCAGTTTAATAGAGAAAGATTTAAATGGAGGTCTTAATTAACTGTATAAAGCCGGTTCCACATTAAAACAGCACAAGTCAGAACAGATGGATATGGCATTTTGAAGACTACACAGGAAATGATGAAACCACAAACAGGATGAAATTCTTAGAAATACAGCTGACAACCTCTCCTCAGTATCCAGGAAATAAATTAGTCACATACTGCAGAATTAAAAATGCGCAGACAGAGATGCATCACTATTTACATAAAAGAAGAAGCATTTATCCTTAAGGTCTAAGCTGCTGTCAGTATTTCTAATGTGTAACCTCTTGAAATGTTTGCTCTGGCCTGAAGGGGGAGTTTTCCCTGTCCCTATTCACAAAATGAATTCAAGTTCATAAAGCAGTACACTGGGCTTCATGAAAGACCATTTTGTAAAAACTGATTGTAGAAACTTGTCAAGATTTCATAATTTGCACAACCTACACCCCAAAATTTGTCATCTAAGCTGGGATGTTTCACTCCATGTGTGGGCAATTTTCATTAATAGATAGGACAGAAAATAAAAGAACCATTTCACATTATATATGTCCCATATAGTGACAGAGCAACATAATGTTACACTGATTGCTGCAAGAGACTGCATTAAAAGGTCTACTAGAGAACATTGTACAGCAATATGTAGAGCTGAACTCCTGTGACAGATGGTTTGGCCACTTCTCTCAATATATTGGACTCAATATTTTACAGGAAGTGACAGAACGCACACAGACAGCTTTAATCCATAGAATAACGTTTACATGTCCTCCAGAATGATGGAATAATCAACCTGCCAAAAGTCTGAAACACTGTGCAAGAGAACTGGGGAGAAGCTGTGCTTAAAACAGCACAGCTTCTCCCCAGTCTCCAAGGCTGCTCACAGCAAATTATCTTCCCTTCATTTGCTTATATGATGCTAGACATGGTTTCATTTCTTGACATTGCTTTTATTCTTTATTTTTTATAAGGAATAAAAGCCCAGCAAGAAAAACTAAACAGGTTTTTACTGATCAGTCATAAACCATTGTATGATGTTCATCTAAGTCACAATTAGTGTAATAAAATCCCAGTAAATAGTTGGTCTCTTGAACACACAGAATAATCACTCACTGTGCAGGCTGGAAGAAGAAAGGATAGAATACTGACAGAGCCAACTCTTTCTTCTTAAGTAAGACTGGTTAGTCTGAACCATGTCATCCAATGTGACCTCCTTCTTAAGGTATTGCATTCACAAAATTTTCAGAAAACTTAACCTCTGACCTTGAGCTCAAGGTCACCAGTGCTTCAACTCATCCAAGATTTTTAGTAGATGCACCTACGTAGCAATTTCAAAATCCTATGTCACTTTTTTGGGGAGGAAAAACTATTTTGTTCTGTAGAGTGAGCCAAACTACAGAGAAAAATATCAATGTATTAAAGGTATTACTTTAGCAGGCCTAATGTGGGAACAGTTCTCAATCTTCATTCTTATGAATCCCACCACTTGCTTAATCTATTCACTTATTACTGTGTGTGACCAATATGAAGAGGAAAATTCATTTGAATATCCCATCTTTAAGGACTTACCAGAGCTGTGCATGCCTGGGTGGGCCACCTCCAGATACACCTCAAATGTGGACTCAGGGCTCTCCCTGAAACAGAAGATTAAAAAAAACTTGTCTTTATGTTCATTGCATGTTCCACACACACACACATCTTTTAAAATGCCAGGTTTTCTGATGTAAAAAAAAAATAAATCAAGATAAATTTAATTTCAAACTTTTTCAAACTTTAAAGTGGCTTATGACATGCACAATTCCACTGAAAATAAAAATAAAAAAAACTAAAGTAATCAACATGCTGCTGCAATTTTCCCGTTCCCGGTGAAAAGGCTCTCATATTCCATCCATTCGCTTCCGCTCATACTGTTCAGGGTCGCGGGGGGGCTGGAGCCTATCCCAGCTGACAGGGCGAGAGGCAGGGTACACCCTGTACAGGTCGTCAGCCTGTTGCAGGGCCAACACAGAGCGACAGACAACCATTCACACTCACACTCATACCTATGGGCAATTTAGAGTGACCAATTAACCTAAGGCCAGTAACTGCATGTCTTTGGACTGTTGGAGGAAACTCCACACAGTGAGGTGATTCCAAGGTAGAATTGTGTGAGGCAGTAGTGCTAACCACCATGCCACCGTGCTGCCTGTCCTAAAATAATAGCAGATGATATTTGGCCTAAAAATGTGAATGACATTAAAGGACAGCTTAAAGGTATAGTCTACGGCTAAATAACTGTACTTAAAAGTACAGTTATTTTAGTAATCAAACAGTCTATCGATTATTCCATTGATTAACTGGATAAGAAATACTTTTGTCTTATTAATAAGCAACAGTAAATCTTCAAAAGAGAAAAACAGGTCTTTTAAAATAAATGGCTCATTGCAATTTCTAAAATGAAAACCAATGTTTTAATAGTTTAACTGCATACAATATCTGCCAAAAGAACTAAAGCCTTTCATTGTGTTCACGTGCCTTATTAAAATCTGATCTTTTGAAGAAAACATTTTCGGGAACTGGAAAAATCACAAGATTGCACAAGTGCATTGTGAACCAAAACGGCCGTGCCCAGTGGTAGTTTGCAAATTGTGGTGAAATAACACTACAGTCTCCAAAAAGAACAGGTAAAGTCAAAACCATGCAAAATCGTTTTTGTGAATATGTTGGACAAAAAAGGCAGCACGGTGGTGCAGTGGTTAGCACTGCTGCCTCACAGTTAGAATACCATCTGGAAGGCCTGGGTTCAATTCCACCTTGGCCCAGGCCTCTCCCTCTCTCTGTGTGGAGTTTGCATGTTCTCCCCGTGCTTGCGTGGGTTTCCTCCGGGTACTCCGGTTTCCTCCCACATTCCAAAAGACATGCACTTACTGGGGTTAGGTTCATTGGCTAATCTAAATTGCCCATAGGTGTGACTGAGTGCGTGAATGTGAGTGTGAAAGGTTGTCTGTCACTCCGTGTTGGCCCTGCAACAGGCTGGCGACCTGTTCAGGGTGTACCCTGCCTCTCGCCATATGACAGCTGGGATAGGCTCCAGCCCCCCCGCGACCCTTAACAGGATGTGCGGAAGCGAATGGATGGATGGATGTTGGACAAAATTGAAACAAGCTATGAAGAAGAAGAAGAAGAAGAAGAAACAGCCTTTATTGTCCCACAGAGGGGAAATTTGGGTGTAACAGCAGCCGCAGTTATTATAAATATAAATAAAGATATAATAATTCACACTATTAAGAAAAGAATATATATAAAATCAACAAACAATATTAACCTTAATACTACTAATAATAATAACACTATATACAATGTGCATGATGTGCCGGACTATTTACAGTATAAAATGAAAATGAAAATTCTCTACCCAATGCAAGAGAACTAATTCAGTGACGGTGAACGGTTAGATAATTATGTATGTAATATTCTGTGATAACGGTTGGTCCTACGGGTCATTGAAGGCACCTGAATCTGACTGGACCATGTGACTTGATGATGATAGGGAATGTGGATCCTTATAGTCTGTCTTATGATGCTCTATTGTTAATAAACATTTCTTAAGCAACACTTTGTCCTTGTGAGTCTATGAAGACAAAAAACAGACAAGCTCCTGGGCTTTTATGTTTAATAGGAAGCCGAAAGTTGTCCTTTGAACAAGGGAGCTCAAAGGACAATTCCCCCTCGGTTTCACGCTGATCGCTATTTTGCCACAAAATCAAGTGTGAATAGTCGCAAGATCGCACCCGTACATTGTGAATGAAAGCGGCCATGCCCAGTGGTAGACTGCAAACAGCAGTGAAATATAGTGCAGCAATCGAGCAGGAGAAAAAAAAAATCAGTCTGTATTGGGGATGGGGTGGAGTGCGTGGGTGCGCGCTGGTTTGCTAATTGACAGAACAGTTCCTTAGTGAACCCGTAAAATTCTCCTCCCGGTGCAAAAGGACCTCAGCATGGCACAGCACCAGACAATCAACCGCTGGCTAGAACCCTGCATGTACAGGATCAGTATATTGTAGCACTAAAATGTGAGCAAATTTATTTGGTCAAAAAACGTGGTCCAATTTCTTCCTAGTATTATTAGTTGATAACTGGTATTACCCTTCTATCTATCTATTATTTGTGTTTAAATTTATTTATATATTTTTTATATTTTTTTAATTTTATTTATTATATTCTGTATTTTAATTAACATTTATATTTATTTTTAAGATATTGTAGAAATGCACTACATTTCTAAGTATTCACTGTTTAAGTGCAATAAATGCAGTGTCTTTACAAAGTCAGTGAGTGATCGTATTAAATAATCGTGACTTCAATATTGACCAAGATGATCGTGATTATTTTTTCCATTATTGAGCAGCCCTAACTGAATCCCTGCAGCAAGCATTTGTTACTGTCCAGCATTCATTAATTAATTTAAAGCTCGTCCTCAATGCAGACAAGACTAAGCTAATAGTATTTTCAAATTCTAGGAAGAAGCAAGAATTAAACCCCTCAGTGAACACAGATTTGGTGCACACTTATAAATATTTGGGCCTTTTGATCCTTTACTTTCAAACCACATGTGGAACACCTTGTGAAGAAACTTAAGCTTAAATTGGGTTTTTATTTTTATTTTATTTTTTATTTTCTGAACAAGCCTCGTTTTTCACAAATTCCTTCTGTTCTCAGAACCAGTTGTTGCTTTCTGTTCCATCTGCCCTTACCAAACTGGGTTTAAAAAAAAAAACAAAAAATTGTTCAATCTCTGCCCCCTCCTCATGGAATAGATTGCATAAAGATTGGAGACTGAGTTAATTTCATTGCATGCTTTTAAATCCAAACTGCAAATTTTTGTGGCTAACTCCAAAACATGTAGTTGATTTTCTTAATTGTGTTTGTAAAACTTTAAGCATTTTGTGTCTTTGCTTGTGTTTTAACTATGTAATTTGGTGAAGGTATTTTGTATTTGTTGCTGCTTATCTTGGCCAGGACTCCCTTGAACAAGAGGTTCTTTATCTCAATGGGACTTTCCAGGTTAAATAGTTTTACACATTGTCCCTAATATTAGAGAAACAAGAATTGCAATATTGTTCTTAAGAACAAACTGACACAGCAGGAGCTCGACATCACCCTGTTAACATGTGTCTCTGCACAGTTTAAGGATTCTTTTACTAAATCTGTCATTACAGTAAAACAAATCTAATATATACATCACTTCTGTATTACCAAAGGCAACCTACAGATCAGCTGTTCCCATGTAAAGTTTCTATCATGCCAGGGGAGTAGCGCTAGGCTGCAGCCATTCAGTCCTAGGAAGCAGCATCCGGTTTGGGAAGAACACCTCGCATAGTTACCATGTTTACACTCACTATACATCCACTCACTGGCAGGTATTTCTATCTGTGTAAAAAGCTTTGTGGGTGACAAATACATCTCAGAGACACTAATTAAGGGGAGGGGGGGACAGGTCCCATCAGTGTTTTTAGCTTGTGTCGCAACAAGTCAGGGCCTCGTACTCTACGATATCTTCCCTATGACTCTGTGGAACACAGCTAACTCAACAGTTTTAGTTAACACAGCGAAGAAACATCCTTACTTGATTCGAGACCCCATCTTTTATTTAGTCTCCCCGCCGTGGCTGACAGCGCGCTTCACTCCAGTGTTTTCTCAAGCTAGTCTACCTGTCACACGAAACAGTACACCGCCATGGTGTATCTCCATGTGTAAGTCACACTCCACCTCAAACCCCACCTGGGACTTGTAGTCCTACAAGTAGAAGACGCGGAAGTGTGCATCATGGACCTAGCTAGTGTTAGAAACTACAACTTCCACAATACCTATACAACAACACGATTGGGTCGCGTGCCGCTACATCGGTCGATAAAGTTTCCGTTACTCAGCATTCACTGGCTACACTGTCGACAATTTATTACTTGAATTTGAGGTTTTATGAATAATTATTACCAAAAACTTTTCTTAGACCATTAATTATAAAAAAAAAATTAAAAAATTGTTAATATTTTCTATCTTCTAAACGTGAAATACTAAGCGCCTTGAGGCGACTGTTTGTTGTGATTTGGCGCTATATAAATTGAATTGAAATAATCTACCAAATAAATGGAGGGATGGGCAGAATTCTTCCAAAACACATTTATTCATTTAGTGTTTTAATGATGACCCATGATGACCAAACGTTAAACCATTTAGTGAACTGATTGTGTCCTACATTGAAGCATCTTCTTCATTTATGTTTAAAAAAAATCAAAATACTAAGAGACTTCAAGTAGCACAGATTACAATAGAGCAAAGCACGCTTGGTATTTCCATGGCAATGTCAACACAGTAAGAAAGTGTATTGGAAAAATGTAGCTTTTATCAGTTGTTTGCTTAAATATTCAGGTCACCTCACTTAGATATAATGATATAAAATGTATCAACTTTTGTCTCGCAGTGGGTCAGTATGTCTATATTTTCTCACTTTCTCAACTTTTTTTTTTTTTTAAATAAATGCTGGCCAGGTCATGTTGTTTTAGTTTACTTGTGTTTTGGGTGTAGTTCACACTGTAGAGCCGAATAGGTGAGGCTTGACATAGGTTAAAGTTTTTGTTTTTTTTTATTATTTCACTGCATGGAATTACATTTTAGGAAGAATTTGTCACAAAGCACTGTGTAACAACAGACAGGTAATTGACCGAAAATGCAGAACTTGAAAACAGGATTAACTTAACTTTGGCTATATACATTTTTTTAACTTCAATTTTTATTAACATTTTCATTGGACACCAACATGTAAAAATATACCCCAGACATTATACAAAGTGTTGTGGCGTATAAAAGCCCACCTGCCAACTGTATCCATAAATAGAACAAATAAAACAAAACAAAAAACAAACAAAACGGGTGAACATATATTGAAAAGGCAATGAAACATATCAGTTGCAAGTGTCTAAAACAGGGGTAGGGAACTCCAGGCCTCGACAACCGGTGTCCTGCAGGTTTTAGATGTGTCCCTGATCCAGCACACCTGACTCAAATGACTGAATTACCTCCTCAGTCTGCAGTCAAGTTCTCCAGAGTCCTGCTAATGACTTCTATATGTGATTCAGGTGTACTGGATCAGGGACACATCTAAAACCTGCAGGACACCGGCTCTCGAGGCCTGGAGTTCCCTACCCCTGGTCTAAAATCTAGAGGAGTCATTTGATAATGGTGTTAGATTTCCTTATGTCTCTTCTTGGGTGTCGTATAGTCTCCATTTTCCCCACTTATTCATAAAGATGTCTTCTTGTAGTCTGAGAATGTAAGTCATTTGTTCCATCTCATGAATTTCCTTAACAATATTTAGCCATTGTTGTATCAAGGGAGCAGTTAACTGGTACCAGTTCCTTGTTATGACTTTTTTGCCAGCAATTAACATAATCTTAACCAAATATACATCTTCCTTCAAAACACATTTCTTTATATTTCCAAGATACATTGTCTTAAAATCTTTTGGTACTGGATACCCACAAATTCTTTCAATTATACCATTCACATTTTTCCAAAACAAGTTTAATGTTTGACACTCCCAGAATATATGTGTTTGATTTGCTTCTATATTTCCACACATTCTCCAGCATCCTGCCATTCTTTGGGTGGTATTTCCATATTTGTTTCTTTTACCCATTTCTTTTAATTTTATGTATATGGTTGATGCTGGTGTATTTTCTCTTAAAGTTTTATATAGTGATGTTATTTCCTTGAATATACAATATACACCCTTTAATCACCCAACTAAGAAGACCATGTAATATTTGAGGGCTTTGCATTTCTTTCAGGAAATGTCCTCTGAGCTGCAGATATCGAAAAATGGTCAGTCTTCTACAGTTGATATCTTCCTCTTAATGTTTAGCTCATCATCTTTCCATCCTTAACTTAAACTTCGGCTTTGCTGGTAGTGACAGAGAATACAGAGCTGGATGGGGCCAGCAACAAAAACTAGAAAAACTCACTTTAACTAGATGGACGGACGGATGGACAGACATCTTGATGTGGTGTCTGAATAACAATAAAGGGAATCTGAATCTGGTGTTCAGAGACGGACCGACAAGCACACAGACGGCAACGCAAGAAACTGACATAAACACAGACATACACATACAAGGTAATGAAATAACTGGAAACAGCATGGCAGGACACACAGGAAGCCAAAAATAAACCCAAAGCACAAGAACAAATGACGCTATCAAAATAAAACAGGAAGTGGCAAACACAGAGCCCAAGACTAAGACACGTGAACTTGACACAAGACGAGACCCAGACAAGACATTCAAACAGGATACAGAGACAGATGATACTCAAAACCAAAGCAAAGGAAGTATACAAACAGCAAAACTTACAAAAAACTTAAAACACTGGGCAAAAGGCCCAGGACCATGACAGAACTGCTTTCAAATAATCTGATTCAAACATTCCAAACTTTCTCTTCATCTGTTAATTTATATAAATATATTTTGAAACCAGACCTTTGGAAAACGCCTGCTTGTCTCAGGCAATGACTTTTGACCCACTTTTGCGTAAAAATATTTCCGACAATTGCGCCTCCACTTTACCGTGCAGGGGTTGATGACTGACGTAAACCTCCTGTTATTCAGAGTTATCAGCAAGCTCCACCAAACAGTCTGTTCGAGAGAGAGAGAGACAGACAGACTCGGGGGAGGGGGTCTGTTAATGAGTTGTTGCACAACAACACGAACGAATACAAGTTGTAGAAAGCTGAAGGTTTTCATGCAGCACGACGGTATTGACTCCTCTTCAGGTAAGAGACGTTCAGTAGTAACAGTCGGATCCAGTTCGCACGTTTATGCAGCTGCTCACTATGTTCACAAATACGGGTTTGGTTGAAACATAAAACGCGTCATGGAGCAGGCTACGGCCTCATTTTGGAAAGCTATACAACCTTTATAGCACATACCTAGTTAGCAACAGTGTTATCGTACTGTAATGGTCGATCACATGGGATGGTGCTTACCCGGGCAGAAATGATTCCTGTTACATGGTTTAAACGTGGTATTTTTTCCTGTTTCAAGCAAACAGCTGTATGTGATCCGTGCTGTAGCAGGCCCGGATCACATATAGAGGAACATTTGGACTGAAATTCACATCCAGCTAATTTTCATGTCCATGCGCTCCATTGCCAAGTCAAAGTGTTTATCGGCTGCCTGTCACTTAAGCTAAATGAAGAGTTAGTGAGATATTTATCTTCTCTACAGGCTCTTCTTTCACAACAGGAAACCACTGCAATACTTGTAACTTCTGCAGCTTCTGGCTTCTTTTCCTCTAAATATCATTTTTTGAATATTTTCCATTACAACTCCAAATGAAGTAATTAGGTAGGACAAACATATTGCCTTTGGTGTATAATGTGATATGTGTTATTGCCCATGTCCTCAGATGACATTACATGGCGTACTTCCATTTCTTAGAATCTTACTGTAACCTAAAGCATAACTATGAGCTTCCAAACCTTACATTTTTAAGATTTAATGATTTATGCTGGGGTGACTCCATAAAAAGACACATCCATATAATGACGAAACTTTTAGGTACCAAACATGGTTACCCCCCCCCCCCGCGATTGTGGTTTGTGGGTAGAAATGAACACGTTTAGGTAGAACATAAGAGGTGAAGACTGGCTGCAGGATGGGAGGCGGGGTGTGGGGCAGTCAAGGTGAAATAAGTGATTAAAATTAGTCATGTGTCAGCTGGGACAAGGAGCCAGTGTCACTGGTTAGGACTTTTTGTATTTACAATAGATAAATAGATACAATATATATATAATCTATGCCTGGGTTACACACACTCACTGACCAGTTTATTATATACAGTGGTGTGAAAAAGTGTTTGCCCCCTGCCTCATTTCCTGTTTTTTTGCATGTTTGTCACACTTAAGTGTTTCGGAACATCAAACCAATTTAAACAATAGTCAAGGACAACACAAGTAAACACAAAATGCAAGTTGTAAATGAAGGTGTTTATTAGTAAAGGTGAAAAAAAATCCAAACCATCATGGCCCTGTGTGAAAAAGTGATTGCCCCCTGAACCTAATAACTGGTTGGGCCACCCTTAGCAGCAACAACTGCAACCAAGCGTCTGCGATAACTTGCAATGAGGATTTTATAGAGTTCTGGAGGAATTTTGGCCCACTCATCTTTGCAGAATTGTCCTAGTTCAGTTACATTAGAGGGTTTTCGAGCATGAACGGCCTTTTTAAGGTCATACCACAACATCTCAATAGGATTCAGGTCAGGACTTTGGCTAGGCCACTCCAAAGTCTTCATTTTGTTTTTCTTCAGCCATTCAGTGGTGGACTTGCTGGTGTGTTTAGGATCATTGTCCTGCTGCAGAACCCAAGTACGTTTAAGCTTGAGTACACGAACAGATGGTCTGACATTCTCCCTCAGGATCTCTTGGTAGACAGCAGAATTCATAGTTCCATTTATCACAGCAAGTCTTCCAGGTCCTGACGCAGCAAAACAGCCCCAGACCATCACACTACCACCACCATATTTTACTGTTGGTATAATGTTCTTTTTCTGAAATGCAGTGTTCCTTTTACGCCAGATGTAATGGGACACACACCTTCCAAAGAGTTCCACTTTTGTCTCATCGGTCCACAGAATGTTGTCCCAAAAGTCTTGGGGATCATCAAGATGCGTTTTGGAAAAATTGAGACGAGCTTTAATGTTCTTTTTGCTCAGCAGTGGTTTTCTTCTTGGAACTCTGCCATGCAGGCCATTTTTGCTCAGTCTTTTTCTGATGGTGGAGGCATGAACGCTGACCTTAACTGAGGCAAGTGAGGCCTGCAGTTCTTTGGACGTTGTTGTGGGGTCTTTTGTGACCTCTTGGATGAGTCGTCACTGCACCCTTGGGGTAATTTTGGGCGGCCGGCCACTCCTGGGAAGGTTCACCACTGTTCCATGTCTTCGCCATTTGTGGATAATGGCTCTCACTGTGGTTCGCTGGATTCCCAAAGCTTTGGAAATGGCTTTATAACCCTTTCCAGACTGATAGATCTCAATTACTTTCTTTCTCAATTGCTCCTGAATTTCTTTGGATCTCGGCATGATGTGTAGCTTTCAAGGATCTTCTGAGGGATCTTACTGTGTCAGGCAGCTCCTATTTAAGTGATGTCTTGATTGGGAACAGGTGTGGCAATAATCAGGCCTAGGTGTGGCTAGGGAAATTTAATTCAGGTGTGAAAAACCAAGTTATAGTATGTTTTAACAAGGGGGGCAATCACTTTTTCACACAGGGCCATGATGGTTTGGATTTTTTTTCACCTTCAGTAATAAACACCTTCATTTACAACTTGCATTTTGTGTTTACTTGTGTTGTCCTTGACTATTGTTTAAATTGGTTTGATGTTCCGAAACACTTAAGTGTGACAAACATGCAAAAAAAACAGGAAATGAGGCAGGGGGCAAACACTTTTTCACACCACTGTATACCTGTTACCAGTCACATGGCAACAACTCAGTGCATTTAGACATGTAGACATGCTCAAGTTGTGACTTTGAAAGTGACATGGTTGTTGGTATCAGACAGGCTGGTCTGAGTGTTCCAGAAACTACTGAGTGGAATTTTACTGTACAACTATCAATAGGTTTACAGAGAATGGTCCAAAAAAAAAAAAATCAACTGAGCAGCGGTTCTCCAGGTGAAAATACCTTAATGATGCCAGAGATCAGAGGAGAATAGCCAAACTCCTTTGAGCTCATAGGATTGCAACAGTAACATCATGTGATTTTGTGAATTGTTTCTATATTCAGATGCCCCGTGGCTTGGGAGAGAGGAATTGTGTTAGGAGGAGAATGTCATTTGGGAGTGAAGATTGAGAGCTGTGTTCTGGGAATGAACAGGAAAGCCTGCTGGAAATCATTCACCTGCCAACTTTACCTCTCTGGACTCAAACATCATTACTGATTATCTCTTGTCTCTCAATAAACTGCCTAAACTTTTACTCCTGCATCCAAGTTTGTGTCCAGGAACCCCTCTAGTGTTTGACAGGATAAGTAATCCCTTTGAGCCAAAGGGATTACTCATAGAGCTTCAGACTGCTCTAAACCCTTGGTTTCTGATACTTTTAAAAATAAATCCGTCTGCACAAAATAAAGTGGGAGGATATTACCGTCATACCGTCTGTCCATCTGAGGTTTTAGTTTCAAGTCTATAGACTCCAAAACCACAAGGAGCTGAGCCACAAAATTAGGCATATGCATTCTTGACCCTTCAAAGTGCAAGAGAAGCATTATAAGATGCGTAGATACCTGCCAGTTGTTCTGCACAGGCCTTTAGGACTCTGGGTGAGACACTGTCTGCTGCTTTCCGGGAATTCACCTGTTTCAAAGCCTTCAGAATATGTGTGACACCTGAATGACATCAGTGTACTGTCTGATCAGGTGTTGGAGTTTCTGGTTATGGCCGGGTCAGCTTTCAGCTGTTTGATGTATGTGGATTTCAGAAAGATTGCCAGATAATCGGATTTGGCGAGGTGGGGTTTGGACTCGGCTTTGTAGCAGTCATCAAGTGTGTTTTTTCCTTTGGTCTGAAAATTCACAAACTGTTGCAGTTTTGGCATATAGTTCCTCAGCTTGCAGTGATTAAAGTACTCAAAGATGATAAAAGTACTGGTGTCCATTTATCAAGTTGTGCAGTTCGTTCAGTGCAGCCTCCTCTCTAGCAGAGAGGAGGGAACATACACCACACACAAAATAATACAATGCAGTTCTCTGGGTAAATAAAACATTCTCCAAAAATGGAGAGTGTATTATTTAGTGCCCTAGTATTGTCAAGCCTCTTTTTTTATGGAGCACTGTCAAATATCCTGGCCGTGGTGACTCAATGCTTTCCCATTACAAACATGCACTGGGTATACTAGTAATAGGTATCACTAGTATACTTTGCTTCAAAAAGCCAAACATTCTTATAATTTCTTAAAGTGCTTTATAAAATACCAGGTTTTTTGCGTAGCCCCAGAGCTACATTTTATCTACATCTCTGAAATTTTGCAGGCTCATGTAACATCCTAAGACATACAAAAAAGTTTCTTGGACCCATACCCAAAACCCTACAGGAAGTTGGCCATTTTCAATTGAAGGTGTCAGTATTTGCCATTTTCAGGCCTGCTATTTGCATCAACTCCTCCTAAGATATTTCACCCAGTGAGACCAAATTAGCTCCAGATCTTTTAGACAAGTAGCCCATCAAAAATTGTGCAAGGTTTTACAAAATATTCAACGGCCTTGTTACACCAGGCCATTAAATTTGGCCTTCGTTTTTCTCCCTTGCCACAACACTGTTTGTGCACTCATTTGCACATGCTTTGCCCATCCATCCATCCATCCATCCATTCGCTTCCGCACATCCTGTTAAGGGTTGCGGGGGGGCTGGAGCCTATCCCAGCTGTCATAGGGCGAGAGGCAGGGTACACCCTGAACAGGTCGCCAACCTGTTGCAGGGCCAACACAGAGGGACAGACGACCTTTCACATTCATGCTCTCATTCACACCTATGGGCAATTTAGATTAGCCAATTAACCTAACCCCAGTAAGTGCATGTCTTTGGCATGTGGGAGGAAACCGGAGTACCCGGAGGAAACCCACGCAAGCACGGGGAGAACATGCAAACTCCACACAGAGAGAGGGAGAGGCCTGGGCCAAGGTGGAATCGAACCCAAGCCTTCCAGATGGTATTCTAACTGTGAGGCAGCAGTGCTAACCACTACGCCACCGTGCTGCCATGCTTTGCCCAATCAAGCTTAAAATGTAATCACTCATGTACACACCCAGGCTGAACCCATAACTATGGATTCAAGGCTATAGATGCAAGAGCGCCCCCTACAGAAACAAATGAAAATTTGTATAGCGTCCACAAAATGAGTTTCCCTTGACATCATCCTGATCAAAAAAGTCAGTCAGACCCATCCCCTATTTTGCACGCTGGAGCTGTGACCACCCCCCAAATATTCCTTTGGGTCTATATGGAGAGCAAAAGATATATTTTCCCATAAACGAATGAAACTTACTACAGACCTTCTGTACACCATCACAATCAAAAAACCTTTGAGTGCGCCACGGGTCGACGTGCACCACGGGTGGGAGGGCCTGATCATCACTGCTTGCGGTTTTAATATATATTTATGTTTTTTTTTGGCCTTTTTGCCTTTATTGGCTAGTGAACACAGCCAGGAAAGTGTGGAGAGAGATAAGGGAAGACACAAAGCAAAGGGCCACAACTCAGGCCACCTGCACTACAGCCATGTGCTGTACGTGGTCGCCTCCTCAACCACTGAGCCACCCAGTGCCTGTGCAGTCAGAGCCTCTCTGCTGGACAAAATACTTAATGACACCAGTTCTACATTACCACAAGCATCTGTTTTTCTGCATAAAAAAATAATTTTTTTATGCAGAAATCTATGAGTTATTATGAAATATTAAGATGGTTTCCAATGCCACAACATGTCTGGGACTCTATAAAACTCTGTGAATACCTATATTAGAAATAATATAATATCTGTGTGAAGGAAGAAGTTTTTGGTGTGCTGTCCATAACTCTGTAAGCATTTTTTTACATACTTCATACTTGTGTGGGAACTGAGTTCTGTGAGATTCCCACCGGCTTTTGGAATTCTCCCATATTCAACCATGACATCTTTAAATGTGCCCATCTTGACTTGCAGCACAAGTCAAAGGTTTTGACACAAACCTTCGACTTGTCACATACTCACATATGTGTGATTAGTCAGCAAGCTTTCGGTGTTACATGTTTCATACAGATTTACCTATGGAGCTTCGACAGTGAATGAAAAGAATAAAAGCCACAGACCAGTGTGGATGGTCTGTAGTGATACAGCACATACATAATACTTTAGCCCATTACCCAATACGGACACACACATTTTCATTGTGTGTAATTATTGTGCAAGTTTTAGATACATGAAAGAAAGAAACACAGCCAGAGCAGTAGGCTTAAGAGCTGTGTGTCTTAAACCAACAGGTCACCTTTACAACCGGTCATCTTGCTTTTACACTTTATCCCAGTTTCACCTGCATATTATCACTGGAGTTTTTATGCTTTAAGCAAATGTTCCATCACTTTAAAACAAGTGATTTGAACTGTTCTTTGTTGCAGAGGTGGGTAAGTGTGATGCCAATATGGAGGCACAGAACAACCAGCCCACCTTAGACAAGCACAACAATCTCTGCAAGATACCGAGTCAGGAAGATCAGGTAAGAAGTAATATTACTGTAGAACTGTCCAAAAGTACTCAGAGAAAAAACAAAGTATTGCATGAGCCAAAGCATGTAGTTTCTATGATATTGTGAGGTAATATACTGTTAGCATACTGTAGCTGCTAGATGGATCCAGTCTATCTATCAGATTTTACATGCCTTATCAAAAATTTGGACACACTCCAAACTTTTGATGTTGGAACAAACATAGTATTAAAAAAATCAGAAAGGGCATGACATTTATTCAGCTATACTGTGCTGCATTGTTTTACTGCTTTTGGTGTTTTCTTGTCCAGAAAAATGTGCAAAGCTGTAAGTACTGCTGCACGATGGCAAACTTCCGCATTGAGAAGAAAATCGGTCGGGGTCAGTTCAGTGAGGTCTATAAAGCGACATATCTGCTTGATGGACAGCTGGTGGCACTCAAGAAAGTCCAGGTACAGCTTCTTGCCCTTAGCTACCCTGCAATGGCTCTCACTGTGGTACTGTCGTTCTGTTAAATAAAGAAAAACTATTCTTGCATGCAAACTTTCTCATTCTGTAGATCCAAAGGCAGATGTATGGGTTATATATATCGTATATCTCTATTCGGCTAGAAAATATCGAGATGTTCTTTTTGGTCCATATCGGCCAGCCCTACTGCCAACACATTAAAAACATACCTAGAAAGGAGTAACAATAGCAGGTGTATGGAGGAAATCAAACTGCAGCTGAAATGATGTGGTCAGTTTGCAAAACTTATTTTTCCACCCAGAAAGACCTGGAAGAAATTTGAAACTGATAAGTAAAGATTAAGCCATAATTTACAATAACAGGGTTCACAGTTTCACTTCATATTCATATTTATGCAAAGTAATTTTAATGGTTGCATCACTGGTAGCTGATAATGGCACTCAAAACATGTAAGCGATCTCTCCCTTGTTGCTAAGAACATCCTGTGAACCCAGAAATGACCCGCAATAAATTGAATTGAATTGAATTAGTCTTACTTATTCTGAGCTTTTTTCTGTACTGTCAGTGGGATAATGCAGAAATTACTAAGCTGAGATTCATAAATCTTGGTGAAGCAGTGGAGCATGTATTATAACAAAAACAACCCCATTAAATTCTGGTGTGGATCTGCATCCTTTTTAGAGAAGGTTGATTGCAGGACGTAACTATAAAATTTAATGTTTTTTGTATAAATTCATATTTGCTTACATTATATCTTTGCAGATCTTTGAGATGATGGATGCTAAGGCTCGTCAGGACTGCATCAAAGAGATTGATTTACTGAAGGTAAAGGCTTTCCCAGCCATACACTGTGGATAATAAGAGGATAAGGTCAAAATCTGAGACTACATTGGAATGATTTTTTAAAAACCTGTTTCAATCACTGGTATGGACAGGCTCTGCTTCTGCTGTACGTCTGTTGTGACAGCTCTGTGGAAGCTACCATTTTTCTTTTGTTTGTCCACTGCAGCAGCTGAATCACCCCAATGTAATCAAGTACCTTGACTCCTTTATTGAAGACAGTGAGCTCAACATTGTTCTGGAGCTGGCGGATGCTGGAGATTTGTCCCAGATGATAAAGGTCAGAAAACCCTGTGATACTCAGAGGCTTACCTTAGATTAAACATAACCATATATGGGGTGCCAGGGTGGCTCAGTGGATGAGCAGGTGACCATGCATGCTCCGGTGGTGGTGCAGACTTGCTGCCATTTACTGCGTGTTTTCCCCTATCTCTCTCCTCCCAATTTCCTGTCTCTCTTCACTGCTTACTATTGCATAAAGCCATAAAAGCCCCCCCCCCCCCCCCCCCCCCCCCCCCCCAAAAAAAAAAGACAAACATGTCCATATACAGGTGCTGGTCATAAAAATAGAATATCATGAAAAAGTTGATTTATTTCAGTAATGCCATTCAAAAAGTGAAACTTGTATATTATATTCATTCATTACACACAGACTGATATATTTCAAGTGTTTGTTTCTTTTAATTTTGATGATTATAATTGACAATTAATGAAAACCCCAAATTCAGTATTTGAGAAAATTAGAAAATTACTTTAGACCAATAAAAAAAAAAAGGATTTTTAGAAATGGTGGCTAACTGAAAAGTATGAACATGAAAAGTATGAGCATGTACAGCTCTCAGTTCTTAGTTGGGGCTCGTTTTGCCTGGATTACTGCAGTAATGCGGCATGGCATGGAATCAGTCTGTGGCACTGCTCAGGTGTTATGAGAGTCCAGGTTGCTCTGATAGTGGCCTTCAGCTCTTCTGAATTGTTGGGTCTAGCGTATTGCATCTTCCTCTTCACAATACCCCATACATTTTCTATATTGTTAAGGTCATTCGAGTTTGCTGGCCAATTAAGAACAGGGATACCATGGTCCTTAAACCAGGTACTGGTAGCTTTGGCACTGTGCAGGTGCCAAGTCCTGTTGGAAAATGAAATCTGCATCTCCATAAAGTTGGTCAGCAGCAGGAAGCATGAAGTGCACTAAAACTTCCTGGTAGATGGCTGCATTGACCTTGGACCTCATAAAACACAGTGGACCAACACCAGCAGATGACATGGCACCCCAAACCATCAGTGACTGTGGAAACTTTACACTGGACCTGAAGCAACATGGATTCTGTGCCTCTCCTCTCTTCCTTGAGACTCTGGGACCTTGATTTCCAAAGGAAATGCAAAATTTACTTTGATCAGAGAACATAACTTTGGAGCACTCAGCAGCAGTCCAGTCCTTTTTGTCTTTAGCCCAGGCGAGACGCTTCTGACGCCGTCTCTGGTTCAAGAGTGGCTTGATCAGTCTGTGTGTAATGAATAAATATAATAAACAAGTTTCACTTTTTGAAAGGAATTACTAAAATAAATCAACTTTTTCATGATATTTGAATTTTATGACCAGCACCTGTATGGTGCAAAGAGGTGTAGATGCAGGTGAAGGAGGTTCCACCAAATAAGCTGCTAAGTCCATTTCAAAAAGATGGAACAAAACTGTTAGCTCAGCCACACCAAAAGTGCTGGAAGACCACAAAATATGGCAGATTATTTTTTCCTTGGTGAAGGAAAACCTCTTCACATCTCATCATGATCTCCAGTTTTGAGCCTTGTACTTTATCTTGAATTTTCATTTAACATATTCAAGGTTGAGTTTCTATTTTGATTGTCATGTTTGTTGTATTTTCAGACTCTGGTTTGTCCCCTTTATTATTCTTGTATTGTGAATCTTAGTTCTGGTAGTACTGCGTTTTAAGTTTTTTTTTTTTTTCTTTTGCTGTTAGGTTTCTGTCTTGGCTTTATTGTTCTAGCCTAATAGGTACTTTAGATTGTCCATTTTGCTTAGGGAGGTACCTAACTGAGTGTCGTGACATGGAAGTAGCCATGTGGCAGTCATAATAGGAGCTGTTTGAATTTTCCAAATATTGAGGAAAGGAGCCTCTGTGCTTCCTTTATTACTTGCTTTAGCATAGGATACACTGGACCATGCAGGACCAGAAGATAGTGCCATTTCACAATTCATAGTGACATATCATCTGGCCATGATGATCAACATGATTGTCAACGTGGCACAGATCATGCAAATGTTAATTATAGTTGCATTTTCTATGTCATGCCAGAACCTGCTAAAATGTTTTGAATTATCAACAACAGGCTGGTAAATGCACATCATACTACTGTAATAAAATCTCATTGTCTTGCCTTGCATGAACACCATTTATACAAGCTATCTGTATCTAGATTATGAGCTATATTAATTGATCAAAGTGCATGCAATGTTTTGTATAATTCAGTTTAGTGAAGTCATTTGTTGTATTGCAGGCTTTGGGGTTCTCATGGATTAACTTTTACTTTGGTTCAGCTGGGATGAGTGATTGATAGAAGGAATTTTACTTCAGTCATAAAAATCCTAAACAAGGAGGACACTGAATTGCTAAGCTGGAGGTAAATATAAGAAAATGCAAATTATTGTGACATGATGATCTAAGTGCTCTATAAATTTATGTATAACAATGCAGCCAGTTCACTTTAGTAATAACCAGCATTCTGCCAAATGCAGAACCAGCTGTTCAAAAACAAGACCTGACAATACTTCCAGCTGTCTAGAGGGACACATCTGGAGTGCCCCATCAGCTCATTACTATTTGTGCCAGCCATAGAACCCTTAGCTAAAACATTGCCATCAGTGAGAGGAATTTACAGAGGGGGTGAGGAACACAGAGTATCCCTTTATGCAGATGATTTGGTCATATATGTATCAGATCCTGTCTCAAGTGTACCTGATATTATCCTCGGTCTGAGGAGATTTGGTAAATATTCCAGATACAAATTAAACCTTCACAAAAGTGAATGCTATAATGCTGTAAACAACCTGGCACTTCATATACAAGACAGTGCCCTACCATTTCAAATATCCAGAAATGGTTTTAAATATCTGGGTATCAATACAAGAGGGATGGAGAAGCTTTATCAGGATAACTTTTTGCTCGCTATTTGAGAAAGTCAAATCTGACCTGCAGAAATGGTAAACACTCCACCTATCCTTAGCAGGAAAAGAGAGTTTAAAATTAATGTGCTCCCCAAATTTCTTTACCTGTTTCAGTGTATCCTTCCATCCATCCATCCATTTTCTTCCACTTAGCCGGGGCTGGGTTGTGGGGGCCTAAGCAGAGAAGCCCAGACCTCCCTCTCCCCAGCCACCTCCACCAACTCATCCAGAGGGACCCCAAGGCATTCCCAGGCCAACCAAGAGATATAATCTCTCCAGCATGTCCTGGGTCTGAACCGGGGCCTCCTCCTGGTAGGACATACCTGGAACACCTCACCCAAGAGGGGCCCAGGAGGCATCCTAGTCAGATGCCCAAGCCACCTCAACTGGCTCCTTTCAATGTGGAGGACCAGTGGCTCTACTTTGAATGGCTGCACTCCTCACCCTATCTCTAAGGGAGAGGCCAGCCATCCTTTGAAAGAAGCTAATTTCTGCCGCTCCGCTTGTATTCTTGTATTTGCGATCTTATTCTTTCAGTCAGTACCAAAAGCTCGTGACCATAGGCGAGGGTAGGGAAGTAGATTGACCGGTAAATCGACAGCTTCACTTTTATGCTCAGCTCCTGCTTCACCACAACTGTTTCAACATATCCCACTTTATCTTCCCAAATCCTTCTTTAAATAAATTGAAAAAGCTTTTATTTCATTTATTTGGGATGGGAAAAAGAAACCTAGAGCATGGCTAGAACTGCTAAAGAGACTGAAATCAAAAGGTGGCCTGGCCCTACCAAATCTTTGTCATTATTATTTTTGGGCTGCACAAAAAAAAAGACTACATTTATATATATATATATATATATATATATATATATATATATATATATATATATATATATAATTAGAGGTGGGACTCAATTAAAAAAATTAATCTAATTAATTAGAAGCTTTGTAATTAATTAATCGCATTTAATCACATTTCAATATTTAACATGAGAAATATTAATTTAAGTTTGGTTGATGAATGAAGCAATATACATAAGCTTACACTTCAAAATCATGTTTATCCTCCCACCAGTTTACTACACAGACCAACAAATGGTGGAAGTGCTCCTGTGATAAGCAAACTCAGCAATTTTTTTGTACTTCCATCTGGAAGTTTCTTGTATTTAAATTTCCCATCCACCAGCGTAGTCTCTTCCGCCATCTCCATAGCTGTGTCCAAATTCAGGGGCGGCATCCTTCGAAGGAGTAGGCGCACGTAGACCGGGTCCTTCGTAGCCCACAAAGACCGCAAACACCGGAAGTGAGGGCCTTTGAAATTGGACGGTCTAGCCTTCATATCAGCGAACGTTCCGGGTCAATGGCGTGCTGAACAGACGCGTCGTTTAGAAAACAAAGTCAACTCCACTAAATATTTAACCGCTAGATTTTGGCTTGAAAAATGAGCCAACAAAAGGACGCACAAGTATTGAAAAAAGGACTGTTTAAACCAGAGCCGAGCCATCAATCAGAAAACGCTGAACCCAGCTACACTACGCCAATGGAGGTGGCTAATGCTAGTAGCAAACGA
Organism: Archocentrus centrarchus; assembly: GCF_007364275.1. Taxonomy (NCBI): domain Eukaryota; kingdom Metazoa; phylum Chordata; class Actinopteri; order Cichliformes; family Cichlidae; genus Archocentrus; species Archocentrus centrarchus. The sequence continues at coordinate 221,399 of NC_044357.1, read as the reverse complement.
GACAGAGGAGCTACCACGCCAGCAAATACTCCTGAAAAGGAACAAACGGGAAAGAAAGTTAAAGGCAGCAGTGGCCGGGTGTTCCTGAGGAAACAGTCGGATCCATACTTGGTGCATTAGAGGCGCTTGGAACATGAGTTGATAATTGTCTGGGTGATATTAGCAGCATGCTACAGCAGCACAGTGCCATGCTAGCCACAATCGCTAAAACTGTACAGATCAACTCTGAAGACATTGAAGAGTGCAAGAACAAAGTTAAAACCTTGGAAACGCAAGTAGAACTTCTTCAAAATGAAAAGGAGGAAATGAACGAATGTTTATTAAGTCAAGAAAGATACAAACGAAGATGGTGCCTGCGCATTAAAGGCAAAAAGGAAAAAGTCAAAGAAGACATCAGAGCCGAAGTTCTGCTAAGCAGAATCTTACCAAATCAGGCTGATAAAATGGAAGATCCCATTGATGTTGTTCACAGAGTCGGGAGACCAGCGGAAAATCGTCACAGACAAGTTATAATCCTCTTTGCCAAGAGAAATACAAGAGATGAAGTGCGGAAACAAACAGTCATCACGGGTCTGCAAAGAGGAAGGAATTCATTTTGCGGAGGACCTGACCCAGGAAGACTGGAAAGCCAGGCAGGTGCTGTGGCCAAGGATTGAGAAAGCAAGGAAGGAAGGAAAAGCTGCCGGATTCAGAGGACCATTCGCCTACATCGAAGGAAAGCGTATTTCAGGATGAAGTGTTAGCGGTGTAATAGGTTTGTTTGACAATTAATAGTGGAGAAACTCTATTCATTGGACTGTTCAGGGGACTCCTCAAAGTTCTTTTACTCTACCTCCCAGGACCTAAGGTTAATTTTTTTTTTTTGTTCTGTTGTTACTGTTTTATATGGTTTCAAGTTTTAATTTAAAGACTGAGATTCATTTTTCTTCTTTGAATGTGAGAGGGCTCAAAGACTCTATGAAGTGTAAAGCAATTTTTTTGTTTTGCAAAGGTCAAAAGGCTAACTGTTTTTTTTCTTCAAGAGAGACACTCTGAACCAACAGATGTGAAATTTTGGACTCAACAATGGGGTGATAAGATCATCTTCAGCCATGGTATCAATCGTTGTGCAGGAGTAGCAATCTGTCTTAATAGATATCCAGGTAAGGTTATAACTCAGGAAATAGATAAAGATGGACACTGGGCAGCATGTGTGTTAGATATTGACAACAATTTAATCATTATCATCAATGTCTATGGATATAATAATAATCAGAAAAACAGACAGCTATTACATCAAGTTACAATAGTGATAGAAAAACTACAACAGAATTATCCCACTGAACATTTTGTGATAGGAGGAGATTTTAATTTAACACCAGATGAATGGATGGACAGATGTCCATCAAAATACTCCCAGGTGACTTTGAATCTGATAATGGGTAACTTTATGAATGCAAACAAACTTACTGATGTTTGGAGATATTTAAATTATAACAGCAGACAGTATACTTGGTTTAAACCAAATAGGCAGTCAAGATCAAGAATAGATTATTGGTTAGTAACAGATTCCATTCTTGGACACATCACTGAAGCCAACATTTTGTGTTGCCCTTTAAGTGATCACTGCACTATAAACCTCTGAATTTCAAATAATGACCCTGGAAACAGAATCAAAGGTTACTGGAAATTCAATTGCAATTTACTAAAAAATTATGAATATTGTAAAAACATTAAGGAAATAATTGAAGATATTAAAAATGATGCAAGTTTAGTTACAGCAATTACAAAATGGGAATTGTTTAAATTCAATGTAAGGAAATACTCTATGTCTTACAGCAAAAAAAATTACAAAAAGAGAGACAATTGGAAGAAGGCAAATTAATTACAGAATTAATTTCATATTATCATAAATCAGATTGGAGTGAGGAAGACTAAACCAATATTAATTCCTTACAGTCCAAACTGGATGTATATTATCAAGTTAAAGCTCGGGGAGCATACATACGTTCAAGAGCCAGATGGCTGGAAGAAGGAGAAAAAATACTTCATACTTCTTCCGATTAGAAAAGCAAAGACAGGAAAAAAACACAATCAACAGTCTCATAATTAACGGTGTGGAATGTACTGACATAAAACGAATATCTAAAGAAGTTAAGGAATTTTACAGCACTCTTTTTACATCCTCACACTCAAAACAAGACTCAGAATCCTTTTTTAAAAAATCCACAATGATATTCCTACTATTGATGAGACATTTAGAAACAGGTGTGAAGAAGATTTCCAGATTGAAGAATTTGATTGTGTTATTAAAAATATAGCATCAGATAGAGCCCCTGGCTCAGATGGTATAACTGCTAATTTTTATAAATTCTTTTGGAAAGACATAAGAATTTTTTTTTTTTTTTGCGTTTTTGGCCACAGCGGCTTTTAGGGACAGTGGAGAGAGACAGGAAATGGGGGAAAGATACAGGGGAAGACACGCGGGCAAATTGGCGGCGGGCCAGGATGCGAACCCGCGCTGCCCACACGCAGCATGTGTATGTGGTCGCCGGCTTCACCACTAAGCACCCAGGTGCCCAGATTGTTGTTTTTTGATGCTGTTATGGAAAGTGTCAGGCAAAAAGAACTTATGACAACAATGAAGCAGGATGTCATCACATTAATTCCTAAACCAGGAAAAGATAAAAGACACTTGATAATCTAAGACCAATCACACTTCTCACTATGGATTATAAAATTCTTACTACAGTTATAGCAGCTTGATTAAAAGTAGGTTTGTCGGATATAATTAGCTCCACTCAATCTGGTTTTCTAAAGGGTAGGTCAATTCATAGTAATATTCGTCTGGTTCTAGATTTAATTGAATATGCCCATTTAACTGAGGATGAGGGCTTTATCCTGTTTCTGGATTTCCAGAAAGCCTTTGATTCGGTGGAACATGTATTTATTTTGGAGACATTTAAACAGTTTGGCTTTGGTGAGAAATTTTTTGATGTAATCAAAATGCTATATAAAGACATCCAACAGCTGTGTCTCATTAAGAGAAGGAACATGTCCACGATTCACCATAAATAGAGGGATTAGGCAAATCATTAATCAGAATATTATCATAAGTCAGCTAGCAGATGATACCACTATATTTTAAAAAAATAAAGACCAGATCCCATTGGCCATCCAAACAGTGGAAGTATTTTCCAAAGTCTCAGGCCTAAACCTAAATTTAGAGAAATGTGAATTAATGTGTCTTCATGATTGCTCTCAAACTCTGTAATATAATATAAGGGTCAAACTGGAGGTTCAGTACCTGGGAATTTGGGTAACAAAAAATGAAGGTAGTAGTATCAAATTAAATATTGAAAATAATTTAAACAAATGTAAATTGATATTAAACAATTGGTCACAGAGATACTTAACTATTTTTGGTAGGACCTTACTCACCAAAATGGAGACCTTATCAAGATTTATTTACCCTGCATATTCCTTATCTATACCCTCCAAAATTATCAAGGAAATCAATAAATTAAACTTTAACTTCATCTGGAGAAACAAACATCACTATATTAAAAAAGGATATGTAGTTAAAAGTTATGAAGATGGAGGCATAAAAGTAATAGATTTTGAAATAATGAATGGTGTTTTAAAACTTAAATGGCTACAATCCTTTCTGAGAAGTAGTCATGAAATTTGGTTTTGCTGTCCCCTCGGTATTTAGCAAAATGAGTTCCTATTAAGATGTGACTTTGATATCCCGAAATTATTTATTATTTATTATTATTTAAATGATTTAAAATCTTTAATTCAAAATAAGCTGTTAAAATAAGCATAACACATTTCACCATCAAGGAATACAGTTGAGCGAATGATTAATTTCCAACTATATTAAGTGAGACGTTAATGTTTAATAAAACTATCCAGTTATGATGCTTAATTTTAATTTCAGCCAAGCCGATTTGCTGAGGAACAAATGAAACACTGAAATAAACCAAACATCAGCTGTTAGAGATCATCTTAGTGAGTTATAGCTGTGTTTAACTTCCACTCAGCAGCGAAAACCAGTGGGGGTTTGAAAACGATGTGACGGCAGTCGTACTCTCTGGCTAAAGCAAGCCTTGATAGCTCAGTCAGCTGCTGGTAGAGCAGCGGCAACGGACAGCTCCGAAAACAGCAGAGCACATTTTTGCAAATAAGCGATATGAATTTGGACACAGCTCATCACGCTCATCACATTGTGCGTTGATATAATCTGTATGCCTGGAACTCGTGCACTGAGAAATCGTAATTAATGCGTTAAAGTCCCACCCCTAATCTATCTGTCTATCTATCTGTCTATCTGTCTGTCTATCTGTCTATCTGTCTGTCTATCTGTCTATCTGTCTATCTGTCTATCTATCTATCTGTCTATCTATCTGTCTGTCTATCTGTCTATCTGTCTATCTGTCTGTCTATCTATCTGTCTATCTGTCTGTCTATCTGTCTGTCTGTCTGTCTGTCTGTCTGTGACCCAGATGTAAATATCTGGAAATAAAAGCTGAGGTGTTGATCTTGTGTCTCATATAAAATTTTTGATGTCAGACCCAAATGTTTTCAGTCTACAGCAAAAATAAAGGGATTGGCCTCACTGTTCCAACACTTTTTTTTATTGGGGGGGGGGGGGGGGGGGGGGGGGGGTAGGCCTACTAACCAGAATAATAACGTGCAAGCTCAGATTTACACGTGCTACTGTCTGAAAATAGTGTGGCAATTCAGATAAATGTGAGGAGAATTAATATGGGGATTTCTGAGTACTGTGCAAGGTCCTGAGTACTGAGACATACGTGAGTGCAGGATTTATCCAGAGAGCTGTATTATTGCAAACTGTTCCACGGTAAAAACCTGAAATCTGTGTCTAACAGCTGACTTTTACAATGTGTAGAAAAACACAAAACAATATTTACCATCAGATCATGAGCCCTCTGTGTGTGTCAATGAAAATATTCCAACTGTGCCATGTGCGTAAATGTGGATATTGGTCTCTTTTTTTCAGTAGTCTCCTATTGTAATATTTAGAGATTAATGTAACACATTAATAGTTTCATTAAAAGTTGTATTTTGACAGATATTTTAGTTTGGTTTGTTACAGATTCAATAGAGAGAAATGACTTGTCATGTCCCATATCAATTCTCCATCCTACCTTTCCTTGACCTTAATGACATTTTCATCAAGATCAAGTAAAATGGTAAGGAAAAGGAGATTGTTGGAACTTTTTGAACATGCACCATCTTCAAAAATCTTCTGGTATATTTCTTGTTTTACTTTGATAGTTAGTTCTTTCTTGTACCTTGCTTGAGTTTTGCTTCCCTCCTGTAGTTCCCTGATGTCTACACCTGTCTCATTGCCTCAGCTTTTTCCATTTCGCTCATTACCTTTTTGTGTATAAATCGTCCTGTCTTCCCCTCAGTCTTTATATATTTCTGTGATCATTTAGATTTCTACTTGTATTTTGGACTCAGTGTTTTAATGCTGCATTAGCAAAACCCTGATACATCTAGCTAAATCAAAAAACACTTTGACAACAATATGGCTACCTCATTGAAAGTCAATGAGGAAGCAACTTCTTTTTTGTAAATACAAAGGGTTTAACTCAAAATGAAATTACCTTTGCAGCTTTTAAAAATGCTGCCAGTTTTGGAATAATGGACAGATACAACCAAGCTTAACTTGATAGAAAGAGAAGAGGAAAAAAGAAGCAGAAAAGAATCACAATTCGAAGCACACCACATGTGACATTAAGACCTTTTCAAGGTGAAAGAAATGGAGGATGCTTTCCAAGTACTGAACACAAAACTGTGGAAAGAAAAGCCCACAAATGAGCAGTAACTAACAGCAGCTGCAACAAAGGACTGACAAAGTATTTTGAGATAGGAAATTCAGTATGGCTCCAGAGTTAAGAATTGGAGCCAGTTATTAAAAATGTGGACTAGCTTGGGCACTAGGGTGGCTCAGTGGTAGAGCAGGTGATCATGCGTGCCACAAGGTAAAAGCAGAAAGCACAGGTTCGAGTCCCAACCTGTTGCTCTTTGCTACATGTCCCCCATCTCTCTTGTCACTCTAAACTGTCAATAAAAGCTGCTGTAGCCAAAAAAAAGTGTTAAAAACTGTTTAACAGACTTAGGGTGGGTGGGGGTTGAGTCAGTCCCAGCTGGTATAGCATAAGAGGGGAAATACCCCCTGGGCATGTTGCCAGTGCATCACAGGCCTGATAGTTTTTGTGAAAGATACCACAAAGATGCCACTGTGATGTTTGTGTGTATCAGAGAGATATGCAAACCTTCTGAAGTGTAAGGAATAAAGAGGTGAAAGTGTGTTGGAATTGGTCAGGGACAGTTAGAGAAATACAATTTTGCCATTCCTAACACTTCTAGAATTAGTTGTGCTTCCTTAGGCCAGGATGTATGGCTTAAGCTTAAAAATACTAATTACATTTGGTTGAACAAAAAAGTCCTTTGTCTTGACCTAGTTCTTAACTGAATTTCACCTGAATAAACAACATGTAGTACCTTCCAGATAAGCACTGTAACATTTCATGGACTATCATACTTCTTCCTTCTTTCTGTTCAGTACTTCAAGAAGAAGCAGCGACTTATCCCAGAGAGAACAATTTGGAAATACTTTGTGCAGCTGTGCAGCGCCCTGGAGCACATGCATTCACGCAGAGTAATGCACCGTGGTAAACAAATACTCACACTCCAGTTCTTCCTAAACTTCTTTCTTTGTCAGTCAAAATTAAAACAAGAAATTAGCATGTATAGGTGTATGCAACAGTTTAATATTCAGGTAATTTTTAAGTAAAAAGGAATGTATCCAACGCTTGCAGAAGACTCTTTTCAAATATTAAATTTACTACTAAAATAAAAACTACAGTTTTAATCCCCTTATCGTGTAGTCTCAGAACTTGATTAACTCATTAGGGAAGAACTGTACCTGACTGACTGTCAGTTGATATGTAAAATTTAAACCTTAATTGGGAGTGATGTATCCTTCCACTGAGCAGCAGTGATGTAGATATTAGGAACAATATTACAGTATTGTTACTGTTACAGTAACTAAGGGTATCTGGAGACAAAAAAGAAGTAGCATTTAATGACATCATAAAGAAGACCTGTTGAGCAGCTATAATGCTATACATATAAGAATAGCACAACGTTCCTCTCCCAAAACTCCAACAACTGGTCTCCTCAGTTCCTCAGATGTTTACGGGCTGTTGTTCACTCAGAGATGGAAAAAGATGGAAGAAATAGAACAGGAGAGGAAGAAGAGAGGCTAGATTTAAAGGTAACAGCTGCTCAATAACATTTGATAAGCTGGAAATTTAAAGCTTAGATTTTTTTTTAAATCAGTCTGTGCCAGATGTGCTATATTGCCAAAAGGATTCACTCACCTATTCAAATGATTAATTCAGGTGTTCTGAAGCGCAGTGTGCAGATGTCAACAATGTTCTGCAAAGTCAATTGCTACAGACTTCCAAACTTCATGTGGCCCTCAGATTAGCTCAAGAACAGATACAAATATTTCACTACTGTGCTTAAGTAGAATTTATTAATTTAATGAGTATTGATTTTTCTGACAACTTTTTTACTTTTACTCCCTACATTTTTACTCAAATATATGCACTTTCTACTCCTTACATTTTCAAAACATTACTTTATGTTTAACACGTATGAGGGAAGGGCAGCATGGTGGCGCGGTGGTTAGCACTGCTGCCTCACAGTTAGACTACCATCTGAAAGGCCTGGGTTGGGCCTGCTCCGGTTTCCTCCGACAGTCCAAAGACAAGCACTTACTGGGGTTAGGTCAATTAGAAACTCTAAATTGCCTGTAGGTATGAGTGTGAGTGTGAATGGTTGTCTGTCTCTCTGTTTTGGCCCTGTGACAGGCTGGTGACCTGTACAGGGTGTACCCTGCCTCTCGCCCTATGTCAGCTGGGATAGGCTCCAGCCCCTCCGCAACCCTGAACAGGATAAGTGGATGGATGGACGTGTGAGGGAAGATTTCATTTCCAGTCACTGCAACATCAAACCGCGCTGAGCCTAAGTGAAGGAACAATAACACATATTGGCGTATCAGTCTCTGGGGATTATCACATACGAAGATACGAAAGAGTTAAAACCACTGAATTTATGTACCATTTATAGCACTGTACTCAGGGGTTACAGTGGACCGGAACAATCAGAGCAACGTTTTTGGTCCGTAAGTTGTGGCTGCGGAACATCTACCTAGCGCTACAGAAAAGGAGCAAAAATAAAAGGAGTAATGTATTGTGGCAGGTAATTTCAAATGCAACATTTCTAATGTTCAACAAATATCAGTAAACACACAAACTGTCTGCAGTTTGTCATACAGTGTGTCTGCAAGCTAAAAGAACAGCTGCTGTATTTCCAGGGGAGAGAAAAGAGAGATAACTTCACTCAGAGATGGAGAAAGATGGAAGAAATAGAACAGGAGAGGAAGAAGAGAGGCTAGATTTAAAGGTAACAGCTGCTCAGTGGCATTTGATAAGCTGGAAATTTAAAGCTTAGATTTTTTTAAAATCAGATATTGGATCTGTATATGATGTGAAGTTATGATTTTTCATATTGTGAAATGTCCTGCAAAACAAACTGAGGTGCACTAACTTTGTGTTAGTCAAAGGTTGTATGAAAATACTGCAGTTTAGTGCAGGATAAACAGGTTAGTTTGCTGTACTTTGGGGAATTTATAGCAGCGGTGTTGATGGTCAGAGTTGGGTTACATCAAGTGTAGCAGAGATTAGTTTAAATTTAAGCTGATTATGCTTAGATTCATTCACTGAATTCCACCTTTATACCAACTCTATACTGTCTGTATAAAGACAGTTTAAACAGTATACTGTCAGTGTAAGGGGTGGAAATCAAGGTAGCTCATGAAATACTGGGTTCCATCTTGTTGAATTCAGTTGTGTAAATCCACAAAGAGCAGTAAAACTCAGAGCAGCAGCAGCTGATCACAGCCTGCACACAAAGAAAATCTACTGGAGCTCACAATAGAAATTATTGTGAGTAGTGATTCTTTTCCCCACACTGAGCCACTCCAGCCGATCTTAGGGTTCCCCCACCTGCTGAATCCCGCTGTAACCCCTGACTGCACTCATTTTCTGTTTAGGTAATGAGTATAATGTTGGTAACAGCAAATAGAGCTGTTTCTAAATTCTCTTTCTTTTTCTCTGCTCATGTTCTACATAACGGTGTTCAAGTTGAGTGCATTCATTAGAATTTAGATTGAAATAAAGTTTGTATTCTAATATAATAATATTGTTTTATTATTACATTAATATAACAAAAGGTTCAGTTAGCTTTGCACAAAGATAGCTGGTAGAAACGTCCTCCAAAGAGCTAATTTTAACTTCTTATTTTGAGTACATTTCAGAGCCTGTACTTTTTCACTTTTACTTGATTAAAGAAGTTGAATCAGTACTTTAACTTTTACCAGAATATTTTTTAACACAAGAATTTGTACTTTTGTACAGACATTCTGTACTTTTGCCATCTCTGCAGAGTCCTGACCTCAACCCAATAGGACACCTTTGGGATGAATTAGAGCAGAGACTGGAAACCAAACCTTCTCGTCCAACATCAGTGTCTAACCTCGCAAATGCGCATCTGGAAGAATGGTCAAAAGTTCCCATAAGCCCACCCCTAAACCTTGTGGAAAGCCTTCCCAGAAGTGCTGAAGCTGTTATAGCTGCAAAGGGTTGGCCGACATTATATTAAGTCCTATGGTTTAAGCATGAGATTTCGCTCAAGTTTATATGTGTGTGACGGCAGATGAGTGAATACATTTGGCATTATAGTGTATATTTGTCAGATAATTGCATTTAAATGCTCAAAATGGCACCAACAGTAGGGAGATCAAGTTCAGTAATAGGAATTAGTTGAGGGAAAGCCTAGCAGACAGTTGCTCATGTCAAGTCAATTTATCAGTCAAAACAGCCACTCTTCTAACAGCAAGCCTCAACATTATCCAAATGGATGAATTATTAAAAAAGAAAAGAAAAACAAATCACCCTCCATTCAGTTATGAAGGGGTAAACTAAACCAAAATCAAAACCATTTTTTGTAGTAGGATGTTAACATGTTTACTTCTGATGTAAATGTGGACATTTTAACATGGGAGACTATGGGGAATGTGTACTGTGCACTTTTGGAACTAGTCTCAAGTGGACATTACATTTTTTTGCACTTGACTTTTTAGTCCCAGAGGTTGCAGTTTGATCTGTACAGAAAGGACCTCTTTTTAAGTCTGTTCCAGAAGTCAAAATGACAGCTTCTGATACAATTAACTGAAGGCGCCTGCAGTGAGCTGTTCAGTGAAAGACAGGAGAGCAGTAGCAGCTGAAGAGGAAATGAAAAGCAGAGTTTCTTTATTAAAACTTAATTAGCCATATCACCACATCTCTTATGGTTGTAGGAACTAAACTACTGTACATACTGTGAATATGGATATTAGGTTTAGTACAGAATTGCAGTATAGTTGCAATGAATGTCAATGTGTACATGTGTTTCAACCAGATATCAAGCCAGCCAACGTGTTCATAACAGCGACAGGGGAGGTAAAGCTGGGAGACCTGGGATTAGGGCGCTTCTTCAGCTCCAAGACCACTGTAGCACATTCTTTAGGTGAAGCACACACAACACACATTGATGCACACTTTGTACATGGTGCATGATTTTATGATGTTTGATTCTTTTAAATTAGCTGTTAATGCAAGTGCGCAGTTCATACAAAACAAGTGATTATGCAAATCTTGCATGTAATATTTTACTGAAGAAATGGCAACTGTATGAAATAAAATCTAAGCAAAAATATGTTGGCTGTCAGGTAATGAAAAACAAGAAACCAGTGTTGTATTTCCTGCTATAAGGTAGAACACTCATCAAGCAATTGCATACATGATGTTTTCAGCTTTTTCATTTGTGCAGAAAATGACCAGTTTGTTTGTTTGTTTGTTGTTCTGTCTCAGTGGGGACACCTTACTACATGTCACCGGAGAGGATCCATGAGAATGGATACAATTTTAAGTCAGATATCTGGTCCCTGGGGTGTCTTTTGTATGAGGTAGGTCCACAGATAATTTGACCTTTCACTATGCAAGGCTGCAACTATCGATTATTTTAGTGTTCGAGTATTCGATCGATTATTCCATCTATTAATCGGATAAGAAATACTTTTGTCTTATTACTTTCGTCTTAATAACATATTTTAAGTCTCATAGATTTACTGCAGATTTTTTTTGCTGTGTGAAACAAACAGCGGTGGATGGAGCAGCCTCAAAGTTCTCTTTTTTTCACGTTTGGCACTTGCTGATCAGGTGGTTGATGAAGGGCTCCTCCAGCCGTTTCCCAATAAAGGTTTTAATGGTGGTTACAGGAACAAGCGCTGCTGCTTTGGAGCTAGAAAAACGTTCCCTTTTGCTCCACCTGAGCTCACAGTCTCAATAACAGCTCCACCTCGTTGCACTTGCCGTGTGTGTGCTAGTGATGGGAAGTTCGACTCTTTTCAGAGAGCCAGCTCTTTAGGCTCGGCTCACAAAGAAGAGCCGGCTCTTTCAGCACTCAAACGTGTTATCATTTGCAGCCTATTTTATATATATTTTAGCCTAAAGCAAAAAGTAATGGTTTGTGTGCCTTCAGTCTTTTTACGATAAACTTTATAATTGCTTTATTTTGTGCATTTGTCCTGTTAAAAAAACATTCTTTTGTTTAACATTTTAAATAAACTTTTAATGGAACATAGGACAAACAAACACACTGACTTATTTTGCTTTGTGTTGAAGTAGGACGGGTTAAAGTTGCAGTTTTGGGGAGGGCGGTGAATGCCGCAACAGTTGTTGTTTGTTTGGGACCAGACTCACCAGGGTCAGACAGTTCTTGTTGGTGCAGGTTTGTGGTGGAACCTGCTCTAACTGTAATTTGCAATTTGCAATAACAGCACTTTGCTCTGCTATTTCTAATTTCCTTACATTGCAGCCAAATGCTGCTTCTTTTACGGGTATCACCCATATTCATGTGTTTTTGCACCACTGTCTCCCGCCGTCTTGCTGTCTGGACCTGAACTATGCCCACGCACGGTGGAACTTTTATCTCCCCCTCTGCTTTAACATAATGGCATGCTATGGCTATGCAGCCACGTCCCCCTGTGTGATTGGCTGCATGGTGTGCCCATCAGTTCTGCCCCTCTCCTTAGGGGAGAAATGGGGGAGCTGGCTCTCCTGATTAGAGCTCTCTTTTGAGAACGACACATCACTAGTGTGCGCAGACTGCACGTAAAACTGTTGCTGTTGTGTTATCAGTGTTTTTGTTGAAAAACTGGGGGCTGCATGAGCTTAACTTTGTAATGGTTTGTATTTACAAGCATCCTCCTAAATATGTTTCGATTGCAGGTCTATTTGTAGTCGCTAGTCAGGGATTAAAGTATAAAAAATCAGGGATTAAAGTATAAATCCTGTAATACATTTAATCTGCAGTTTCTAGCAAACTGTGGTCATGGCAATCTGTTCCGGTATCTAGTGATGGCAAAACGAGGGTTTTTGAAGCTCTGAACCTTTTTGAACCATTCTTTCTAAATACTCAATGTTTCATTTAGTACTCTTGGGTGACATCTACTGGCAACAGTAGTTGTTGTACAGCCAAATGAATCCCAGCAAATGTGACACCTTTCAGATGTATAATAAGACTTCTTAACATATGTTGTCAATAGATCAGATTATTTATTTCAGTCCCTAGAAATCAGCACATCATAGATGTTCTCTGAGCTACTCTTCTTCAGCAGCCCATGCCCAATTTTTGTTGTTTCTTGCTTTTATATCGCACTTTGCATGTGTCAGTTTTTGCACTAAGCCACTTCACCTTATTCATGTTACTGACTGGTCAACAGTTATGCACAGGGTTATGCGAATGGTCAAATTCTAAAAATCTTCATTACCACCTGCATACTTGTGCAATTGTGCCTGTCTCTGCTCTCTCCCTGACTAACACTGACAGATAAATAATTTCCTTCCTCAGGCCTTCAGGTCAACATGAGCTCCTCACTCCTCCCTGACAGTCTGCACAGTGTGATCATGTGGACACTTTCTGCTTTTTTAATACATTTCACAACAAGAACTCATTGCAAAACATCAGTTTCCTTTGCCACAAGACTTCCATTAATACAACCCTTCAGTATTCTGTGTTAGACCCCATGTGTGTGCATGATAAATAATTCACATCACAAAATTATATATTTTATAAATTATAAAACCAGTTAATCAGCAAAGTCACTTAAGAGCAGTGTAACGGATGCTGTTTAGAGAACCCTTTAGTCTCAGTTATGTTTGACTGTTGGTACAACATTCTTTTTATGAAATGCTGTATTAGCTTTAAATCAGATGTAACAGGATGCAAACCTTGCAAAAAGTTGAACTTTTGTCTCGTCAATCAACAGAATATTTTCCCAAAAGTCTTGCAGATCATTATCCTTTAATACATTTAATCTGCAGTTTCTATTTACTTTTTATCTTTGTATAATATTAAAAACGGTTTAATTTAAAACATATGTGCAAAATAAAGAAATAAATAAAAGAAATTAGGAAGGAACAAATGCTTTTTCACAACACTGTGTACGCATTGTAATTTTGGAGAATATCTGCTAGCCCTCTTTTTCCTTTTATTGAATATAAAGGAAGTAATTAACGAGATTATCTTGAGACCAAAACTCTCCCTTGGTCTCTATAAAGTTGGACATTTTATCATGGGAATCTGCAGGGCATTATGTGCTTTTGAAGTCAGCCTCACTTTGTGTTTGTCGCTAGTTGCTTTATTGAAAATGTAAAAAGTTGCTAGAGGCTGCTGAGGAACTTCCCATGATACTCTGAGCACCTCTTTTCACTCCTGACGTGTTTACACTCGCCAGCCACTTTATTAGGTACGCCTTTGCACCTACCCATTTGAACTGCTTTACATGCACCAAAAGACTGGTTACAGATTTGCTTTAATGTGCAGCTGAACAGGTGTACCTAACAAATTGGTTGGTGAATGTATATGCCATTGCATGTCATTAACTCTTGTCTACTCTCTCCTCTAGTTTGTGTTTTGTACCTGCCTCTCTATGCTCTCCTTTTCTGTCTTCTCTTTTCCTTTAACCAGCCAGTCATATTAGATCACTGCCCCCTGAGCTTGGTTCTACCAGAGGTCTCTTCTTGTTAAAAGGGAGTTCTTTCCACCAGCCAGAGTGGCTGTGGATCAGGAGGTAAAGTGGATCGTCTACCAATCAGCAGGTCGGTGGATTGCTTCCAAGTCTGCAAGAAATTACCCGATGCATCCACTGGTGTGTGTGTGTGTGTGTGTGTGTGTGTGTGTGTGTGTGTGTGTGTGTGTGTGTGTGTGTGTGTGTGTGTGTGTGAGTGATAAACAAGTTATAGGTATAGAAAAAAAGCACTTGTATATGTGTGTAAATACGTGAATGAGGCTTGTAGTGAAAAGCACTTTCAGTGCTCAGTTAAGCGTGGAAAAAGCACTTTATAAGTACCATTTAATTTACCATCACCAAGTGCTTGCTCATAGTAGATCGTCTCAGCATTTTCTTTCTAATATTGTAGGCTAAAGCACTATATGTGCTCTATATGTGCTATATTAATAAAACTAAATTGAAATTACATTTTCAACCCTGAAGGTTTCTACATGGTTTTCACACACCCTCACCCTCGCATTCTGAATGAATGATTTTTACAGTACAGATACAACTCTGGCAACAAAGCAGCTCTACTGGGGTTGAACCATATTGCTCAGGGCTCCTTGGACCTATTGTATTTAGTTTTAATCTTACAACTTTTGTGGGTTTATTTGACAAGTAATAAAGACCTTCCTTTTCCCTTTATTATTATTAAAGTGGTCCCAAAAAAGGAAATATGGAAAGGGAGTGACATCCTCTATAGTAGGAACTGGTGGAAAAATATTTTTACAAAAAACAAACTCAGCAGCATTGCTAAAGCTTGATTTAGATTTCTTTAGAAATACCCATTTGAAAGCATATTTAGTCTATCATAGATAATGTCAGTGTATTTCCAGTGTATTACTGATATTATTACTAGTTTCCCGCTTTACCCATAGACTTTATATTCAGAAAGCATCAAATCAGTAGACCTTTTCTGGATTTGGGGGAAGAAGGAATAGCCAATAATCCCAGCTGGGAAATTGATTTAATCAAATATTTTATAGTTGTAAAATGACAAGTGTGATATATGGCTCTCAAGTTAGTGGAAGAAGGTGATGTGGAAACTCTGTGTAGTAGTACATGGAAATAACTCCACAGCTAACAGTTCACTAGGTCACAAAGTGTTCTTTTAGGCCAGTGTAACCAGGTAGCATGTGTAGTTAATAAAAACAAGCATCTATTCCACTCCTTCCCTGCCACTCAGGTTTATTCTTCTGCCCAAATCATCTTATAGTTGTCATAGGCAATAAGTATTTTTCCATTGTCATGTCTGGCTAAAACACAAATAGAAACTGATCAAGTCCCCATGATAATGCACTGGGGCTGTTAGCTATACACTAAATAAAAGATAGGCATAGATGACTTGTTTTCTTTTGGGAACTGACCATATTTGAATGAAAGAGTGGCAACCTGTCCCATAAAGGGTAAAGGATGATCACTCAGCATAATTTGCGGGACAAAGAAACAATTTTTGTAGTTTTATCTCTGGACACCACCACAGTTGTGGATTTTAAGTCAATCAATATGTGAATGAAGTGCCATTTAAAGTTAAACAAACTAACATTTTTTAATACAAGGATTGTGTTTAATAGTTGAATTAAAATCATTTGCAGTCAATGGCAAGTGGACTCCATGGATATAACCAAATTCTGTGTTTTCTCCTTTCTACTGTGCCTTAGTGCTGCCACGGTGAATTGCTGCTTGTTTGTGGGCCTTTCTGCATTCAGTTTTGTATTTGATAACTGTTGAGTTGAGATCAGGGAAATGTCTCGGCCAGTAAAGTATATCTCATTTCTTTGCCTTGAGAAGATTTGTTTTGCAAATGGAAGCATCTACTGATTGATTTTGCAGCATTCGGCTGAAAGTGAACAGAGACTATTACCCTTTACACTTCAAAATCAGCAGTCATATCAATAAATACCAGTGACCCAGTTCCACTGGGAGCCATGCATGCCAATGCCATAATATTGTGTCCACCATGTTTGACAGATAATGGGGTATGCTTTGGATCATGAGTTGTATCGCTCCTCCTTATGATTTTTCTCTTCCCACCCACAAGCTGGGAAACTGATTTGCATTCCAAAAGTACCTCCTATCTTTTTTACCTGCCCAGCTTTCCCTAATCTTGTTGAAATCATCATCAAGGTCAAAGAAACTGGATAAGAGAATTCAGCTCTTAGGAAAGGAGAAGAGCATGCCTCTGACAATCCAAACAATGAGTCCGCCATGTTGAAACTACTGTGTACAGAAGATGCACTACACAACATGTGCCTTACTTCACCACAATCTGTTCTTAACCTGTAGAAGGAATATATAGGGCCAGGTTTGCAGTGTAAATGCTTTTAATTATTGAAAAGGCACAGTGTCAGTTTTGCGACTGAAAGCTGTGGATGGGTATTTTTGCAGCTGGCCTTATGGCATATATATTTGCAGGGGTTTTCCTTTCAGGAGGAGAATATTCAAATGAATCACACAAATGTGATTTAGGAACATAGATCTTATGAGAGCTTATTTATGGAATAAGCTTCAACTTTTTTTTGTAACACCTCAGCAGGAGTAAAGAGACCTCTCCAAACACCACAATGTAACTTGAACCTTGGTCAGAAATAATATTTGACTTCTAGGTATTCCAACTAATACTGATGATTTTTCCTTCTTTCTTTGTCCCAATGACTGTCTCTTATCATGCCTTGCTCTTTCCTCCAGATGGCTGCACTGCAGAGTCCATTTTATGGGGACAAGATGAACCTTTTTTCCCTCTGCCTTAAGATAGAGCAGTGTGATTACCCCCCTCTTCCACCAGACCATTACTCTGAGAAGGTGAAGTTATTTCTTTCTATACTGTTTTGCATAGATTTAGTATTTGAACTTCCCTGATCAATAACTCACAAGCACAATGTTGCTGACACACAAAAAAGTGCCTCACTCCAAGCATAGTAAGACTTTTAGACAGCATAATGTGGGGTATATTCTAATATAGAAGTAAGACAACAAAAAAATTCTGCAACTTTGCTCATAATTTGTAAAAACTGTACCTAAACTAAATTTGGCATTTTTTGTGTTTTGTGGTCTTACTGACCACAGAAAGCGCTTTACACTACAGGCTACATTTATCCATGCATTTATACAGTGCTTTGTTCTATAAACTTTAAGAACTACATCACAGCTTTGGTAAATTTAGAATACCAGTTAAACCCACATTCATGACTTTGGGAACCTGTGCTGGAACAGGGAGAACATGCAAAGTATACATTGAAAGGCCACAGCTTGGGTTTGAAACATAAACCTTTTTGCTATGAGACAAAGACGGTCACTCTCCCTTCATCTCCTCCTTTTTTATTCCAAAATAGCATTAAAGTTGAAAAGTTGCCATTTCAGCACAGTGGAAGGGATCTTCAAAGGGTTCTGGCTTTGGAGATGCTTTTTGTGGTTAGAACTGCACTTCCAGCACCAGCACTTGAAACAGCGTAGGGTTTTACAAGAAGATAAGCTAGGAGACCACAGCACTGCTGCATCTAGACTGTGTCTCTAAAACCATTTACCAACACTGAGAACATGGCCTGTGGGTAAAGTTAACTGATAACTGATTATTATAGGGTATACAATATAAAGTGCCTTGAGGTTATCTGTTTGTTGTGATTTTTTTTTTATTGAACTGAATAACCCCTGCTTTACAGAAACAACTTTTAGCCTTAGTGTTACAAATCTCACGTTAGTATTCTATCACTCTCACTTTCACGTGGGTGAAAATCACCCGACATTAGTGTTCTAGTTTTAATGTTAAGAAAATTCTCAACTCAGCATTGAGGTGCTGAGTTGAGACCCAGATGCTTATATCGTAAATGGACTAGTTCTTATATGGTGTTTTTCTCCTCTATCTGAGCACTCAAAGTGCTTATACACGTTCACCCATTCATACAAGCACTTCCATATGAAACTAAGCTAAGTGCTTTTATTGTCAGACATTCATACTCCAACGCTTGCATTGGAGAGCAACTTGGGGTTCAGTATCTTGCCCAAGGATGCTTTGGCATGTAGCCCGGAGCAGCCAGGAATTGAACTGGCAGGTGACCTGCTCTGCCTCCGGAGCTACAGCCACCCCTATATATTATAATATGTAGTGATATTCCATGTCATTTAGTTGTATAATACTTTCACACACTTGGGCATACTGCTCCAAATGTGGTCATGTTCTGTAAAGTAGCCCTAAGTTATTCTTTCCTCTGTTTAAACTAATTTATGGACAGTACAGCTTCTTTTGAGAGAAAGAAAATAGAATAACAGCTTCATGCTTTTCACAGCTGCGGGACCTGGTCAGCACATGCATCAACCCAGACCCGGACCAGAGGCCTGACATTTTCTTTGTGCTGCAGTTTGCAAAACAGATGCACATGTGGACTTCCAGCACCTGAGTGACACTTCTGCTCCAAGCTCTCCTCTCTGCTCAATCTGAGGCTTTCCGTCCACTAGATGTAAGCTGTGCCTGTCCTTGCACACATGTTTACGCCTTACCCTCATCTCAGCAAGCAGAAACTTTGGAAAGACTGTGACATTTCTTTTAAGTCATGGAATATGTGAAGAGGTACATGAGTAGTGCAACACTCATGGAAAATGAGTGAAACTATACTTGTTCATGTGGGAGCAAGTGTGTGTGTGTGTTTTTAGCTGAGGACATAGCTGTAATAGCTGTGTCTTTCTGTGATGACAGATTCCTCAAAGTTTGATTTTCAAAACTCCACCATGTTCATACTATATTTTTCAGGTAAAGTGTAGTAGGGCTGGGCAGTTTGGACATTTGTCATCTTTCTTCTATCATTGTGATCATATTATGCATGTTTTTATATATATTGTAAAGTACCTCAGTGGTCAAAATGGACACTTAATAAATGCCTATTAGCAGATTTCTCAGAAAAAAATGTTAGTCCACTGTGATCGAGATTGGCTGTGAAGCATTTAATTTTAGCAGATGAAATGTCTTTGTGTGTTAAAGACTGATGGACTGCAATTGGATGCAGATGAACTTTTAAAATAATCACTAAATTTTCACATTATCTCCAACAGTTAGTTTGTAGAGCTCCTTTGTATAAGTCTGATTTCCCCTGATGCTTAAAGTGAAATAAAATCATAAAATAAAAAATATACAAACAAGGGCACAATAAAATGAATAAGGAAACAGCTGGGAAGGAGAGGTGGACTGAATGACACTAACAAGGCGGGAAGCAAAACTGTAAACACAGGAGACTGTCAAAATAAAACAGCAAGAGACCATACACTATACAAATGTACACTTGGCATAACACAGGGAATACATCTGAGTACAGAGCACACAAGAGACAAGGGATGATGACAGAGGGACACAGAGATGCGGGAAAGACAAGAAGAACAAAGGAAAACAGGAATGAAATACAATAACTAGAACTAATAGCAGAATTCAGAAAACTGAATTCCCACAAAGCACAAACCCCTTTGGGGTTGCATCCAGTGTAGAAATTTGCCAAAACAAATACATGGAATTAACTGTTGTGGTAACACCCTCTGAATAAGGAAGCAGTCTAAAAAAGGTTCCCCCTATTGTTTGTGTATCTGTTTTTTCTCTTTCAGGTGTTGTATAGGGGTGGCTGTAGCTCAGGAGGTAAAGCAGGTCACCTACTAATTGGAAGATTGGCGGCTTCATGCCAAAGTATCCTTGGGGAAGATACTGAACCCCAAGTAGCTCTCCGATGCAAGCGTTGGAGTGTGAATGTGTGTGAATGGTAGATAGTAAGCACTTCGCTACACATGTTAGTGCTTGAGTGAATGGGTGATTGCAAATGTGTTGTATAAGCGCTCAGAGCAGAAAAGCCCTATATAAGAATTAGTCCATTGTCTCTTGACTGTGCTTTGTTACAAATGCAACAGTTATGTTTTGATCCTTTTTATCTTTTCTCCCATTTTTTTCTGTCCTTTTTTTCCCCCTTCTTTCTTCTCTTTTCTTCTGCCTGTCAGTTATGGCATTTTTAGACAATACATATATAAAAATATAATAATAATAATAAAGAAATTGGCTAACAAGAGGAGCATTTATAGAGATCCTCTTGGAAAATGTGTTTGACACAAAAGTGCATTCAGACCATCATTCTTGCCAAAGCTTGTGAACAGGACAGGTTTAAAAAAGAAAAGAAATGCTGCTGCTTTTGATTTGGAACACTCCTTCTATTCTGCCATGTAAGCATTTAATTGCCATCTAATTGGGTCAAATTTGAAAGGGCACTTAATGCAAATAACTGTCCAATGATATGCATGGTTTTGAAAACAGAGTTTTGAATTTCTTGGATCAAGCCAAGCCCAAAGAACCATATGAAGTCAAAAGTGGCCATTTTTCAAATTGTGTTGTGTCCACCTAATAAATCTGACATTGCTAGCCTTTCATCTGTGCTTTGGTCACCACAGGTTTCTGAAAGAAACCTATGTAGCTGTTTGAATGTTCCACTGTATTCACAAGTTGGTCCCTTCTTTCTACTTTAGCTGAGCATTCAAAGCGCTTTAAACAACACTTGCATTTACCCATTTACATAAGCACTTCCTTCTACAGCTAAGTGCTTACAATCTAACGTTCACACTCTGACGGTTGCATCAGAGAGCAACTCTGCATTCATTATCTTGCCCAAGGATACTTTGGCATGCAGACTCGAGCAGCCAGGAATCAAACCCCCAACCTTCCGGTTAGCAGATGACCTGTTCTAACTCCTGAGCCACAGCCATTCTGTGAATAGAATGGCACTCTATTCTGTTCACAGATGAGAACAGATTCACACTGAGCACATGACAGGTGTCAAGAAGTCTGGAGATGCCATAGCAAATATTATAAGGCCTGCAACATCATCTGAAGGGCACCAGTGGCAGACATGCAAGTTCTGGTATTCTCTGGCAAATGGATTTTTAATTAAGATTAAGAAGGAAAGGAAAAATTCTTTCATCAAATCAAAGGAGAACCGTGTGCACACACACAGAAAATTAAGCTAGAATTTGTACTATCAAGGTGAGTGTTCCAGTGATGTTGCATACATTCACAGGTTTGTTTATTGTATCAGAATTCATTTATGGTCTTGTTCTAATTTATAACTATAGACCACTCACTGTGAAACTGTAAATACCATAAACATTATATGCTGTGAAAGTCATTTTGATCAATAGTACCAAAAGAAAATCAATTTTAAAAGATGCCATGTAAGGAGCAGATGAAATGTACAGTGTCTTGCCACTCAAAATCATTTCATTCACTTTTAATCAATATTTTTTAAATACATGTATTAGATAAACTGCTACTGCTCAGCTTGTTTGAATAACATCTTGTTGAATTCTCTGCAAAGCATTTGTGCCATTATGTTTATGTTGACACTGCTTTTCTGTGCAATGAGACATTAATTTCAGTTCAGTGATTTTTATTTTCCCTTTGCAGTAAAGTAAAAATGATAAAAAATTATAAACAGGCTGAGGCAGCTGCATAGCAGCTGTCTTTCATACTAGTTTTTGTCTGATCTTTGAGGCTTTTAACTGAAAATGAAATATCTTGAAAATAACAGCCTCAACACTGTATAGTCCACTCATGGTTTTAATCACACTTGTGCTGACATGTGGCATAGAAACTGAACATTTAACAATTCTTCCCATGCTTACAGCTGTTGGCCATGATTACCAAAGATATTACTGTTAACAAAAATGAATTAAATAATGAAAACTGAAATTGAAAACATCTTCGTTAACTGAAATAAATAAAAATGGTAAATGGACTAGTTCTTATATAGTGCTTTTCTACTCAGTCTGAGCACTCATGTTTACATTTACCCATGCACACCCATTGACAAGCACTTCCATGATTGACTAAGCAAAGTACTTTAATTATCTAACAACTTGGGGTTAAGTATCTTGCCCAAGGATACATTGGCATGCAGCCTGGAGTAGCCAGGAATTGAACCGCTGACCTTCCAATCAGTAGGTGACCTGCTCTACCTCCTGAGCTACAGCCATCCCAAATGGTCATTGAAGGAAAATGTTAACTGAAACTATATTGTGGGTTTGCAAATCTAACTAACACAAACTGAAAGGATTGATAAAATGCCCTTTGTTGTCAGTTTATTTAAAAGCCTTGGATTGGATTATAAATAATTTTTTCCCACTTTAGCAGTTTTAGCTGGGGGCACCATATGGCACCTCACTGTGTTTGTGTGTGTGCTCACCACACCAGTCTGCAAAATAATGGCAGCAGTAAAAGTTGGGAGAAAGCAGCAGAGTACAATATGGGATTTCACTGAGTATGATTGTGAGATGGATAGAAGCAAGTTTTTTGTTGGGGATGATGACAAAATGGAATACTTCTCATGGGGAAAACCCCACCAATTCTTCATTCAAGAATGCCACCAAGTGAACAGTAGCGGTGTGCGATACTGCAAATTTTGGTATCGATGCGATCGGGTGTGGCCTTGGTGAAGTTTTCTGGGCGTGTCCCACCAGGAAGAAGCCCCAGGGCAGACCTGGGCCAAGAGATTAAATCTCTCAGCTGGCCTTGGTGTTCCCCTGGAAGAGCTAGAGTTGGCAGCCAGGGAGAGGGAGACTGCTGCACCTGTTACCTGGACAAGCAGTAGAAAATGGATGATCTCTATATGCTTTTTTTTTTTTCTCACTTCTCTTCAGGGCTGTTTCTAACAACACCATTGTACATAATGAATACTCCATACTTTAGATATTTTAAATATATTTTGATTATAGACTTTGTGCACTCTGAAGCTACTTAAAAAGGATTATTACTTTTACTAAAGTTAAAGATAATGAAAAAACAATGACCCAACACAAAATTATATTTAATGTCTTGTGCAGCACCACTCTCCATGTAAGGAATCATATGCCTCTATTCCACTAGTACCTACACAGCGTGGCTCGACTCGACACGCTCTTGTTTCGTTTCCATTACAACTGCGTACCACCTCAATGTAGGTGGAGTCAATATAGCAACTCGTGCAGTAGTCTCGACGTAATTTGTATGCGACTCAAACACGTCTACACTGCTGTGTTGTGCGATGGTACCCATGAGCAGCCATTAGCTCGGAGACCTAATGATAAACTTTCTCATTTCTCGTTGCTCCGTCTAGCTCCCTCTGGATTCTCTCATCTCACCAGGCACAGAAATGTCTGCACCTCCTCATTCAACCATGGTGTTGGTTTGTGTGCCTTCAGTTTCTTACTGTCAAGTTTTTAAAAAATGGTGCGGTTGATTCCAGTGAAGGACTCTCACGACTCAGCTAGTGATGACACTCCCTGGCCAATCAATGGCATGCTATTCTTTGATGTCACATTTTTGGATTGCTTGGAACCCCAGGTGAGTGGATACTAAAAAAGTACCTGGTACCAGGACCTAATGGGAAAAGCCTACAAAACATGCCAAGTAAAGCTGAGTAGGTACTAGTAGAAATGCAGCTATATATATATATATATATATATATATATATATATATATATATATATATATATATATACACATACTAGGACACTGGGTTGTAGCCTGTGTCCTAGGCTACAACCCAGTGTTTTGTCAATTTTCTATACCGATTTTACTTCTAATTAAATATTATGACTTCTAAAGGCCCCATTTCCTGTTGGCCCCTTGATTTCTTCTTGATCATACCTGTCTCACCCCATTTAATAAAAAAAAAAAAAAAAAAAAAAAAAAATGTGGAAATGCCCCTGCTTCTCTTTCACCCTCCAGTCACTTGGGGTAGATGGCTAACTCTCCCTAAGAGTGGTCCTGCAAGGAGTTCTACCTTCACACCCTTGCCAAGGGCTTTTCCTTACTACATAAAGCACACTAAGACAAGAAGCTGTTGTAAACTGTTGGGATTGCTGTGGCTCAGGAGGTAGAGCAGGTTCGATTCCTGGCTGCTCCGGGCTGCATGCCAAAGTATCCTTGAGCAAGATACTGAACGCCAAGTTGCTCTCCGACGCAAGTGTCGGAGTATGAATGTGTGTGAATGTTAGAGAATAAAAGCACTTAGCTTAGTTACACATGGAAGTGCTTGTATGAATGGACGTGAATGGGTAAACGTGTTGTATAAGTCTGAGTGCTTCGTTAGAGTAGAAAATCGCTATATAAGAACTAGTCCATTTAAACTGATACTATATAATTAAATTGAATTGGAAAAAAAAGCATGCTTCCAGAATGTAAATACACAGTGACCAATGTTCATCTCTCAACAATTTAGACCAGTTACTCATTTAAGACAGTAAACAGCTTTAAGTGGATCCTTTGAGTCCATTTTATTTATTGCTCAAATTTAGACAGGGCCAGGAACAACACCAGGAATAAACTAAAGTTTTTTTTCAAAAATGGAAAAAACATGCCAGTTCTATCAGGCATTCTCAGGACATTGAGCCACATCATTGTATTTTAGGAGGTGTCCATAGTCTGTACAGACTCCTCCAACAGCTCCAGGTCCAGGGGAGTTACAGCCTTCATTAGCACACCTGTAGTTCCTCTTTTGTACTTGTAGTCACCAGTTCTGCAGAGAGACACATGGAGTTTGATTAAAATCCAGAGTTCATCAGTTACCTGTACAAAATCTTTGCTGGGGCTCATTTACTGCACATTTCATCTAACAACACACCATGCCACTTCATTTAAAACACACTGCCATGCACATAAGTTAGGCAAAGTCACACTAAGCAGGTCCAGTGGACTCAAAAAGCTGGTTAGTACTCCAATCAAGTGAATGGGACGGGCTGTTGGGTCTGGACTCTATTGAAAAAAGCGTTCTCTGTATACTCACAGCTGCAAGGCCTCAAGCTCATTGACTCTTCAAGCAAAACAAGATAACAAGTCAGTGACTGATCAAGTGCTGCACATGCATCATGTGTCCATGCATTTAACACAAACATGCTTTGTGATCATGTGATGGCAGAATGCACAAATGTGACTCGTGTCTTAATTATAGGTACTGAACTTTCACTGTTCTTTACAAACAATTCATTTGACTTGGGAGAGTAGCTGCTGCTTCTGGCCTACACAGGCAGCTGTATTTAAGTGTTCAATGTGGACTTTGTGACAAGAACCTCAACTCTGAGCTGAAAATCCCCAAAATGTTAATTTCTTTTAGCTCCACAACAGTTTGCCAGGTATCTTTCACCTGTGTTCACCTGAAAATTACAGCTCACTACAGGACTGGGGTAATAACAGGCAGGCAAACTTTTATTCAGGAATAAAATAATAGTTCAGATGGAATCTTTCCAAAGATTCCGAAAAAACTTTTATCGTCTGACTTGGTAACAGTGAATATAAATAAGGTGACAAATAAAAAACAACCCCCCCCCCCCCCCCCCCCCCCAAATAACCACAAAGTGTATCAGGTTCAAGCAGAGACCATAGCATTAGAAGTGACTATGCAGGGAAATGCTTGATGACTTGAGAGCTGCCTCATAAGAGGGAACTAAGCTACACACAAAAAAAGGAGAAGAATGCACATGGTTAGCTAAAGAAGGATCCTCTGTGTGTAATATTTGAATGTGAGGTTCGACACTGCCCTCTAAAGTTGCACGGGGTTTTCAACGTAGCATTTTTAAACATACTAGTTTTCTTTAAAAAGCATAAATTATTTCTATTTGCACACAATATGGAATTTTATATATATATATATATATGACAAAGCATCATGTCCAAAAAAAAGAAGAAAAACAATTAAGATCAGAAAGATCATTGTTGATACTCACAAAGCAAGAGATATTTAAAGTTAACACAGCATTTCTAAGAGTCAAAAACTGGAGTGACAAATGTCATCAAGAAATTCAAAGAGAGCCACACAGTATACAACAAGCCTGGCAGAGATAGGAAACAAAATATTTCAAAGACTGGAAAGAAAACTGGTGATAGATGTATCTAAAGACCCCAGAACTGCCTGCCAAGACACCAGTGAATGACTTAGCCAAAATGGGAAGACAATAACTAGAACCCTGCAAAGGAATGGACTGTGAGGTTTCAGACCAATAAAAACTCAACTTCTGCAGAAGAGACACCTTTAGGCCAGACTGAAGTAGGCTAAGAACAAAGATTATGTATACAGAAAGCACGTCCTTTGGTCAGATGAGACAAAATTAGAGATGCTGCTTATGTTTGGAGAAAGAAGTTAGAGGTGTACAACCCAAAGAACGCTCTCCCCCACAGTGAAACACAGTGGTGGAAGTATTATGCTGTGGGGATGCTTCAGTGCATCTGGAACTGGGAATCTTGTCAAAGTGGACAGAATCATGCAGAAAGAAGGAAATGTGAAGATTTTGAAAGAAACCCTCAAGCAGTCAGCAGCAAAACTGGGTCTGGGTCGCTGCTTTGTCTTCCAACATGTTAACGACCCAAAACATATGTCACTCCTGGTGAAGAACTACCTCCAGAAGACCAGAATCAATGTTACTGACTGGCCTGTACAAAGCCCTGACTTGAATCCCATGAAAATCTGTGGGGTGAGCTGAAGACAGGACTAAATCTGGAGGAGCTTGGGCTGGGATTACTTAGGACATGTGTGAGAGACTTGTAAACTACAGACTTGTAGACTTGAAAACTACAACCAAGACCTGCAGGCTGTTATCCAGCAAAAATGATACACAATTGACTACCGGCATCAGCAATTATAATTTTGACCTGGTTTTTGATTTTTGTGAAATAATTTTATTTGTGATTTGTGTGTGCAAAGTAAGATAATCTAAGCTTCCATAATAAAACTAGGATGTTTGGAAAAGCTGTGTTAAAAATTCCTGGCTTTGTTTAGCAGCACTTAAATACTTTTATTTATTATCTTTTATTCTGTCCTCATCTGTAGATGCAAACTGCTACCATCAGCTGACAACTTAGCACTCCACCTTTGTTACAATTATGTTCACTTCTGGTTTACTTCTACTATAACATGACATTAATGAGCTTTGACGTGAGGAATATAAACTTTGTGTCCTTCAGGGTCAGCAGGAAGTGAGGAAGAATCTGTAATTTAACTGAAAGCCTGCCACCACAGCACAGCTACAAATTCAGTGATCTCAGTTTCTCAGACTGAAAAGTCGGTTTCCATCAGCTCAGGGTTAGTCATCTCAGCATGGTACCAATCTTAGGAAATTAAAATGTATGAAATTCAGAAACTGAACTGCAGTTTCTTAAGCACCACGGATATAGTTCTCACCTGATTCCTTTACTGTTGGCCTCATCATGGGGTCTGATGTAGTTCACCTTGGTCTTGGTGATGACACACAGGTCGATGTTGCTGCCAGAGCCCAAGTCATTAAAGATGCCTGAAGCAATGGCATCACGCACAAGCTGCATGGCCTCCTCCTCCTTTGAGAAAACAACATCACAAGATCAGACTATGCAGGTCAGTATATTGTTTGTGTGTTCTGACCATTTCTTAATAACTTTGAATTTTAGAATGGACTGCACTGCACTGGGGAAAGATGTCATTACAGTAAATGTCTATTTTAAAGTGATTTAACAAAATTTTACAAAGTGCTTTTTTTTCTTTAATGACATGCCAACACAATGTAGATAAGCTACTTGTGCCCTCACAGAAGCCAGTCAATAATTTCATAATTTTACTGCATACGACTCTGGATAGTTTGTCTGAAAAAAGAAAGTAACAAATCAGAGAGGTTTGAATCCCTGGTATAATTCACAAACATGCTCTTTTCAGCACTATAGTCAGGCTGAGACAGAGTGAGAGCTCTGCCTTGTATTCCTTTAGCTCAAAGTAGTAATGATTTCATGAATTTCATAAAAATATAAATTTTAAAAACACATTTTTAACATCTTAACCATTAGAGGAAAAAATCTTTAAATTTTTTTTTAAATTTTGGTGATCTTGACCTTAAAAATTCAATCATATGTTCTTGGGCCCTCAAAGAATATTTTCACAAAGTTTCATCAGTTTTGGATCAAATCCTTGTGACGTTAGATGCAAATACTGTTCCTATCTCACAGTGGTAAAGAATAATTTTTTTAAAATTCCCGGAACCAGATCATGATCTGGATCAGCACTCCAGAAATTTTCATCAAAATCCATTAATAATTTTCCAAATTATTCTGCTAATGGACAGACAGACAAACGCTAAATCAGAATCACCTCCATGTCAGGCTTGTAGCGGTCCTCAAACACTGCCATGGCAGCTAGGGACCCAGAACCTGTAGGGATGAAAATGTGGATTACCAATGTGGTAACAGCCATAGTGCAGCTGAATCAGAATACATGCAAACACATTACCACCATGACTATCATCTCCAGTTACCAGCAAAGTAATTCTTGATCTATACATAGTGAGAATGTAATGCAAATTTATTTTTCCAGCATCTTGAATTCAGGTTCAAAACATGTACTCTGATCACATCTTGACTGCCTCACTTCAAATCCATTGTGGCAGAGAAATTAGAAAAATCATTATCCAAATACTTATGCATCTCATTGGAAAAAGACTGTGGCCAAATCTCAACCTTCAGTTAGTATGAACTTGGCATATTTGAAAATTACCTTGTAAAGTTGTAGGGCTGGGTCAGTGGTAGTAATACATTTAAGTCAGGCATCCTTCTACCAAAAATATGCTTTCTAATATTAGGACATAAAATGGTTCATGATAAAAACCATGCCAATCCTTGATCTTACTGCTTCATATTTTTAACCCCTGGAACCTTGCGGCTGAAGTTTATTCAGCCTTAAATAGTTTCTGCAGTCTTCCTCTGAATCCCATAGCCCACAGTGTCATCCAGCAAGTAATGTTAAATTCCACATAGACTGTGTTTACACCGATCAGGCATAACATAATGATCACCTTTTAAAAATTTTGTTGGTCCCCTTTTGCCTCCAAAACAACCTGATATGTTGAGGCATGGACTCCACTAGACACCTGAAGGTGTGCTGTGATATTTGGCAACAAGATGTTAGTAACGGATCCTTTAGTTCCTGTAAGTTGAGTTGTTTGTTCAGCACATCCCACAGATGTTCAATTTGATTGAGATCTAGGGATGTAGGGATCGTGCTCTTCAAACCGTTCCTTGCTTTGTGGCAGGGAGCATTATCCTGCTGAAAGAGGCCACAGCCATCAGGGAATACAGTTTTCATGAAAGGGTGTACATGGTCTGCAACAGTGCTTACGTAAGTGGCATGTGTCAAAATAATATCCACATTGCTGGGAGGACCCAAAGTTTCCAAGCAGAACATTGCCCAAAGCTTCAAACTGCCTCTGCCAGCTTGCCTTCTTAGCATAGTGCATCCTGGTGCCAAGTGTTTCCTAAATAAGTGATAAACACACACCCAGCCATCCACATGATGTCAAAGAAAACATGATTCATTAGACCAGGCCACCTTCTTCCATTGCTCTGTGAGCCAGTTCTGATGCTCACGCACCGCTTGTTGGTGCTTTTGGCGGTGGACAGAGATCAGCATGAGCACCCTAACTGGTCTGCGGATATACAGCGCCATATGCAACAAACTGCATTGCACTGTGTATTCTGGCATATTTCTATTAGAACTAACATTACATTTTTTGTCCATGCCTGATCAGTATATATACACACGCTTTTGTATATATACACACACAGTTGATGCATGGTAAAGTCTCCATTGACCACTCTGTGTGGTCACAAAAAAAAAAAAGCAGGCACATCGGTGTCGCTCGAGTCTCATGCTCATTGTGTGATGACAAAATTTAAGTCACTTGGACCCAAGTGAATCGGACTTGGGATGAAAAACTACAACACCCATGTTCAAAAATGTATCCTTAAGAGTTGATAGACGGGTAAGAAAAGCCTCCCTGCTGCTTCCGCTTACTGCTGAACATACAGAAATGACTGAAGGCTCCTCTATTCTCTGAGCTGCACTGGAAAAAAAACACTGGGCTAGAAAAGTAGAGGGATAAAAGCAGCATGTTGAAATAACATTAGGAACACATCCCTCCCGTGCCAAGCTTTCATTAACCACCATGAAAAGTGACTAAGAATTGATTCTGTCTGCACTTGAACAAGGTCATGGACCCATATTCATTCTTACATGTGTAGGATTAGATCCTCATATAATCCCACTTCAAATACACCAAATTATTCCCGACTGAGTGAAAATAATTTTCCCAGTTAAACTGGGTAATTTAAATAGCAGAATGAAATATGGAAAAGACTTTTACCAAGTCTCCTGAAAGGAGCTCCCTGACAAAAACCAAGTGATTTTAAATCTGACCTTTGAATTAACACTTTTTTGCATTTTATATTGGGCAGTCTGTTTTAGTAAAAGCACTTGTGATAGGAAAATACCAGGATATATACCATTTATCACCATCAACCTAAAAATATCAATATCATGATGTTTGGTCCACATCACCCAGCCCTAGGTAGAACCTTACTGTAACAAAAGCAGTTAAACATTCTTGGTCCGTCACAAATCCATCGAATGTAAAGCTGTAGCTTATACATGAAAACCGTGTAGCAGCAGTAGGATTTCAGTGTGTGTGTGACACTGACCCATGGTAACGTAGGGCAACTTGTCAGTGGAGCCATGAGGGTAGATGCTGTAAAGGTGAGGGCCATTGCAGTCTACTCCACCCAGGACCAGAGCAGCACCAATGTAGCCCTGGTACCTACAAACAACAAACACACATTTTCTTACTGTCCTTTTTTTGTACCTACTATAAAACAAGACAATATTTAGAATATTATATATAAAATTGCAATACAATTTCTCTCACTTTCTTTGGCAGACAGCAGCATTATGTTGCAACAAAAAATGAAGCATATACCTGAACAACATCTGTTTGAGCATGCGGTTGGCGGTGGCAACACGTGGCAGCCTGCCTGTGGAGAGGGAGTGCAACTCCAGGTTGGAGGAGATAAGCTGAGTGGTCATCTCTGTGTCTGCAGCTGTTCCCGCCCCACAACAGCTGGACAACACCACAGTTGCAGCACAATTAGTGTGAGTCACAGAACCTCTGTCTTCAATCCATTATATGAATTCAGCAATTCAACATGATGTGTGTATGAGTTGTATGTAGTGAGTGCAAACAAATAAATCAAAAAGCGGAACACCTGTTACTTACTAAATGTTTGAGGAGATGTAGTGGATCTTGGAGCAGTTCTTGTCTGCCACTACCATTCCTTCAGTGGCTCTTGTGTCAGCTCCAAGGACAACGCCATCCTTCAAAAGAAATCAGAACACATCATTAAAACCAAGTAAAATGTCACTCTGCAACACTCCTGACTTTAGTACAGTTTAGCAAAGGCAAATAACACTTTGTTCTCATTATTTCTGAACCCAAGTGTATAATCTTACAGTATGAGATAGTCAGGAGAAGTCTGTGTAGGTTCTCAGTCATCCAGATCATAGTAGTCTCTGAAGCTTGTAAAAGGGCAACTGGACTTCTTTTTGTATCTTGAAGATGTTTCACCTCCCAAAGAAGCCTTTTAGATAAAGATGAAATGTCTCCAAGAAACAAAAAGTCCAGTTGCCCTTTTTCAAGCTCCAGAGAATTAGTCAGGATAAGGTTGATTTTTTTTTTTATTGGGTTACAACTGTCTTGCACCCTAAATACAAACAGCAGTAACATAATTCTTAAAAAAAGATGGGCTGCCATTTGCGGACTTCCAGCAACAATTACTGTAATAACCCTATGTTAGGCATGAAGCACAATTTCTCAGCTTTCAGAGACTGAATTTTTCCAATAGTATAAATGGTTGCATAACTATAGTAATTCAAAGTGCATTTAATCAGATGTCTTGTACGAACACATGACATGCATGTGAAAATAAAACACTGTCACAGTCTGTCAACAGCAAAAAAAATGTATTCACACTACTTCTGCATAAAGACTACATTCTAATTAACTAATTACTAAACAGTTTCCGTAATACTCTACTTTGTTTAAATCCGCTGAAAAACTCTCCACTGTTGGATTTCTAATCCAGTGTGCTGAAAATCTGAAAAATTGTATGCAAAAAAAGAAAGAAAGAAAAAAAGAAAAGGAGTAAAGTTCACGTGACCCCACACACACACAAGCACCTGAAAACTCCATATTCACCACATACATTTCAGATCCCAACAGACCAATGTAAAGAAACTTTGTTTTGGTCACTTACCTTGAAGACAACACCACAAATTGTGGTTCCTGTTTTTCGAGCAGCAGGGAAGCTGCATCCCACTTTGTTAGCATCATTTTCCAAAACTGCATTTCTGAAAAGAAAAATATTGCGACAAAAAGACACATGTATAATGAACTGCCGTCAATATAAAAGGGGCACTACCAAGGCTGATTGACCAGTTATACAAGCACAGCTGTTTCCAGTCAAATGTAGTCTATCAAGTTCCATATTTTTACTCTTGGAATAGATTCCAAGAGTAGCCTCCCATGTTTCCCAGTTCAAAACAATACAATAATATGGTTTGTTGGTTTATTTGTAGTTATATAACCTTGCCTTACTTTTCATTACTTTTCATTTTTACTGTTGTTACTGTAATTTTTGATGTTTTATTTTAAATTCAGTTCAATTTTTATTAGTTTTGATGTTAGTTTTTTTCATTATCACATGTGCAGTATTTGCCAAGTACATGATTTCAGACATTCAGAAAAACTATTTTTATTTTCGATTTTCTTGTTGTGTGGACATCTCAGTCTCATTAAACATTTGTACAAATGCCTTCTGATGCTTGTTGGGTTGCCAAATTTTGCCAAGCTAAGAAAAACGAAAACTGAGGACACTTCCTAGTTAACTTAGTTAGCTTTGGAATATGGTTTCAGTTACTTTTCCCTGCGACAGGCTGCCCGCACCCCGCGATCCTAAACAGGATAAGCAGAAGAGAATGGATGGATGAATGAATGAATAGTTTTCGTCTTTTCTAGTCTAGGTTCAAATATTAATTTCAGTTAAGTTAAATTTCTGTTCACATCTAGTTTTAGTTAACTATAATAACCTGATTAGCTTGGCTTGGCAGGGGATTGGGCTCCCTAAACGATCGGGGACTATGCTTTATTTTACAAAACAAGGTTCACTCTCTCATTACCAAACTGAATAACTTCACTGCAGCAGTAACAAATACATAAGTAATAAACGTGAAAAACAACAAAACCTCCCGTGTGTTCAAACATGAGCGAGGTGTGAATCGTTAATACTAGCATGGGGAAAAAGCCTGAGTCACTGTATGGACGCTTAGTTAGCATCACTGGGAAAGCCGAACGAAAAGGCGTCTAATCTATGCAGCGTTTAAATTAAAACAAACAAATAAAACCATCCATTAAATCCAAAGCGATATTTCCTCTGGTCTGATTTTCATTTCGGAGAAATGCTCACCTTTTGCAATTTTCGAAACTGAAACCCCCGAAAGCTGCTCGGCTCACCGTCAGTGTCGCCATCTTAGTAACTGAATATTTGTATTTCCGGGAAGTAAAGGAAGCGGGTCGAGATGCTGCATTTGTGTGACAGCCAAATTTCGGTATTCAAGACAGTGAAGCGAAACATCGGCGTTGAGTGACGCTTCGAATGCTTTCCCTTCAGCAGCGAAGAAAAACAACATTCTATCTGCTCATTGAACACCTCTTTTTCCACCTTCAGTGAGAACAACGCTATACTTTGATGTGGTCTTCTGGGGAAGTCTTCTGGTTAAACCAGCAGACTGCTCAAGATGGCTGATTCTGTGAGTGGCTGCAAATTGGACACATTTGAAGCTGTGGTGGAAAGGAAGTCACTGAACAAACTGCTATTTATCATGGATAATCCCGACCACGCTCTGTACCACTTCCTGGACAGGCTCACACAAATCTCAACACAGATCAAAGTGCACACATGCAGATTGAGATACACAAATTGTTTTGCTACAATAATTAACCCCCAAGCAGAAGAAATTCAACAGCTGCCACAAGTACAAACCAGGGTTATTATAGTTAACGAAAACGAACGAAATAACGAAAACTGAAATTGAAAAAACATTGTCGTTAACTGAAATAAATAAAAACTAAAATTAAAAGGAAAAAACGATAACTAACTAAAACTGTATTGTGAGTTTAAAAAACTAACTAAAACTAACTAAAATTATAGATAAAATGACCTTCCTTTTCTTGTTTGTCATTTTATTTAAAAGCCTTGTGGACTGATCATTTTCCGCTCTCCGAGTTTAAGATGGGAGCGCCGTCGGGCAGCTGTGTCCGTCAGTGTTGCCAAGTCCGCTTATTATAAGCGACTTTGGGCTTGTTTTTTTCTAGAGTCGCTTGCAAATCTCGTGAGTCGCGGGTTGCGGTTTTTTGGGCTTGTTTTTGAACGTGGAGTTGCTTATTTGGGCTTGACTTTCTTTCCGAGTGAAACTCCTTGATTATCTCTCGGCGCTCTATAATAAAGCAAAAGACGAGTGGCAGGTAGTTTGTCCCTTCCAACCCCCCGTTTCCTGTTCATCGCTCCTGCACAAGTTGACCGGGCGCACACCCAAACAAACACTCATAACAGCCCAGAGTGAGGAGGCAGAGCAAGAATGAACTCCAGTAAGCGGGGAAAATATAGAAAAAATATAACAAAGAGTGGGAGAAAGAGAGCACACTTACAGAATGGATCCGAGCTCAGATGACAGTGGCGCTAAAAGTGGGTATGCACTATATGCAATGCATATGCGCCTCACATGAGGGCTGCGCCAAAACGATGTGACAAAATTATTTCTCTAGTCGGCATTTTCTGTATTTAACAGTTGTGCATATGAAATGATCAGTAACAGATGAACAGCGCTGATTAGGCACCTCTGTGCTCCTTCACCTCCCCTCCTCCTGCCCCCCCCCCCCCAAAAAAAAATTGTGTCCGCATACACCTCTGAAAGTAGCTGCGGTCCTAATGGGAGACGTACCAAAGGCATTCCCCAGATTTTGCAAGTGTGAAATATGTGCTCACCATGCTGATTTAGTTCAACATGCTGATACAGAGAAGCACACACACAAAAAAACTGTGCACCCTTCTCTTCTATGAGGCTAAGAACCATGGGTTTTACTGCTCCAAAACACAATAAGACAAAACAAAGAAGTGAGCTATACTGTTTAAACTCGGACTCAGTTTTACACAATGTTGTGGGTTGCCAGTTGGGCTTCTTTTGGGCTTGTTTTCATAGAGCTGGTTGCTTGTTTCTGTCGCGACATCTGGCAACACTGGTGTCCGTGCGTGTTGCGCTCGCCGAGCCGGTCCATGAAGTAATGGCAGCGGTCTGCTGAGAAAGCGACATATGGAGTTTCTTTGAGTCCGATAATACAGATAGAAGAGTGTCTTGTTGTGAATGATGAAAAATGTATGGAACACGTCTCAGTGAGGAAAAAACACCAACATCAAAGTCCACCTGAAAAGCGCACACAAGGCAGTTATGGAAACCGACATAATCTGAACCGACATAATCTGGCGTTCACCTCCGGAGAAATGTGACTACTCCTCGAGAGCCGCAATGTTGTGATGAACCTGTTCCGTATTTGTACGTTTCCGGCCACTTTATCAGTGAGAGAATAACAGTCAGGAACAAACAATATAAGGACTCACAAATGTCAGCAAATTCCTGGAGGGAGACTGCTAAAACTGTCGGGATGGACGAGGGAATGAAGAAAGTGAATAAAACGGACAAATATGTTTGCAGCCAAAAAATCTGAGCACAAAGAGCCAGGACCAAAAGAAAACCAAAAGCAAAACCACTCTGAAAACTAATTAAAACTAACTGAATTAGAGAAAAAAGTAAAAACCAACTAAAACTAAACGATAATGTAAAATCCAAAACTATTATAACCCTGGTACAAACACAGAAAATCGTTCATATCACTATCTATAATGCATCTGTCTGTCATCTGTTCTCAGTTTATTTCAACTCTACCACTTATCACACACTAAAATACTGTAAAATATGTCCATTAAACTTTGCTGAGTTGCATTTATTAAAATATAGAGTACAGTGCAAAAGTCTTGAGTCAACCCATATTTCTCTATATTTTGCTAAGCAAATGGGAAACTGGTGCAACCAGTTATTGAAACATGTACAAGCAAATGGAAATACAGCATATAAGGCAAAAACAGAATTTGTACGATTCTAATGAGCTTAAATATTGAAGCTTGTAAAGGAAATGAGTTTCATGGTATAGGTGTCCCCTCACCTAATGTACATTTACTTTCCTGAGAAATTTATATGGAAAATAAACATAACTGATTAAAAATACAGAAGCTTATAATGTTTTGTGTCATCATGAACTTTGTGTTCTGACTATACAATGAACCACACTGATGGAGACTACACAATGATAGAAATGGAGACGTCGAGGTCACCCTGTTGTTGACGTTCTCTGTTGTCCACATATTGTTTTGTATAATGATGTAACCAAGATAGATAAGCTGTGACTATATGAAACTGTAAGCTGAATTAGAATCTGCAAGCACTTCATGTCACACGCATGGCATGCAGTCCTGATCCAGATTAATCTGTAAAACTGTTTGAAATGGCTTTATTAAATTTAATAATTGGATTCCTTATTCCGTTGTTTGTGTCATTCCTGTTCGATAAATGAACACGCAGAAACCTACAGGCTTAAAGGTTTACCTGAGTGAGTGAGGTAGTAATTGCAGGTTATAGTTTATTTATTTTACTTCTTATTTATTTTGTCTTATGTGAAAGTCTGATACTGTGCACTGTGAGCTCCTATAACCAAAATCAAATTCTTTGTATACGTAGCATACCTTGGCCAATAAAGTTTGATTCTGAAGCTGATTCTGCTTAAGCAGCATACACTCTTGTTATTTAAATTTCTTGTTATCACCACTAAAGAAAAATCACCATCCGTAACTTGAAATTTTGAGTTGTTTTCTCAAAGGCTGGGATAGGCTATAGGACAATAGGCAAGCAGCTTGGTGAGAAGGCAACAGCTGTTGGCACAAGTATTAGAAAATGGAAGAAACACAGGGACATCACTTGCACAGATTAGCTCAGCACAAGTATGAAATATTTTTACACTGATTGAAGCTATCCGTTCTGATAAATAGATTTGCCCACTCGAATCAGAAGGTCAGTTCTTGGCTCCTGGCATTGAATTTTTAAACATGCTGCCATAATATATCCTCAGATGGGATGATACCAACTCAGTACCAGCTGGATGTCAAGGTCAAGCAGGGAATGGGTTCAACTGAGGTGGACAAGATCAGATAGCACTTCCACACAACATGGTGAATGCATTAGGTTGATTAAGTCTCTTAATCAAAACAGGTGGATAAAACAGGTGGCTGAGGGTGTAATCAGTGGGATCTCAGTGACTTATAACAAAGGTTTAATGTGCTCATCAACAGGAAGTGTGTCTATTTTCTCATTATCCAATGACTTCATGTTCCAATACAATATCTTGGACTGGCAAACAAGCTTCATGTGTCATATCACATGTATTCCTCAGAAATGGTTTGTGAAGTTTAACAAAGGGCTTCTTTTCCAGGTTAACCTGTAGTGAATCTAACCCCTTGTTTTTTCCACTTAAATTTTCAAGGTTTTGAAAACTCATCGGTAGTGATGTCAAATGGAAATAATGCAGCAATTCATTAGTAATTTCATTTTAAAAAATCTATTCTTTTTAATGTCTTATTTATTTAAACAAAAATAAAATTATTTTTATAATTTAATGATTAATAAAAAATAGGAATAAACATTTCTAAATGAGCTATTACTCCGTTAATAAATAGTTCAAATAGGAAAGGGGATTAAAGAAAAAATAACATCAAATCTCAACCCAGTCACTTCTAGTGCTGTTTCCAAGCCTGGAAAAAATGGGGAGGGTTGTGTCAGGAAGGGAATCTGGTGTAAAATCTTGAAAATCTCAAGATTGAGATTTCCATAGTGGACTGGTCTAGGCCCAGGTTAACAACAGTTGACATGATGTTGGCAAACATGGTGCCAGGTGAAAGTGCTGCTACTGTTGGCCAAAGACAGATGAAGAGGAGAGGGGCAAGGCATGCTAGGAGGAAGCGAGAGAGAAGGAAAGGCAGGAGTGTGGAGGTGAGATTAGGGACTGTACTATTGCCATTGTGCTATTTGCACCATATTAAGCACCCTACACCCCCTCCCACAACATACCCTGTATATATATATATATATATATATATATATATATATATATATATATATATATATATATATATATAAAACACCATCAACATGTCTATTAGACTCCATTGCTACTATACTGCTCAAAGAAGTCCTACCATTAATTAATGCTTCAATCTTAAATATGATCATCCATCCATCTTCTTCTGCTTATCCTGTTTGGGGGGGCTGGAGCCTATCCCAGCTGACATGGGGCAAGAGGCAGGGTACACCCTGTACAGGTTGCCAATCTCCAGCCTTCCTTTTCTCTCAAAATTCTTGAAAGAGTAGTTGTAAAACAGCTCACTAATCATCCGCAAAGGAATCGTTTATTTGAAGAGTTTCAGTCAGATTTCAGAATTCATCACAGCACAGAAACAGCATTATTGCTGGTTGCTTCTTATGGCTTCTGATAGTGGACTCATATCTGTGCTTTTCCTGTTAGACTTCAGTGCAGCGTTCAATGTTGAATAATTTTTTCTATTACAGAGATCAGAGCATGCATAGGTACTGCACTGCAGTGGTTCGAATCATATTTATCTAATAGACTCCAATTTGTTCATGTAAATAGGGAGTCTTCTTCACACACTAAGGTTAATTATGGAGTTCTACAGGGTTCTGTGCTAGGACCAATTTTATCTACACTATACATTTCTCTCAGGCAGCATTACTAGAAAACATTGCATACATTTTCATTGTTCTGGAGATGATACCCAGTTTTATCTATCCATGAAACCAGATGACGCACATCAATTAGTTAAATTGCAGGAATTTCTTAAAAACATGCAGACTACCATATGATGCTGCCTTGCTACTTTCTCCCCTGCCATCACCTTGTAGTCTCAGATTCAGATTGCATCTTCTGCATAACATATAGTCTGCCTGTGCGCACTTTCCTCCACTTTTATATGTCACCTACCTCCTTTTGAAGTATGTGTTCATCAAAGCTATTTCCATTTGTTTTTGCAAAATCCACTATCATCCACCCTTCTTCCGTTATCTCCTTAACACCACACCTACCAACACCACCTTATTACCTATGTTCCCTTGACCTCCAGTAAACTGTTTATTCTATTAAAGACTCGACTGGGAACATTACTCATGATCCACAACAAATAAATCAATATTTTCAAAACTTTTAAGAAGCTTAATAGTCATCACAGATGAATCCACCTGATGCTGCCATTAAATAATTTCTTAACAATACCAATCTACCAAAACTAAATGACAGATTGTGGCTCTGGATTCAACTCTTTCATTGTCTGGATTCCATGAAGCCTTACAGCATTATCTAAATAAAAAAGCCCAAGGTTCAGATGGGTTTCCAGCATAGTTTTACAAAGAATTTTGGCCTATGCTAGCACCACCGTTTTTTCTTTTGTTTTTCAGAATGATTACTCAGATCTCCAAACATGGACTCTGCTAACATCTCTCTGCATTGTGCAATGACAATAAATATTTCTATCTTATTAGCCTGTTAAACCAGGCAAAAATGTAGACAGTCTTCTGCACAGTCCTTGCCAGAAGATTAGAGAAAGTCACTCGATTCATAGTACATCCTGACCAAATAGGTTTTTATCAAGGGTACACTCAGCCAATAATACATAGACATGTAATAGACTGCATTAATGAATTTGAAACCACAGCTGTCTTAGATGAAGAGAAAGCATTTGATGCAGTAAATTGTAAATTCTATTAAACTCTATTAGCAGTTCTACACAAATTTGAATTTGGTTCATCCTTCATAGACTGGATCAAAATACCATACAGCTGATGTGCAGGCCTTAGGACAAAGAGTCTTACTGCCCAAAGCTTCAGTCTGCAGAGGTGCACAAGGCAAGGCTGCCCACTCTCCCCCTTGCTTTTTGTTATATTCATTGAGCCACTAGCAGCCGCAATCTAACAAAATGCAGATATTAAAGGAATTCAGACTGAAAATACGGACCATTAGATACACCTTTATGCTGATAAGGCATTACCTTTCCATGGTAACTTATAAACCTCTCTTCTGAAGACGATCACACTTATAGATAAGTTCTCATCTATATCAGACTACTCCATCAACTCGAGTAAATCAACAATTCTGCCCCTGAATTGTAATTATCAGAACACCTCTACCACTCCACTACAGTCAGGTAACAGTAAATATTTGGGTGAAGCCAAGACGGAGGTTATATGCTCTCTCTCTTTGAAGCTCCTGTCAAAAGTCGCACAGCAGCATTTTGAACCAGCTGCAGACATGAGAGTTGCGTCTAACTCCCACATAAAGCGAGTTACAGCATTCCAGACAAGATGAAATATAAGCATGTATCAAAGTGCTGCCTGGAAGTTGTCAATTTTGCCAATTACCTTAAATGATAAAAACCGGACTTAACCACAGCTCTAAATTTGGCTGTCCAATTTAAAGTCACTGTCCACCTTAAAACCAAGATCAGTAATTACAGGTTTAAAATATACCTCCAAGGGTCAAAAGAGGAGAATAGGTACGCTAGATCAATAGCAAAACACAAATGATTGCCAGGACTATTTACAGTGCACAGAAATGTCTTTTCTTTTGAATAACTTGATTTTTCATTTTTTCCAGCACCTCTTTACCAGTTCCACAGGGACTAAACACTGCACACTTGTTTAATTTGCTTTGTGATGGTACAGTAGGCTGTGATGAATTGCAGCTGCTATTTTGTTCTGCATTTCCACCTTGTTGTTGTTGAACTAATTACATTGCTAAAAATTGCTAGACCACCAGATGTGGAGTGTAAGGAATTTTGATTGCATGATTCATTTTTTAACTGCTCTATAGCATTCTCTATGGCTGCAAGTGTACACCAGTATCATAATCACATTTATGATAAATTATGCAATACATCAAATTTCTGAACATATCCATTATTATTATTCTGTCTCAGCAAGGTGGTCCTGGGTTCAAATTCACCATCTGGTTGTGTGTAGTTTGCATATTCTCCCTGTGTCTGCATGTGTTCTGTCAGGTACACTGGCTTCCTCCCACAGACCAAAGACATGCAGTTAGTGGGGTTAATTGGTGATTTTAAGTTGGCCATAGGTGTGAATGTGAGTATGAATGGTTGTCTCTCTGGGCAGGCCCTGTGACACACTGGTGACCTGTCCGGGGTGTATTCTACCTCTCGCCTTATGGTGTGGTGTTCACATACTGAAAAGTATAAGTGGAAGAATATGTATGGATAGATGGATATGTCATAAAATTTTTTTATTACCCCTCATAAATCACTTCACTATAAAAAATTATTTGACACAAAATGTTCCAAAAAACTGTATGCCGGTGTGTCCAAATGATATCACCAATTTAAGATGACATAGAAGAAGGATGCTGCCTTGCTGAGTCTCTGTGCCAGCTCGTGTTGAAAGTGCAGACATCAAACTATACCAGTTTTTTTTTCTTTTTTGCTGATAGGCCAAGTAAAAGTGGACTTATAATAAATAATTTATGCCATGCTTTTTCATGAATATTGTCATTATGTTTGCTTTGGTTTTGGTGAAGGAAGATTAAAAAATTGGTAAAAATTGGATATTTGCTAACAGAAGTGCTCCACACACACACACACACACACACCAGCCAATCAGAAAATATATGGGAACTGAGGCATTTGGTTGCTGAACAGCAACTAAAAGTTGGACTGACAACGCTGAAAGCAAAATTGATAGTTATCTGCCAAAAATAATTTGTGTGGCATCTTATTATGACAACTTATTGTTCTGTACATAATTTTGCAAAAAACGCCTCAAGCATTGCTTGCATTTTAAATTAAATAGTTGCATATAACTTTGTTGTTTGCTACATTTGTACATAAGGTTTTGAAAATGATCATTTACACTTTACACTTTTTTTTTTTTTGTCTTATTTTAGGTCCAAAGTGTGTATGTCAGTGTCATCCTCCATGGATGTGAGGTAGATAAAGTGCATCAAGAAAACAAATATCCTGTGGGAAGTTGTTATATAGGTCAAAACTTCTTCTTCTTTTTTTTTTTTTTTGGTACCAGGCAGATTGATACTTCATAAATCAAGCTACTGTTTTTATTG
Organism: Archocentrus centrarchus; assembly: GCF_007364275.1. NCBI lineage: Eukaryota > Metazoa > Chordata > Actinopteri > Cichliformes > Cichlidae > Archocentrus > Archocentrus centrarchus. The sequence goes on along the minus strand of NC_044357.1, from coordinate 179,029 downwards.
TTTTTACTGATCATACACCAGAATAATGTAATGCATATACTGTTCCTGAAGAGAATATATTTTCATTTAGTCCCTAATGTGCTTTTATGCAGTTGAGTACAGAATCTGAATATTGCTGTGATTGTGTTGGTGTCATCTAGTGTTAAGCCTCTGCTATTGTTCACAGGATTGTTCCAGTTATTTTAAAGACTCCTTTCCCAATGCAAAATCTGGATAAAATGCTGCAGCATGTTCCACATGTTTCATCCTCATGAAATAAATACAACTTGTCCTTGTATAAAATCAACTTTCTCATGTAGTTTATTTTTCACAACCAAATGAAAAACAAATGCATTTAAATTACAGTACAAGATTTTGGAATTGTGATTACCTAAGGGGTTCGTTTTTCTCCAATAAAACAAACATACAGTTCTTTCCAAAATGGCAGATTGCTTCTTTAATTCTAATTTTGTTGCAGTAGATACATTTATTATGTATTCAAAATTATTTATAATTCATCTTTAAAGCAAAGAACAATAAACATGGAAAATAACATTAACCTCAGATATCACAGCTTAATGTTTCCTTATGCTATCATGCACAGAAAAATCTTCATTCCAGCTGCACTTGGCATGGAGCATCTCATTCAGCAGGTTGTTGCAGGGCACCTCACCTCTCAGATGCCTGAAGTACAGGTAGTCTTCAGTAAGAGTGCTGAGAGAGCGCAACTCAGACAGGCACAGGAGCAGATGAGCAAAGCGGCCAAGGTACTGTGAAGAGCTGGACAGTATGTATTCGAGCAGGGCTCCTTCAACCTGCTTTTGCACAGTCTCCACAAAACCATGACCTTCAAGCTCCTTCACATCTGCTTAGTGGGTTAAATAGAAAATAATAACCAATCAATGATAACATATATTATTTCATAACATAGAATGAGGATGAACAATTGTGGTAGTTTTGCCTAAAATTTAACTAACATTTAACTAACTAACATACCAGTGTGTTGTTTTTGTAATCTCGCAGCAGTCCTTACTATAAGGTTTTTCAGGTATAAAGCTTGAGGGTACAATTAAAGGGACATCTGTTCCCTGAGTTTATCCTTACCACAGAACTAAACTCCAGTCCTTACAATGAGTCTTTCTCAACCTGGACCTTCCTTCATCCCACTCACTATGTGAAGCTCTATGTGGAGTGCATGCTTTCTCTGTTCCTTTGTGAGTTTCTTCCAAGTAGAGGAGTGCTTAAAGTCCATCCATCCATTTTCTTCCACTTGTCTTTTTCAGGGTCACAGGGGAGCTAGAGCCTATCCCAGCTGTCATAGCGCAAAAGGCAGGGTACACCCTGTACAGGTCAGCAGCCTATTGCAAGGCTTACACAGAAACCAGCTCCTACATCCAGTCTCTACTAGATTATCTGCCTCCCAAGCAAGACAGACAACCATTCACACTCACAGGCAAGCTAGCCCCACTAATTTCATTTATTTGGACTGTGGAAGGAAAGCAGAGTACCCAGAGAAAACCCACGCAGGCATGGGGAGAACATGCAAACTCTACACAGAAAGACCCCAGTAAAGGTGGAATTGAATCCAGACCTTTTCATTGTGAGGCAACAATGCTAACCACCATGCCACCATACTGCTCAGTGCTTAAAGTATATAGAATAAATTGTTAAATGGTTACAATGTGTTTTTGTCATTTAAAGTGCTTTCCGTAGTCAGCATGACTGGAAAAGCAATATAACATAAACAGTGCAGGGAATTTTGATACTGGAGACTATGGCACTAGTTTCTAAAATGGTTCTAATGTCCTGATTCTTGAAGAGGGAACATGTTCTACTTGTCTAGTTGTCTGTATTGCTATAGAATTCAATTCCCTTTTATTTATATAAATCACAACAATGGTCATGTCAAGGTGCTTTATATTGCAAGGGAAAGACAATAATACAGAGAAATCCCAACAATCAGACTACCACCTATGAGCAAGCACTTGGCAGTGGGAATGAAAAACTCCCTTTTAACAGGAAGAAACCTGCAGCAGAACCAGGCTCAGGGAGGGGCAGCCATGTTTCAGGATTGGCTGGGGGTGAGGGGAGGGAGACAGGACAAAAGACACAGCATGAAAGAGAGCCAGAGATTAATAATAACTAATGATTAAATGCAGAATGAACAGAGTGAAAAGAGTTGAGTGAAGAAGAAACTCAGTGCAATATTGGAACTCCCAGCAGCCCAGGCAGAGTAACTAATGGAAAGTTCACCTGATCCAGCTCTAAGAATAAGCTTGATAAAAAAGGTAAGTTTTAAGCTTAATTTTAAAAAAAGAGAGTCTGTCTCCTGAATCCAAACTGGGAGCTGGTTTCGCAAAAAAAGGGCAGAGGAGCTCTGCCTCCCATTCTACTTTAAAATACCTCAGGAACTACAAGTAAGCCTGCAGTCTGAGCATGAAGTGTTCTATTGGGGTGACATGGAAGACCTTGTATGTGACAAGAAGGATTTTAAATTTAATTCTGGACTTAACAGGGAGCCAAATGTGCAAATATATATATATATATATATATATATATATATATATATATATATATATATATATATATACACGCACTCACACACTGTAATCGTAGTAAGATTAGAACGGCAAAAATAGGTACTGGCAACCAAAAATTGATATCGAAATGTAATGTAGAAAATAGCTTAATTTAAGTCAACAGGGGACCAAATATGCACACTGAAAATGTCAGGCCAATACTTCAAATGTTTTTGAAGATATCACATCAAAGTACAAAGTGGCCAGAATAGCATTTTTGCAACCTCCTAATACAAAATGTAGAGCTGAAGCTGTTAATGATGATCTTCTCAATTAAACATCTAAAGAAAGTTAGTCTATTTTTGAAGCAGTTATGAAAACTAACTTCCAAATATTTTTCAGGATATTTTTTGCCATTGCTGAAAAATGCTAAAAATGACCAAAACTGGCAACTTTTGGATTGCCTACCAAATAGTAATTTTTTGGAAGAAGCCTGTGTTAACAGGTTTAAGGGTAATTTTACACCTGAATCCAATAAAAGGATTATTTTGGCCCTATCTTTCAAGATTGGAGAACTAAAGCTTCATAAATGTTGATTAGCTTAAAAAAAAAAAAAAGCCAAAATGTCACTTTTTTTGGATCTAAAAAAAGATATAACAAGTAACTGTTAATTCTATTGTTAAATTATCTTTTATCTTTTAAATAATATAAACACATTTACAGCCATTTTATTTGAAAATTATCACTTTGACATTTTCAAGTAAGACATTGCTTAATTGTTAAAAAATATTGTGCTTGCAGCAGAGCAGTCAAGCTACTCCTCAGTCAGAGAAAAAACATTAAAATAAATGGGCAGAAACACTACCAGTTTTCTCAGATAGCTTCTCTTCAAGTCAAGTCAGTCATTGTTGCCCAAAAAAAATATCATTACACAACAAATTTAGTATAGTAGATAACCAGATTGTCCAGACTATTTCTTTCTCAATGAACGTACATGTGAGATAAATTTGGAATTGGTAAAAATAGTAAATTAAGTACTGGCCAGCAGTTTTAAACTGCAATAAATGTCTTCATATATGCAGAGAAAGTTGCAGTTGTCATAGGTAATTGGAGTCCACAACAAATTTGCTGGAGATAGTGTCAGCCTGGCAAGGCATTTGTTCCAACACTTTACATAACCACTCCACAATCAGGAGAACTGACTTTAACAACCCCCCCATGGCACATTCCGTCTCTCCAACACCAGTGTTGTCATATACAGCCACTTTTGTACCCTCTGCCATCAGAGACACTTTTAATGCTGGCTTTGACCTGACATCTTCAGAATATAGAATCTTGTCAACCTCCCGTGACAAGAGACAGGGTCCAATATGACTTTTCACCTTCTCAATGAGATCAGCTTTCCATTTCACTGCTTTTGCATGTTTTTCTTCAACCCATTTCTGGACATTGGAAAGATGCTCCTTCCTCTTTGAAAGTATGTCAGTTTCTGCTTCCCTGTGTTTTTGCCAAAGGGGTCCAACTTTTTTTTTGCTGAGAGTGACAAAAGGCGGCTTTGCTTAGTTTTGCTTTTCTCAAGGAACCAAGATGACATTATTTGATTATGTTGCATCATATTCACAAAACGCCTGTAGTGTAATGAGGCATGAGAAATCACGAACAGTCTGTAATTCCCCACGTCAGTTCGCAATGCTTCATTTTCTCACACGTCATGGTCTTGAACATCATAGTACAGGGGCGCCCACACTTTTTCAGCTTGCGAGCTACTTAAAAGATGACCAAGCCAAAAGGATCTACCCACAATAAAAATGCAAAACGCATATTTATTTTATATTATTTAAATCATTATTATTGCATATTTTGTGCTTTTAGGATAAAGTATATTTTAATTGAATTTAAATTTCATCTATAACACATATTAGTTTGTCTTGCATAACTGCATTAACCCACATTGCACAATTCAACTGTGTACATTTATTTTTCTTACCTTACTCCGATGCGGAAAGTCAATGTCATAGTTTTTGTGGACAGTCCGAAAATGCTGCTCTACCTTTCCCTTCTTTAGAACAGCAATGACGCTCTGACAGATGAGGCAAACGCACTTCAAATATGACATCGTTAAAAAAAAATCCTCCTCCCATTCCATATGGAAGTGGTAAGTTTTGGGTTTCTTATTTGGACCGGCTGCGGAACTCATTTTTATACCCTTTCCTTTCCTTTCTTCAGTTTTGTTTAAAACAAATTGGAAGCTAGCTTTGCAACACGGCGGCTTTCTAAAGTGGTTAAAGCAAAGCTAGTGTGGTTAAATGCGCATGTGTAGGGTGGTAACGAAAGTGATGGATGATAGTTTATCATCCATCTTCTACTTCTTTTAATGCCGTGCGATCTACATTGTTCCCCAACTTCACTGGGAGTTCCATACGATCTACCTGCACTCCTCTTGGGATCGACCAGTAGATCGCGATGGACATTTTGGGCACCCCTGTCATAGTACTTCCCATCCAGGAAGAAATCTGTGAGCTGACGATCTGTGACAGCAATCGTCTCATCACAATGCTATCTGGATTCTTAACTTAAATACTTTAACCAAGGACTTCTCCACCTTCAATGCTGAACTCTGAGAGTTCTGTTTCTGCAAAATACCTAGTGCATCATTTGAATACAAGATGAACTTCTATCTCACAGATGTTATGAACTTGTAGAGGTCAAGATACCTCATTTTGCTGGTGGTGAGTTTTCAGTGTGGCCTTGTAACCATGAAGTAGGTTCATCCTACAGCTGCAAGCATGGTGTCCACTTCATCATCTTCGCTGTTGGCTAGCACAATTTGCAACTCTTAACAAAAGAATTCTCATCCTTCAGATGGCAGTTTGCTTCCCAAACGTCATGGCGCCCAGATCTATCATCCATTCATGGGCTCCAGAGTTTGGAGGCTGTACTTATGTACCTTGATACTGCTGATTCTTCAGAAGATGAAAATGATTTGAATTGCTTAATTGTCTCTTCCAAGTTTGCCATCTCCAATTTCCTTCTGAAGCTGTTTCAGGACCTTTTCACTTTCAGAGCTCAGGCAAAGAAGGAAATGGGCACTGCACTAAATAATTCAAGTTCCAAAGAATCATCTCCAAGGATTTTGTTTTGCTTTTTGCCAAATTCTCAGTTGTATGCTGTGTTCAGACTGGCACGGTCAGACATCAGTGCACTCAGTTTCCTGGTAAGCTCTTGGAAGATTGTCTAGCTCCTTCTGTGTTTTCTTCCAACTCATGGATTTAGGAAGTTCTTGTAGAATGGAGATGACAGCATCAAGTAGAGTCTGGGCATGTTCAGCATGCATCATGCTAAATCACATAATCATGATATTCCCACTTGAGAGATTGATTTGATTCCCTAGGATTTTTCCTGTGGTTCCTTGAAGTCCTGTCAGAATGAAAGTCAAATCTTTCTGCCTGAAGTATGGAGTCTGCCACATGATATTTTGCCAAGATGTGACCTATGTCTGCCAAGGGTACACTACATTGAATAGAAAGCAGGTCATTTATGTCAATTTCACAGTCAGAATGACACTTTGCAATACACTGGTTAGCCGATGAACAACAACCTGTGGGAATATTGACTTCTATCAACTGTATGATGCATTTCATGATTTCATCAGAAATTTTTTTGCCAGATTTGTCACAAGTTTTCAGCACTGTTCAGCAACGGCTTCCAAATCCTTAATCTGCACAATGTACCAGTCACATTTAGATTTTAATTTAAATATTTGGCCTTTCTGTACAGCAGATGTAGAACAAACAATTAAAATGGTTTTAGGAGTGCTACATTCTGTCTGCAATCTTTTTAATTGTTCCTTAAGAATAGATATTATTCACACCCATTTTCTTCATGTTGTTTAATAATTTCTTCATTTTGGGCAATGCATGCTTCCCTTTTTCAGAGATTCTGTGCTTTTGTACCATTTTTGTACTATAGGAGTAATTTTGACATGCCCTTAGCATCAGTTTTAAATTTGTGGTAGTTTTTCTGTAAGCTTTGTAACTTTGCACTTCAGAATTCAGAGTTTAACTGATTAGCATGGGATGGGTTAAAATGGCATGGGATGCGCAGTCCTTGGAATAGACCCCAAGTTGGACCTTTTTTTCTAAATTTTCCTTCTGGCATTCTTCAAATTATCATAGAGTACATGGAGTTCACAAGCAAGGTTCATGGATGTAATATTTTCATCTGACTGGGTCAGTGGTTGGTGGTGGGCCAGGGAATTGTCTGTTGTTCCCAACAGCAGGTTCTGGGTCAGCTGTTGGCGGTTAATGTTATCGAGTGTTCCTTACAAAGTCAGGTGCACTCTCAGCAAATCTATCAAATTCACTCTTCCCATTAACTCCTTTTCTGTTTTTTGATTTTATCGACTTGGACTGCTTATCCAATATCAAGGTAGTTTTGAAATGCCCTTCACTTCAGCTTCAAAATAGGACATTATCACTTTTTGTTGCATGTAACCAATATTCTTTTTTTTACATTTGTGTAGCAATGAAAATGTATACAATGCTTTCTAATAATACTGCCTAAGCGGAGCATGCATAGTGTAAATAAAATTGGTCCTAGCACAGAATCCTGTGGAACTCCATAATTAACTTGAGTGTGTGAAGAGGACTCCCCATTTACATGAACAAATTGCAGTCTATTAGATGCATATGATTCAAGCCACTGCAGCACAGTACCTTCAATTTCTAATCTCCTAATCTTCCTCTAATATCTGTAATAAAATATTATGGTCAGCAGTATCGAGTGCTGCACTGAGGCCCTAAGAGGACAAGCACAGATATGAGTCCACTATCAGAAGCCACGAGAAGATCATTTGTAACCTTCACTAATGCTTTTTCTGTACTGTGATGAATTCTGAAACCTGACTGAAACTCTTCAAATAAACCATTCCTCTGGAGATGATTAGGTAGCTATTTTACTACTCTTTCAAGAACTTTAGAGAGAAAAGTAAGTTTTGAGATTGGCCAATAGTTAGCTAAGACAGCTGGGCCAAGTGATGACTTTTTAAGTAATGGTTTCATTCTGCCGCCTTAAAAGCCTGTGGTATGTACCACCGCAGAATCAAGCACTTCTAATTTGAGGCTTTCTTTTTCAGAGGAGCCACAGTATCCAGAGTTGTAGAAAGTGAGGATGTAAAACTATTGAGATAATCTAGCTCTGTGCAAACAGTTTACTTAGATGCTCTGCACTGTGTTGGCACATTGCATTTAAGAGGAATGGAGGAATTATATCCTTAAATTTAGTTGCAGCACACAGAAAGACTTCTACTTCTACTCTAATAAAACTTATTCCTCACTGCTGTGTAATCTATTAAAGTAAATGTAAATTTTTTAAAGAAATGATCAGACAGAATGGGGCTTTCAGAAAATAATGTTAAATGTTCAGTTTCTATGCCATACGTCAGAACAAAATCCAGAGTGTGGTTAAAGTGGTGGGTGGACTCATTTACATTTTGAGAGAAGCCAATTAGTTTAATAATAGATTAAATGCAGTGTTGAGGCTGTTATTTTCAGCTTCTACCTGATGTTAAAATCACCCACTATAATTATTTTATCTGAACTGAGCACTATATCAGATAAAAAGCCTGAGAAATCAGACAGAAATTTTGAGTAAGGGCCAAGTGGATGATAGACAATGACAAATAAAATAGGTTTTTGAATTTTCCAATTAGTGTGGATAAGGCTAAGAGAATTAAACTCCCTCTGGGTCTCTGGTTAACTAATAAGCTGGAGTGAAAAATTGCTGCTACTCCTCCTCCTCGACCTGTTTATATTCATCCCATTTTATTTTACTTAAGAGAAAGAAAGATACATCAATATATCAATCAATTATTAAATCATTTACACACAGGGACTTAGAAGAGAGAGCCCTAATCCACATTTAACTTTTTTACTTTTTGGTGCAGCTGCTATATTGTTTTTTCTTTGTGAATTTAAATTTTTTTGGTGGTATGGGAGCAGGCACCGTCTCTAGGAGGAGAAAAGTTGCAGAAAAGCGTGTAAGACTGCAACTCTGCTTTCTGGTCTCAACCCTGGGTAGTTGCGTTTTTTTGGGGGGGTGGGGGGGTGGGGGGTTAATAAATTCAGCCAGATTTCTAGGAATGAGAGCTGCTCCATCCAAATCTCCCAATGAGGCCAGGTAACCGGATGTCATTATTGCTGAGGTGAACTATTATCTTACTAAATCTATGTTTCAAATTTCTTTCCATTTCCAGTCCATTTCAATGTCACCTACTCTGGTCCCCAGAAGACATTTGACTTTGGATGCTGGTGTTGCTAGCACCAGCAACGCTTCTCAAAACAGAGTCGCCCATAACAGGAGAAGGGACAGGAGAAGAAGCCACGCTGCTAGTGAGTTGGCAGAGAGCTAAGCTATGTCTGGACATTGGTTTCATTCACGTCTTCACACAAACTGTTCACTTCAAGGATATAGTTCTCAAAAATGTCTAAAAAATCCCAGTGGGGTTGAAAAGTTAACATGACAGGGATATTTAAGAAATCATCAAGATTCCTATTATTAGCTGATATGCGAGTAGCTGATTTGAAGCAATTCTCAATTTTATTTCAAAATTGTGACTTCTTCACATTTGGAAACAATTTACTCAAATCCTCTGCTAACTCTGCCAATATCTTATGGATGTTTTCCAGAATGAAGAACTGCAGAAAAAGCCTATTATAACAATAAACAGATAGAAGGAATACCCTTCATCCTGAACAGTTGCAACATCATGATAATCCAGGACATCAAAAATGGCCATTAAAATGAAACTGCCATAAAAATTTGAGACTGTTCAAGCCACATAATACAGACCTCTGAATCATTCAAAAAGAGCCACCTTACTCAAGGGATGAACCAGTGCTGTGTCTGTGTCACCTCATAACAGACATCTTAGCAAAGAAACAATTTAAAATTGTATCTTTGTTACTCAGCACTTTGTTACTAGCAGCCCATTGCATAAAGATGATTTGTTTCAATGTCTTTAGATAGATCTATGAAAAAAGCCAAATATAACAACTTGACAGGCATAAAATAGCCTAATGGTCTCAGTGGACAGGTGGGTGTCAAGAAGCCATTTTTGAGGAAGTGAAACAGGGAAAAAAGGTGAAGGCTTCCAAATTAAACTAAAGGTGGACTGTAAATCAGTGGCAACAGGTGCAATGAATCTAAATTTGAAACTTTAGTTCACATCATTGTTGATATGGATGGAGGTGGTAGCCAACATTCAATGAAGAGCTTTGGAATGTTGTTCAAGAAGCCTGGAGAACTATTACTGAAGACTACATAAAGAAAGCTTATTAAAAAAAAGGTCAGGCTATATTGAAGAGTAAACATAGCAATTCCAAATAACAACTTGTATATTGTACATATACAATTGCACCAACTCTGTTTTTATCTAATATACTGTATTATGTTTGCACATGTTTCAATAAATCACTGCACCTAATTGCCTATATTCTTTATAAAGAAATCAGGTGTGGCTCAAGACTATTGCACTGTACTGTTTATGAGAAAGTTACAGCTGAAAACCTTGACATATCCATGTCATTGAGAAATAGCAACTCACATTTTTTAGCACAACATCTTGACTTAGCATGATATTTACATGAGTTTAAATATATAATGAAGAATTAGATTCTTGTGGGTTAAAAGTTCTCTGTATTGAGTGAGATATTCAGGACTTGAGGAAGTGTTAGCATCACAAACAGCTTTACCTCTGACATTAATAAAAAAGGGTTATTAAAAGAAATTTTCACAGTGAAACTATTTTGGTCAACATAAAACTTTGTATAAAAGTTGTAACTAACCTGGGTTAAAGAGGATGAGAAACTTGATGCAAGCAAACTCCTGGCGGTCTACCTTTAGGGCGTGAAGCTTCTCAACCAGGTCCTGTCCTCTCTGGGTCAGACTGGCCACAAGAGGACTGACACAAGAGACTAGATCTGATAGTATCACCTGAGCCAAAGAAAACATTTACTGACATCAGATTAGCCTTTCTGAATTGTAATATTTATCCAAATTCATGGATTATTTTGACAGTGCAGTCATGGATTAATTTGTAAAGATAATCACAATTAAAATTTTAAGTACAGATGTACTGCATGCTTCCAGACTGCATCAAGGCATGCACATCCAGTGCAGAAGAGCAAAGCTTCGATAAGAAATTTAAACTGTATGAGATGAAATTTTTCATGAGAAAAAGGAGACTTTATTACTCCAAAGAATATAGTGGTCAAAATAATTATTTGATTCCCTGTTGAATTTGTAAGTTTGCTCACTTACAAAAATGAACAGTCTAAATTTTTTTATGATGATCTCATAGTAATGGAGAGACACAACTAAAAATCCAGAAAAAATTAAATTATACATAGATTTGCATTTCTTTGAGTGAAGTATTTGATCCCCAAGCAAAACATGACATAGCACTTGGTGGAGAAAGTTGTTTCTTGGAGTTGGTCACCAGGCTTGCACACATTTCCAGAGGGATTTCGTCCCACTCCTCTTTCAGAAACACTCTAAATTCTTTAGGTCGTTTGGCTATCACCTAAAAACTCGAAGCTTCAACTCCCTCCACAGGTTTTCTATAGGATTGAGGTCTGGAGACTAGCTTGGCCACCCCATGACCTTGATGTGCTTCTTCTTTAGCCACTCCTTTGTTGCCTTGGTGGTATGTTTTAGGTCACTGTCATGCTGGAAGACCATACCTGTCAAGTCTCCCGTTTTGGCCGGGAAATTCACGTATTTTACCCCCTGTCCCGCCGTCATCCCGTATTTTTATTTTCCTGTGTTTTTCCCGTATTTTCAGTTTTCAATTTTCAAGTTTTTTTTTTTTTTAAAGTATTCCTGTGCCGCTTCACTTTAACACCTGCCCACCCGCTCCCTCCGCTCCCATCCCTGGTCCTCGCTTCGGCCTTTATCAACCTTTGAGACAGCTGACAACGAGTTTTCTTACACAAGTTGGCAACAGTGGCCCAGATAAAGGAGGAGAGTTGAACGTAGCTAGCAGTCGCACCCCACAGTGTTTTTGTTAAATTTGATATTCTAACATTAAACAATACGGGACAAAATTGATCTATGTAATGTGGGTCTAGGCAAAGCATTAAAGTTATTAAGTTATTTCATAAAGTTTATTTGTAGTTCTAAACATATTTATGGTGTTTTTTTCTTCACTTTTTCTCTCTAAAGATGTTTTTTGCTCTCTCCTGCAGCCTCGATTGCAACTACAGTACATCAAAATGAACAATTATGCAAATTAGGCGATGATGTCATATAGTGACCTCTATTTTCAGCTATTTCCCATATTTTTAAATACAAAACTTGACAGTTATGTGGAAGACCCATCCACAATCCATCTTCAGTATTCTGCCTGAGGGAAGGGGGTTCTTGTTCAAGATTTTACAATTCATGGCCCAGTCTACTGGCCCCTTAATATGGTGAAGTTGTCCTGTACCCTTAGCAGAAAAATATCCCCAAAGCGTAATGGTTCCACATCTGTGCTTGACTATAGGGATGGTGTTCTTGGGTCATACACAGCATTTCTCTTCCTCTAAACACAGCAGGTTGAAACTGAAAGAAGAGCTTCATTTTGGTTTTATCTGACTACAGCATGACTGAGCGGGTCTCTCGTCACTGTGCCGAGAGTAAAATATTAACATTATTCCCAACTATGATAAAATAATTCAGCAACATCATGTAATATTGCTAAAAATCTAACTTTCTGCTCTTTCTTTGGATATACTATATACATATATATGGTAAATGGACTAGTTCTTATATAGCGCTTTTCTACTCAGTATGAGCACTCGAAGCGCTTATACAACCTGTTTGCATTCACCCATGCACTCCCATTCATACAAGCACTTCCATTTTTACGAAGCTAAGTGCTTTTACCTAACATTCACACGCATTCATACTCCGACAGAACGGTCGGAGAGCAACTTGGGGTTAAGTATCTTGCCCAAGGATACATTGGCATGTAGCCCAGAGTAGCCAGGATTCGAACCGCTGACCTTCCGATCAGTAGGTGACCTGCTCTACCTACTGAGCTACAGCCACCCCATGATGCGTGATCTTGCATTCTTCCCTAACTAAGGCAATTGATATGTATATTTCTTCCATTTCTGAATAATTGCACAGTTGTCACCCTCTCACCAAGCTTCTTGCTGATGGTCTTGTAGCCCACTCCAGCCATCTACAACCTTGTCCCTGACTTCCTTTGACAGGTTTTTTGGTGGTGGAGAAGCTTGGAATGGAAGAAATTGATTCTGTGGAAGGGGTATGCTTTATACCCAAGTTGAGATCGGGAGTATCTGTAATTGGATATTAATTCTGGAATTTTGGTTGAGATTCTGTCTCTTTCCATTAAAATTAAACTACCATAAAAATTAGATATTGTTCATTTCTTGGTATGATAGCCAACGTAAAAATTCAGCAGGGGCTCATTTAATTATTATTCCCCCACTGTATGTATGTTATAATGTTATCACAAATCTATACTTAAATAAGGATAAAGGAAGGAGCAGAGATGACTCACCTCCTGCCCAGTTACCAGGAGCAGGCTGCCCTCTTTGCCATATAAGACCTGTCTGGAGATGATGTCCAGAAGCAACAGTTCACTCCAGCAGTGGTGCAAAATCTTCATCTGGTCACCGACCTTAGAAGGAAAACAAATAGCCAAAACGATTCAAACAATATCCATTTTATCTTTTCAGGATTTAAGACAAGAATGACCACAAAATTAAACAACTGCCATTTTGAGCATGCTCATGTTGCAGTCATACAGGGTTCTAGCCAGTGGCTGATCACCTATCATTGCACCCGGATGAGGTACTCTATTGCTATCAAAACGGTTTGTTATTACTGCAATTAGCAAGTGGTAATCCCCTCATTGTTTGTGACAACAAGGAGGGCTTTTTCGATCATATGAAGCATTAAGAAAAAAACTGCCTGTACTCTATTAAGCATTACAACTAGCTTGCAAGTTTTAACATTTTTCCCACCAGAATATTGTTTTTAACTTACCAGTGACTCATGAATCACTTAATTTAAGACTTCTGTTTAAGATTTCTGGTCTATGAAGGCCTATATGTACACACATATGGGTGGCTGTAGCTCAGTAGGCAGAGCAGGTCACCTACTGATCGGAAGGTCAGCGGTTCGAATCCTGGCTACTCTGGGCTACATGCCAATGTATCCTTGGGCAAGATACTTAACCCCAAGTTGCTCTCCGACCGTTCTGTCGGAGTATGACTGCGTGTGAATGTTAGGTAAAAGCACTTAGCTTTGTAAAAATGGAAGTGCTTGTATGAATGGGAGTGCATGGGTGAATGCAAACAGGTTGTATAAGCGCTTTGAGTGCTCATACTGAGTAGAAAAGCGCTATATAAGAACTAGTCCATTTACCATGTATATAGTATATCCAAAGAAAGAGCAGAAAGTTAGATTTTTAGCAATATTACATGATGTTGCTGAATTATTTTATCATAGTTGGGAATAATGTTAATATTTTACTCTCGGCACAGTGACGAGAGACCCGCTCAGTCTGAGCCTCGTCCAGAGCCGCGTCCGAAGCCCGACGGTCCTAAACCTTGTGGAAAGTCCTCCCAGAAGAGGCTAAATCAGCCCAGAGGCTGATATAGCCATGGTTGATATTGGCCATGGTAAACAATGACCCCCAGTTGGGGATTTTGTGTGTTTGCCTGTTCTCCCTGTGCCTAAGTGGACTCTCTCTGAGCACCCTGGCTCCCACAGTCCAAATACATATCGTGTATGCATTAGGTCAGTTGGCGATTTAAGTTGTAAGTGTAAATGTAAGCAGGAAGGATTGCCTGTCTCATAAAGCAGGGTGTATAAGTCCTTACCTTAAGCTGTTTGAAGAAGATTGATGTGCGTGCCCACTGCACAATGGAGCACAGCATCTGGTCAGCCATGATACACATGAGACTAAAGGTGTCATTGTCCCTATGTTTCTCCCTGCACATTTGCTCCTGCTGGAGACGAGTGGTGATCTTATTCTGGAGCTCTATCTCATCTGGATCACAGCGAAGGAACTCCACCACAAGAGGAGGCATATTGGAACCTTGGTTAGAGAAATGACTTGAGTATTGGCTTGGGTTGATGACGATTCCAGCAGCAGTGCCTGTTGAACTTGCACAGTTACTGCTGTACTCTAACATGAAGGTCTGGTTTGACAATGAAGTGTGCAGGTCCTGGGTGACACCAGATGAGTTAGAGGGCAGAAATGAACAGAGTGATGGGGTGCTCCAAAAAACTGTATGACGATGTAGGCCTCCAGTCACGGTAAAAGCTTTCTGGTGTTTTGAGGAAGCCAGTAAAAAACTGCTTTCTGGACAAATACTGCTTGCTTGTATCAGTGCTTTTCTCTGCTGCTTGAGGGCACGATCATGCTTGTACATGGGGCCAAACTTGTTTCTGCCACCCCGCAGGCGATCCGCTCGTACAGCTGACCAAAAAGTTTGATTTGATATCAGTTCTTTAAGCTGACATAATTTACTAACACTTTAAGATTTTCTACATTTCTGGACAAATATGCATTAACAGTATTCTTCATTTTGAAATAAACAATTTCTAAGGAATAATAATGCAGCACACAGACTGCAGAAGCAATTTCTCTTTTTCCCATAGTTGCAGTTTATTTCATTAACACAGACACAATAAAAAAAAAAGAGAAAACTTCCCATCTTACCTTCAAGCCGCATCCCAACATGTAGACACTTTTGAAACCTGCAGAATGGACATTGTTTCCTCTGAATTTTATCAATTCTGCATGCCTGGTTTTCTATACAAGTGTACTTCTTGCTGTTTTGAACTGTTCTTTTGAAAAATCCCTGAGAGTGTTGAAGAAGAGGAAGTATCCACTTAAAGAAGGTAGTTCTATTACAGCAGTCTACGCTCTATCTACGTTTAGGAGTTTGCAATACAAATTTAGCTGACAGTAGCAGAATTATTTCTGGCCAACAGATAACATATACCTTGCAGCTTTCACAGGTAAGCAGACCATAGTGGTACCCAGAGACTTTATCTCCACAGACTGGGCACAGCTCCTCCAAGCACACATCATGTCTGTATTCCATTCAGGAAAAAGATTAAGACTCTTCTCCTTTGTACTTGAAGTCAGCTGAATGAAAACAATATACAGCTTTAAACATGCACAAGGAAGTCTTATGTCTGCAAACCTGCTAGAGAAACAGAAATAGCAAACAAACTAGATTGGTAGAGCATATATTTCACTCATCAACAAAACTTGTTCTTCCAGATACCCACGAATACAACTGAAGTGGAGTGCAGTGATCATGTCATTATCCCAGTGAAGAAGGGACACAGTCCTGAAGACTGCAGCTGTCCACGGTACTCAAGTTTCAGCCAATAAGCTCACAGAAGCTCCCATGTACATACTGTATTTGGACCTTTATAGCTAATCTTTCTTTACCTACCTCTGTGTGGTAGAAGAGTAGAATATTTTCTACCACATTTATAATATTTTCCCCCTTTTAATTACTACTGCTACTGTGAAATTGAAAAAAGTGCTTTTGTAAATGAGGCATATTATATAAAGTGCTTTGAGTACTCAAGTAAGTAGAAAAGCAGTATATAAGAACCAGTCCATTTACAATGTTACTCAGAAGCCTGGAGGCAAAGGAGCTGTTCAAAGTGAGTGTCTAAAGCTGATATGCAGAATCTGACACATTAGAACCCTGCCAGAACATTTGGAATGCAGTTATTTTGTGCTAGTTGAAACATATAGAACATAAGTAGTGACTTTTCAAGACTGGACAGTAATTGTCAGCATACCCATACTGATGATTTCTGATGGGGTATATGATTTTTCAAAGTCAAAGTTTTTGGTCTACAAAACAAACAAAAATTTAAACACAACAAAATATCTTTATCACATATAGGTTAAGGGTCATCATCAGCAAATTTATTGCTTAATGAGTACAGTTAGATAAACTATTCTGTAAACAGTGCAAAGCTATTCCACACACACACACATATATATATATATATATATATTAGGGGTGGGACTTTAACGTGTTAATTTCGATTAATTAATTACGGGTAAAATAACGAATTAAAAATTTTAACGCATTTTAATCGCACTTTGCACCTTGGAACGTTTCTCAGTGCACGAGTTCCTGGCATACAGATCATAATGACGGCCCACGTCCTTCGCAGACCGCAAAGGCCGGAGCTAACCCTGTGTCACCTGCACTCACCTCTGTGTAGCTCCGTGAGTGCGAATCACAGCTGTGAAAAAGCAGCTGGTTAAACGGAGAACGAATTTTTCTCCTTTTTGTGGTTTAATTTTAATTCTTTAATTCAAAATAAGCTGTTAAAACAAGCACAACACATTTCAACATCAAGGAATACAGCTGAGCAAATGATTAATTTCCAACTGTGAGACATTAATGTAAACTAAAACTATCCAGTTATGATGCTTAACTTTAATTTCAGGAGTCTGCTTATCACAGGAGCACTTCCGCCCTTGTTGGTCTGTGTAGTAGACTGGTGGGAAAATCAACAAAATTTTGAAGTTTAAGCTTATGTATAATCATCATCAACCAAACTTAAATTAATATTTCTCATGTTAAATATTGAAATGTGATTAAAATGCAATTCATTTCGATTAATTAATTACAAAGCTCCTAATTAATTAGATTAATTTTTTTAATCGAGTCCCACCCCTAATATATATATATATATGTTAGGGCTGGGACTTTAACGCGTTAATTTCGATTAATTAATTACGGGGAAATTAACGCGTTAAAAATTTTAACGCATTTTAATCGCACTTTGCACCGTGGAACGTTTCTCAGTGCGCGAGTTCCCGGCATACAGATTATATCGACGCACAATGTCCAAATTAGGGGCCGGCCCACGTCTTTCGCAGCCCACAAACACCACAAAGGCCGGAAGTGAGCGGCTAGCCTTCATATCAGCTGCCGTCACCTCTGCGTAGCTCATGTCGCCTAG
Organism: Archocentrus centrarchus; assembly: GCF_007364275.1. NCBI lineage: Eukaryota > Metazoa > Chordata > Actinopteri > Cichliformes > Cichlidae > Archocentrus > Archocentrus centrarchus. Next base: position 161,501 of record NC_044357.1, on the reverse strand, counting down.
CAACCGTGAGTGCGAAGCACAGCTGTGTAAAGCAGCTGTTAAACGGAGAACAAACTTTTTCTCCTTTTTGTGGTTTAATTTTAAGTCTTTAATTCAAAATAAGCTGTTAAAACAAGCATAACACATTTCAACATCAAGGAATACAGCTGAGCTAATGATTAATTTCCAACTATAACAAGTGAGACATTAATGTTGAATAAAACTATCCAGTTATGATGCTTAACTTTAATTTCAGGAGTTTGCTTATCACAGGAGCACTTCCACCCTTCATTGGTCTGTGTAGTAGACTGGTGGGAAAATAAACAAAATTTTGAAGTTTAAGCTTGTGTATATTGATTCATTCATCAACTAAACTTAAATTAATATTTCTCATGTCAAATATTGAAATGCGATTAAAATGCGATTAATTTCGATTAATTAATTACAAAGCTTGTAATTAATTCGATTAATTTTTTTAATCGAGTCCCACCCCTAATATATATATATATATATATATATATATATATATATATATATATATATATATATATATATATATATATATATATATATATATATAATATAATATAATATACACACATATGGCCTGGGCCCAGGCCCCTCTCTCTCTCTCTTTCTCTCTCTCTGTGGAGTTCTCCCTGTGTCTGTGTGGGTTTCCTCCCACAGTCCAAAGACATGCACTTACTGGGGTTAGGTTAATTGGCTACTCTAAATTGCCCATAGGTGTGAATGTTAGTGTGGATGGTTGTCTTTTCATGTTGGTCCTGCGACAGGCTGGCGACCTGTACAGGATGTACCCTGCCTCTCGCCCTATGTCAGCTGGGATAGGCTCCAGCCCCCTCCGCAACCCTGAACAGGATAAGCGGAAGTGGATGTATGTATATATATATATACAAAACATATAAAAGCGGTTACTTAAGTTGGACTATTGATGGAGGGAGAGCCTTCCTCACTGCCTGAGTGGCGTTGCCATACCACACTGAGATGCCAGTGGTGAGGATGCTCTCCATCAGTCCTTTGTAGGCTTGTGTGAGGGGGCGGCAGCTAAGCCCAGCCTTCCTTAGCAGTCTGATGAAGTGCAGCCACTTTTGAGCCTTTTTCACAGTGGCGGCAGTGTTTGCCGACCAACTCAGGTCAGATGACACGTGAAGGCCGAGGAACTTGTGGCTGTCCACTCTGCACTTCGGTGCCCCTGATGATGAGGGGGTGCAGTTGAGCGGCTTTCTTCCGGAAGTCAGTGATGATTTCTGTTGTCTTTTCTACATTGAGGATGAGGTGGTTTTCCTCTCCGTAAGAAAGTGTGCTGCCACCCTGTACCCAGTCTTGTCTCCACCCTTGATGAGGCCCTGCATGGTGGTGTCATCAGTGTATTTGATGATGACTGTGTTGTCCATGTTGGATACACAGTTGTGGGTGTCTAGGGTGAAGAGTTTGGGGCTGAGGCAGCAGCCCTGTGGTGATCCAGTGCTGATTGTGAGCTCAGCAAAGACAAGACATTTTAATGTTTGTAAGCCAGTAGATGTAGTTATTTTATAACCAGCAGATGGAGCTCTTGCATTAGGCAGTTTAAATTTTAAGCTTCACATCTGATGAACACTGCTGTAGTTTTGATATTGATATTGACTCTCATAACCCCTCCTCTGGACAAGTATGTTTGTATTATTTCAAGGGAAAATATGGATATGCACACAAAACGTGCATAAAAACAGGAAATTTCTTAATTACGAATGAAATCAATCTTTCAGATGCAATAAAAAAGGTTCTATATCAGGGATCCTCAAATCCAGGCCTCGAGGTCCAGTGTCCTGCAGGTTTTAGATTTGTCCCTGATCCAACACACCTGATTCAAATGGCTGAATTACCTCCTAAGTATGCAGTCAAGTTCTCAAAAATCCTGCTAATGACTTTCTATATTTGACTCAGGTATGTTGGATCAGGGACACATCTAAAACCTGTAGGACACTGGACCTCGAGGCTTAGATTTGAGGATCCCTGTTCTATATGATACAAGAAGCACAAGTTATGGAAGAAATTATCAAATGAGGAAACTGTCATTTGAGAAAAAGTGGATTTTAGATGATGGGAAACTGTAACTGCACAATTGATTGGCATTTAGATGCAACCATAGAATTCCTATAGAAGGCTTAATGTGAATATTTTAATGAACAAAAATATTTACAGTAAGCTGACTTCAAATCTATTTTGTAGTTCTTGTTTTTTGTGTCCTATCACATAAAACAAATTATTTTAAAATATGTAGTATAAAATTGATTCAGAAGGAAACCCCTTAGAAGGCTTAAAACAGCTGGTAAAGTTTTTTTAACCTCACAATGTCATGGTTGGCAGTGTGGCAGGCAGCACGCGGACCCAATGTAAACTTAAAACAGAGCTTTATTGCCAGAACTCGTAAAATGCAATGAAACCAGGAAGGCTCAACATGAGCAAATAATTCAGCAGATGATTATCAAGGAAACACACTAACTAAACAGGGAGGACACAACAAGGAACTGAGGAAAAACTGAGGGTTTAAATACACACATAAGGTAATTGGGGGAAAACAAGACACAGGTGTACAGATTCTAAACACAATACACGAGACAAGCTAAATAAAACTGAAAATGACTAAACATAACAGAAATGCATACTTGGAGAACACAAATAAACTACACTGCCTGGCCAAAAAAAAAAAAAAAAGTCACCACCTGGATTTAACTAGGCAAATAGGTACGAGCCTCCTATTGGATAATTACTCCATGGGTGATTATCTTTCAACTGGCAACAAGTTACCCCAATTGTTGCAATGAGTTGCTTCTCATTTCTTAAAAAACGATGTCGAAAGACACATCGCATGGTCGTGGAAAAGATGTCTGTTTGAGGAACGTCAAATCACTGGTATGCATCAAGCAGAGAAAACATCTAAAGAGATTGCAGAAACTCCTAAAATTGGGTTAAGAACTGTCCAACGCATTATTAAAAACTGGAAGGATAGTTGGGCCCATTGTCTTTGAGGAAGAAATGTGGTCGGAAAAAAATCCTGAATGATCGTGATCAGCGATCACTTAAACGTTTGGTGAAATCAAATCAAAGAAAAACAACACTTGCACTCAGGGCTATGTTTAATAGTGAAAGTAAGAGCATTTCCACAAGCACAGTGTGAAGGGAACGCAAGGGATTGGGACTGAACAGCTGTGTAGCCTTATAAAAACCAATAAACAGTGAGGCTAACCAGAAAAAAGGCTTCAATTTGCTAGGAAGCATAAAGATTGGACTCTGGAACAATGGAAGAAGGTCATGTGGTCTGATGAGTCCAGATTTACCCTGTTCCAGAGTGATGGGTGCATCAGGGTAAGAAGAGAGGCAGGTGAAGTGATGCACCCATCATGCCTAGTGCCTACTGTACAAGCCTGTGGGGGCAGTGCTATCATCTGGGGTTGCTGCAGTTGGTCAGGTCTAGGTTTAGCAACATTATGTACTCAAAGAATGAGGTCAGCTGACTACCTGAATATAGTAAATGACCAGGTTATTCCATCAATGGATTTTTTCTTCTCTGATGGCACAGGCATATTCCAAGATGACATGCCAGGATTCATCGGGCTCGAATTGTGAAACATGGCTAGGCCAGCACAGAGTCCAGACCTCAACCCCATTGAGAATCTTTGGGATGTGCTGGAGAAGGTTTTGCGCAGTGGTCAGAATCTGCGATCATCACTGCAAGATCTTGGTGAAAAATTAATGCAACACTGGATGGAAATAAAAGTTGTGACACTGCAGAAGCTTATTGAAACAATGCCACAGCGAATGCATGCTGTAATCAAAGCTAAAGGCGGTCCGATTAGTGTGTGACCTTTTTTTTTGGTGGTGAGTTTTTTTTTTGGCCAGGCAGTGTATAACTAAGAATGTCTGTGTAGGTTCCAGGTCATCCAGGCCAGGAGTTAAAGAAGCCATCTATGTCCACTGTGAACAACCATCACTAAACAGAGGTGGATTACATCACTCACTTACCCCATCTACAATGCAGTCCTGAGCTCCCTCTCCAGGTGCCTCAACCCCAATTTACACCTTTGTTCAGGTGACCTCAATATGTCACTTGATAGAATGGGGCGAAGTCCCAAATTGGTTTCGGGTGGGTTCCCCAACCGTTTGATTTGAGAACTGAAAAAGCCTTTCGGATGAGAAGTGAAATGTCTTCAAGAAACAAACGATAACTCCAGTCTCCCTTTTTTTTCAAGCTCCAAAGAATATAACTAACAATAGAACTCAACTAAGGTGGCCTGAGGCTACAAATAAAGAAAACAATCTGGGACTATAAAAAAAAAACACTCAAAACTGCAAAACCCCATAAAACTAAGAATCCCACAGAGACATTAAATAACAGAATTTGAAATCCCAGAAAATGAAAACACTGGGTCACAGACCCAGGATCATAAAACACAATTTCTGTTAAAGTTGAGACTTAATACCTGTATTTAATTTGAAACAAAAAGCATAGTAAACTGTCATTTTACTGTTCATTTGTTTGTTTTTTTAAATGGCAACAACAGAAAAGAAGTTGCACCAAAGACAAGGCAAATAACAGGTCTGACATGAGTTTGTGACCACAAATTGTTGCTGGATTGATAAATGAAACATAAAACTCTATAGTTTCTACATTGGTACCAAGACTAAAAATACTCATCAAATACAAGTTCCTGACCAATGTCCATCACATCTAAAAGACCTCCTTGTACTATATAGAGCAGATTTAAAAAAAAAAAATTATTTTCAATAAATTATATAAAATAAAAATAAACATAAACAACTAAAACATTTACTATTTTTATTTCATGCCGATGAATCGGCTTTCAGAATAATACTGTAAAATCCTCTGGTAATTGATTGTTTGAAAAGAATGGAAAAAATGTTAATAGCTTCTTTTTCTGAATCCAGTAAGAGAACAGAACAAATGAAAGCCAGAGCAGCTGTCTGAGGTCAATAAATGCACAAGACATCATTACAGACTTTCATGATTTCCTCTGACTGTCAAAAGGTGCAGAATGGAAGGAAGTGAAGAATTTTAACTATCAGTCTATCTGGGCAAAAGAAAAGTCTGGCTCTTGTGCATTGCTTATTGTTAGTGTGGTTAACATGGATTGTATCCCCAAGAGTCAAGTTTCACATATGTATAAACACTAAGTTGATTTAAGGTTTTTGTTGAAATACCAAGATTTTCCTATTGTTTTATAAAAAAAACCCATTTATTTATTTATTTGCTGTTTGTCAGTTAATGGTTAAAATGATGCAAAGAAAATCTGGCAGCCGTAGATGTTTGAACTTTTGGCCCTTCAAGGGTGGATCCTGATAGGAAAGCTAAGAGCCTGAGCCTCTGGATGGAGTTCACAGACAGTCAGATCATTTGATTGGGAAGCCTTTTCTTGATCCAGTACCTCAGGGCACTTCTGGGAGGAGCAGTCATAACCAGGCTACTCAGGGTTCTTGCGCAAAGTGGATCAGTGCTTCCTTTAGTGACTATACAAAGGTAAATGCTCCCTTCCTTTTGTTTTAAGCTTGAAATATAACAAGAGCGGTGTTGCAACTAGCATGTACTAGTTGCAACTAGTAATGTAGTAGTAGTAGTCATAAAAATTCTTGAATGTATTATATCTGCCAGTAAAGCACGGCTGGTAAACCACATTGATAAGATTTAGTATGGGTTTCCTATTCAAGATGCGAGACAAAGAGCAGTTTATTTTAGGTGTTGAAGTTCAGACAAAACAATTTCTTTCTGTTAAAACAATGGTTAAAATAGTGATGATACAAAGAAAAAAACAATCAGGTCAAATGGAAAGCAAGACAAATATAAAAACGACAACCTAAACAATCATATTTTCATTAAATAAATAAGTATTTCCACCCATTTGGAATGACCATGTCTTTTTTATGTGCTCCTTGTTTTTGGGGGAGAAATTTTTATTTGCAAAAACAGAACAGCAAACAGGGCAAAACATGAACATAGGATACTTACAGAAGATAATTATACTCAAACACTGAACTGAATGTGCATATTGCATGTAATATACTGGCATTTATATAGCATATAGCATTTTTCTAGTCTTACTGACCACTCAAAGTGATATGGAAGTGTTGACAAATCTCCAGAAATCTATAAACCTTGCTCAATAACATAAAGACAATGAATTTAAAAATTAAAAAAGAAAAAAAAAAAGAAAAAATTAAAAAAAAGAGAAGCCCATTAAACATGGGTCCTCATAAACTGGCTGGAAGGGCTACCCAACTACAAGCACACTTCTATATAGAATTCCCCACTCAACAATTGTTTCCAGTGGACTAACTTCTAGATATATCACACATGCATGTTTTCAACATGTAAGTAGTAACAACGTTTCAATCCTCAACAAAAACACAAACTACTCACTAATCAAACTGTCCACTTTTGGGCTTTGTACTCAGCGGTCTTTAACAACCCTACTCAAATCCTGGTGTTATACTCATTGTGCTCCCTTTCCTACTTCCTCTTTTGAGCAGCACTTTTTTTGTGTTGCTTTCTTAAAATGCCATTGCATGGATGAATTTCTCTGTAAAAAACTCACCGAAAAAAAATTGCTGGAGGATTGATGTCAACAATTTCACAGGCATTTTGCACAAATCACACAAAGGAGCAAGGCCAGCAAGTACAAGCAAAATATTTCCCAACAAGTCGCCAAACTTCTCAGAAAACATGCCCATTTTAATCAGTGGAGTGTAAAATGAATAATAAAATGATTAATGTAAAGAAAATATACTGCATAACTTAAACACATAGTGGAACAATATATATGCATATAATATGTCCATATCACCAAAAAATTGTGAATGTAAACATCAAGTGTAATACAATAATTTTGACTGGACCCTCATACCTTCTTGGCCCCAGAGCCCTGCCTGGCAGACCCCTCAGATGCCTTTGATTATTACAAAACACTGCATACAATTACACGGCTATGCAGATGATACCCAGTTATAAATATCTATGAAAACACAAGACACCATCGTATTTCTCCCATGTGAGCTTCTCTTCAGTGGCTCTCTGTTAGATACAAAATTTAATTTAAAATTTTTGTTCTCACATACAATTAGGCCCAATCCCATCTTAAAGACCTTTTCGTCCTGTATAATATCACCATAGACCATGAATGGCAGAGCATTTAACTCTCTCCTCTCTTGTGGAACAAGCTATGAGTTTAGGTTTAGAAGATATAGACCTTCTCTAGTTTAAAGAGATGGTTGATTTTCTTATGTTTTAAGTTTCCTTTAAACCTTCCTGTTTGATAAAGCTGATATAGAGCTGTATCAGGTTGACTTATGCTGTAATGGGCTTAAGGTATTGGGGGACTTCCCATGAAGCATTTCTTCTCCATTTACCTCTTTTCACTACCCAAGCATTTCTGTCAGTTACTAAGCATGTCATTGTCTTTTGCCTACTCTCTCCCATAGGTTGTTTTGTCTTTGTCTTTCTATACTCTTTCTGCTTCTCTTGCTCTGTCTTTACCCCCACCCTCCAATGAGTCATGGCTGATGTATTTTACTGTTTTACTACTCCAAATAGGTAGTCATGGAATTTCTCAACCACTGCCCACTTAAGAGATAGAAATTCCAGTTGATTGATGATTCCTTTTTGACAATGTTTACGGCTGGCAAACGCAACTGGCCTAAGCCCTTCAGGATGTCCTTGATACAAGACTGCACCAAGACCAGATAGTCTAGCATCCACATGCATCACATATGACTTACTGGGGTCTGCAAAGGCTAGAACTGGGGCATTGGTGAGGAAGTTTTATGGCTTCAAATGCCTCAGTGCACATTTGATCCCACTGGTCTCTAAAGGGGTCCCTCTCATCCATATAGCCCTTTCTTGGGTCTCTTTCCCTGCTGAGTTGGGGCTTACCCTTTAGTGAAATCTGTTAAGGGGCAGACAACAGAGGAGTAATTGTGGATAAATTTCCTATAGTATCCACAAAACCCTAAGAATGATCACAAGGTCGCAAGGTTATAATAACAGTTATAAAATGTATGGGTTTTACATTACAGTTTAGTTTGAGTTAGTTTTATTTTTTTCTCTCTAATTTAGATAGTTTAAATTAGTTTTAAGTGTTTATTTATTTATTTTTTTTGCAGTAAAATTATTGGAACCTCTGGGGTATAATTGGCCATTTTTGACTACTTTTGTTTTTTCGTAGATATTTCACTGTAAAAACTGTTAAACATTGTCTGTTTGATATCACTGTTTTCAGCACAACCTCAAATATGTGACTGTACAGTTATTTTTTCATTTTGACATACTCTATTAACACATTAGACCTAAACTCACGCAAAACATAAAATCAGAGTAGAAAATTCTGATTTTTTTACTGTGAAAACCACAAACATGTTTAACAAACTATTTTTTACAACTTATCCCTTTCATGCATGAATTATGGGAACCTCAGTCAAAAAAAAATTTTCCTAACTGTTTTTAATCCTCTTTAGGCATGAAAAAAAAAACAATGCAATTGAAATTTTGTTTATGAACCTATTTTTCATGGAGTGACAAACATCTCCACTCAGCTGGAAACCATGTCTTTTGAACCAGAGAAATATGTATTTAAAAACCAATAACAGAAAATGATACTGCATCCTCAGATCGACTGTCACTACTGCTAGTATTGATTAATTGTGATCTTGTTAATTACATTCAAATAACAAATATAATAAAAACAATTTCCACTGACTGGGCAATAGGTAGGAGTGTGTGGGACTATGCACAAGCATCCACTGTGTTGGCTGATATGTAAATTTTAAATAAACTAGTTGTCATATAACGCTTTTCTCAACCTGAGCACTCAAAGCACTTATACAACACATTTGCATTTACCTATTCACACCTGTTCATACAAGCACTTCCTTCTACAGCTAAATGCTTACTATCTGGAGTCAAACCACTGACCTTCCACTTAGTAGATGACCTGCTCTACCCCATGAGCCACAGCCACCTCTATAGCAACAAAACACATACATATACAGTAGTTAGTTGATATTTCGTTGCAAATCCATTTGCCCCGTTGACATCACTAACCTTTTGCATTCTTTTTTGTGATTCTTTTCCAGGCTTTTACCACAGCCTATTTCATTTATTTGGTCAGTTTAGCAGGCAAAATGCATGCTTGTAGGGTTTAACTCTGGAGATTGTCAAGGCCAATCTTTCACTTCTTGACCCTGATAAACTCCTTTTTATTTTTGGCAGGGTGTTTTGGGTCATTATCTTGCTGCATAATGAAGGATGTCCCAATAGGTTTGATTGCATCTTTTTTTTTTAAGAAAAATGTTTCTGTAGACCTCTGAGTTCATCATGGTGCCATCATCATGCATGACATCATCATTGAAGATTAATGAGCCTGTCCCAGAAGACGCAATGCTAGCCCAAACCATGACATTACCTTCACTGTGTTTCACAGATGATGATCATAAGCAGATTCTTTCTCTAAACTTTAGCCTTTCCATCACCTTGGTAAAAATTAATCTTTGTGCTTTGTCCCAGAATTTGTGAGGCTTCTCTCTGTACGTCTTGGTAAATTAAAGCCTGGCATTTCTATTCTTCTTGTTAATTAGTGGTTTCAATCTTCTGGTGATGCCTCTGTACTTTTGTTGATGAAGTCTTCTGTGAACAGTACATTGTGATACCTTCACTCTTGCCCTTAGAGGTTGTGATATTGTCACTAACAGTTGTTTTAGAGTCTTTCTTTACAGCACTTACAATGTTTATCAACTGCTGTAGTTTTCCTTGGTTTACCTGTTGTTTACCTGTTTACTATTACTTAGTAAACAAGTAAGCAGTCTGACTTTCTTCTTCTGGACATTTCAAATGGTTGTACCTGTTATGGCCAGCGTTTGTGCAGTGGCTCTGATTGATTTTTCATCTTCTCTCAGCTTCACAATTTCTTGTTTTTTTGCCTATATATTTTCTGATTTTCTGGTGTATTGAGCTTCTAAATGCTCTGGCTTTCATGTTGGTTACTCCTTTAACAATAAAGGCACAGTCTGCACAGACAAAACCCAAGTCTGAAACTGTGTACAGACATTCAGTGCAATTTATTGTTTGAATAATCAATGTAACAGGACAAACCTGGGCAACAAAACACACCTGGCTGTCACATATTCCAATACTTTTGAACAGTGAACAAGAACAGTGGGTGGGTTCAGACAAAAGATACTATCTTCTGAACTGTGTACCAGATCCAGATGTAAATACCTGGAAATAAAAGCTGAGCTGTTGAGCTTGATGCCAAACCCAAATGTTTTCAGTCTACAGCAAAAATAAAGGGATTGGACTCACTGTTCCAATACTTTTGGAGGAGAGCATAAGTGACTGAAGACAAAGAGGGAGTACTTGTTGACACTGTTCCCAGAGGACATCAGGACTGAGGAAGAACTCCTGATGAACTGGGAACCCAAGGATATGTTGAACCATGAACCACGAGGGGTTTAGTTACTCCCCACAGGTGGGAAGTGATTGAAGCATAAATATTTTGTTACTGTACTTAAGTAAAATTTTCAGGTATACTTTCAAAACAGACTCGTTACTTTAGGTTTAACACATATAAGGGAAATTGATTGTACCTAATTACAGATTAGGTACAATCATATTGGCATATCATCTCCTGGGCTTATTGCATACAAAGACATGAAAGAGGCAAAACCATATAATTTATGCATCATTTATGACACTGTACTCAGGGGGTTACAGTGGGCCAGATTGAGTGCAGATGTCTGTAAGTTGTGGTCACGGTACTTCAGCATCTAGCTAGTGCTGAAGAAGAGGAGCAAAAATAAAGGTAGTAACATGTTGTAGCAGGTAATTTCAAATGCTACCTTTCTATCAGCTCAACAAATATCAGCAAACACACAAAGTGTTGGTGTGCAGTTTGTCACACAGTGTTTCTGGTAGTCCAGCTGCCGTATTTCCCCAGAATGAGAAAGAAGTTCACTTAGGGAGGGAGATAGATGTAAGAAAGAGGACACGAGAGGAAGAATAGAGGTTAGATTTAAAGGTAAATACTGCTCAGTGACATCTAATAAACTGAACCTTAAAAGCTAATATGTAATGTCCTCATTTTTATATCAGATATTTTTAAAACATCCTGCAAAACAAACTGAGGTACACTAACTTGTTATTCAAACACTGCATAAAAATGTTTCTTTTTAGTGCAGGATTAACAGGTCAGCTTGCCATACTATGGTGAATTTACAGTAAAGCTCTGTGTTGGATTGTGCACAGCAGAGATGAGTTTGATGAAGCTTGGATTTATTCACTGAATTCAACCTTTCATACCAACTTTATACTTTCAGTGTAGAGGATGGTAATCAGCTCATGAAATACTTAGTTACATCTTGTTGAATTCAGTTGTGCATATCCACAAAGAGCAATAAACCTCAGAGCAGCTGATCTGCAGTAGCAGCTGATCACAGCCTGCACACAAAGAAAATCTACTGGAGCTCACAATAGAAATTATTGTGAGTTGTGATTTTTTTCCCCCCACACTGAGCCAATACAATTGATCTTAGGGTTCCCCCACCTGTTCAGTCCCACTGTAACCCCCAACTGTACTCATTTTTTGCTCAGGTGATGAGGCAGAGTCTCACTGTACAATGTAGGTAACAGCAATGTAGAGTGTTTTACATAATAGTGTTCAAGATGAGTACATTTATTAGAATTAGAATTTGGATTGAAATTAAGTTTTTATTCTCATGTAATAATATTGTTTTATTGTTGCATTAATCTAACACAAAGTTCAGTTAGCGTTACACAAAAATAGCGGGTAGAAACATCCTCCAAAGAGCTACTTTTACTTTCTTACTTTGAGTCCATTTCAGAGCCTGTACTTTTTCACTTTTACTTGAGTAAAGAAGTTGTATCAGTACTTCAACTTTTACCAGAGTATTTTTAAACACAAGTATCTTTATGTCTACTTGAGTTCAGAATGTCTGTACTTTTGCCACCTCTGATTGCCCCTTCAAACATCTTTCTCCTTTTTGAGGGAGGAGGAACTAGTGACAATGCTTCTTCCCATCCACACAGAGTAAACTCTAGTTTACAATGTCTACATTTCAGACATTGAGGGCCTTGGGGGGGGGGGGGGGGGGGGGGGGGGGGGGGGGGGGTGTCTTATATAGCGCTTTTCTACTCAGTCAGAGCACTCAAACCGCTTATACAACACGTTTTATATTTAACCATGCACACCCATTCATATAAGCACTTCCATATTAACTAAGCTAAGTGCTTTAATAATCTAGCATTCACACACATTCACACTCTGACGGTTGCGTCGGAGAGCAACTTGGGGTTAAGTATCTAGCCCAAGGATACATTGGCATGTAGCCTGGAGTAGCCAGGAATCCAACCCCTGACCTTCCGATCAGTAGGTGACCTGCTCTACCTACTAAGCTACAGCCACCCCACTGAGCTACATCTGTCCCTCCAGTTTTAATAGCTCTGTAGTTTTCACACAGCCATACACATTCTTTTCAGTACAGTAAAATCCTGAGTGTCAAATAAGCAGTGTCAGAACATGTTTCTATAAGAGTCAATTCAACACCAGTGAGTGTAAAATGCCTGCTTATGTTCTGCAGTGTTGGTGTAAATATTCAGAGTTAAAATAGTTTTTTTAAAAATAACTCTTTACAGTGTAACTTGTCAACTGTTAAAGGAAATGCACTCGGTCAGAGTTAATAAAACACTTTAATGCAGTGTTAATGAAAATTCTCCAAACTGAGTGTAAAAAAAAGTACTCTGAAAAGCTCCGCCCCCTCCACTTCGTGCCAGACTGAAGAGAATTTTATCGGTGCTATTTTCAACTTCTCCGCCTTGCTGGAAAAGTCTCGGTAAGTTTGCTCAATTTTTCATTTTTTTCCTGAATTTTCACTGTCGTTACACTCAAAGCAGCATATGAAAATAACATGGTTCTTCAGACAGAAAAAATATGCTTTTCACGTGACAGATGTGCAGGAGTTGTTAGCGAGCTTAAACCTTCAAAATGTTATCCTATTTAGCATTAAATAAAGATGGCATTTTAGACATAAAATTGCATTAACGGGTCACTACGCTTCCAAATGTTGATAGGAACCTATAAAATATACTTCGGGGCTGATTTTGGGAATTGACTTTATACACCTGTCTCGAGCAATTCAAACCAAGTTGCATGCGCAAACCCCGGGTTAAGTTTTTAATTTGCCCTGGGGGAAACTCCTGCAGGAGCTTCGGTTGCTCTGAAAAAGCATGAAATGTATCGTCGGTGTTAATTAAATCTCAGCTATTTCTACTTTTCAATGGTATTTTATTAAAATTATGCTTGTTACTACCAGATGTATTTCAGCGGACATGAAATAGTCCTCAGATGATGAATACCAAATAAGCACCTACATTTGTGGTTTGATTAAAGTAATTCATGAGGAAAAACAGTGTTTTAGTCATTGATCGCCAGGCGCTGCGCCTTGCTGAGACGCTGCTTTCACAGCATTTAGCAAACAGGAGTGCACCCCACGGACTCAGCACCGGCTAGAGCGCTGCTATTATCGCTGCTTGCTTCATATCAGTCTGTCTGCACACACCTAAAGAGGCGGAGCCCTTACTGAGACGTGAGCTCAGGTGGAGCAAAAGGAGATATTTTTCTAGCATCCAAAAAAAGCCCCCCCCCCCCCCCCCCCCCCCCCCCTAACCACCCACTATTAAATCTTTACTGGAAAATAGCTGGAGGTCCTCCATCAACCACCTGATCAGCAAGTGAAGAGAGAAGAACTTTATAGCTGCTGCATCCACCCTGTTTGCTTCACAAAGGGAAAAACTGCAGTACAGAAGTTAAAATATGCAGATGAACTGTAATACGAAAAACGTATTTCTTATCCAATTACTTCAGTAATCAATGGAATTATCGATAGAATACTTGATTACTAAAGGTGCAGCCCTAATTTAATTTGCTCCTTTAGGACAGCACCACCACAACACGTGAGAGAGATACATGCTCAAGGCATAATTGAAAAGTTCCCAAACCTGCGTGATCATATTCCAAAAATGGATATGTAAGTATTATAGCCAATACCCAAGTTGTTTTAAATTCTTTATCTTTTGATCCAAATGCTGTCTTTCTAATAAAATAGCCTGTTAACCTATTTTAAAGGAACATTTCTATTATGGTGAAAGTGGCAGTGGTTACTTAGCATGGAGGCTTAAAACCATCCAGAGAAAGAGCACCTTATCAGAGGGGAGAAGATCATCGTGTCAGCTGCTTGGGGGTGGACCAACAGCCAGAGGAGATGCTTCACTTAACCCCGAGGTGACCCTAAGAGAAGAGCCATGTAAGGAAGCTATTTCCTTCATGAAATATTTTTCTGATGAGGCCGCTATCAGGAAGATGATGAAGATGATGTTTGATTACCGTTGCAAGATGGTCCTGGACAAAAACAGATCATCTAACGTCTTGACTGAATTTCCTCGCTTCAGAGATGTCAGAGGCTTGGTAATTCAGCATTTTACACAAATAGCCTTTTGATGTACAGTTGTGTGTTCATAAGTGAATTGACTTGTTTTCTAAAATGAAAACCTTCTAACATAGCTATACATCTCATTTTGGGCAAACTCCACACGTTACTTTTAATGCTTTACCTAAATATGTTTGGTCACAATCCAATCCTAATATCAAATGTTTAAAAAAATTAAATCAAAGAAGTTAGTTTGTGATCATGAGTTGATCACACAATCCAGTAAGATCTTTGTTTTTTAAATTAATAACCTTTTTAAACATACCTGCCCCTGAAATAAAGGCCTGGAGATGAATTGGCTTTGTGTTATGTTGCAGTAAGCTCTTTTTCCATATGTTTAGATTCATTCTGGAATTTGGAGAAGATGTAGCTTCCAGGTTTTTGGAGAGGTTAGTGCCAACATTTTTTCCCCCCATTTGCTGCATAAACTGCAAACATTCGCTTTATATTGGAATACTTTTGTTTTTATTTTAAATAATTTTTCAACATGGTAGTGTATGGTTTGCAGTGATTATTTTCAATGTGTTTTTATTAATTTTGATGAGTGATGTACTTCTTGTCTTATTGTTTTCTGTGCTCAATTAATAGAATGCCTTTTACTTTAGGTGGCCGAAAGTTTTCAAGCATAAAGTTATCCAGCAGAGCAAGACTCTCCTACCTCAACTGACCTTGAAGAACTGATCTACTGTGCTGAAGGAGCTTCAAGTGAGGAGGAACTGGATGAGACCCTCTGGTAGTTTAAATTATGTTCTGTAGGACTTAAACATTTCTCTTTAAAGTATTAATAGTAGCTGGGGGAATAGTAAAGAATTTTTGATTTAATTTAAGTTTCGGCTTTAAAGAAATAGCCTTCTTGAATTTTTTTTCTTTCTTTTTTCATGTTCTGTGTTATTTCTGTTCTCACAGGCTGGGACAGCGATCTTGCTTCCATCATTCTCCTGCTCCACCTGTCTCCTCCTTCCTGTCAGGGCCACAAAAGACCTGGCAAGGTTTCTCCATCCCAGGATGAGAAGCACCATGTGGTCTTCCAGAAGGTTTGTAATATATGTTAATTTTTGCAACAACTATTATCTGTTCCCTTTTCTCCTCTTTTTCTATGATTCTTTTCATATATGAAATGGATTCTGTTTTAAAATTATATGGAACCAATTTTATTCCTTTTATTGCTATGTATTCCTCTGTTTGGGGGCAGAGAGTGTTGGTTAGGTGTTGATTTGAACTTTGACAGGGAAAGCTTATAGCAGTTTTTGACAGAAAATTCTAATCCTACTTATTTTCCTTTTTTTAATTCATATTTTTCATACTTAGAGTGGAACAAGCGTCCAGGAACATGTTGATGCCATCAGCTCCACTACGCAACCCTACCCACTTGCTGTTGGGACAAAGAGGAGCACCATCCACGAGTTCCTCATTGTTCTGGACAAGCAGGTCGTACCATGCAAGTCAACAAGCTCACTTGGAGCTTTGATGAATTTTTTAAGGTTTACTTCGTATTTGGAACTGTTTATAATCAAATGCTCCACAACATGTACGTCCTGGAACTTGGAGAATTAAAGGAAGTTGCTGAATTTGCTTCAGAACTTTGTAGTGAACTCTCTCTCTCCATGTCAAACACAAAATTACTTTGAACTGGGGCTACAGAATTTTATTGGCAACAACAGCAACATATTTGAAAAGTTTTTGTGTAATTTTTAGCAAAAAATTTTACGTGACCTTAAGAAAATGGGTGCTTTTAACTTTGTCACTGACCAATTGATATTTGTTTGTTAAAAATGGCACTAATGTCAAGTTCTTCAAAAAATATGTATTTCTTAGATAAACGGATAAAGATGTTCCAGTAAATTCACATTGTCTTAGAAATCTTTTTTCTTTGTATTCAAACTGAAAATGCAGAGAAGCCTTTAAGTGCATTTTATTTTTGTACTGGACTTAATAAATTAATAAGACTAGGAAGATGGGTTTTTTTTGTGCTACAAATATTTTTGGCTGTATGTCAGTAAGAAATATTAACAATAGGTTTATAAAAACAGTATATAATTGTGTCCATTTTTTTTACACTGACTGGATTAGTTACAGATTAACACTGTGTTTAGAGTTAAATTTAATTAACAGAATTAAATAGATCTTACACTTAAGAAAAAAATTGTAGGAGTTGATTTAGAATAACACTTGAAAAGTAGCAGTGTTATATTTAAATAACACTGTGAGTGTTATTTATCTCATAGAGTAAAAGTATATTAACACTGTGAGTGTTGATTAAATTTTACTCTATAACTAAATTTAACTCTAATCAGAGTAAAATCAACTCTGAAAATGTAAAATGTAACACTGTACAGGGCAGGACCATATGTTCACTGGCTCAGTGTTAAAATTGACTCTTTTAGTGTTGCATTAACACTGCCCATTTTACTGTGTATGTACACTCACATCACCCCCCACACGCTGAGTGCGAGGAGGGGGCGGGTGGGTCTTCTCACACCCCACTTTCATGCACCCTGCCTGGGATGGGGACTGGCTCGTTGTTTGGGGCTGGGTTGACTGCTTCCCTGGGTTGTCACTGGCTCTGTGCTGGTACCCGCTCTCCCACACTAGGTGTCCATGTCTGTTATGTGTGTGTACATGAGTGTGTGACTGGTGCATGTGGATGTGCGTGTGTGTGTGTGTGTGTGCGTGTGCATGCATATGCGTGTGTGCGTGCGTGTGAGTGTGTGTGTGTGTGTGTGTGTATGGACAGCTGGGCCTGGTTCTGTGGCTTGCCGAGCCTTGGCACCTGTGGGACGTGGCTACAGAGGCGGGAGTTACCACTCCCTACTGCTCCACGCTGCTCCCCACTGGTCCTCACTGCCGCCCCTGGGGTGTGGGTACCTGTGAGTCCCAGAGTGCGTGGCTGGATGTCTCGGCGTGGTTTTTGACCTGCTCCCTTGGCGGCTGTGGCCTGGGGGTGGCTTGGGCCTCTTTGGCTTGGGGGGGGGGCTCTGTCGGGTGTCGGACTGCTCTCGGGCGCTTGGGGCCTTGGGGGCCGCGTGCTCGGCTCGTGCTAGGGGTGCTGGCCTGCCGGGGGGGGTGGGCTGCTCGCCGCCTCTGGCTCTCTGGACTCTTGCCCTTGTCTGTGGTCTCCCTCCTTCCTCCTCTGGGGTGCGCACGCGGTTGCCATCGGGATGTGTGGCCTCAGGTCTTCTGAGCTCCTGGGCTGTGGATGGCCTGGGTCCCCTGAGTCCTTCCCTATTCGCCTCTTGATTGTGGGGGGCATGGTTGCAGTTTCTTGCCCTCATTATTGAGTACATTGCATGACAGAGGCACATACACACATTACTGCAAACAATAAAATTGTGTGTGTGTGTGTGTGTGTGTGTGTGTGTATGTGTGTGTGCGTGTGTCTACCCCCCCCCCCCCCCCCCCCCCACACACACACCTCTTGTTCTTGCCCCTTCCTTGTTGCCTGTCAGACTTGGCATAAATAACTAAATAAAAAAGAAAAATAAATAAAAATACAAACATTAACAATAATAGCCTATAGAAAGCATATAGAGCTGTTCTTGTAAAAGCAAATATGTTTGGTACATCAGTGCGTTTGGATCATCATTCCGATTGTGAAAAATGCCAGACATGACAGGCTTTAACAGGAAAAAAAAAAAAGAGTAAACTCTAGTTCCTTGTGGCAGCCACCATGAAGGAATACTCATCCCACCACCTCGGGTTCTCTCCCTTGGCCTGCTGAGCAGACTGTGGCCCTGCCGCATGTCTCTGCATTTACCCCCACTCTGCCTACTCCTCACAGCCACTGCTGTAGCTACAAAGCCAATTATAGGCACATGATGGAGTTGTGGGTTAGAATTTCATGGTATGCAGAGGTTCAAAGAGTCTCCTTTTTGCTTCCTGTGATTGCTTGTTTCTCTCATTTTTTCCAAAGCTCAGCCAAAAAGATCCTTGGTGAGGTCATATGCTCCATCTATAACTTCGGCCTTCTGAGGATCCCTGATTGATTTTCCATCACTATTGATTTAACCACAAGGCTCTCTCACCAGATTCTGTCCCATCACACTACCACAACCTTTCACTGCTCCCCTGGAAGAGCGTAGGCACAGATTTTAAACCAGAGGACAAGGTTTGGAGACTTTGAGTTCAGCTGACTGCCCATATCTTCCAAAATCTCTGCCTGATAGGCAGACAGTAGTGTGACTGTGTTAAGGAAGCATAATGACTGTGCTGCATTCTTATATGTCCTTTGATAAATAGATGTGGCGCGACAGTCCATCTTACTGGATAGGGATATGTTTGAGGAAGCTGAAATCAATGTGTGGTTAGGGCAAAGATAGTCTCTGGAGCTTGAAAAAGGCGACTGGACTTCTTTTTGTTTCTTGAAGACAGAGGAGGTGGATTACGTCACCAACTTTCCCCCGCTTACAGTGCTGTCCTGAGCTCCCTTCCCAGACGTCTCAACCCCCATTCACACCTTTGTTCCAGTGACCTCAATAGGCCACAGGAAACAATGGAGCGAAGTCCTAAATTGGTTTCAACTGAAACCACTGATTAAATATGACCCACGCCCCCTTCACACCTGGGCACATGTGTTCAAGCACATGATCAATAGAGGGTCATAACCACCTCCAGGGGACTACGCCCACAGGGGTTTAAATACCTGGGTCTCTCCACCATTTGGTTGAGAACTGAAGAAACCTTTCGGATGAGAGGTGAAACGTCTTCAAGAAACAAAAAGAAGTCCAGTCGCCTTTTTCAAGCTCCAGAGACTACTATGACCTGGATAACTGAGAATCTACACAGACACTTAGGGCAAAGATGATAAGTCATGTGGCTTTTGTGAAAGCAGGGACTGTCGATAAAATTTGCTATATGGTCTTTAGCTCCTTCAGCATCCTGGGCTGCTGGCCATGAGATGTCCACCTTTAGCAACTGCCTGTTTGCAGACCTCATACAAGTCTACCTGTCCACTGGGGGTAGAACTTTGACACAACATGGAGGCCTGGAAAGTGGGGTCATCCTCCTCCTCCATGTTGTGTAGATCAAGGTGGCCAGAGTTGGCATCGCTATCCACCTCCTTGCCATCTGGATCACCCTCGTGTCAGTTGAGGAGCCCCTCCAGAGACTTCTTCATCATATCCACCCTGCTCATGGTGGCTCACGGTTGATGGATATCAAGTCATAGCACTAACAACTGATAGACAGGGGTCCTGGCTGGACTTTCTCTGGCATCACAGTATAGTGGGGACACCCTTGTGGGTCAGCCAGGAAAGCCAGAATCTTTACACACCACACAAAGGCAATTCACACTGAATAGTGGTTCCTACCCAAAATAAAGGCAGCACATTATGCAGAACAACAGCCTCTTTGCCACAATCTCTTTGCCCTTCAGTTTTGACAATTTGGCATGGGAATGAGATACTGCCATGGTTGTTGAAAAATAGTGAGACTGAGCTAGACCAGGCTCATAATGGCATGACTAAATTTATGTAAACTTCATAACTGGCCTTTGCAGTAGGGTTACATCTGAGTTAGTTATGAGAGGCAGCTGGCCATGACCTGAGTCACACTAGTCAATGCAGCTAACAAGCTAATTTAAACACTAATACTATTTATTTCCTCTGCCTCATGGCTGTGGCTCATGAGGCAGAGCATATCATCTTTTAATTGGAAGGTTGGTGTTCGATTCCTGGCTGCTCCAGTCTGCATGCCAAAGTATCCTTGGGCAAGGTACTCTCCAATGCAACCATTGTAGTATGTAGTATGTGTGAATGTGGGCAAATGCAGATGTGTTGTATAAAGTGCTTTGAGTGCTCAGCTAGAGTAGAAAAGGGCTATATAAGATCCAGTCCATTTACCATTTGCAGACAGCTAAAAAGCTAATACTAGCCTAAGACTAACATGGTTTGTGGTCTAGCTGAGCCTTACAGATTAGCCCAAGTTATACACACACTGGCCAACTCACTAACTGTAGGAACAGCTTGCTTTGAGACAATTACTGTCCGCAAAGCAATATTAGAACTATAAGCACACTTCCTTTGGGGGACTTAGTATAATCCAGAGTGAACCCAGAAAATCTGCGTTCGACAATCTACTCCTGAGAACCAGAACAAAGAGAGAATGAGTAGGGAGGGGCTGGCCAGCCATGGTAGCATGAAGGGGTGGAGCCCTGACACAGCTGGACTGGTCTGTCATGGACAGACATGGTGTCATTGGAACTTCCTTAGTTGGTCATGCCAAAAGCTGTTTGCCATAGAGCAAAGTTAGAAAAAGAAACATAAGCGTGCTGATGCCATCTCAAAACAAAAGTCAGTGAAACTGATCCAGCTTTTAAAATAAAACAAAATAAAACTAAACAACTTAATGTAAACTTAATGTAATGATAACATTTATTTGTCTGGAGCTGTCTGAAAATCTGAGAATACTTCTGCCAGTGCTGACATCACAGTCAAAGGTTTTGGATTTTTTTTTTTGCTGAGTTATGAATAAGAAATCAGACATGGTTGGTTTTGTGTATGTGCATGTGTAGTTGTACATGTACATGTACATGTTCTCACAGATTTATTTGCAGGGAAGTGAGTTACTGCTACTTCTGTTTTATTAGACTAACTGGATATAAATTATAACTTGATGGATCATTCTTTTTTTTTTAATGCTGCAACACTTGGATACTATTAGTTATACATAATATAATAAAATAGGGGTGAGGCAAGGAGGAGGGTCCTGAGAGATACTCACTAAATATATTATACACTATCCACCAATGCCTCCTAAATGCCTTCTTTTTGGTTTTAAACCCAAGTGTGTAATGAGCTTCTAATATACAGATATTAAAAAGTAACAGAAACAAAACAGGGTAAAAATCCCCAATTTGGCATCAGATATGGGTCAAGACGTTAAGCACTCCTACATTTTTTAGGATGTCACTGATAGCACTGGCTATAATAGAATTACCTTTCTGAGACTTGAAAGAATGAATTCTGTAAATGTGTCTTTTCATATCAGTTCTTGAATTGTTTTAACAAGATCACTATCACTTACATGATGTTGCAATTTTCATGTCTTTGAAAGAAAGATTTGAATTATTAACAAGATTTAGTGAACCTCATGGCCATAACCAAAGACTCTGGTTTGTCAGAAGTTTTTCTTTTGTCATTTTTCTTACCAGTGAATGTTGTTTTCCGGGCTAAATCTGGTTGGCGAGTCTAAATTTGAAAATTGAGGAATGAAAATTTGCCTTGTTACTTTTTAACCTCATCTCAGTGATAATTCAATATTTTGCAACAAGAGTTTGGTGGGTGCCACTGGATTGGCAGATTGGGGTGGTGGTCCCCATCTTTAAGAAGGAAGACCGGAGGGTGTACTCCAACTTTTGGGAGATCACACTCCTCAGCCACCCTGGTAAGGTCTATGCCAGGGTACTGGAAAAGAGGGTCCATCCCTTAGTTGAACCTTGCATTCAAGAGGAACAATGCAGTTTCCATCCTGGTTGTGGAACACTGGACCAGCTCTTCACACGCACACACGGGTGTGTGTGGAAGTTTGCCTATGCAGTCTACATGTGTTACATGGACTTGGAGAAGGCATTCGACTGTGTCCCTCAGGGTATCCTGTGGGAGGTGTTGCAGGAGTATGGGGTGTCTGGCCTGTTGTTGCGGTCCATTCAGTCCCTGTACAACTGCAGCTAGAGCTTGGTCCATATTGCCCATACTGGTCCATATTGGTCGATCATTTAGTCTGTGTCACTGCTTTTAAATGGTTTTGTAATTTGTTTTAAACTTGTGTATATGGTTTAATTTGTTTTACTTTTGTATAACCAGGTTGTTGTGTTGCAGATTTTCTGCCCAGGTCCCTCTTGAAAATGAGATCTGGAGCTCAATGGGGTTTTACCTGGTTAAATAAAGAAATAATGAAAATAATGAAAGAATTACCAGCAATAAGTCGGACTCATTTCCTGTAGCCAGGGCTGCCCTTTGTCACCAATTCTGTTCATAATTTTTACGGACAGAATTCCTAGGCATAGCCAAGTGGCGGAAGGCTCCCGCCTTGGCGGCCTCAGAATCTCATCTCTGCATTTTGCAGATGATGCGGTCCTGTTGGCTTCATTCAGCTTGCAGTGGAACGGTTCGCAGATGAGTGTGAAGTGGCTGACATGTGAATTAGCACCTCTAAGTCTGAAGCCATGATCCTCAGCTGAAAAAGGGTGGAGTGCCCACTCCAGCTTAGGGACGAGTTGCTGCCTCAGGTGGAGGAGTTAAAGTATCTCGGGGTGTTATTCATGAGTGACAGGAGAAGGGAACGGGAGATTGACAGGCGGATCGGGGCTGTGTCTGCAGTGATGCAAACGTTGCACTGGTCTGTCGTGGTGAAGAAGGAGCTAAGTTTGAAAGCGAAGCTCTCAATTTACCAATCAATGTACGTCCCTACCCTCACCTATGGTCATGAGCTCTGGGTAGTGACAAAAAGAATTAGCGTGCGAATACAAGCGACAGAAATGAGCTTCCTCCAAAGGGTGGTTGGCCTCTCTTAGAGATAAGTTGAGGATTGCAGCCATTTGGGAGGGGCTCAAAGTAGAGCCACTGCTCCACCACATCAAAAGGAGCCAGCTTAGGTGGTTTGGGCATCTGACTAGGATGCCTCTTGGGCACCTCTTGGGTGAGGGGTTCTGTGCATATCCTACCGGGAGGAGATCCCGGGGCATACCCAAGACATGCTGAAGAGATTATATCTCTTGAGTCATGGGGGCAGTGGCCTAAGCAGAGAAGCCCGCCCCCCCCCCCCCCACTCTCCCGGATAAGCTGGTGGAGGTGGCTGAGGAGAGGGAGGGCTGGGCTTCTCTGCTTAGACTGCTGCCCCCACGACTTGGCCCAGGATAAGCAGAAGAAAATGGATGGATACAGTTGCCGTGTTTTGGTGCTAAATGAATACAGCTCAATAGAATTTAACATGGCCTAATACAAAAGAACAACAATATACTCCAATAATGTGATTAAGTGCCCCAGCTAGTCAAGAAAGCACTGAATATTTGCACAATTGCCTCCATTCTACTGTTACATGAGAAAACCATGAGAATTCAGAGAACAACAAAAAACAAAGTAAATAGTGCAAAACAGGTACAGTCATTGCGGAGTATGATGCTGACCATAGGGGTTCATGTGGTCACCAGGCATCTGTGGTGGGGTGAGGCTCTGATGGAAGGGGTCATTGTTATAGGTGCTGTGGTCAATGCTCACTAGCTGCTGTTGGTTTGGAGGAAGAGGCCCTGAGTAGGAACTGAACAGATGGTCCATACAACTTGATATCACCTCTGTAAGAGTCAATAGCAACAAGTGAAAACAAGATTATGACTCCCAGCTGTATACTACATGCACACATAATTGCAAGTCACCTGTCTTCACTGATATGAAACATGTTATAGTTTAGTTGTGTGAATTTGAATTTCAGATATTACATTAGTTACAAATTTTTGTGAAACTGCATCAGTTTGACTTTTGTATTTTATGACTGTGTTAGATGAAGGTAGTAGATGTTTGATTTGAGTGGATCTGCAGATCTAGATTAGTGTAGGGTCTTGAAAAGAATAATAAGCAGGATTCTTTGCACTTGGAGGTATCCAGTCAAAAGTTAGAGAGGGCTCCTTTAAAACAGTGATTTATGGGGTAAATGTTTAGGGGCTTATTTCTGCAATTATCACAAGTTACCAATAAAACAAATCAATAGTGCAGACTCCTAAGAGAAGTTTATATTCTGGCTTTTCTCTCCTGTATATTCAGCTATAGTTTGGTTCAGTTTAGGCAACAAACATACTTAAAAAAAAAAAAAAACTTTCAGCATCATTTAAATTTTAAGCAGTCTTCACACAAAATCTGAGCAATATTGGGAGACTCAGTTTGGACATGGTCTGACCTTGCCTCCATATTATAATACACACTCATGCAGATATTTTAGTGCCTGAACTCATTAGGGGTCAGATATACACAGTACAACACCACAATACACATTCTATACGAAAAGTGGCGAAGAAAAAAACTAGTCACACTTTTTATGGTAATGAGACAAAAGCTTGGGCTAGTACCAAAAGAAATGCATCAGTTAACAGTCTGACAAATACAGTGTCAGTAAAAACAGATATAAAATTGAATCTGGGTTCATGGTTCACAGTTTTTTCTTTTATAAACATGAACATAAACATGAAAATGTTGACATTATTTAAATGCTATCATACGGGAGTATGGCTTAAAGAATGCAAGACTACCTACAGGACTTGGCACAAAACCCACACTAGGAGGGACATGTTAAATTGAAACCAAATGTAATCCAGTGCAGTTTGATTTTAGTTAATAAAAATGAAACACTATGATGTGATTTTCTGTCTGTTTCATTCAGTTTCTTTATTGACCTACTCACCTGCATGGCCTTAGATAGTATACAATGCAAAATATTAGGGTATTTACAACAAAGATTAGATCTGATAAATAAAGCCCAAATGTATTGTACGTGGTACTCTCTTTTGTCTCACTATTACAAATATAATGATTGTAATATGGCATTCTATATAATTATAGCCTGTATTGTCTAATAAGGACTCACGGACATCACATTATTAGTATTAGTAATAATGTGATGTTTGGTTACAGCATTTCTCATTTTTGGTTTCCCATAAGTATATAATAGTATCTTAATATATTTTGCATGTATCATATCCATCCATCCATTCACTTCCGCTTATCCTGTTCATGTTTCTAAATCTATTATAATTAAGCATATGATTTCAAATTCAGTTATGTATATGTTCTTTTAAATTTTATTTTCGTGGCAATGAATTATAGCTCAGATTTTAGGGTCAATTAAGGTGTCATTGTAACAGAAGAAGTCTTCCAGAGACTACTTACTGATTCAGTTGGGAAGTAAAGATTAATTATACATCTTTAACAGAAGCATGCATTACCACAAGGGACACTATCTGGCTGCAGTGCATTTCAAATCCTGAGGTACTTTTAAGCAGGGGCATTATAATATCTTGTCTAAAATGTATGTCCAATTCATCTTTATTGACTGACTCACCTGCATGTCTTTAGACAGTGCACAATGTTAAACATTAGTGTTGTACAACAAACTATTTCTTAAAAATCAAGTGATAAATCAAATTATCTAAGCTGAATGGCGGTTTGATCTTAAAGTTGTCTCACTCATTATCTAGCAGCTAACAACTTCAAACAACCTCCATTTGTTGGTTTGTTTAGCTCATTTGAGTAATAGCAGCAGCTTACACTATAATAAACTGCCTGCTGCCATGCCAATATTGGCATGCCAGAAGTCCCTGGACAGATAGAGGGAGTCCTTGCCAAAGCAGTGAGACACTTGTCTGTTCATATCTGCTGTGAGACCACAGTGGCAATAAGCCCGCTAGCCATGAGGAACTATGCTGCAGAGAGAGAGAGAATCTCAACTCTTGCTTTATAGCTCTGCCATAGGAAAAACACATTTACCAGCAGAGATGGCATTCTGGTTTCAAAATATGGGACTTGTGTTAAAACATACAAAACCAAGAGTGTTTGCAGAGGGACTCTAGAGTTTTTTGTTCCAATAATAAATATAATATTTCAAGCTGTTTCTCTAAATTATTCATAAATTACCTAACTTCCAGTAATCACTGTTATTACATTACAATTCTAAAGGACATATTAGAAGTGTAATACCCTTGTAGAATTTCCTTCTGCAACATGGATGCAGAAGGAAATCAGTGATGGGGCTTTTCTTTTTGCTACATTAGAGAAAAGCAGCAAAGAATGTACTGGAAATACAAATACATAAATCCTCACCTTGGTCTAATCTTTGGCTGGCGTGTTGCTCCTGCTGTTGCTGTTGTCTGCGGGCTAACTTCTTCATCTGCAAATAAATCAATAGTAAACAGCTTGGTGGATGGTTGATGGGCAGATATTGAAATACAGAACACATGTGTGCACACAAAAACATGCACACAATACTGTGCAAAAGTCTATTCAATAGCCATTTAACTTTTTTGTATTTTTTTCTAAGGACCTAAACTTTCCTTTAATTTTTTTTAAAGTGATGTTGAGGAAAGGTTCTCCAGGCTTTCTCGAAGGTTTTCTTTTGATATACTTAAAGAGCCAACCAATTCATTATTTATTTTATCTTTAGGCACTTTATTATTTGCAGCTTGTCACATTGTTTTGTACTTCTGTGTTTGTAAAACAGTTGAAAAATAAACATGTCTATTCTTTATTGAAAAGTTTTTTCTGTGGCTGCTTGGGACTTGGGGTAAATAGATGTCTTTTCATGTTCTGCCTCTGCCCACTAGATGGGATAAAACACCACTTAATCTATGAAAAATGCCAAAAATAAAGTTTGTCAGGCATACTTTTGTTCCAACAAGGTGATTCTGAAAGAGCAATTAGCTGAAAACTTGGCATATCTCAGCCTGATATATAGTGTGCCCTAAAAAATGTGAGGAAACAATTGGGGGTGAGGGAAGGGAGACAGGACAAAAGACAACATCATAAAAATCAATAGCAACCTGTCAGCCTGTGTCACCATCCTCTGTGTGTTTCTAGTTAATATACATTCTGCTCTGATCTTAATGTCATGGTCCTGGGTTTATGACCCAGCAGTTTTAGTTTTAGGACTTTCATTTTTGTATTGTTTACGGTTACTGTTTGATTCCTAGTATCCTGTGTTCTTGCAGTTTTGAATTTTTGTGTTTTTCTGATTATTCCCGGTTGGTTTAATTGTTTATATCCTCAGTTTAGTTTAATTTTATTGAGTTCTGTTATTGGCTGTTGTTTACTTTCTATTTAATCTTTTCTTTCATTTCTCTGGATTCCTGTGTTGCCAGTTCTGTTTGGCATTTTATTGTTTCTGGTTTATTCTCCTGTTAAATGTATTTAGTCCTGGTCTCTGTTCCTTGTGCTGTAGTCCTCCCAATGTGTTTAGTTACCCGTCATGATCTTGTTCTTCTAGTGTAGGTGTTGTTGTTCCTCTGTGTGTCTGCTTCCCTGTGTTGTGTCGCATTTCTGTTTCCATGTCTTCTTCCTGTTTTACTTTGACAATTATTTGTATTGTATTCAGTTTTACTCCCCTTGTCTTGTTCAGCTGTGCTGGTGTGTCCTATCTCCCTGATTACCTCATATGTGTTCATCGTCTGTGCCCTCCTGTTCGTTGTCACATCGTTTCATTTAGGTAGTGAGTTTCATGGTTCTGAGTTTCCCTGAGTTTTCCTAGTTGTTGACTCATTTGCTCCAGTTGAGCTTTCCTAGTTTCCTTGTACCTGATGAGCAGTAATAAAGTTTTGTATTTCTGAGTTCACGCTTTGCCTCCTGAGTCCTGTGTTTGGGTCCTGCCTGCCACATTGCAAGAATTATGACTCTTATATGTCTGAGTTGTTGAACATTTACAAGGTTCAGTACATGGGACATGCTAGCTGGGCACATCTTGGTTTTATTCATGCATACATGTTCAGACATAACTGCATTTGTCATCTGTGGGAGGTTTAATCCGACTGGTTTATTCACAGTTCCTGTGGTGACAATGTTTTCTTGTTTTCACGCTGTGGTCAGTTTGCATGGCTACACTAGTAGACCTCAGTTTTATGCCTTTGTGGTCTTGGGGTACTGCCATCATGCCATTTTGTGGTATAGCAGGGTAATAACATATTTCCTGCACTTCTTGTAGCACTGGGCCCACTTACTATTTGTGTTCAATATTATTCCATTGATGCTGAGCAATTCTGTATGCTGAGTAAGTATTATTCATAGAATTACCAATGGCTTATTTACTAGTCTGTAATTAGGTGCATTTGCATAGTTATGCATAAATATACATCTTTTGGATGAAAAGAGCATGTCCAACATATCCAAAAGCAGGTCAAACAAATGTGATTTAACATTTTCCTAAAAATGCCCTCTAGATTGGATATGGCATGCACTGATACTTGTCCCACTCCCCTCAGTGTCATGGACATGACAAAACTTTACAGTGTTTATCATACTGAAATGCATTATTTTTCAGTGGGACTGAAACATGAGACTGAAACAGCAATGTATCCCAAAAGTTTAATATTCAACTTCAACTCTCCAGGATTAATAATGCTTAGGCTCAGGGGACAATGAAGTGGTATGAGGGGGAAACCCAAATTTTGCTTAGGGTCCCTTCAAGGCTTGGGCCAGCTCTGGTCCTATGGATTCTTCATTTATTAATGTGGATAACAACAAGGAAATTATTGAGAGCATAAAACCAAGATCTATTGTGTGGAAACCCTTATTTTAATCAAAAAACACACTCTGCATGGATTATTCATTATTCATTCGTTGGCACCTTACTGGAAATGGACTGAAGGACTCAGGTTTTATGGTGTTTCGGAAAGGAGGAAGGGCAAGTGTAAGTAAGGTGTAACTTTCATTAAGTTTTTTACAAATCATTAATTGAAGTAGCGCTTGAACATAAAGCTGTGTCATGCTAGTTGTGCTGCAAAAATAAAGAAGCTGAGTTTGGCTGAATGATGATGTGGACAATAATATTATGGATGAACAAGAGTAAATGGTAAATGGACAAGTTCTTATCTCTTTTCTACTCTATCTGAGCACTCAAAGTGCTTATACAATACGTTTACATTTACCCTTTCATACAAGCACTTCCATATATAACTAAGCTAAGTGCTTTTATTGTCTAACATTCGCTTGCGTTGGAGAGCAACTTGGGGTTCAGTATCTTGCCCAAGGATACTTTAGCAGGCAACCCGGAGCCGCCAGGAATCAAACTGCCAACCTTTCGATTAGTAGGTGACCTGCTCTACCTACTGAGCTACAGCCATGCTCAAGAGTAAAAAACGAACTATAAAAATGACTGAGAAGGCTGTAGAGGAGCACAAATCTAGACAGCTGCAGGCATGTATGAACAAGTTATCCCAGCTAATGAGTTTTGAGAAGCTGATTGAGCATTTAATGGATGATGATGCAAATGTCAACACTGTAAAAAATAAGCTGCATGTTAAATTTAGTAGTCTGCAGCAGGAATTATGTAACCTAAGTTCTGGTTTGGAATAAATAAATTAATGCATGATTTTTTTTGGAAGTCTGAGGAATGATGAAAGAGGTCATAAAGCGGTCTGAATAGGCTGAAGAATGTGATAAATAGGTAACACCTGCAGATAGTAAAGCCACAACATCCAAATCTACTGCCCATCTCATAAGCAGACAGGAGAAGCTAGCAATAGAAAAGGAAGAGGCTGAGTGGAATTCTGAAAAAAAAAGGAGGGAGCCTCCACTGCAAGCTTAAGAAAAATGTCATGAGGCAGAGTTTGAAGCACAACAAAAAAGAGTAGAAGCTGCAATAAAGGCTAGAAAGTAAATGCATGTAATGCAGACAACACTTGCTGAGTCAGATGCAAGTTTTGCAAAGATATGAAGTATTGTGGTGATTACCCAAGGAGGAGGAGGTAGGAGTCACGGAGAGGAGGAGGTAGTCACGGAGACTATGCTGTAGTCACGCGAGACTTTGTGAATCTCGGCAGTATCGTTAATGGCGGCGTGACTCTATCAGCAAACATTTGCGTGATTAGCCTTTTTTTTTCGCCAATTTATAACTAGACAGGCTTAAAACTAAAAAATATAGGTAGTTTCTTAGCCTAACTTAAATTATTTTCAACAATCTGGAGGACGGTGAAGAGGACCTGGATAGTTTGCTGCGGTACATCGACGGGTGTTTTGAGCGAGTCGTCATGGGGAAAACAGACAAGACGCCGACTCCCTCCACCAGCAAAGGAACGCCGTCCACAAAAAGAAGCCGCCCCGAAGATTCCCCAGAGGCAACTTCGCCACCCACCACCAATATTGTGGACATTCTGGAGTCCATTAATAACAAATTGTCCAGCTTTGACGCCCGCTTGGCCCTGGTTGAAATCCTCCACAAGGAGTTTCAGGCCCTGCGGGAGTCAGTCGAGTTCAGCCAGCATCAGGTGGAAACACTGGCTGCTGAAAACGCTGTCCTCAGAGAGTCGGTGAATTCCCTCACCGAGGAAACGACCCGGCTCTCAGAAGAAAATAAGAAAATTAAAGAATCGATTATCGAGCTTCAGGCCCGCAGCATGAGAGAAAATCTTGTGTTTTCAGGTATCCCGGAGAAGGCAGAGGAGGACCCGGAGGCTACAGTGAAGGAATTTATCCAAACTCACCTGAAGCTCCCGGAGGACGCCGTGAAGACCATCGCCTTCCATAGAGTCCACCGCCTGGGAGGGAAGCGACCCGGAGCACGCAGACCCAGACCGATCGTGGCCAAATTCGAACACTTCAAAGAAAAAGAGCTGGTGAAGAGCCGCGGCCGGGAGCTGAGAGGGACGGACTTCAGCGTCAACGACCAGTTTCCAAAGGAGATCCTGGAGCGACGCAAGGGCCTATTCCCCATCCGGAAGAAGTTCATGCAGGGAGGCTCCCGGGCTGTCATCGCCGTGGACAAACTGTATGTGAACGGACAGCTTTACCGAGACAAAAACACCACGCCATGGCTCTACTGATCGATCAGGTGATCTGTGTCCATATTAACGTTCTTTTCTGAGTTTTTTTTTTCAACCATCTAAACAGTACCATTAAATAGTCTAAATCTGTCTAAGTAGTACCATTAACGCCGACGAGTCAGCATAGTGCCGTGATCGTTTGTTTGTTTGTTTGTTCTGTTTTGTTTTCCCCTCATCTAATTTCATTCTTATGTCACTTAGGTCACTTTTTACACGTCTTTT
Organism: Archocentrus centrarchus; assembly: GCF_007364275.1. Lineage (NCBI taxonomy): Eukaryota > Metazoa > Chordata > Actinopteri > Cichliformes > Cichlidae > Archocentrus > Archocentrus centrarchus. The sequence goes on along the minus strand of NC_044357.1, from coordinate 130,228 downwards.
TTCTTTCTGCACTCAGCAATATGTTTACGTCACTTACAATGCTACAGTTTACTACACTAACATACAGCGCAGATGCACACACACCAACATACAGCGCACATACACACGCACACATCAATATAAAGGACACACGCCAACATACAGAACATATGTGCACACACACACACATCTTTAGTGAGCACACAACAGTCCATCAGTTAGTTTAAATATGAGCACACTCAGATTTGTCTCATGGAATGTGCACGGGGCTGGTTCGAGGGAAAAGAGACTAAAAATTTTTAATCGGTTAAAAGACTTAAAAGCAGATGTTGTTTTTCTACAGGAGACACATGTGTCCAAAACATCTGTGCTCACTCTTTCCTCTCCACAGTTCCCTCACACGTACTCAGCCTGCTATAACTCCAAACAAAGAGGTGTAGCTATATTGATTAACAAGAAGATAAACTTTAACATTAGCAACAGTACAATAGACCCTGAAGGTAGATTTATAATACTTAATTTATCTATACAGAATACAGATTTATGTATTGCTAGTATATATGGACCAAATGTTGATGACCCCTCCTTCTTTCATGCTTTGTTCACTTCACTCTCAGATCACTCTGACACCACACTTGTAATAGGAGGAGACTTCAACCTGGTACTTAATGCAGATATTGACAGGCTCAGTACAGCAGTGAGTCAGAGGAACTGGCAGTCTGCAGACATTCTTAAACAGTACATGAAGGATTTTGGTCTTTGCGATGCTTGGCGTTCACATCACCCCACTCTGAGAGATTATAGTTTTTTCTCACCAGTACACAAATCTCATTCCCGCTTAGATTACTTTTTAGTTAGCAGCTCCATAATGATGGATATCACAGACACTCAGATTCACCCTATCACTATTAGCGATCATGCACCGGTGTCTATGTCTCTGACACAGAAAAGAGTCACACCACCAATCAGGAACTGGAGATTTAATACATCATTACTTAAAGAAGAAGATTTTATTAATTATTTCAAAAAGGAATGGTCAGCATACTTAGAATATAATGATATTCCAGGAATATCACCATGTGTTCTTTGGGAAGCAGGAAAGGCAGTAATGCGGGGCAAAATAATATCTTACTGCTCGCATAGGAAAAATAAAGAAAAAGCACTTGTGTTAGAATTAGAACAAAAAATTAAATCTTTAGAAACTGCCTATGCCGCTTCACCACAAGAACATACAATTATCAGCCTGAGGAAACTGAAACTGGAGCTAAATGAAATAATTGATAAAAGGACACAATTTATGTTGCAGAGGCTGCGTTTGGAAAACTTTGAGCATGGAAATAAATCTGGAAAATTCCTGGCCAAGCAATTAAAACTGAATAAAGAAAAAACAGCTATTTTTTCTATTAAAGACTCGACTGGTATTATTACTCATGACCCACAACAAATAAATAACTCTTTCAAAGACTTCTATGAAGCCTTATATTCACCACAGATTAACCCATCTGATACTGAAATTGAAGAATTTCTTAATAATATAAATCTACCAAAACTAAATGACAGCCAGGCTGCAGCTCTGGATTTACCTCTTTCATTGTCTGAACTTAGTGAAGCCCTACAGCATCTCCCAAATAATAAAGCCCCAGGCCCAGATGGTTTTCCAGCCGAGTTTTATAAAGAATTTTGGTCTGAGCTAGCTCCCATTTTTTTCAGAATGGTAACTCAGATTCAGAATGATCACATCTTATCTCCAACCTTAAACTCTGCTAACATTAGCCTGCTTCTTAAACCAGGCAAAGACCCCACATTCCCATCCAGCTACAGGCCAATCTCTCTCATTAATGTAGATCTTAAAATAATTTGCAAAGCCCTTGCCAAAAGATTAGAAAGTATTACTCCACTTATTGTACATCCAGATCAAACAGGCTTTATCAAGGGTCAGCACTCAGCCAATAATACACGTCGACTGATAAATATAATAGACTATTGTTCTATTAACAAATTAGAGACGACAGTCATGTCTTTAGATGCAGAAAAGGCATTTGATCGGGTAAATTGGAAATTCTTACTAGCAGTTCTACAAAAATTTGGATTCGGTTCATCCTTTATAAACTGGATCAGAACACTACACAGCTCTCCGAATGCGCGTGTTAGGACAAATGATCTCATTTCACAAAGTTTCAGTCTGCAGAGGGGCACTAGGCAGGGCTGCCCACTCTCTCCCTCTCTTTTTGTAATTTTCATTGAGCCGCTAGCAGCAGCAATCCGTCAAAATGTAAATATTAAAGGGATTCAAACTAAAAATATGGACCATAAACTTAGCCTTTATGCTGATGATGTATTACTTTTCCTTGGGAATTCACAAGGCTCTCTTTTGAAGACTATCACACTGATAGATAAGTTCTCATCTATATCTGATTACTCTATCAATTGGAGTAAATCAACAGTTTTGCCTCTGAATTGTAATTTCCAGAGAACCTCTAGGACCCCACTAAAGTCAGGAAATATTAGATATTTAGGCATAAATTTTTCCGCCAGGCTCTCAGACTTGGTACGATTAAATCATATCCCCTTATTAAAAACAATAGAGGATGATCTCACACGTTGGAACAGTTTACCTATATCACTCATGGGGAGAGTTGCTGCCATTAAAATGATGGTTTTACCAAAAATTAATTATCTATTTTCATTGATCCCTAATAAACCTACTCTTCCTTGGTTTAAGTCACTAGATTCAAACATCTCAAAATTTTTATGGAAAAACAAACCGTCAAGAATAAGCTTAAAAACTTTACAAAAGCCAAAACACAGTGGAGGTCTAGAATTACCAAACTTTTATTACTATTTCTTAAGCAGTAGATTGCAGTATATTTCAAAGTGGATCAAATCCAATTCATTAGACAACCCATGGCTGGATCTAGAACAGGCGTTTTGTGGAAAAATAAAAATCTCAGATCTACCTTTCATTAGTTCCAGTATTAAACATCATAACTGCTATAAAGTCCTTAGTATAAATACCTCTCTGACAGCCTGGTGGGAATTTTTAAAAATAACTAAGTCTTCACTTATCCCCTGTAAACTAACACCCATTTGGAACAATCCAGATATTTGTCAGAAAAGAAAATGCTGAATTTTCCGTTATGGCGTGATAAGGGTATAAATAACTTAGAACATATTATCCAAGATGGAAATTTTATCACGTTCCAAGAACTTATATCAAAATATAGAATTGGCAACGGTAGATTTCTGGAATATCAACAAGTTAAGTCCGTCCTACAGGGAAGATTTAACCTTAATCAATTGAATCTAGAAATGCCTACTTGGGTAACAGAATTTCTTAACCTCTGTACCCCAAAATTGTTATCAAAATTATATAAATTATTAATAAAAACTGATGATTCAGTTTCCCTCCCAATCGCAAAATGGGAGCGTGATCTTTCTGTCAACCTGGATCAAAATTTATGGACAGAAATATGTTTAAATATCTTCAAAATGACTAAAAGACCCCAAATACAACTTGTACAATATAAGATTCTCCATAGAACATACTACACTGGACAAAGGATGTTCCAAATGGGCCTTACACACTCAAACATATGCACCCACTGTACAAGCAATTCAGAGGATAATCATTTACACGCTCTGTGGTCTTGTGTACCAGTTCAGAGATTTTGGCAGAGGATTTGTGAAGATCTATCCACATGGTTTAGCTGTCGTATCCCAACTTCCCCCAGACTATGCATCTTAGGTGATGTCAGTGAATTAATTATGGAGTTAAATATATCACACATAGTTCTTACTGCCTTGTGCATCGCTAAGAAGATGATCCTCATGAACTGGAAGACAAAAAATAAACTATGTATTACTCAGTACAGAAATTTATTAGTAGATCATGTTAGTTTAGAGAGAATGTCTGCTTCTTCTAAAAACAAATTGGAGGAATTTGACTCTCTTTGGTTCCCACTGCTCAGCTCCATTACTTAGTGGGGGTGGTGGGCTGCGGGCTCTGCTCCTGATGTGCTTTGTGGGGGGGTGGGTGAGGACTCCGGATGCCTAGGTAGCTGGTAGCCTCCTGAGACTGGAGTCCTGGGGCGACCTTCTGGTGATGTCTGTGTGCCTGTCCTGGTTGATGGTGGTGGGGGCTTGGATGATGCTGCCTTCGGTCCTGGGGTGTGGGCGGGGTGCTTGGGGGGGTGGTGCCGGCCCTCGGTCGGTTGGCTGGTCTTCCCTGTATGGCTTGGGGGCTGGGGTCTGGGGCCCCGACACTGGGGCCGCGCCGGCTCCCGGTGGGTCCCCCCTGGCGCGGGGGGGGCCTCTGCTGTCCCGGCCGCGCCACCGGGTGGGGTGGGTTGGCCTGACGTCGGGATGTCCGGTCTACGCTTTTGGGGCCCTGGGGTGCCTGCATTGCAGGGGGGTGGGGTGGGGGATGGGGCCGCGGTGGGGTGGTTGGGGGGGGACTGGGCACTGCATTTCCATGCCCTGTCCTGTCGCCTGTTTGTGTCTATTGTTGAGTGAATGGGCATCTAGGGGGAGCGGGCCGCCCTCTGCAGTGGGGGCGAGGGCGCCAACCTCGGGTGCTGCAGTGCTCCGGGATGCTGTCACCGCGGCCCCGGGCTCACCTCCCCCTGCCCTGTGCTGGGGTGTGGGAGGTCGGGGTGCCTATTGAGCCAGCGGACAGCTGGCTCTCTTCTTCCAGGATTCTTCCTGGTCATATGCCCCCCCCCCCCCCCCCCCCCCCTCCCCATACACAAACACACATACACACACACACACAGAATACACATCACTCACAGATGTAGGATGGAGAGGCCACGTGGAGAGCTGCACCACCACTTGCCTCTCCGTTTTAATTGCACTTTAGTCATTATAACTCACAACACATACACACTTACAACCTGATACACATAGGACCTTTGGGGCAGGCATGTTACTCAGAGGTTGATGAGGTGGGGCCGCTGAGGTGGCCCCACTCGGATCCTCGTCACTGTCTGTCCCCAAATTTTATCTGCACTTTAGACATGGAGGGTTTTGGGGGGGCAGTGTGGACAAGCACTGACGACCAACAGTTGGCGCTTGTGGCATAACTGTCCCCTCAATTTTAACTGCACCCTATACACCTCATTCACTCACAAACATTAACACATAGACCTACAAGTTGGGGAGGAGGAGGGGTGGATGGGTCATCTTACACCCCGATTTCTTGCGTCTCGCCCAGGGTAGGGGTCGGGTGGTTCCTTGGGGACCGGGCTGGTGGCGTCCTGGGGTCGCTGTTGGCCCTGGGGTGGTTTCCACTTGCCCCGCCTTCAGAGGGTGGGTAGCTATGGATGAATGTGTGTCTTTGTGTATTTGTCACCGTCTCCGTGAGTATGGGTGGGTGAGTGAATGTGTATGTATGGCATATCTGTGTGTGGGTAAGTATGTATGGGCATGTATGAGTATCTGTGTATAAATGTGTACACGGGTGTGTGGGTGTGTTTGTATGTATGGCTGGACCTGGGTCTGGGCCTTGTGCCTCGCCTCCTGGCCGCTCCTTGCTGGTTGCCTCCTCCCCCCTGCCCCCCTGGGATGGGGGTGCCTCGGGGTTCCTGGGTGGGGCTGGATGTTCTGGCGTGGGTGCTGGCCTGCCCCCCTTGGGGGTGCGGTGCGGGGCTGCGTTGGCTTCTTCGGCGTGGGGGGGGGCTCTGTGGAGGGTCGGGCGGTCCTTGGGTGCCGTGGGCCCGGGGGCCCTGCCGCCGGCCAGTGCAGGGGGCTGGCCGCTGGGGGGGGGCTGGCTTCTCATCGCCTTGGGTTCCCTGGAGCCCTTGCTCCACGACTGGGGGGGCTCCGTCTGAGACCACCCTCTCCCGTCTGCTGGGGTAGGTGTGCGGTTGTCTTTGGACTGAGTGGCCGGGGGTCTTCCTGGCTCTTGGTGGGCTGCTGGTGGCCTGGGTTTCCGGGGGCTATCCATACCTGCCTCTGGCTTCTGATGGGTGAAGCTGCAGCGTTTTGCCCTCATTGGTAAGTACGTTCCATGACACAGACACAAACATGACACAGACACAAACGCCCACTCAATCACAACTCAACAAAATTGTTGGTGTGCGTAACATGCTTTGTTAGTTTTGTTTTTCACACACAAATTTATTTTTGCAAGTATTGATAGTATTTTTTTATATGTTAAAGTGATGAACTATCTGATTAATAGACTTGTGCTCTTTCCCCTTTTTTTTTGCTCCCTTTCTCTCTCCCTTTTTCTTCTCTTTATTTTCCTCTTCTTCAGCCTGTCAGCTCTGGCTGTTACATTGTATGTGAAAAAATAACTCAGATAAATAAAATAAAGGGTTAAAACATCAACAAGAAGAGCCTATTGAGAACCTATAGAGCTCATCTTGAAATAGCAAATATGTTTGGCACAACAACGCATTCAGATAACAGTTCTGCTTGCAAGATCTACCAGACATGACAGGCTTAAAAAAAAAAAAAAAAAAAAGATATGACAACACATATGCAGACAGCAGCAGCACTGGAAGTGTCAAACAGTCTATCAAAAAGGAGGGGAATATAGCCATTCAACTGCAACCACAGCTATTTGCGCCTTCATCTGATATTAAACCTATTGTGCAGACAGCACGGAGTCTTACTCATGGTAGAGGTGGAGTTTAAAAATAGACCAGAGCCTGACAGCCTAGCACTAGAAAGAACCAATGAAAGATCATTACTTGATGCCAGGCTACTACTTAGCAAGAGTACCTTTTGAGGAATTACAAGGCCTCCTTACTGCCAGATCTCACCATTCCAATATTCAGGGGTGGCTCACTTCAATATAAATCCTTCATAAGATCCATTGAACGTGGAGTTGAAGGCAACACTAGCGACATCCTTGACCACCTACAGTTTTTGCTGCAGTACACAAGTGGACAACGACATGAAGTGGTTAAAAGCTGTATTCACATGGAACTGTTAGGGATTATTTTTTTACTATATTACTATATTTAATATATTAAAAGTCTTACTTTTTTAATTAAAATGTTTCAGGTGTCTTCCTTCATAACCTTCAACAGGCTGTGTATCAAATGTTAAAGGTAAAGCAAATGTTAAAGGAGTTCTTTGGTGATGACTACATGATAGCAGAAGCCTACATAAAGGAGGCCTTGGATTGACCTATCATCAGACCAGAAGATGGCACTGCTTTACAGCCCTTTGCATTATTCCTTACAGGCTGCTCCAACACAATGATACATGCAAGCTATGTGGAAGATTTGGACAATACAGCTAACATAAAGGCACTGGCTAATAAGCATCCATGCAAACTCAAAGAAGCTTGGGGAAAGTATGCCTGCAACCTGCAAGAGCAAACAAAGAAAAGAGTGAAGTTCAAGGACTTTGTCTATTTTGTAAATAAACAAAGTCAAGTAGATATTACACTCACTCTTTGGAAACCTAAAAGAAACCAACACCATTACGAGAGACCTAGTCCGACAGAAACCAAAGGCACAACATGCAGAGACACTCAAACCTAAGAAAGTATTTACAACAGCCATATGTCCACCCCAGAGATGGCCAAAGTACTGACATTCTGTACTTAAGTAGAAGTACAAGTATTTGTTTTAAAAACTACTCTGGTAAAAGGTGAAGTACTGGTACAAATCTTTACTCAGGTAAAAGTAAAAAAGTACAGTACTCAAAGTAAGAACGTAAAAGTAACTATTTGGAGGACATTTCTACCTCTTTCTTACATCTTTCTCCATCTGTGTGAAGTTATCACTCATTTTTTGCTCTCCCTGTAAATACAGCAGCTGTTCCTTTAGCTAGCAGACACACTGTGTGACAAACTGTGGACACTTATTGTCCTTTATGTTTTCTGTCACTTATTTTCCTCACCGTTCTGGCATGTAGCCTCTATGTAAAGCGCAACTTCCTCTAGCTCTTTCCGGTCTCCAAGCAAGCTTTGCAGGAGCCTCTCCCTCTACCGCGTAAGGTGTCTGTTTGACTTCCAAGAAAAAAAAAAAAACACTCACAATCAGGAGCCGGCTCCCACACTGACTGGAAATGCAAACATTTCTCAGATGCGTAAAACCTAAAGTAACAAGCTTGTTTTTAAAATGTGAGCAGTAAATGTAAAAAGTAGCCAGAAAAATAAATACTCAGGTAAAGTACAGATACCTGTACTTTACCTGATGGGGGTGGCTGTAGCTCAGTAGGTAGAGCAGGTCACCTACTGATCGGAACGTCAGTGGTTCAATTCCTGGCTACTGCAGGCTGCATGCCAATGTATCCTTGGGCAAGATACTTAACCCCAAGTTGCTCTCTGACCGTTCTGTCGGAGTATGAATGTGAGTGAATGTTAGATAATTGAAGCACTTAGCTTAATTAATTAATCATGGAAGTGCTTGTATGAATGGGTGTGCATGGGTAAATGTAAAACGTGTTGTGTAAGCACTTTGAGTGCTCATATCTGAGTAGAAAAGCGCTATATAAGAACTAGTCCATTTACCATACCTGAAAAAAATCTACTTAAGTACAGTAACAAAGTAGTTGTACTTTGTTACTTTCCACCTCTGGTCCCCCCAGAGTAAATATGGTAAATGACAAACAAGCAACATCAAGGGCACAATCAGCCACAGTGATTGCCAAACAGCAAAGGTTGTGTTTATTGCAAAGGCGAGCAACACAGCCTCAGAGTATGCGGAAAACTCAAGGGCAAACCACACAAGGAAAAGATTGATTTCTTGAGAAACAAAGGTTTGTGTTTTGCATGTTTGGAACATGGTCATATAAATAGCAGCTGTAGACAGAAGCTCAATGTTAAGACTGTTCTCAGTTGCATCCCTCACTGCTGCACATGAGCACTAAAGACTCACAAGTAGAGGCAGCGGTGAGCAACAGCCAGGTACACTTGTGCAAACAATGGAAGCTTTTTGTGTCACTGGGGCCAGAAGAAAAGACTGTGTTCTTTCAGTTGTATAAAGGAGGTGAAACTTCCTCCTATCCAAGGAGAGACTGGATTGCTCATTGGATCAAACATTCCCAGTGTGAGGGAGCCATTATCATCATCTGCTGTGAGGACAATATTAGGCTGGACAGTAAATGGACCACTCAGAGGGGGAAAGATACTGTATGATGGAAACCAGCAACTCAAAGGAAGTCACTGCAAATTGAATCTGTAGCTAGGCTAGAGAATCTATGGCAACAGCAATTCAAGCAAGACTTTCCTGATGCTGAACAACAAATGAAGGCACTGAAATGTTGAAGGTTGATCACTAGTTCATTAAGATGGTATTTCAGTCCCAAAATGTGTCGATGGTCTTTACAGTGTCTGCCCTTGAGTAAAGAACAAGGTTGTGCATGCCCAACAACAGATCGGTTGTGGAGCAAAATATACTGAACTTGAAAAGATTCTTAAGAGATATCAAGTTTCATGTAGAATATGTTGCATTCAAACTCAGCTGTACCTAATATGAGTCCAGTGAGGGATGAATATGGTATCTGTTTCACCATGGAGTCAGACATCCAGTCAAACAAAAGCTTTGTGTTGTTTTTAATTGTCCAGCAAGCTTTAGAGGAACATTGCTGAACCAATAGCTTCTACAGGGACTAGACCTAACAAGCTCTCTAATGGGGGTCCTAATGAGATTCCAACAGGAGACCGTAATGGTTATGGCTGATGTGGAGGCCATGTTCCACCAGGTCAGCGATGAAGACACTGATCTCCTCGAGTTCTGTGTTGGCCTGAAGGGAACTACAATCAAGAGCTTGTTGAATACAAAATGTTAGTCCACATCTTTGGTGCAACATAATCACCAAGTGTAGCAAAGTTTTGCACTTCAGAAATGTGGAGGAATTTGGTCCAGAAGCTGCCAAGACAGTCAAAACAAATTTCTACATCAATGAGTATGAATGATGACATAGCAATCGCCCTTTGTGTTGATTTGAGAAACATGTTGGCTAAAGGAGGCTATCAGCTGACAAAATGGTCAAGCAACAGCTGGAAGGTGCTCAACTCCATTCCAGAGGAGAACAGAGCCCAAGTGTTTCAGGATTTGGATATGGATGAACACAGCTTGTCAACAGAAAGGGCATTGGGAATCCAATGGTGTGTTGAATTAGATCAGTTCAAGTTCAAGGTCAACATCAAGGGTAGACTACACACCAGGAGAGTTCTGCTTTCTGTTGTCAGCTCCATCTTTGATCCACTGCACTTCTTTGCACCAGTAATACTTCCGGCTAAAAGAATGCTGCAAGATCTATGCTGGCAGAAAAATATCTAGGATGAAGACCTGTCAGACAGTGTAATTAAAAGCTGGAAAAGGCGGATATTTATTCTACAACAGGGGGCTCAAACTCGCGGCCCATGGGCCACATCCAGCCCCGCCCCCTACTTCCGGTCCGCGATTTGATGTCAAAAATAACATACAATTTGGCCCTTTAAGTTACTTTTTGACATTTTGCTTTCCCCTCCAATTGAGAGGAGTTAGCGAAATGTCACAAATGGTTTATTACTTTGCTGAGCTATGCAAAATTACAGAAGAACTAGACTGAAAATTAGTTGTAAAGGTTATGTAATATATCTAAATTTGACATTTTTGGTTCAAATCATCATCAAAATACAAAGAGGTTCAGGAAAGAGGTACAACAGTTAGTCATTGATAGACATTTGTAAAATATGGTGGAGGCTCTGTCATGGTGTTGGGGATCTTAGCAAAATTAATAGGATTATGATTGCAGAAAATTATCATTAGATTTTGATTCACTATACAATACTTTCTGGAAGGCTTCTGATCTCAAACACACTGCAAGCGCAGCAAAAACCACAGCTGGTTTAATAACAAAACAAAACAAAAAACATATACACAAAAGAGTGGCTGTAGCTCGGGAGGCAGAGTAGGTCATCTACTAATTGGAAGGTTGATGGTTTGATCCAAATGCCTAGGGATATTTTGGCAAAGAATCCATGCCAAAGTATCCTTGGGCAAGGTACTGAACCCAAGTTGCTCTATGATGCAACCTTCAGAGTATGAATGTGCTTGAATGGGTGAATGAGGCATGTTTTATAAAGCAGTACTCAAAGTAGAGTATAAAAGTGCTATATAAGAACCAGTCCATTTTACATACATATACACATTTACACATTTCTCCCATAAAAGAAATGTTGGATTCATGACCTGGACAGTGCATCAGCCATGATGTTTTCTAAGCCTTTCTTATAGCGAATCTCAATGTTGTAATCTTGGAACAACAAAAACCAGTGCATGAGGCACTGGTTGTTGTTCTGCATCCGAGTCAAGAATACAAGAGAGCTGTGGTCATCAGACACTTTGTCAAAGGTTGTTTTTATTTTGGACTAGGCATTTGCAAGCACATCACAAGTTTTCAGGCATTGTGCAGCCGCTCTCTAAATTAACTAACATAGTCATTTAGAGATATAGTAATTTCTTTTGGACTGGACTCATTTGAAATGAATTTCTCTTTCAGCAGCACAAAAGGTCTAAACTCCTTATCTACTCTATCATCTCTGGTTGCAATGAGTGTGTGTTAGTTTGAAGGAGATTTACCAGACAAGGAGATTTAATTTTCTGAGCCTGTGCTTTCCTCTTTAGAATTGGACAAGAAGCAATGAGGTGTCCTTGTTCATGGAAATAGAAACACTCGTAGGTTTCAGTGACAGCAGTGGCAGTACGACGGTGGTGTGTAGGAGATCTGTATTTTGGGACTTACTAAACCTAGTGTATAGCTAACGGGATGAAAGAACAGTTGTGTGTCAAAGCAAACTCATCTGCTTGTACTGCAGCTGCACCAAGAGTTATAACCTTTTGCTCATTTACATGTGCTGTCATAAAATTAGAATATCATGAAAAAGTTGATTTATTTCAGTAATTCCATTCAAAAAGTGAAACTTGTATATTATATTCATTCATTACACACAGACTGATATATTTCAAAAGTTTATTTCTTTTAATTTTGATGATTATAACTGACAATAATGAAAACCCCAAATTCAGTATCTCAGAAAATTAGAATATTACTTAAGACAATACAAAAAAAGGATTTTTAGAAATGTTGGCCAACTAACAAGTATGAACATGAAATGTATGAGCATGTACAGCACTCAATAGTTAGCTGGGGCTCATTTCGCCTGGATTACTGCATGCAATGCAGCATGGCATGGAGTTGATCTGTCTGTGGCACTGCTCAGGTGTTAATGAGAGCCCAGGTTGCTCTGACATACCCCTTTTCCATTGCCAGGGTTCAGGTGCCGGTACTGTTCCCCCCAAAAATGGCAAAAAGCTTAGGAATGCTGTAGTGCAAGGTGATGGTGTACATGTGCAAAGTATACAATGATTGTACAATGATTGTACAAAATGGCATGTACATATACGCTATTGTGTGCAAATGTCCAGTATTATTTCAGCAGTTCAGTAGCCTTATGGCTTTGCAGCTAGAAACTGTCCCTGAATCTGCTGGTGTGGGTCTGGAGGCTCCTGTACTGCGCTACAATTGCTGAACCAGGTGTTGATGCAGCCAAACAGAATACTCTTGATTATACATCAGTAGATGTTCCTAAGTTTTCTGGAGTCCACACTAAATCTCCTTTGCCACTGCAGAAAGAAGAGCTGCTGTCTCGCTGCTTTTGTGATCACATCCACATGATGTGACCAGCAGAGATTCTCACTGATGTTGATCCCCAGGAACCTGAAGCAGCTGACTCTCTCTACTTATATCCCCTCGATATGAATAGGGATTTGCCCACCACCCTGCAGTCTCCTGTAGTCCACGATGAGTTTTGTTGTTTTGTTGACATTGAGGTTGTTGTCCTGACACCACAATGTCAGGGCTCTCACCTCTGCTTTGTAAGCAGACGGGTCACCTTCTGAAATGCAGCCAATGATGGTGGTGTCAAACTTAACAATGGTGTTAGAGCTATGTGTGGCCATATAGTGAATCAAAATCTAATGATAATTTTCTGTGTGGGTGAACAGGGTGTACAGCAGGGGGCTGAGCACACAACCTTGGGAGGCACTGGCGCTGAGCATCAGTGTAGATGATGTGACACTGCCAGTCCACACCACCTGTGGTTCTTCCTGTCAGGAAGTCCAGGATCCAGTTACATAATTAGACACTGATACCCAGATCCCCAAGCATCATGATAAGCCTGGATGGAATTATGGTGTTGAAAGTGAAGCTGTAATCAAGAAACAGCATCCACACATATGTTCTTATGGTCCAGGTGGGAAAAGGCAGTGTGCAGAGCCAGTGCTATTGCATCATCTGTGGATCTATTTGGCCTATAGACAAACTGAAAGGGGATGTGATGTGAGCTTTGACTATACGCTTCATTACAGTGGAAGTGAGTGCTACTGGGCGATAGTCATCATGGCAGCTCATATTTGGTTACTTTGGGACAGGGATAATAGTAGTCCTCTTGAAGCATGAGGGGACTACAGACAAGAGCAGGGACGGGTTAAAGATGTTTGTGAAGTAAGCTGCCAGTTCATAAGTGCATGCTTTGAGAGCACAACCTGGCATGTTATCCAGTCTGGGAGCTTTCCATGTTTACTTTTTTAAAGTAGCCACACACATCAGCCTGAAGGATCTGAAGAGGACAGCTGTCCTCCTCTGTCAGAAATTCCGGCTTACTGTGCTCCTCAAAATGGGCATATGGTAAATGGACTAGTTCTTATATAGCGCTTTTCTACTCAGATATGAGCACTCAAAGCGCTTATACAACACGTTTTACATTTGCCCATGCACATGCCATGTTAAGTATCTTGCCCAAGGATACATTGGCACGCAGCCCGCAGTAGCCAGGAATTGAACCACTGACCTTCCGATCAGTAGGTGACCTGCTCTACCTACTGAGCTACAGCCACCCCCATAGAAGGTGTTGAGCTCCTCAGGTAGAAAACCAGTCACCTCCCCCATGCTGTAGCTCCTCCCCTTGTAGTCTGTTATCGTCTTTAGCCAACTCCACATGTGCCTGGTGTTTGATCCTCTGTAGCAGGACTCCATCTGTTCCCTGTACGGTCCCTTAGCCATTTTTATTACTTTTCATGTGGATCTCCAGATTTATAGGCAGCTGTCCTCACTCTGAGGGCAGCATGCACCTCTCCCTTGATCCAATTCTTATGCTTGGATAACCGTACAGTAACCCCCAGCACAACGTTATCAATGCATTTGTTGACGTATCCAGTGACTTATTCGGTGTAGTCATGTACATTGTTGTTCGTGACAGTATAGTAATAGTTTATGCCCCCACAGCCATAAAGTTAGCACTGGTCTAAGACACTTTAAGTTGGTGGTTCAGTACTGTGCCAAAATCTCAAATTTTAACAGAAAATTAGTGCAGCCATTTATTGAAATGTGCAAACATACATGAATGCAGTTTATAAGGATAAAACAGAGCTTGAAAGTCAATATTTGGTATGTCCACCATATTCTTCAGCACAGTCTGAACTCTATGAGGCAGCTTTCTGTAATTCCTTTACGTAGTCTTGAGGAATAGTTCTCCAGGATTCTCAAAAGACATTCAAAGCTCTTCTTTGGATGTTGGCTGCTTTTTGTTCTGTTCTATGTCAAGATGATCCCACATTACTTCAGTAATGTTGAAGTCTGGGCTCTGGGAGGCCAAATCATGACTGATAGTCTTCCATTGTGTGATTTTCTATCCAGGAATGCTTTTACATTACTGCATTGCCAGCATGTTTGGGACTTTTCTGTGGTGATAAATTATATTTATCTGCAATTGATTCAAAGGTGTGTGTTTATAGTGGAAATAGATATGCTCCTGGAGAAGGAGAGGGGACTCCCATTTGCTGGTATCTGTCTGACAGCCGGCCGGAAGCGGCAATTTTAAGTGGCTGTATCAATACTTATTTACATATTTACCACGAACCAAGCAGACTCAAAGTCATGAAATGTCATGACTCATGAAGGAGTATGTGGGGTGGCTGTAGCTCAGTAGGTAGAGCAGGTCACCTGCTGATCGGAAGGTCAGCGGTTCAAATCCTGGCTACTCCAGGCTACATGCCAATGTATCCTTGGGCAAGATACTTAACCCCAAGTTGCTCTCTGACCGTTCTGTCGGAGTATGAATGCGTGTGAGTGTTAGTTAATTAAAAAAGCACTTAGCTTTGTAAAAATGGAAGTGCTTGTATGAATGGGAGTGCATGGGTGAATGCAAACAGGCTGTATAAGCGCTTTGAGTGCTCATACTGAGTAGAAAAGCGCTATATAAGAACTAGTCCATTTACCATATGATCAGCACAACATCAAAAAACAACCACAATTGCTACATCAAATAAAGTAATTCTACATGGAGACAAAACATAAACAGCTGCACTAAATCCTGTTTGGCTTTAATGCACAACACAACCAGCACAAGAAATCCTTGTATAAGCTCTCTTGGATTCTCAGACTGACACAACCTTTGTTTTGAATGAAGTAGCAGAAGCCTTGGATGTGAACAAAGAACAAGTCCAGCTTAAGCTTTCTACCATGACCTCAAAACCAACAGCTGTAAGCTCTCAAGGAGTGACTAATCAACAAGTATGTGGATTTTACTCCAGCAAGAGGATCTCTTTACCACCATTCTACACACCAGGGTTATAATAGTTTTGGATTTTACCTTATAGTTTAGTTTTAGTTAGTTTTTACTTTTTTTCTCTAATTCAGTTAGTTTTAATTAGTTTTCAGAGTGGTTTTGCTCGTTTTTATTTTTGGTTTTATGCTTAGTTTTAGTTAGTTTCAGTATTAGTTTTAGTATTTTCATACTTAATCAGGTACGCTTTAAAGATACCCTTTAAAGAAATAAATTCAGCAACCAACTGTTCACAGACAGCAGAACTACATGCTAAATGTGTGTAATATTAAGGACACACATGAACATCAACAGGGAGAAACTGATAACAATATGAACTCCAAAACTCGATAAATTCTACAATAAACTCCCAATAAAGTTCAGCCTCAGTGCAGCAGATTAACAACAGCTACATGTGGTGTTTGACAAAAACAAACTCCTTGAAGGAGTCAAAGCTCAAATCCAGCTGCATCCTGATGTTCTCTCCACCTGATGCTGCTTCTGTTTTGGAGCTAGCTTGGTTAGATGCTCGCTGATTAGACTTGCAGGGTCTTTGCGGCCTATGTAGCCTACGGAAGTGTCCGACCTCATGTCCGCATTTATGCATGTATAGCTGGATTGCGTGTGTTAATTACCTTGTGGTTGTGTGCTGGGGGTTTTTTGGTCCTCGCTCTTTGTGCTCAGTTTTTAGGGTGCAAACATATTTGTCCCTGTTTTTTCACTTTCTTCATTTCTTCACGTCCATTCCCATAGTTTCAGCAGCTCCCTCCAGGAATTTGCTGACATTTGTGAGTCCTTATATTGATGCTTTGATTATTAGTCCTGATTGTTATTATCTGACTGATAAAGTAGCCGGAAACGCACAAGGACTAAACACAATGTTGTGGGCTGCGTTGACCCGACGAGTAGTCACGTTTCTCTCGAGGTGCAGGCCGGGTTGCCTTGTAGGATGTGAGCGGTTTCCGTAGCTGCCTTGTCTGCGCTTCTCAGGTCTACTTTGATGTTGGTGTTTTTTTTCCTGACTAAGAAGTGTTCCGTACATTTTTCATCATCCACAACAAGACACTCGCTGCTATCTGTGCTATCATAGTAAAAAAAAAAAAAAAAAAAACACCACATGGGACTCTCTGAGGAGCAGCGCGGTGTGCGCACGCACGCACATGCGCACCCATTTGCCCGACGGCGTTCCGACCTTAAACTCGGAGAGAGGAAAAAAATGATTTCATATCAATCCACAAGACTTTTGAAAAAATAACAATATCTATAATTTCAGTTAGTTTTAGTTAGTTTTGTAAACTCACAATTCAGTTTTAGTTAGTTGTCGTTTCTTCCTTTTAATTTTAGTTTTTATTTATTTCAGTTAACGACAATGTTTTTTCAATTTCAGTTTTCGTTATTTCGTTCGTTTTCGTTAACTATAATAACCCTGCTACACACATGATTTGTCATAAACCAGGAGGACTAATTTGCGGACACAGGAAGAAATTTACACAGAGTTTTATTTACAGAGCTGGCAAACCAGGGTTTGGATAGCAACCACAGGGCCATGACATGATTTTATCTCAGCCAGCAGAACTCACATACCAGTTAATGAAACTGCAAAGGCCTGGCCACCAGAGTAACTTCAGGAAGAAATTGCACCACTGCAGAACTGTGAAGTAGGTCTGCTCATTGGGTACAACTGCTCACAATCTCTACTTCCAAAATAGTTGCATCTGGTAGCGTCTTCTGCCAGCCTCAGAATAGAAGTACATTATGTGACCCAAACCCAAGTATAGGAAATAACTCCTTCAGATGTTTGAAGGGTCTTAGAATCAAATTTCTCAGAAATAACTGGCAAATATGATGGTTTGTCTCAAGATGATCTCAAACTCCTGTCAAAGTTGAGAGAAAACATTGTGAAAAATTATGCAGGTCACTTCAAAAATGCCAGTGCCATTTAAGGAGGAAAGACTAAACCTGTTCAACAGCAAGATATGTGCCATACATTGCTTGAAGTGAGACTAAAAAAAAGACCAACGGTATTACGTCAATGTCAATGTCAATTTTATTTCTTGAGCACATTTAAAAACAACATTGTTGACCAAAGTGCTTTACAAGATCAACTACAAAGTAAGCAAGAAATTTCCATGGATGAATAAAATAGAATAAAACATAAACATAAAAAACAAGGAATAAAATAAATATGATGTGATAAAACAAACTAAAACTAACACACTAAAACAAGAGACACCACAACATAAAACCTTATTGGACTCAAACTGAACTCGAATTAAAAGCCAAGGTAAAAAGGTGAGTTTTTAGGGAGGATTTAAAAGACTGTATGGACTCTGCAGTATGAATGTAAAGTGGCAAATTATTCTACAGTCTAGGGGCTGCAACTGCAAAAGCCTGATCCCCTCTATGTTTAAAATGAGACCTCGGTTGCACTAAGAGCATCTGGCTAGATGATCTCAGTGCTCTCTTGGGGTTATAAAGTTTGAGCAGCTTAGCCAAATAGCTGGGTGCCATTCTATTTAAGACTTTAAAAGTAAGTAAAAGAATCTTAAAATTAATACGAGACTGGAGAGGAAGTTAGTGTAAATCTGCTAAAACTGGAGTGATGTGTTCATGCTTTCTAGTACCTGTTAAAAGATGTGCAGCAGCATTTTGGCATTTTGGCAAACGATGGAGAGATGATCGTTCAAGACCCAAATACAGAGAATTACAGTAGTCCAATCTAGAGGTGATGAAAGCATGAATACGTTTTTCAAGGTCTTTTGGACAAAGATAGGATCTGGCTTTGGCAATTAGCCGTAACTGATAGAAACTGGTCTTTACAACTGTGTTCACTTGCTTCTCAAATTTAAACGAACTATCAAAAAACACTCCAAGGTTTCTGACAGCCGAGTAGCAGTAAGACGCAAGAGGGCCAAGGATATCAGTTAGCTTATCCACAGGGATACAACTTCCAAACACAATAGTTTCTGTCTTGTTTTCATTTAAAATAAGAATGTTCTGTGTTAACCAGTCTTTGGCATCATGAAGACAGTTAAACAGAGGCTGCAGCGGGACAGAAGCATCCAATTTAACAGGGAGATAAATTTGGATGTCATCTGCATAGCAATGAAAGGGAATATTGTACTTCCTAAATATCTCTCCTAAATACAGCATATATAATGAAAACAAGACTGGACCCAAAATGGACCCCTGAGGCACACCACAACAAATATTGGATGAGGAAGAGGAATATTCCCCCAGGGCTACAGAAAAAGACCTCTCAGACAGATAAGATCTAAACCATGACAAAACTGTGCCTTTAAGACCAACAACATGTTCAAGTCTCGACAAAAGAATGTTGTGATCCACCGTGTCACAGGCACCAGTTAAGTCTTAAAGAACCAAAACAGCAGAACAACAAAAAGAAAAAACAGTGAAGCCCGATGTCGAACCGTAAGCCTTAGTAGTGCCAGGTGAGGAAGGGGTAGTGTTGCCAGTCATGTGTAAAAATTAAATTTCTTTGTGTACTTTCTACTGCTGTTTGTGTCTTACAAACACTACATAAGCTTTATGAATGGCATAAATTATCATTTACAGAAACCATGTAAATTCTGTGTGGTATTTGACTGCTCTGCCAGATTCAAAGAAACATTGCTCAATAACCAAATCCAGTCCAATCCTCACTGGACTGGATTTGACAAATAGATTAGTGGTTGTCCTTTGACACTTTTGAAAGGATTTTGTTGCAGTTATGTGCAACATTGAGAGGCTGTGTCACCAGTTTCATGTCAAAACAGAAGATCAAGATTGTTTGAGATTTTTATGGTGGGAGAATGGCAACTTGAATGCCTCACCATTAGTCTACAGGATGAAAGAGATAAGCAGCCTCATCTCCTGGCTGTGCCAATTTTGGCCTAAAAAACATCTGGCAACAGAAGGACAAGGTCAGTTCAGTGAACAAACTATACCTTTCATTCAAAGGGATTTCTATGTCAATCGGAAGGAAGCCAGCTAGAATCACCTAGGGTCATATAATAGAGTGAGGAAAGTAAAGTTGCTGGACAAAGGGGGAGCCCCACATCTAAAACTGTCTTTCTTGAGAGACCCATTCAAAAGGTAGTTACAGTGCTGGAAGCTGCATAATTGTCTGCTTGAAGTTATTTGTTAAATGGTAAAAAGCAGAACATTCCTCAACAATAAGCTGAAGAGTTTGTATGCAATGAGTATTCTCAGTAAGGAAATTTCACATCAAAGTTTGTGTAATTTGGTGGAAGTGTATTATATAATATATAGTATTAGTGTTTATATAATTAAGATAATTTTCTTTTCCTTGTCTGGTCCCATTGGGGCATGTTAATGACAGGTTAAGGACATGGATGGGCATCTCTGGGGTCATCCTTAGATTGGTTTTACTCTTACCTCTCAGACAGAAGTTTCTTATTTGTTGCTGTTAGTTTTGCATTCTCATCTGCCACTTTGTCCTGTGGTGTGCCACAGGTTCTGTCTTGGGACCTATTTTGTTTACTCTGTTTACCTCTCAGAGACATTTTGAGTATGTTTAAAGAGGTCTCATATAATTGTTATGCTGATGATATTCAGCTGTATATGTCCTTTTCACAGAAGGTTAAAAAAACTATCTATTCTTCAGAACTGTGTTGTGGCTATAAAGGGACGGACGGCTGCTAACTCCCTTTCACTTAATATTGGGAAAACTGAAGTTCTCGTTTGTGCCCCTGATAGCTTTGTTTCCACTGTGATAAATAATCTTGTTTTTTTCTTATCATCAGTGGTTCAATCAAATGTCCGAAAGTTAGGTGTTACATTTGACCAAGCCCTTAGCTTTGAAAAACAAGTTAATAGCCTTGTGCGATCCTGCTTTTTTCATTTACAAAATATTGCCCACATCAGTCATATGGTGTCCAAATCTGAACTGGAACATATTATTCATGCTTTTGTCTCCTCTCGATTGGACTACTGTAATTCGCTGTACATCGTCTCAGTAAATCATGTTTGGATCGCCTACAGTTGGTCCAAAATGCAGCTGCGAGGCTAGGTAGCCCTTTGAGACCTATAATAGAACAAGTCTGCCAGACCATATCATTACAGTTATACATGCTGTAGTACCATCATGTGGAATATCACTCACTATACATCACTAGAACCTTCAGAACCCTAATTATAATAATATGTTTGAAGGTAATCCATAGTAACTACATAAGGTAGCTAAAGAGTGCACTAACCCACAGAGAAATTGAAAACCATTTTCTGTATATTATGCTAGATACAGAAATGCCATAGCTGTACATGTTAATGCACATGATAAATCACATGGAGTACATGTTGTTGTTAGCGTTTTCGATGTGATTTTTGCGAACCCATTAGAGAAAGCATACAGCGCTCTGGGACACGTTGAATGCATCATATGTAAGTGTAAATCCTCTGGTTTTATATGTAAAAAGACTCATTGCTCTGTCATATGTGGTTTCAATTTTACTGGCATTTAAAAGCAGTTGGCAGTCGAGACCTCGGCAATCTGGCAGGTCACATGGATATAATGGATCCCCTAAGTGGTCTCATATGACACCTATCTTGTCATCTCTTCACTGGCTCCCCATAGAGTTCAGATTCAAGTCTAAGATCTTGGTGATCACTTTCAGAGCTCTGCATGATCAAATGCCTGTGTGCATTAGCAAGGTCTTACACCCATATATAATGCACAGACCACTGAGGTCTTCTGACCAAAACCTGTTGGTGGTTCCTGGCTCTAGACTAAAAACTAAAGGAGCGTGTGCGTTTGAGGTTGCAACTCCTGAACTGTGGAATGCACAACCATCTCACCTGAGATCTGCGGGCTCTATTGAATCTTTTAAAGAACAGCTCAAGACTCATTTGTACAGGCTTGCTTTTAACTAGTGGTTTGTGTGTGTTTTCTGTGTATCACTGTTTTCCTTTGATTGTTGTGATGCACTTTGTTATTTTTATCTAGAAAGGTGCTATATAAATAAATTTTGCTTACTTACTTGCTTGTCTATGTCATAATTGTGAACTTATGTAAGTGGGATCTATTATTTATGTTTAGTTCAAGTTATGGTGCTTTTATTTTGAAGGTCAAGCTTGCTTAGACTAATTGCTCTGCTAGCATGTGTGAGTGGGCATAGGCCACACCAGCAGGCATGAAGCGAGTGTAAGCATGCAATGCCCTATGTAGAAAGTTAAGCTAGTTGGGACGAACTATAAGCGAAGACTTATAAAGAAGACTTGGAAAAATGATGACTAATTCCCTTTTTTCGCAGCATACAGCCAACAAGGTATTTATTATTTTGTTTATTCTAGTAAACCTTATTAAATGTTGCCTCTTTTACTTTAATTGTCTTTATTTTGTCAATATTGTATATTTAGTTTTCACAGTTGGATTTGGAGAGAAGTCTTCAAACAAACCAGTAGGAAGGAAAGCCACTTGTGTCCACCTGTGCTTCAAAGGAATTATACTTGTGAAATTTATATCTTGTTCTATGCTGCTGTATAAAAAGCAAACGCTGTCAAACAGAATTGTAAACCCCTGCACTTCTGCCTTAATTTATTGACTAAAAATATTTGACATTATAGATTGCAGATTATTAGAACACTTGAAAGATATGGTTTGGCACATGGTATATGGTAAATAATTAGCTTAAGTTCAAATAAGATAATGTACACATAATTAATGTTGTTTTTGATTTACTGAAGGTTACTTGTGGGATTCCACAAAGTTCAGTTCTTGGCTCTAACCTGTATGTATTCTGTGTAAATATATGGAATGTAAATGAATGTAAAATAAATTTTTAATTAACTAAAAATTAATTTGTTTGCTGATGACACTGATTTGTTTATACTGAAGTTGAAATAGAAAGATTTTGTGAAAATATGTTGTAATATATCTTGCAATGTTATATAACTACATTTCCACTGTGTGGTGGTTTGGGTAATCACATACAACACAAACGCTAATGACTAATTTATATGTTACAGAAGAAAGCTATGAGCATTATAAATAGATCTGGGTTATTATGAACCAACCAACAGACAACTCATTTAAACTTCATGTTTTAATATGTTATGATTTAGTTGATCTTAACACTGCATCAATGATGCAAGAATGAGGAGTAGCTGTTAAATTAAACAACTATTCCTGTAACATTCATATTATTGCATCTGGACTATATTAAGACTAGTCAGACTATGAAAAGCTTGTTTTCTCAAATCCACCAAACCAAACAAATACTAGATTAGAAACTGTCAATAAACCAAAGCTTAACTGTTAAAAATCTGATTTAGATAACTAAGGCTCTCACTGCGGTATGTATCACTTCCTGTTCCTGTTTCGGAGCACAGTGTTTTGCTGTCTGTTAGCTGTTATATCTGTATAACTCGATTTATCTGGATAATAACATATTTTAGTGTAATCTTCACCTACTTTAAATAGCATACTCTTTGCTGAATCACCTGTATTCACATTACTCACTTTATTTGTTTTTAGAAATTCGCTAGCTTAGCTCAGCTAGTAGCTTAGCCCTTAGCCGACTCACTACCAGCATGGCTTCTTCTCCTGTCTCTCCTGCACTTTCCTGCTCTGGGTGTCACATGTTTAGTTACTCCTCGGCCTCCTTTAGCAGTAACGGTACTTGTAATAAATGTAGTCTGTTTGTAGCTCTGGAGGCCAGGCTTTCTGAACTGGAGACTCGGCTCCGCACCCTGGAAAATCCTACATCTAGCCAGGCCCCTGTAGCGGGTGTGGACCATGGTAGCTTAGCCGCCGTTAGCTCCCCCCCAGCAGATCCCGAGCAGCAGGGAAAACAGGCCAGCTGGGTGACGGTGAGGAGGAAGCGTAGTCCTAAGCAGAAGCCCCGGGTACACCACCAACCTGTTCACGTCTCTAACCGTTTTTTTCCACTCGGCGACACACCCGCCGAGGAACAAACTCTGGTTATTGGCGACTCTGTTTTGAGAAATGTGAAGCTAGAGACACCGGCGACCATAGTCAAATGTCTTCCAGGGGCCAGAGCAGGCGACATTCATGGAAATTTGAAACTGCTGGCTAAGGCTAATCGTAGATTTGGTAAGATCGTTATTCACGTCGGCAGTAATGACACCCGGTTACGCCAATCGGAGGTCACTAAAATTAATATTGACTCGGTGTGTAACTTTGCAAAAACGATGTCGGACTCTGTAGTTTTCTCTGGGCCCCTCCCCAATCAGACCAGGAGCGACATGTTTAGCCGCATGTTCTCCTTGAATCGCTGGCTGTCTGAGTGGTGTCCAAAAAATGATGTGGGCTTCATGAATAATTGGCAAGGTTTCTGGGGAAAACCTGGTCTTGTTAGGAGAGACGGCATCCATCCCACTTTGGATGGAGCAGCTCTCATTTCTAGAAATCTGGCCAAATTTATTATCCCTCCTAAAAACTGACTACCCAGGGTTGAGAACAGGAAGCAGAGTTGCAGTCTTACACGCCTCTCTGCAGCTTCTCTCCTCCTGCCATCCCCCCAAAACCCCATCCCCATAGAGTCGGTGCCTGCTCCCAGACCACCAGGAAACAAAGCTAAAATCAGCAAAAAGCTATTTAAGCATAAAAATTCAAAAACAATAAATAATACAGCTTCATCAACTGCACCAAAAAATAAAACAATTAAATGTGGATTGTTAAACATTAGGTCTCTCTTTTCCAAGTCCCTATTAGTAAATGATTTAATAATTGATCAACGTATTGATTTATTCTGCCTTACAGAAACCTGGTTACAGCAGGATGAATATGTTAGTTTAAATGAATCAACACCCCCGAGTCACAGTAACTGTCAGAATGCTCGAAGCACAGGTCGAGGAGGAGGATTAGCTGCAATCTTCAATTCCAGCTTATTAATTAATCAAAGACCCAGACAAAGTTTTCATTCTTTTGAAAGCCTGACTCTTAGTCTTGTCCATCCTAATTGGGAAAATCAAAAACCTGTTTTATTTGTTATTATCTATCGTCCACCTGGTCCCTACTCAGAGTTTCTGTCTGATTTCTCAGACTTTTTATCTGATTTAGTGCTCAGTTCAGATAAAATAATTATAGTGGGTGATTTTAACATCCATGTAGATGCTGAGAATGACAGCCTCAACACTGCATTTAATCTATTGTTAGATTCAATTGGCTTCTCTCAAAATGTAAAGGAGCCCACCCACCACTTTAATCATACTCTGGATCTTGTCCTGACATATGGCATAGAAACTGAAGAATTAACAGTATTCCCTGAAAGCCCCCTCCTGTCTGATCACTTCTTAGTAACATTTACATTTACTTTAATGGATTACACTGCAGTGGGGAATAAGTTTTATTACAGTAGAAGTCTTTCTGAAAGTGCAGTAACTAAGTTTAAGGATCTAATTCCTTCATTGTTATGCTCTTCAGTGCCATGTGCCAACACAGTGCAGAGCAGCTACCTAAACTCTGCTCCCAGTGAGGTCGATTATCTCGTCAATAGTTTTACATCCTCACTGCGTATAACTTTGGATACTGTGGCTCCTCTGAAAAGGAAAGCTTCAAATCAGAAGTGCCTGACTCCGTGGTATAATTCACAAACGCACAGCTTAAAGCAGTTAACCCGAAAGCTGGAGAGGGAATGGCGTCTCACTAAATTAGAAGATTCTCATTTAGCCTGGAAAAAGAGTTTGTTGCTCTATAAAAAAGCCCTCCGTAAAGCTAGGACATCTTACTACTCATCATTAATTGAAGAAAATAAGAACAACCCCAGGTTTCTTTTCAGCACTGTAGCCAGGCTGACAAAGAGTCAGAGCTCTGTAGAGCCGAGTATTCCTTTCACGTTAACTAGTAGTGACTTCATGGATTTCTTTACAAATAAAATTTTAGACATTCGAGAAAAAATTATTCATAACCATCTCAAAGATTATTCTTCATGTTCGGCTGCTTTCAGCACTGCTGGTATTTGTTTAGACTCTTTTGCTCCAGTTGATCTTTCAGAGTTAACTTCAATAGTTACTTCCTCCAAACCAGCAACATGTTTGTTAGATCCCATTCCTACTAGACTGTTAAAGAAGTCTTTCCAATTATTGATGCTTCAATCTTTAAAATGATCAATCAGTCTTTATTAGTTGGCTATGTACCACAGACCTTCAAGGTGGCTATAATTAAACCTCTGCTTAAAAAGCCATCACTTGACCCAGCTGTCTTAGCTAATTATAGGCCAATCTCCAACCTTCCTTTTCTCTCAAAGATTCTTGAAAGAGTAGTTGTAAAACAGCTAACTGATCATCTGCAGAGGAACGGTTTATTTGAAGAGTTTCAGTCAGGTTTCAGAATTCATCACAGTACAGAAACAGCATTAGTGAAGGTTACAAATGATCTTCTTAGAGCCTCTGACAGTGGACTCATCTCTGTTCTTGTCCTGTTGGACCTCAGTGCAGCTTTTGATACTGTTGACCATAACATTTTATTACAGAGATTAGAGCTTGCTATAGGTATTAAAGGTACTGCACTGCAGTGGTTTGAATCATATTTATCTCATAGACTCCAATTTGTTCATGTAAATGGGGAGTCTTCTTCACACACTAAGGTTAATTATGGAGTTCCACAGGGTTCTGTGCTAGGACCAATTTTATTTACATTATACATGCTTCCCTTAGGC
The DNA here is from genome assembly GCF_007364275.1 of Archocentrus centrarchus. NCBI lineage: Eukaryota > Metazoa > Chordata > Actinopteri > Cichliformes > Cichlidae > Archocentrus > Archocentrus centrarchus. The sequence goes on along the minus strand of NC_044357.1, from coordinate 104,059 downwards.
AGTATAATTAGAAAGCACTGCATCAATTTTCATTGTTATGCAGATGATACTTAAACTGCAGGAATGTCTTAAAGATATTAAGGCCTGGATGACCTCTAATTTCCTGCTTCTAAATTCAGATAAAACTGAAATTCTTGTTCTCGGCCCCACAAATCTTAGAAACATGGTGTCTAACCAGATACTTACTCTGGATGGCATTACTTTGGCCTCCAGTAACACTGTGAGAAATCTTGGAGTCATTTTTGACCAGGATATGTCCTTCAATGCACATATTAAACAAATATGTAGGACCGCTTTTTTGCATTTGCGCAATATTTCTAAAATTAGAAACATCCTTTCTCAGAGTGATGCTGAAAAGCTCATTCATGCATTTATTACTTCTAGGCTGGATTATTGTAATTCATTATTATCAGGCTGTCCTAAAAGCTCCCTGAAAAGCCTTCAGCTGATCCAAAATGCTGCAGCTAGAGTACTGACAGGGACTAGAAAGAGAGAGCATATTTCTCCCATATTGGCTTCTCTTCATTGGCTCCCTGTTAAATCTAGAATAGAATTTAAAATTCTTCTCCTCACATACAAGGTCTTGAATAATCAGGCACCATCTTATCTCAAAGACCTCATAGTACCATATCACCCCAATAGAGCACTTCGCTCTCAGACTGCTGGCTTACTTGTGGTTCCTAGGATACTTAAGAGTAGAATGGGAGGCAGAGCCTTCAGCTTTCCGGCGCCTCTTCTGTGGAACCAGCTTCCAGCTTGGATTCGGGAGACAGACACCCTCTCTATTTTTAAGATTAGGCTTAAAACTTTCCTTTATTATCAAGCTTATAGTTAGGGCTGGATCAGGTGACCCTGAACCATCCCTTAGTTATGCTGCTATAGGCCTAGTCGGCTGGGGGGTTCACATAATGCACTGTTTCTCATTCACCTGGGCCCTCAACACCATTAATCGTATATTCGTATCTAGAATAGAATTTAAACTACTTCTCCTCACATACAAGGTCTTGAATAATTAGGCCCTATCTTATCTCAAAGACCTTGTAGTACATATCACCCCAATAGAGAGCTTCGCTCTCAGACTGCTGGCTTACTTGTGGTTCCTAGGATATTTAAGAGTAGAATGGGAGGCAGAGCCTTCAGCTTCCAGGCCCCTCTTCTGTGGAACCAGCTCTCAGCTTGGATTTGGGAAACAGACGCCCTCTCTATTTTTAAGATTAGGCTTAAAACTTTCCTTTTTGAACAAGCTTATACTTAGGGCTGGATCAGGTGACCCTGAACCATCCCTTAGTTATCCCTTATAGGCCTAGGCTGCTGGGGGGGGTTCCCATAATGCACTGTTTCTTTTCATTCACCTTATTTACTTTGTTTATACCCCACTCTGCATTTAATCATTAATTATTATTAAGCTCTGGCTGTCTTCCACAGCATGTCTTTTGTCCTGTCTCTCTCCCCTCAGCCCAACCGGTTGCAGCAGATGACTGCCCTCCCTGAGCCTGGTTCTGCTGGAGGTTTCTTCCTGTTAAAAGGGAGTTTTTCCTTCCCACTGTCACCAAATGCTTGCTCATAGGGGGTCGTTTTGACTGTTGGGTTTTCTCTATATTATTGTAGGGTTTTTACCCACAATACAAAGTGCCTTGAGGTGACTGTTTGCTGTGATTTGGAGCTATATAAATAAAATTGAATTGAACTGAATTTAATTAAATTTTCTCCACTATGAGATCGGGTAAAGGGGAGCCCGCATGTCCTAGTGGAACAGACCCAGTCGGATATGTCGTTGACTCACGGAGCATGTGGAGACCTGTGTGTCTTTCAGCACTGTCGACTGAGGACGTGGAAGACGTATACATATTCGGCTTTTTGATAACGGGATCTCTTCTGTCTGGGCTTAGAGGATACCTGACTTACTGGGAAATAAAGAGAATCTGGGCAGCAGTTTGGCACCTGGCGAGACTGCACAACCAGATAGATGGGCTATGCAGAACCATACAGACTCAGACTCAGTGCCTGTTGGACCTGAACCACAAGCTGGATGCTCGTAGTCCAGCTGAGAACATGCTCGCAGGTGAAAGGGTTTAGATCTGGAGATAAGGGTACGTGTCTGCACAGCAAAACGGTAACCGAGCAATTTGGACCATTGGATCTATTGAGAGTGTCCCAGAGAACCGAAGGCTGCCGAGAAAAATAAAAAGGGAGTCTGTTCCAAAACATTTGCATTATCAGGAATTCAGCTCCCTTAGCTGGCCTTGAGGCTGGTAATCATATCTCTCCAGGATGATGTGTAACAGATGTTCTTCCCCCCTTATTTACTCTGTGATTTGTATGACCTGGAATCTGGTGTACCTCGACTGCTGATGCACGACCATCACTATCAGCAGACTGTTTAGGCGGGGAGCTATGCCCTGGCTCCATAATGCCCTGACCCCCCTTGTCTCTGTTGGCACCACGAATCCTACCCACCCCCACCCCTACCATATTGCTATCCCAGCTTTAAATGTGCTATATGCTTGCTGAATTTTTTCTTTTTGGAACCTGGTACTGTGCTCATAATGAACATAGTACAAGATTTTTTTTAAAACTTAAGTTAAGTTAACTTAACTTAACTTAACTCTCCACATGGTCCATGAGTTTTTCTTTCCTGCTTAAAGTGGCGGCGGCCTCAGACACTTATCTCCCCTGTGTGTTAGTTTTGTCTGTCCTCTGGGATGAGTGTTCTGGAATGCAATTTCATTGTATGTCTTGTTGTATAATGACAATAAAATTCTTCTTGATGTGAAACATTTAAAGACTAATTTTAACTAGCCTTGCTAAGTAAGCCAATTATATCTCTTAATTTAAAATGTAATCACAGTTGTCCAACAGTGTGAATGTTTGCAAATTATAAACATGAGAAGGTTATCTTCTTTCTCACACCATAAAAAAGTGCATTACACATGTGCAAATACTAATAGCTTTTTGGGGCATGCTTTACTCACCTTTGCTCTCTGGTTCTGGAACCAGACCTGAACCACACGGACATTGAGTCCAGTCTCCGCAGCCAGGGTTTCTCTTACCTGTTCATCACAGCACAATCACATTGTATTATGATTATTATGTCATAGTGACATAGACCACAACTGTGATAAGATGGCCCATTTGGTAGTAGTAATATGTAGTTTAAGTGCATTATGTTGATTAGCAAAAAACAAAAGCAAAAACAAAAACAAATTCTTCCATTAAACAAAATGTACTGGGCTGCAACTATGTAATGCATTAATGTGTAGCACAAAAATTAAGACAATTTGTGGTTGTTGATTATTTCTTTGTTGTAACAAGGCTTTTTGAAAATAAATCTTAAAATAATTCAAATTCTGTTTATTTCCCCTTAAACAGTACCACGTTTGTAAGGATAATGCATTATGTGTTGAGCTGCTGCAGTTGAGTATGTGGGTTGCACCCATGAAAAGCTCACCAAATCTTCTCTGCTAACAGTTGCTTGGTGCTGTTTATTTGGATTGGATGATTGAAGTTTGAAGAAGCAAGACATATTGGCAATTAACAATTTATTCATTTAATAAACAGGTCCTCAGTAGCATGTGGAAGAACCATGGCTCCTCATCTTCATGCTGGTCACACAGCTGTGGAATGACATCCCATCTTCAACCAGCACTTATTACAAATCAGCCAGTGTGGTTGTGTTAGTCACTCTGGCACAGCATGCCAAAGCTGAGTTTTTCTTAGCTCCAAATTCTACCATGCGCAGTGTCACCCATGATGGAAGACAAATAAAGACACACCAAGTCAAAAGTATACATACAAACAATGTCACTCATTGCAATATAGGCTGTACGGGGTTTCAAGGCCCAAGCTTTAATACTGGGTTGACAAAGCCAAACATGGACTTTGGTAGTGTATTACTAATGAGGCAGGGGAGAACGACAGAATTGCAAATTTACAACATATTTGGACATATGTGCTAAACTGCAGAAACCATATAAAACCCAGAAGAAAATCACTAAGTTTAGTAAATTTCAACTGTCCTTTTATTTAACTTCTCATTTGAAATTTCATTTTAAATTGTGGAATGTGGAAATGAAAAATGCAGACCAAGAATGCAGATTTGGATGACAGATTTAAACAAACAAAAACAAACCTTTATTTAAGTGAGGCAGTAAGTCCAAATGGCTGAAGAAAACAGATTTCAAAATAATCCAAAGGGGACCACAGGAGGGAAATGCTCAGGCACAAAAAACAGTACAATGTAAAAAAAGAACTGGGAGGAGACAAGGGCTTTAAATACAGTCAAGGCACAGCTGAGACTAACCACAGGAGACAAGACAAAACAAGGAAAATGAAATGCAGCAATGAGGGGCCAACAAAATGAAACAAGAAGCAACTGATCATGGGAATATCCAACATAGAAATGCAGATTTGACACAGAGAACACAGGAGAGCAAAAATACAAACTCAGGGAATTTAGTATAAATGACTAGTAAAATTACAAATAACAAAAGAAAACACAACTAGAGAATACCATCATGGAAAACAAAATGGGAAATAAGACTAGAATACAAAAATCTAAATGACAATAATAACAATCAAAATAAACAGAAAATATAATATGAACAGAACTAAAATGTTGAACTTAAAAGACCCAGGACCATGACATGTTCAAGTTAGAGAAACTCTAGTTCAGGGGTGTCAAACTCAATCACAGAACGGGCCAAAATTGAATACACAGTCTAAATTGTAGGCCATACAGGATTAACATTTATTAATTTACTAAACTGAAAATTTTTTAATACAGCTGCTTTTTCCTGAACACATTAAATAAAATCCAAAATAGTATTTTTCTTCAAAAATACCATTATGGAAAATGAGAATGTTTCAAGTTGATAAAAATTTGCTATTTTTTCTGGTAAAATCTGTGATGTGATATCTGCAAAAAGTCCAGAAACAAGAAACAACCTATTTATTTTTCTCTCTTATTCCATTTTTTTCTTACTTTGCATGAACTGACAAATTTCCCTAGGCAGCTCATCACACCTTTCTGATGAGGCATGTCATTCAGAACAAATTCAGAAGCTATTTCCTCCAGAAAAGACTGAAACTGCTGATTATTTAAACCTTTGCCTCTTATAAAGTTCACTGCCTCTGTTATGGTGCTTGTACGCATTCTGTCTTCAGGACTTTGCTGCGCACCTTTTCCTGGTGTGTGACACAGTGATGCACTGTCAGCTCACCTGTGCAGGTCTCCCTCTGCATCTTCTCCTGAGCCAGGGTTTACCTCTGATGTCAGCGTACAGGTTATTTGCCTCCAACCTGTTTTCGAAGGCCACTTTTTTTTGGAAATTTTTGGGGGTCAGGCTAGCTTAAATGTCACTGTAAAAAGTGCAGACCAATGTTTTTATCTGCTGACCACTGATCAATGTGTCATCTGCAATGCAGGAAAATTAGTTAGTGCACAGGTGTTGACCTGTGCAGCAGCTGTTGCAGTGCATAGTGAGATTTGTAGCATTAGTGGTGGAAGCGCTATTTACCGGCGGGCCAATAATCATAGCCATATGGAATTATCTTGCAGGACAAATATGATTGAGTCTGACACATGTGCTCTAGTTCTTAATAAATAATTTAAGCTTTAGAACTTACAAACTGGAGCACATGTGTCAGACTCCAAAGTCCAAAGCTGAAATTATTTAAAAGCACTAATATGATCACTTTTTCAGTAATGAGTAAGACTGGTCAACAAAACAAAAAAAAATAACTTTTTGTCTGCTACCTGAGGAAAAACAACTGATTTTTACTAATTTGGGTATGTTGACTCCAAATATGCGTGAGTTACGTAACTATGCCAATAAATGCCAATCGCCAAACTCAACGTCAATGACTTTATTAGAAAAGTACACCATGAACATACAGCTGGTGAAAAAAAGACACAGATGGGGCACCAGGATAGCTCAGGGCATGAGCAGGCAACTGTGTATGCTGCTTGGCTATGCAGCCGGCACAGGTTCAAGTCCTGCCCTGTCACCATTTGCCACATATCTTCCCCTGTTTCTCCTCTCTGCCTTCCTATCTATCTCCACTGGAAAACTATCAAATAAAGCCAAAAAGGCCAAAATAAAATCTTAAAAAAAAGAAGACAGATACCAAAATCAATCGTATAAGGAATCTCAAACTAATAAAGTCCACAATTAGTCTGCCTAAACAGTTCAAAAGTGTTGCACTTGTGCTTCATGGAAGTTTCATGCTGTAGAAAACAGCAGTAGTCACCTGTCATGTTTGCGTTATAGCACCCCTGGTACCTGGTCTCCATTTCAGAGATATATTGATGGAATCTTTCACCATGTTCATCGCTCACATCCCCAAAATTGGGTGGAAAGAAGTCAAGATTAGAGTGAAGGAAGTGAATCTTAATTGACATTCTGCAACCCATGCATTTGAATGATATGAGCATGTCATCAACTAGTTCTTCATAGTTTGTGGCTTTGTGGTTGCCCAAGAAATTCTGTACCACCTGAACAAATGATTCCCATGCTTTTAGTTCAAGGGGTCTGAGCTTAGCTGGAAACACTTTGTCTTTAATAAGCTCACAGACTTAGGGTCCATCAAAGAGCCCAGTTTTAAGCTTGGTAACACTTTGGAACACTTTTCAAAATGAGAAAATCTTAGCACCCTCTGCATTTGCGTGAGAGGTGCCAGTACAGCACTACATTACCTAAATATTGACATGTGCATAACTCAAGAACCTGAAGTGCTAAAGAAATTCTGATTATAGATTTGGAATTTTTCTTTAAAATGTTGGCTTGGCTGGTTCTCTTGGAGTACTTACTTTCATCAAGATGCAATTTTTCTACTTACACTACTTAGCAGATTTGAGGTGACAGCTATTGAGCATTGGCTCAAATAAATAAAACTGAATTGAAATGCATGTAATTATAGTATTCAATATGCACTTATTTTACTAAAATATCCCAGTATACAGTAAAAATATACACTATACCTCTACTCACCTTTCTGCAGGGTTTGGAGGAAACCTCAAAGGAGGCCTTAAAGACTCTCCTCTGCATGGTGGTAAGGATGGTGCGTGGCCGTTTGGGCCTGTGAGGGTATTTGCTGTCATCGCTGCCATTCAGGACAGCTGGGAACTTCTCTGATTTCACATCCAAATCCTTATCTTCACTATTTTCTGTCACCAGACACAAAGAAATCCATCAATTAATTTGTTAAATATTTCCTGCAGATTTGACTAGAGTTGCATCTGAAATCTCTTTTTCAACATAAAATAATTAATTGATATGTTCTTTTTGATTCAGTACTTTCTTTAACAGTCTGTTCTAAAATATTACCTGTGTCTGTGTTGTCTAGACTGACTGTACTGCGCAGGTCCCCCTCTCTCTCATAGTCACTTTTGCACAGCAGCTGGCCTTCTTTCAGAACAAACTTGTCTCCTTTACACAGCTGGCGCTGGCAGACACAGCAGCAGAAGCAGCTGAGATGGTAAACACTGTCCTGAGCGCGCATGACAAATTCTGTGGGTACTATCTTCTCCAGACAGTGGCTGCACCTTGCGGCAAACAACCTGAGCACAAATGGAAGTGAGAGTAGTGTTATCCATGCAGCATTTTAGGGGGGAAATTGTAACATTATATCATTTTCCCCTGGAATTGAATTGTTCTAGGAATTACAACCATTTGTGTTTGTCTTCCAACAAAGTGAGAGCTAAGAGAGAGGAATAAGACTATTCCCTTTTCTCTTCCTGTCAGCCACATAACACAAAAACTAGCAATGACAATGGAATGTCATTTGGACTGGAGAAGTGCAGTCAGATGGTAACAAAGAGAGGGAAGGTAGTCAGAACTGAGGGCATTGCACTACCAGAAGGCAACATTGCAGACACCGAAGACAGGTACAAGTACCTTGGAATCCCACAGGCAAATGGGAGCTATGAAGATGCCACTAGCAAAGGTGCAACCTCCAAGTACCTGCAGAGAGTATGGCAAGTCCTAAAGAGTCAGCTGAATAGGAAGCACAAGAGCCTTGCCAGTTGTGAGATACCCTGCTGGGATAAGAAGCTGGCCAAAGGAGGAAATAGAAGCCACTGATGTCAAGACAATAAAGCTCCTTAGCATGCAATGAGGTTTTCATCCCAAATTCAGCACCCTGAGACTGTACGCCGAGTGGAAGGAAGGAGGCAGAGGACTAGTGAGTGTCAGAACCACTATCCTAGTTGAAACAACAAAGATCCGTGATTACATCAGAAAGATGGCCACAAAGGATCGTGTGCTTAGTGAGTACTTCAGGCAACCCAAGAAAGAAGAGGAAAAAGAACAGGAACCATCATGGAAGGACAGGCCTCTGCACGGCATTTACCACCGACAGATAGAAGTGGCTGATATAGAAAAATCCCACCAATGGCTGGCCAGAGCTGGACCGACAGGACTAGGGACCGAGGGACTAATCATGGCCGTACAGGAACAGGCTCTGAGTACAAGATGTATAGAGGCTGGGGCCTACCACACAAGGCAAGACCCCAGGTATAGGCTGTGCAGAGATTACCCTGAGACAATCCAGCACATAACAGCAGGGTGCAAGATGCTAGCAGCCAGGACATACATGGAACGTCATAACCAAGTGGTTGGCATAGTACATTATACAGGGACATCTGTGTCGAGTATGACCTGGAAGTCCCCAGGTCAAAATGGGATACACCCCAAGGGTGGTTGAGAATAACAAAGCAAAGTTCCTGTGGGGCTAGACAGACAAACGTGTATGGGAGAGGGAGAGCTAACTCCCAGCCTTCACAACCATGTCCCACAGGGGCCAAGGCTCGGTAAGCCCCGAACCCAGGCCCAGTTGTACACATACACATGCCAATACACACACAAACACACATATGGGCGACTCACAAACTCACACACACACTCACAGACACACCCTTCCTCATCAACCCCTCACAAACCCCTCAACTGACCTGTGATGTATGAACTTAGAGATGTCCTACCATACTTACCAGCAGAGGGGCAGACCGCCACTAGGGCATACAGGGGTTCTGAATGTAACCATAGTAACAGTAGGATAATAAACAAACGAGTGAACCAGCAAGAAGTTGTCCTCCATGCTCTGTGTGTCGAGTAATAATGTTTACTTAGTGACACTATAAGGGAGCAACATAACATGACCCAACCCCAAACCACCAGCCAGCACCCACCCCAGGCAGGGTGCAGGAAACAGGGGTGTGGGAAGACCTGTCCACCCCCTGTGGGGGCTACTTGAAGTGTTTTGGGAATTGTGTTGGGTGTATGTGCTGGTGCTTGTGAGTGTATGAAGTAGAAAGAAGCCATCAGACACCCATATCCCTACTGTGCACACCTAGCCACCTGCTAGGCACATGGGGGGGATGAGACTACAGCCGATCACCCCACTAAGTGGGGACCAGAGAGAATCAAATTCATCAATTCATCCAATTGTTTTTTTTCAGAGGCAGCAGACATTCTCTCCAGACTAAAGTAATTTAAAAGTAAATTCCTATAGTGAGTAATACACAAATATTGTTTTGATTTCCAATTGTAAGGCAGTAAGAACTATGTGTAACATATCTTATTCATATATCTAATTCACTTATGTTACTTAAATCCACAGTTTGGGTGAGATTGGGATGGAGCAATTAAACCATTTGGATAAGTCTTGACATATCCTCTGCTAGAACCTCTGAACTGACGTACAAGAGTGGCCTGTACAGTGGGTGCATATGTTTGAGTGTGTAAGGCCCATTTGGAACATCCTTTGTCCTATATAGTGTGTTCTATTGAGAGTTTTGTATTGTATAAGTTGTAAGTTGGGGCCTTTAGTCTGAGTAAAGGTGAGGGAACTGTGGAGATGAGAGCATGTGCACAGAAGTTTTGGACATATGTGTCTCCTGTAGAAAGATAATCAAACTCCACATGAAGTGCAGGCTAAAGTAGGTGTAACCATAATCCACTCTTTAAGTGGTCTTCCACTTTTTTTTTTTTGAGCATTTAAAGACTGTAATACTGATGAAACATCAACATAAAGTCATAAAGGCTTATATATATATAAGCCTTTATGACTTTATATATATATATATATATACAGTATATATATATATATATATATATATATATATATATATATATATATATATATATATATATATATATATGAAGTTATGCGCATTACATTACATTAAATTTTTAAGTAATTAAAGATATAAATAACTGCCAGTCAGTTATGTTTCAGGAATTAAAATACATTTGCTGCAGCTGACATCTGTCAGTAGTAATTTGTTTTTCTATCCAGGAACGTTAACAGTTGGGGCTGCTAGAGATGTGAAGCTTCTGATTTTTATTTTCTAACAAACAATAAATGGAAATAGATAAAATGTTTGATAAAAAAAAAAAAAACTTGTCAGCATTTGGTATTCAGAAACCAGGTTAACTGGGGTGTCCTGGGGCGGACTCTGGGAGCCCGTGTGTGTCCGATAGCCCCCGGGACTGGAATTCTGGGGCTGCCTTCTTGTGGCATCCGTGTGCTTGTCCTGGTTAATGGTGGTGGGGGGCTTGGGTGGGTCCTGCCTTACGGTCTTGTGGTGTGGCCGGGGTGCTTGGGGTGATGACTGCTGGCCCTTGGCCGGACTGGCCGGTCTTCTCTATGGGGCTCGGGGTGTGATGTCTGGGGCCTGGGGCTCTGGGATCACGCCGGCTGCCGATGGGTCCCCCCTGGCACTGGGGGGGTCTCTGCTGTCCCGGCGCGCCACCGAGTGGGGTGGGTTGGCCCGACCCGGGTCGGGATGTTCGGTCTGTGCTTCTGGGGCTCTGGGGTGCCTGCATCTTGGGGGGGTGGGGGTGGTGGGTTAGGCTGTTGTGGAGTGGCTGGGGTGGACGGGGCACCGTTTTCCCAATTCAGGCCAGTTTGTCTTGTCTCTTGTTTGTGTTGTTTGTGTCTCTCGTTGAGTGTATGAGTATCTGGAGTGGAGCGCATGCTGCCCTCTGTGGCGGGGGCTGTGGTGCCGGTCTCGGGCGCTGCGGTGCTCCATGGTGCTGTTGCCGGGGCCCCGGGTCCACCTGCACGTGCCCTGTGCTGGGGTGTGGGGAATTGGGGTGCCTACTGAGCCAGCAGACAGCTCGCTCTCTTATTCCTAGTTTTCTGGTCATAAGCCCCCCCCCCCCCCCCCCCCCCACACACACACACACACACACACACACACACACACACACACACTCACACACTCACATACACACGCATGCACATATACACACATATACAAACTTCATGTCATGTGGAGAGGCCATGTGCGGAGCCACACTTGCCTCTCCATTTTAATTGCATTACAGACATTACAAGTGACAATACATTCTGATACACATAGGACCTTGGGGGGCAGGCATGGGGATGATGAGAGGGTGCTGCTGAGGTGGCCCCACTCTGGTCCTGTCTACTGTCAGTCCCCCAATTTTAATGGCACTTTAGACATTAAGGGCTTTGAGGGGGTGGTGTGGTCGAGCGCCGATGGCCAGCAGTTGGATGCTGTCCCCTCAATTTTAACTGCATCCTATACACTTCATGCATTCACAAACATAAAAACATAAACTTCAACATTTATAATTTGGGTGGGGGGTGGGGTGGGACATTCCACACCCAGGTTTCCTGCACCTCGCCCGGGGTGGGAATCGGGTGGTGCTTTGGGTGCCAGGCTGGCAGCGTCCTGGGGTTGCTATTGGCCCGGGTGGGGTGTCTACTTGCCCTGGCTTCAGAGGGTGGGTAGATGTGGATGAATGTGTATCTTTGTGCATTTGTCACAGTCCTCGTGGGTGTATTTGGGTGGGTGAATGCGTGTAGGTCGCTTTCTTTCTGTCTTTCTCTCTTTTTTTTTTTTTTCCCCTCAGCCTGTCAACTGGAATTAAATGTATATGTAAACAAATAAATAAATAAAATAAAACAAACAAACAAAAAAAAAAAACCCCACAAACATTAATGAGAAAAGCTTATAGAGACTCTATAGAGCTTATCTTGGAAGAATAAATATGTTTGGCACAACAGTGCATTCAGATCACAATTCTGCTTGCAAACACTGCCAGACATGACAGGCTTTAAAAAAAAAGAAAAAAGAAAAGAAACCAGGTTAACAGATATGGGTATTTTATTAGTTGGGAGCTTATCCAAAATAATTGTTACTAAATCCTCATGAGATGAGACAAAGAATGGAGACGTTTCAATACAATGAAGGAGCGACACACAAAAAAAATTGCCACACGGGGGGTAGGTAGGCTCTAAACAGCCTGTAGCCTCCCACTGCAACACCACATATCTACTGTGTGTCATTACTGTGTTTGAATAACTTCATCTCTATACAGCAAAACCAGAAAACAGAAAAGAAGCCAAATGTCTTTGGGCTGAAATATGGTGCCTAACCAGACACCTACTCTGGATGGCATTACCTTAGCCTCCAGTAAAACTATGAGAATCTCATTTTTGAGCAAGATATGTCCTTCAATGCACATATTAAAAAAATATGCAGGACTGCAATTTTGCATTAGCGCAATATCTTTAAAATTTGAAAAATCCTGTTTCAAAGTGATGCTGAGAAGCTAATTCATGCATATATTACTCCTAGGCTGGACTGTCATAATTCATTACCATCAGGTAAAAGCTCCCTGAAAAGCCTCCAGATAATCCAAAATGCTGTAGCTAGAGTACTGACAGGGACTAGAAAGGGAGAACATATTTCTTCCTTCTCTTCACTGACTCCCTGTTAAATCCGGAATTGAATTTAAAATCCTTCTCCTCACATACAAGGTATTGAATAATCAGGCCTCATCTCATAGTACCTTCACTCTCAGAATGAGTGGCTTACTTGTTCCTAGGATACTTAAGAGTAGAATGGGAGACAGAGCCTTCAGCTTTCAATCCCCTCTTCTGTGGAACCAGCTCCCAGTTTGGATTCTGGAGACAGACACCTTCCCTACAATTTAAGATTACACTTAAAACTTTCCTTTTTGATCAAGCCTCTAGTTAGAGCTGGATCAGGTTACCCAGAACCCTCTTATGCTGCAACAGGCCTAGGCACCTGTGTGGTTCCCATTGATGCAATGAGTATTTCTTTTTCACTCACCTCTTTTCACTCTGTTTATACACCACTCTGCATTCAATCACTAGTTATTATTCCCTGGCTCTCTCCCACAGCAAGTCTTTTGTCCTGTCTCCCTCTTTTCATCCCCAACTGGTCATGGCAGATGACTGCCCCTCCCTGAGCCTTGTTCTGGTTTTTTTCCTGTTAAAAGAGTGTTTTTCCTCCCCACTGTCATTAGGGCTTGTTCATAGAGTGTTGTTTTGATTGATGGGTTTTCTCTGTAATTTTATGATTTTTACCTTACAACATAAAGTACCTTGAGGCAGCTGTATGTTGTGAATTGGTGCTATATTAAAAAATGGAATTGAATTTATCAACGTTACAGAAATTTTCTTTTACTGACCATCCTGGCCAATGTCTCTGCTTGCCTTTCTGTAAAAGTCACATGCCATTGGTTTTGAGAGTCATTGTTCTCTCTGTCTGTAAAAATGGGGATATTCCTTTTGGTCTGGCTAGTGAGTACAGAAAGCATCAGAGGCAGGGGGGGGGAGAGCTGAATCTGGGAACAGAGTTAAAGAGTAGGACAGAGGGATGATGGGAGGAAGAAAGAGGTAGCATTAGGCAGGTACAGAAGAGTGTTTGGACAGTGTTTGGACAGCTGCACTCCTCCTTTCTAATGACACTACCCTCCTCTATTCAAGAGCTGTTTCTCCCATTCCCATGTCTCACAGTTCCTCCCTTTCAACCTTTGTCTCTCTGTCTGTCAAATCAGAAGCTGAGAAGAACATTTGCCATAAAAGCACTTTAGAAAAAAGATGGACAGAGTATGTGGCATATAAGACAGTGAGTGGTTTTGAATGATAGATTGTTTAACTTACAAAATAAAGCACATTGAGATAGTTTAATAGTTGAAGTATTCTAACCATGCTACTACTATTTAACATGTATTTAACATTCTATCAAACCTGACTTATTTTTATGGAATCAATAAGAAGCTACAGGCCACAGCTGCTCTTCAATTTACTGTAAGTTGCACATACAGATGGGTTTTCTCTGTAATTTTCTTTCTTTCTTTCTTTCTTTCTTTCTTTCTTTCTTTCTTTCTTTCTTTCTTTCTTTCTTTCTTTCTTTCTTTCTTTCTTTCTTTCTTTCTTTCTTTCTCTCTCTTTCTTTCTTTCCTAAAAGTTGTGGGCTTTCACACATACAAAGACAATAAAGTGCCAGTAAATACCCTACAATAATAGAGAAAAAACCCCAATAATATTCGCCACTATGAGCAATTACTTGGCAACAATGGAAAAGAAAAAAATCCCTTTTAACAGGAAGAAACCTACAGCAGCACCAGGCTCAGGGAGGGGCAGCCATCTACAGTGACCAGTTGGGGGTGAGGGAAAAGAGGTGAATGAAGAGGAAATGCTAAGTGCATCATGGAAAGCCCCCAGCAGCCTAGGCCTATTACAGTATAACAAAGGGATGGCTCAGGGTCACCTGATCCAGCACTAACTATACGCTTTATCAAAAAGGAAAGTTTTAAACATAATCTTAAAAGTAGAGAGGGTGTCTGTCTCCAAAATCAAAACTGGGAGCTGGTTCCACAGAAGAGGGATCTGAAAGCTGAAGGCTCTCCCTCCCATTCTACTTTTAAATACCTTAGGAACCACAAGTATGTTTGAAGTCTGAGAGCCAAGTGCTCAATTTGGGTGATATTGTGATAAGATGAGACCTGATTATTCAAGATCTTGATTGTGAGGAGGATTTTAAATTCAATTTTTGGATATATCCCATATTATCTTCTGTTTATATCAAGAAGCTAATATGCGAAAATGGTCTCACTTCCTAGTCCAAATCAGCACCCTCATTGCAGTATTCTGGGTCAACTGCAGGCTTTTGAGGGAGCTTTTAGGACAACCTGATAATAACTCTTCAAATAAGCCATTCCTATATAGATGATCAGTTAGCTGTTTTACAACTACTCTTTCAAGATTTTTTGAGCAAAAATGAAGGTAGAAATTGGTCTATAATTAGATAAGACATATGGGTCAGGTGACAGTTTTTTAAGTAATGGTTTAATTACACCTTAAAGCCCTGTGTTGCATAACCTGTTAATAGCAATAAATTGTATGTAAGAAGTGATGGTTAGGATAGCCCACACACCTACAGTGCCTTGCAAAAGTATTCGGCCCCCTTGAACTTTTCAACCTTTTGCCACATTTCAGGCTTCAAACATAAAGATATAAAATTTTAATTTTTTGTGAAGAATCAACAACAAGTGGGACACAATTGTGAAGTGGAATGAAATTTATTGGATGTGTCAAACTTTTTTAACAAATAAAAAACTGAAAAGTGGGGCGTGCAATATTATTCTGCCCCCTTGTGTTAATACTTTGTAGCGCCACCTTTTGCTGCAATTACAGCTGCAAGTCGCTTGGGGTATGTCTCTATCAGTTTTGCACATCGAGAGACTGAAATTTTTGCCCATTCTTCCTTGCAAAACAGCTCGAGCTCAGTGAGGTTGGATGGAGAGCATTTGTGAACAGCAGTCTTCAGCTCTTTCCACCGATTCTTGATTGGATTCAGGTCTGGACTTTGACTTGGCCATTCCAACACCTGGATACATTTATTTGTGAACCATTCCATTGTAGATTTGGCTTTATGTTTTGGATCATTGTCTTGTTGGAAGATAAATCTCCATCCTAGTCTCAGGTCTCTTGCAGACTCCAACAGGTTTTCTTCCAGAATGATCCTGTATTTGGCCCCATCCATCTTCCCATCAATTTTGACCATCTTCCCTGTCCCTGCTGACGAAAAGCAGGCCCAAACCATGATGCTGCCACCACCATGTTTGACAGTGGGGATGGTGCGTTCAGGGTGATGAGCTGTGTTGCTTTTACGCCAAACATATCATTTTGCATTGTAGCCAAACAGTTCGATTTTCTCTGCAGTTCATCCAGAGTGATCAAGGGCCTCTTGGCTGCATCTCTGATCAGTCTTCTCCTTGTTTGAGATGAAAGTTTAGAAGGACGGCCGGGTCTTGGTAGATTTGCAGTGGTCTGATACTCCTTCCATTTCAATATGATTGCTTGCACAGTGCTCCTTGAGATGTTTAAAGCTTGGGAGATCTTTCTGTATCCAAATCTGGCTTTGAACTTCTCCACAACAGTATCTCGGACCTGCCTGGTGTGTTCCTTGGTCTTCATGATGCTCTCTGCACTTTGAACAGAACCCTGAGACTATCACAGAGCAGGTGCATTTATACGGAGACTTGATTACACACAGGTGGATTCTATTTATCATCATCAGTCATTTGGGACAACACTGGATCATTCAGAGATCCTCACTGAACTTCTGGAGTGAGTTTGCTGCACTGAAAATAAAGGGGCAGAATAATATTTACAGTTTTCTATTTGTTAAAAAAGTTTGACACATCCAATAAATTTCATTCCAATTCACAATTGTGTCCCACTTGTTGTTGATTCTTCACAAAAAATTACAATTTTATATCTTTATGTTTGAAGCCTGAAATGTGGCAAAAGGTTGAAAAGTTCAAGGGGGCCAAATACTTTCGCAAGGCACTGTAATAGTATAGAATGCAAGGGAAACACATTATTTATCCTTTTTTCTTAAATACTCCATAGATACTCACTACATTTAAAACACTCAGTATATATTGATTTGCTTTGCCAAATATCATCAGGAATCAGTAAGTTTTTTTAGGCACTGGAATATCAAGTCAAAGGCTGCATTATGAAATGTGTCCTCTATTAAAGGTAGACTGAAAACATTATTTTCTTTGCAAGCCTTTAGTTAGGTTTAAAGTGTGTAGGTAAGAGCAAAGAGTTAAAGACACTGAGATACTTTGAGCCTGTGTCATATGTTATGGACTATATAATTAAATTTGACATGACTTAATGTCCATACTGTGAGGATCCCACATTTACTTATCTTGACTAGGTTTTTCAAATATCTACAGTACCAGTCAAAAGTTTGGACACACTCCAAACCGGTACTGTATGTATTAAAAATGTTTAATATTTTCCTGAAATGACAAAAGTGTTTTCCCACTGATCTGCCTCATGGTTTTTTTTCCCAGTGCAAGTACCTCTAAAATAGAATTCTTCAGAGAAAAGTGAATCTCGAGTATGCGAGGACTGTATCTGACTGATAGATAGATCATTAACCATGCTTAAAACATGTTGAAGTGAATTTCTGGAGAATCTCTTGGTCTTACTATGACTTTTTGAGCTTTGGCTGAACAAACAACACAGTCCATTCTCTGAATCCTGCTTTTATTTTCCCCTGCTTTCTTCATAGACATCTTTTGATTATGCTAGCTAATTAAAAGTCCAACAAGCCGCTACCCAAAGCCACCACCCACTCATCCATACAGCCTCCTCTTTTAGGTCACCCAGCTCCATGAAGAAGCAGAACAAACAAGAGAATAGTGAAGGAACACACACAGCCTGTTTTTACTGCTTCAGTCTTTCTCCTCGCCTCTTATCCTCTTTAATCCTGTACCTCTTTATGCTTCTTAAGCTGCTGGAGCTGTGTGGAAGCATAGGGCACAGGGCCAAGGGGTCAAGGCTCCTCCAGAGAGTTGACCTTAGCACTCGAGGTCCAGGTCTTAGCTGAACTGTGGAGGACTTTCCTGATTGCACTGTTGGATCAAACCTTGACTCACACTAAAAGCTGCAGTAACCAGATTTTAAAAGAAACAAAACTTAAAGTCTAGGGTCCCACTTGAAGGTGTTGGTAAAGTCTAAAGCCTAACTAGTTGCCCAAGGACTTTTCTGTGTTATTTGACTCCATGTGTTTGAAAAACTAACAGCCAAATCCAGCAGAATTTCAGTCTGAGCTAAGGAGAATTGTTGGATTATTTTGTTCCCAGTGTGCTAAAACTGAAACACACATTCAAGTAGATTTTTTAGAATATATAAATACCAGTCAGCTGAATCATCAATTTAGAAATCCAAATATTTTAATGAATCCTAGATTATAGCTGAATGGTCAAAAAATACACCTTATGTCTTGATCACATCATCTTGAACTTGATGGAAAATATGAGGTAGAGGAAAGATACGGAGGATAATTCATAAGAGAACAGTGGTGAACAGATATGTTGCTCACATGGGTCTGCTGTGGAGAGAAACTATAATGTCCTGACGATAGAGTCAACATTTTGCTTACTAGTCACAACAATGGCATAATGTACTTGTACTAAAAAATACGGCTCTTTCATTTTCTCTCATTTTGTCTCTTTCTCTGGTAAGATTTTCATGTTCTCAACTGAAATTAATTAATTCTAAAAGATGCCAATACTGTACATAACTACTACATAACCAATGCAAACTGAGTTACAGCACAATCTTATCTGATTATTTCTTTATAGCTTTATCTTTATTTATAAAGCACTTTTCGAAACCCAGGTTAAAAGTGGATTCACACAAGGAAACAACTTCATAACAAGCAGAGGTTAATAAACTAGTGTAACATTCATAGTTTACCTGTGGGTTTACCAAACTGTTGAAAGTTCAAAATATCTTGGCACGTTAAGGGCTAACATTTAAAATGCAATTGTCTACATCACTCTTCGGTTATGCTGACTGCTTGATATTATGAATAGTCAGATTGTATGCAGACTGCATTGCATTATCTTCTCCTTCCATTAAGGATAGGTAACTACTGTATATCCTGTGCTAAATCATGAAAACATTAAAGGAAGCAATGAAACACCTTTCATTATTATTTAAATAAATTGCTGTCACAGGGATGGATGGCTAGATGTGTCATATTTTACCCGTAGTACTGCTACATAAATTGATTGGTAATCATATAGCACTTTTTTTAGTCGAACTGTACACTCAAAGCACTGTTACTACAAGCCACCTTCACTCTGGATTCACCATATAGCAATAGCTGCCCATGGTATATAATAGTACTGTGACTCCACCCAAGCTTAAATGTAATCATTGCCAATTAAAGGATCTCTCAGTAGGTTTTAATTGGCAACAATACAAAATAACGTAGCCTTCCAAAGTGGTTAAAAAGAACATCATGTCAAATCAAATGAATAATGAAGTGAAATTAATGAATGAATTTAATGAATGAATTTAATAGAAGCATTCCATTAAAAAATTGTTCATTTTAATGGAAAAAATAAATCAAAATACTGGGGCACCCTCTAATGTTCCTTTAAACCACAAGGCCAATTAATGCTGCAATCAGAGATAAAAGGGCTGTCACACCCAGGCACAAATTCAGGTACGGTCGAGTCGTGCAATGGTTTGTGTGTTCATGGTGAGGAGTGTAATGGTTTCATGTGGATGCTTTAAGTCTGGGAAGCTAATGGGGTGTTGTGTCATTCAGCTACTGAGCTCCTCCTCCTATGCATACACAGGTACCCAGATGAAATATAGTAGATGTTTTTTTATTTTTCTAGGTGGTGCTGTGGAGCCATTTTGCAATATCCAATGATGAGAGATGAAACATGAAAGCCTTCATCACAATGAATGTGTGTGCCAAATTTCATGATTTTCTGAGTGTTCCAAGCCCTTAAATAATATTTCCTTTTTCATGGTGAATGCCACCAGAGCATGCTGTTAAATGAAAGCTCACAATTTTCACACTGAAGCATTACAAGGTAAATGTCTTATATAGCACTTTTCTACTCTAGTTGAGCACTCAAAGCCCTTTATATGACACTTTTGCATGGTTTTCTGTTTTAGCATGGTTTCCTATTTCAAAGAGCTTTTTATCTATCATTGTTACTCCGATGGTTGCATCGGAGAGCAACTTGGGGTTCAGTATCTTGCCCAAGACACCATTCATATGAATGGGCAAGTGTGTCCAAACAAAGGCTAAACCTTATATGAGTACATTAAAAAACTTTAAACACTTGAATTTATAACCTAAGAAACAAGACTAAAACTTTACTGCATAATATGTACACAAATATATGAAATCAGTACTGTACATGTAAAACCTTTTTTTTGTACATGTAAAACTTACACCAGATGCCCTTCTTGACACAAGAACAAAGCGAGCTTTTGCCAAACAAATGTTTTAGCCGCTGCACTTTTACTGGTATTGGTAGAGCATGTATTTCCAAGATGAACATACAGATTTGTGGTTTGTTAAATATATAACTTAGCAAGGTTTCCTTATTACACTGATATTAAAGTCTGTTCTCAAGAATTTATTTCAAAATGTATTTTTGTTACAATGTATGTAACACAGTCTTTTAAGCTGGCCGTAATTAAACCACTTAAAAAGCTGTCACTTGATTCAGATGTCTTAGCTAATTATAAGCCAATCTGCAAACTTCCTTTTTTGCTCAAAAAACCTTGAAAGAGTAGTTGTAAAACAGGTAACTGATCATGCAAAGGAATGGTTTATTTGGAGAGTTTCAGTCAGGATTCAGAATTCATCACAGTACAGAAACAGCATTAGTGAAGGTTGCAAATGATTTTCTTATGGCCTCTGACAGTGCCCTGCTAGATCTCCATGACTGTAGTATTTACATTACAGAGATTAGAGAATGCTGTAGGTATTAAAGGTACTGAGCTGCAGTGGTTTGAATCATATTTATCTAATAGACTCCAATTTGTTCATGTAAATGAGGAGTCCTCTTCATACACTAAGGTTAATTATGGAGTGATTGGTGCTATATAAATAAAACTGAATTCAATTTAATTGAATTTTATATGATTTCAAGGAGACAGAGTTAAAAATCAAGCAGTAAAACTTTAGGAATTGTGTTCTTCTCTTTTTATGTCATGCTGTGTACAAAACGGTGCTATTGATTTTACAACTGCTTACCATATTACTGTTCTGCCATGTTTCCTGAGGTTTATACTGTAAGTCTTTTCATTCTTTTTGTTAGCAGAATGTACACTTTTTGCAGTACTGTTTTTCCACCGAACAAAACCTTAGTATGGTCCTCTGATAAATTGGAATAAACAAAGAATTACTCTTTAGTTTCCAAAAAAGGACACCTAACAATGGCTCTGTGATGCTACTCTTTGAGGCTGTACACCGTTAACACAGTGGTACTATATCCTAATAAACTTAAGAGGGTTTTTAGAGCAAATAATTGTTGAAAGTCACCTTTAAGAGTATGGAAGATACTGACTAATCGTTTGGGGAGTTCTGAAAAGGAGAAATAGCCATGTAAATTTTAGATGCTACAATAAATGGCATGTTTCATTTAGACTAACTAAAATCTAATGTCTTGTTATTTATCATTTTAAGCATACAGTTCATTAACAAAATCAACATAAACAGACAGGTATTTATATAGCATTTTTCACACACTGAGAGAGCGATTTGTTTTTCTTTAGGACACTGTGACCCGCTTTACCTCCTGTGCCACAGTAACCCCATAAGGTTTGGTACCAGTTTGCAATAACTGGTTTTCTGGTGTGCCTGTGTTCTGACTTGTGTTTTGTTTTTGTTTAGGTTTTTTGTTCTGTTTTAGAGGATGCTGAGGGCAACCAAGAAGCTATGATGATGATGTTTTGCCATGAAATGTGGACATACAGAACCCACAGATGACCTGGAAGGTGTTAGAGTCATCATCAGAGATGTGGAAGTGTTTCACAACTCAGGAGCATTGCAAATGCTTTATTTGGACTTTAACTACTAGACTTTAAGTACACATTTCTGGAGAGAAATTGCCTCAACAAAGGCTCAAGTGAGTGTTGAGGTAGAGTTAGTATGCAGTGAATAGCCCTATTTGAGTAATGTTCTAATCCATACTGTGGCCAGAACTACTCAACTAGTAAAGAAAAATGACAATCCATCATTACTTAAAGAAATGAAGGTCAGTGAATTAGAAAAATTTCAAGAACTTTCAAAGTATCCTCAAGTGCAGTCACAAAAACCATCAAACATTATGATGAAACTGGCTCTCATCAGGACTGCCCCAGAAAAGAAAGACCAAGATTTACCTCTGTTGCAGGATAAGTTCATCAGAGTTACCAGCCTTAAAAAAACAAATGTTAACAGCACCCCAGATAAGAGCCCACCTAAATGCTTCACAGAGTTCATGTAGCACATACATGTCAATATCAACTTTTCAGAGAAGACTGTGAATCTGAATTTTATCGTTGAATTGCTGCAAAGAAGCCACTTCTAGGGAAGAACAATAATAAGAAGAGAATGGCTTGGGTCAAGGAACACAAGGAATGGATATTAGACCAGGATGGATCAGACCAAAGAACAGATTTAATGGATATTAAATCTGTTCTTTGGTCTGATGATTCCAAGTTTGAGATTTTTGGTTCAAAATGACATGTCTTTGTAAGATGCAGAAAAAGTGAGCAGGTGGTTCCTACATGTGTAGTTTACACCATGAAGTATGGAGGAGAAAGTGTGATGGTATGGGGGTGCTTTGCTGGTGTCACTGTTGGCGATTTATTCAAAATCCAAGGCACACTTAACCAGCATAGCTACAGCATTCTGCAGCAACATGCCATTCCACATGGTTTGCGCTTAGTGGGACCATCATTTGTTTTTCAACAGAACAATGACTCCAAACATACCTCCAGGCTATGTAAGGGCTATTTGGCCAAGAAAGAGAGTGATGGAGTGTTGCATCAGCTTATATATTTTGGTTTGACTAACACTTAAGTTTAATACATGATTACTTATGTGAAACTTCGTAGTCTGAATGACTTCAATATTCATTTATGACAGGTAACCAGGTTGTTTATGAAGGAAGACACCTGAAACACTTTAATTAAAAAAAGTAAGACATTTAATATATTAAAGAATCAGAAAAAATACACACATGGCCATGTGGGGACTCAGAGTAAGAGTGTGCACTCTCTCTCTCCGAGCCCGTGTTCCTGTCTAACCATAACATTTTTATACTGACTGCCTCTTATCTAAACATAAATAATCTCTGGGCGCTACGAGTTGATTCAGTCTTGTTCAAGCTGGTTTTCATGACTCAGATTCCTCTCAGTCATGAGCACATCTTCTTCCTGATGTTCTAATTTAATCAGTACAGACAAATCTTGTCCAGATTAATGACAGAAACATGGTGATGTTGGTGATGTTCTAATTATACGTTCTGTGGCCGGTCCTCAAGATAAGATGCACTAAAACAGAGGAGTTAGTACTTTCTGATTTGTTGCTCCTTGTCTAATGTATTATTTAATTGTTTATTATTTGGTTGATCCTCTGTTTAGTAATTTACTGGAGTTTTACCTTTAAACATTTGTCCTTTATTCATTGAGTAAAAAATAATCCCTAACATTTACAATGTAGGAAAAAAAATAAAAACATTGAATGAGAAGGTGTGCCCAAACTTTTGACTGATACTGTAAATCAAGCATGGGTTCAATCCCTGAAAGACTGCCATCACCCACAGACAGCCTTCATCAGAATAGTTGTGAATACATTAAATATTCAAGGGATGTGGTAGTAGGTGGAGGTGTGGGCTTTAAAGTGAGATGAGTAAATGAAAGAATGAAAGGCATGCATTAATATCCAGTGTAAGATGCGTCAGACAATGTTTTAATGACTGCTTCATATAATCCAGTGCTGAATTTTATTGCTTCAAAGGAAAGCTATGTTCTCAGCGCTGTTTGTTTTTCTGTCAAAAAGATTACAGAAAAACCTCAGGGCCAACTATCATCACTTATTTAAAAGTCAAATGGGAGGTAGAGCCTTCAGGTTTCAGGCCCCTCTTCTGTAGAATCAGCTTGCAGGCTGGATTCAAGAGACAAACAGCCTCTTTACTTTTAAGATTAAGCTTACAACTTCCCTTATTGATAAAGCTTACAGTTAGGGCTGGATCAGGTGACAAGTCAATGCAAAATGCAGCTTTAAATGATGATTTAATTTCAACTTATTTCATTTTCATTTCAAAAAAGTAATGTTCTGCTCAGGTTATTTGGCTAATTTAAATTAATAAACAACTTTCTACTGCAAAATATACCTATATACCTAAATATGACTATACCTAATTACCATTTTATTTGTTTTTGCAGCATGAATAGCATAAAGCAGTTACAGTTTCGAGGATGCACTAGCAATCATTGAAGGAGATGACAGTCAGTTTGAGGGATGTGAAGATCACTCAGATGAAGACCCTGACTGTATAGTCAGGGTCTTCACCTGAGTGATCTTCACATCCCTCCCAGCGGCAAAGACATTGAAAATGATGAGTCCAGTGAGTCCTGTGATTCATACAATAGTGAATTAAATGAGGAACCACAACCCAAGATGAATCCTAGGCAGCAAAATACTGGTGTTAAAGAAAGAACACAGTTTTCTTAGAGAAGAAAACAATGTGAAGCCCTTGAATTTACCTTCAAAGGTCAGAGTATCACACCTCCAGATACTCCTTACACCCCTCTGGAGTATTCCAGGAAGTTCATCACATCAGATATGCTTGAGTTACTGAAGGAACAAACAAATCTGTACAGTGTACAAAAATCAGAAAATCACAGTAATGTAAACACTACTGCTAAGGAACTGGAAATACTGATTGGCCTTTACCTACACATAGATCTTTGTCAGCTACCAGGGACTCATGCCTATTGGGAAAATGACATAAGATGTCCCATGGTGGCAGAACACGTATCACGCATTTGCTTTCAGACACAGCTTGCATCCCTACATTTCACTGACAATATTAATATGTCAAACAGGCAAGCAGAAGATAAGTGTTGCAAGATCTGCCCCAGGTAGATGTTTTGCAAACAACATCTACCTGGGGCAGAAAGTCACCCCAGAGGAGCAAAACTCTATTGATGAGCAAATGGTGTCCTTTAGGGGTACTCACAGCCCAATAAGTACGTGAAAGGCAATCCCCACCCTTGGGGATTAAAAATTTGGGCACGTTTGTTCTTCATCTGGAATTCTCTGTGATATTCTGGTCTTTGAAGGTGGAACTGGGAAGAAAACCTTACTTTACATGTGAGGTGATGTTGTGGTGAAGCTGTGTGAAACTCTGCCATCAAACCAAAACTACAAAGTGTTTGCAACCAACTTTTTCACTTCAGTGCACTGGTTCTTGAGCTTCTACAGCAGCAAATCTACTCTGTAGGAACACTCAGAAGCAATTGCTTGGCTGGGTGAGAATGAGAGGATCCTCTCGAGGATAAGAAAAATCTTGCTAAGAGAGGCAGAGGGGCTGCTGATGTCAGAGTGGAAAAAAAGGAAAGCATTACCATTGTCAAGTGGTATGACAAGAAATGTGTTATCCTGATCTCCTCTTATTGTGCCACGAACCTCAGGACAAAGCTCAAGAGCAAATCAGATATAGCATTTGTGGAAGTCAACAGGACACAAATTGTGAAGGAGTAGAACACATACATGGGAGCGGCAGGCCTACTAGATGCATGTGTTGGTAGACACAAGTACCACACAAGTTCATGGAGGTGGTACCTGTACTGATTTTGGCAGACCATAATGCTGGCCATCATAAATACAGGGGTTGAACAATGAAACTGAAACACCTGTCATTTTAGTGTGGGAGGTTTTATGGCTAAATTGGACCAGCCTGGTGGCCAATCTTCATTAATTGCACATTGCACCAGTAAGAGCAGAGTGTGAAGGTTCAATTAGCAGGGTAAGAGCACAGTTTTGCTCAAAATATTGCAATGCACACAACATTATGGGTGACATACCAGAGTTCAAAAGAGGACAAATTGTTGGTGCACGTCTTCCTGGCGCATCTGTGACCAAGACAGCAAGTCTTTGTGATGTATCAAGAGCAATGGTATCCAGGGTAATGTCAACATACCACCGAGAAGGACGAACCACATCCAACAGGATTAACTGTGGACACAAGAGGAAGCTGTCTGAAAGAGATGTTCGGGTGCTAACCTGGATTGTATCCAAAAAACATAAAACCACGGCTGCCCAAATCATGGCAGAATTAAATGTGCACCTCATCTCTCCTTTTTCCACCAAAATTGTTCGTCCGGAGCTCCACAGGGTCAATATACACGGCCGGGCTGCTATAGCGAAACCTTTGGTCACTTGTGCCAATGCCAAACGTCGGTTTCAATGGTGCAAGGAGTGCAAATCAGAAAACGTTTTCCTCCACCAGCATCATGTCGTGACCTGGCCACTATCCTGCAAGAAGAATGCTTAAAATCCCTCTGACCATTGTGCAGGACTTGTATATGTCATTCCCAAGATGAATTGACTCTGTATTGGCCGCAAAAGGAGGCCCCACACCATACTAATAAATTATTGTGGTCTAAAACCAGGTGTTTCAGTTTCATTGTCCAACCCCTGTACATAGCTGCTCTACCGTCGTAACTGTAAACTACTTGAAGTCAACAAGCCAATGAAACAAAGGAGCTTTCAGGCAGAGGTGGGATCAAGCTTAATTGCGCGTGGAAGCTTAATTAATTGCGCTCACAAAGGGGTCGACCATCACGCAGAGTCAGATCTCCAACTCCACCACCAAAGAGAGTTCTAGTTGGAGTTCCTGAAGATGTACGCTTGGACCATGTTTCACACTGGCCTGTAAAATGTGACAAGCAGGACCACTGAAAATTATGCAAGATAAATGCAACCACAACCCTCTGTAAGAAATGTGATGTGTGTCTTTTCTTCAGGGAGGAAAGAAATGATTTCAAGTGTTACAATTCAGCCTAGGCTAAACTGCCATAATTGGTGCTAACGACAGTTTGAACATGATGCAGTTGACATAAAAGTTCATGTTTTTGTGCACTTTGGTTTAGACCAAGAGCAGTTTATTTGTCACTTTTTCAGTTTTTTTAACAGTTACAGTTATTTGTGAAGAAGACCTCTAATATGTAGCAGTGTACAAATTTTTGTATTGTATTATTGGAGGATTTTGTTGTTGAATCAAAGAGTTAAGTATCTTGCCCAAGGATACATTGGCATGTAGCCTGGAGTAGCCAGGAATCGAACCGCTGATCTTCCGATCAGTAGGTGACCCGCTCTACCTACTGAGCTACAGCCACCCCTTTTCATATATAATGTAAATAGAATTGGTCCCTGCACACAACCCTATATGGAACTTCATACTTAACCTTACTATGTGAAGAAAACTCCCCATTTGCTCTTGGAGTCTATTAGACAGATATGATTCTGACCACTGCAGCGTGGCTTGCTTAATAAATTTGGCATGCTCTAATTTCTGCAATAAAATATTATAGTCAACAGTATCTAACGCTGAGGTCAAGAAGGACAAGCGCAGATACTGTATGACTGAAGCTGACAGAAGCCATAAGAAAATTGTTTGTAATCTTCAATAATGCTGTTTTTGTACTACGATGAATTCTGAATCCTGACCAAAACTCTTCAAATGAACCTTCCTCTGGAGGTGATCAGTTAACAGTTTTACAACTACGCTTTCAAGTATTTTTGAGAGAAAAGGAAGGTTTGAGATTGGCCAATAATTAGCTAAGACAGCTGGGTCAAGTGATGGCTTTTTAATTAATGGTTTAATTACTGCAAACCTAAAGGCACGTAGCTCATTAATAGAGATAGATTGATCAGATTTAAGACTGAAATATTATTAAGTATTAATTATTAAGTAGGACTTCTTTGAGCAGTCTTATAGGAATGGGGAATAATAGACACACTGATGGCTTGATGGAAGTAACAACTGAAGTTAACTCAGAAATATCAATTAGACAGAAAAACTACATAAATAGTAGTTGCACATAATATGTCTGTGGGATGTTATGATTAATTTTTTTCTTCAATGGTTAAAATTTATTTGTAAAGAAATTCATGAAGTAATTATTAGTTAAAGTTAAAGGAAGGCTCAGTCAGCCTGGCTACAGTGCTGAAAAAAAAAACCTGTGGTTGCTCTTATTTCCTTCAATCGGTGATGAATAGTAAGATGTCCTAGATTTAGTTAGGGCTTTTTTTTTTATACAGCAACAAACTTTTTTCCAGGCTAAAATAAAAATCTTCTAAAATGGTGCAATGCCACTTCCTCTCCAGCTTACGGGTTATCTACTTGAAACTGCACGTTTGTGAGTTATACCAGGGAGTCAAGCATTTCTGATTTGACTCTCCATTTTTCAGAGGCGCCACGGTATCCAGAGTCATGCACAGTGAAGATGTAAAACTACTAGCGAGATAATCAACCCTGTTTGCAGTAGCTGCTCTGCACTGTGGTGTCACTTGGCATTGAAGAATATAACAGTGGAAGAATACTATCCTTAAACTTAATTACATTCAGCACTTTCAGAAAGACAACTACTGTAGTGAAATTTATTCCCCAGTGCTGTATAATCCATTTTTGTAAATTTAAATGTTTAAATTTAAATTAAGAAATCCTCAGACAAATGAAGTCAGATGACACACATCAATTCATTACACTGCAGGAATGTCTTAAAGACATAAAGGCCTGGATGACCTCTAAATTCAGGCTTCTAAATTCAGATAAAACTGAAGTTCTTGAACTTGGCCACACAAATCTTAGAAACATGGTGTCAAACCAGATACTTACTCTGGATGGCATTAGTTTGGCCTCAAGTGACACTGTGAAAAATCTTGGAGTCATTTTTGAACAAGATATGTCCTTCAATATTAAACAAATATGTAGGGCCGCTTTTTTGCATTTACGCAATATTTCTAAAATTAGAAACATCCTGTCTCAGAGTGATGCTGAAAAGCTCATTCATGCATTTATTACTTTTAGGCTGGACTATTCTAATTCATTATTATCGGGCTGTCCTAAAATATCCCTGAAAAGCCTTCAGCTGATTCCAAATGCTGCAGCTAGAGTACTGACAGGAACTAGAAAGAGAGAGCAGATTTCTCCCATATTGGCTTCTCTTCAGTGGCTCCCTGTTAAATCTAGAATAGAATTTAAAATGCTTCTCACACACAAGGTCTTAAATAATCAGACCCCATCTCATCTCAAAGACTGTATAGTACCATATCACCCCAATAGAGCACTTCGCTCTCAGACCTGCTGGCTTACTTGTGGTTCCTAGGATACTTAAGAGTAGAATGGGAGGCAGAGCCTTCAGCTTTCAGGCCCCTCTTCTGTGGAACCAGCTTCCAGCTTGGATTCGGGAGACAGACACCCTCTCTATTTTTAAGATTAGCCTTAAAAATTTCCTTTTTGATGAAGCTTATAGTTAGGGCTGGATCAGGTGACCCTGAACCATCCCTTAGTTATGCTGCTATAGGCCTAGGCTGCTGGGGGGGTTCCCATAATGCACTGTTTCTTTTCATTTACCTTATTTACTTTGTTTATACATCACTCTGCATTTAAACATAAATTATTTTTAATCTCTGGCTCTCTTCCACAACATGTCTTTTGTCCTGTCTCTCTCCCCTTAGACTGTGTTTCTGAGTCAGTTGGGAAAAAAGACATTATGTTTTTTTTGTTTTTTTAAGCCTGTCATGTCTGGCAGTTTTTATAATAAGAATGATGTTCCAAATGGACTGTTGTACCAAACATATTTGCTTTTACAAGAGGAGCTCCATGTGTTTTCAACAGGCTTCTTGTTAATGTTTGTATTTTTATTTTTATTTTATTTATTCATGTCCAGATCTGACAGGCAGGAAGGAAAGGGTAAAAAGAGGAGAGATAGAGAGAGAAGGGAAAGAGAAAAAATAAAAAAAAATGGAGAGAACAGGAAAAAAATAAGAGAGGCATATAAGAGAAGTAGATACACATACATACACATTCACATATACATACATGCATATACATATACACACACATACTTGCAGTCTTGCTGTAGTTTGCAGTAACGTGTGTGTGTGTGTGTGTGTGTGTGTGTGTGTGTGTGTGTGTGTGTGTGTGTGTGTGTGTGTCATCCCCACCTGTTACTCGGGTGGGGATGACCAAGGACCAAGACATCCCTGCACCTATACCTGTTCCTCAGGTGGGGGTATCCAGGTCTCTTCTACCACTTCAGCTGCAGGAAACAGCAGTTTGCCCAAATAAGAAGCCCTGAGGTGAGAAGGTGGCTGCATGCCACAGTCATCTGTGTCTGTACAGTCATCTTGGCCTCCAGCATCTCTACAGTCTTCCCTTCAGTCTTCAGAGCCTCCAGCATCCTCTCTTCAGTCTTCAGAGTCCCCAAAGTCACATCAGTCTTCAGCGCCTGCACAACCTCCACAGCAGCCTGCAGCATCAGAGACCGCAGCTCTTCCTTGTCAGACTGGAGCATCAGAGTCTACAGCTCCTCCTCAGCTTCAGTCTTTAGCGTCAGAGTTTCCAGCGTCTTCTCAGCCCTCCATACCCAAGTCTGCAGGGTCTTCTCAGCTTTCTGCACCTGAGCTTGCAGAATCTCTTCAGCCTCCAGAGGGTCCCGCTCCCTCCAAGTGTGCCAGGCCCGAGTCGGAGGATCTCAATGGCATCCACACATCAGGCCTCGCAGCTGGCCTCCAGAGTTTGTCCATCTCTGCCGGTGGCCTCCTGAACTGCTTTGTCTCCACCATTGGCCTCCCAGACGGCCACCCCAAATTGTCTTGCCTCCTTTGTGGTTTTCCTGGCAGACCCCCTGAATTGTTTTCGCTCCCGTTTTACCTCGTCCCCAGTGTTTCTCTTGTGACAGTTTTTCCCAGCACTGTGCTGTCGCTTTTGTTTATGTTCCTGGTTCTGGTGTCAGTTCATTATGTTTTGAGTCCTGTTTTTAGTTATAGTTGGTGTAAGTATTCCTGTTTCCTTTGCTCTCCTGGTTTCCCATGTCCCTATGTTCCAGTACCTGTTTATTTCCTCAGTGTGCCTGTCATGTCAAGGCCCTGTATTTAGGACATGTCTGTTCCTTCTCCATTCAGTTATACTTCCTTTTTTATTTTCCTAGTCTCCTGCTCCCTGTGTATTGTTTTGCTTCCCCTTGCCTCATTAGTCTTTCTGTTCACCTTTTCTCCCAGCTGTCTCCGCTTCCCTCATTGTCCTTTGTGTATAATTTGTCTCTTTTTTTCTGCTCTGTCATATTGTTGTTCTCAGCTCTCCTTGCTGTGTGGTTCCTGAAGTTCCTCCTTGTAGTTAGTATCTTCTTAGTGTGTTTTGTTCCTATATGCTCCCTGTTTATTTAATGTGTCCCAGCAATAAAGCTGCATTTTGAGTTGAAGTCCTTTCTCTAGAGTCTGCATATTGGGGTCCTATTCTGCCTCCCACACAGCATGACAGAACCTGTCTGCCTTTATTTAAATTACCTCCCTTCTATGTCTTTTCATGTGTCTTTATAAATGTGTTTGTTTCCCCACATTTAATTGTATTTTATTTCATTTTTGTTTTGGTATTTTAACATGATTATATGGAGCGTCAAAAGTGCCAAACTGAAATAACTAATAAAGACATCATTAAATAATTAATTATTGTGCAATTAATTAAACAAGAATTAATTAGTTATTTAGCTAGGTAATGAGTTACTAAATGCATCATTAATCAATTCAAATATCAGTTCATTTTATTTAAAAATGTTTATAATAATTTAACTGTTTAATTATTTCATGGTTCCTGTGCTGAGCTGCATGATAAAATAATTTAAACTGTCAATGCAGCTCCTCAACAGACCCTAACGTCTGACTGGTGGAAATCGGAAGCAAAATGGATTAGGGTAATCTTGAAGGAAGAGTAAGTGAATCTGGTTTCGGCCTGGTTTGGACTTATACAGAGGGATAATAATGGATATATTCAACAAAGGATGCTGAATATGGAGCTGCCAGGCAGGAAAAGAGGAAGGCTGCAGAGAAGATTCATGGATGTAGTGAAAGAGGACATGGAGAGAATTGTGTGACAGAAGAGGATGCTAGGAATGGGTGAGATGGAGGCAGGTGATTGAAAAAGAGCAACAAAAGAAGAACTGTATTCTAAACACCAGCTGTCTGTTGTGAGTTTTGTAAGTATACTAGAAAATAATAACATCTGTTCTGTGTTTTTTCTTTGATGAGCAGTGAGAGCTATTTATACATGCTTAATATTTTTAAGAGATCTGCTGAACAGCCTGATGATTAAAGTAATATTTAATTTAATACAATGGCATACAGTTCTTTTCGACATTCTTCCAAATTATTTCAGTGTTTATGACCTTTTAGAATAATTTCATATTAAGGAGCCCTTTTGTAGCTGATCATTTTTTAAAGCACACTCCTGAGTGTTCTTGTCAAATAGGAACTCATAAGTATGGAAGTACAAATGCTGTGTACTTGGTATTGAGAAACACCAATGAAAGCATTGACTAGATCAGGTCAGGCTCATCCCATGACTGATGAGTGAGATTGACAGATAAAATAAATTCATAATGCACTCCAGCACAGAAACCACTGAAAAATGAATTAATGGTAAATGGACTAGTTCTTATATAGTGCTTTTCTACTCTGAGCACTCAAAGCGCTTATACAACACGTTTACATTTACCTATTCACACAAGCACTTCCATGAGTAACTAAGCTAACTGCTTGCATTATCTAACATTCACACACACACATTCATACTCCAGTGCTTGCATCGGAGAGCAACTTGGGGTTCAGTATCTTGCCCAAGGATATTTTGGCATGCAGACCAGTGCAGCCAGGAATTGAGCCGTTGACCTTCCGATCAGTAGGTGAACTGCTCTACAGTACCTCCTGAGCTACAGCCACCCCTTCAATTATAAATGAAATAGTGAAACGGATTTTTTTTTGATATTTTAATTATGCATTTAATTACACATTTAATTAATTATTGGATAAGCAGAAGAAGATGGATGGATGGAAGATAAACAATGTACAAGAATCTTGACTTTAAAAATCTTTGAGAATGTGGGCCACATTTAAGCAAAGTTTCAAGACAGTTTTGCTAAAAGTTTTTGGGCAGGATGTTTCTGCAATATAAATTTTTTGGAGATGCATGCAGTCCAGTGTACTGTAGGTCAGCATTCAGCTCTGGATCCATGGCAGTCAACAATGGCACATTTAAGAAAAGCAGACAGCCATAAAAAGAAACACAACATAGAGTTGATGTAACAGTTGGGTAGCCTGCTGTCAGCATGCTGCTTCTATCTGAAAGAAGCTTCAGTTCAACAAGCAAAACCAGCCAGCTGCAAGATACCCCCTCAAGCAGCACTGGACTTTTGACATATCATGATGCCCTAGGAAAACACTTCTAGTCAGTGTGGTTACTGACGCTTGTATGTTCAGTGACAAATCTCTGAAAATAGTTTGATCCAGCAAAAACATATAGCTCTTTTACCCATCCCAGTGCCTCACTGTGGTTTTAAACATAAAAAAAATAAACATTTTTGAGCTGTAGAAATGTGTAGCCTATATGATGAAATAAAAAAAACAAAACAAAAATGAATATTAAAGCTGCAAGCGGCGATGATCGAGCCCTCGCACCCGGTGCACGTTGACCAGTGGCGCACTCGAGCCGTGTCGCGCTTGGAGGTTTTTTGATTGTGATGATGTACAGAATGTCTGTACCTAATTTCATGAAGAATTATCTCAGCCTGCCTTTTAGTGTTATTTATGCAACCAGCTGGTGGCTGCTGAATCAAAACCTTTAAAATATGTTCTTGAAAAGTCTCTTGCAGGTGTAAAGGACAAATTAAATCAAATATAATAAACAGTCCAAAAATAAATGCTCTAGGGCTGCAACGATTCATCGATTAACTCGATTAAATCGATTCTAAAAATTTATCGACACAAATTTACTGTGTCGATGCTTCGTTTAAACTCTGCAGCGCTCAGCTGTCTCGGTGTAAGCGGCGCTCCTCACTAGCATTAGCAGCATTAGTGCTGACGTTTTTTTGTGGGTTTATTGGGGGCTGGCAAACCAACATAGAACTGCATTACCGCCACCTACAGGACTGGAGTGTGAATCACTCACGTATACACAAGCACACATTCTAAAAAGCTCTCCGTCGCTGCGATGGATTTCATTTAACGCAGAGTGGATCATCACTAGAGTTGCCACCTGTCTCGTAAAATACAGAACCCCGTATGTTACGGGACTCCGTGGAATACGGCTCCGTAACATGCCGTGTTCCGTACTTTACGGGACGGGTGGCAACTGTCGCTGACATGCATTTCCACGCCTCCACTGCTCTCTGTGTGTCTGTGTGTGTTGTGTTCGCTGAGAATTTCAGCTGCTATTTTTGTCTTTACTTCAGCTGTAGCTACCAGAACTGGTTTGCTAGCGAGCGCAGGCCATTAGCACTAGCGATGGTTCGGTACCGGAAGGCCCGCCCCCCAGGACTGAGGGGCTCCTTCAAAATATTTTTTATACTTTAATCCCTTATTAGTGACTAAATATAGACCTGCAGTAGAAACGTATTTTCGAGAATGCTTGTGAATACAAAGCATTACACTATTACTCACACATGCGCCATGGCTCCCGCAGCCACTAGTTTTTGAAAACACTCATAGCAGGCAGCGGTTTTAACTGCGCAAGCGCAAAGAGGCGAAGCTGTGACGGTGAGCTCAAGTAGTGAAAAAGGAAACGTTTTTCCAGCGTCCAAAACAGCAGCTTTTTCTTTTAGTAACCACCATTAAATCTGTGAAACAGCTGGAGGTCCTTCATCAAGCACCTGATCAGCAAGTGTTAAGGTGAAGAAAAGAGAACTTTGTAGCTGCTCCATTCACCGCTGTTTGTTCACATGGTGAGAAACTGCATTACGGAAGTTAAAATATGCAGATAAACTGTTAATAAAAAAAAGGATTTCTTATCCGATTACTCGATTAATCGCTGGAATAATCGATAGAATACTCGATTACTAAAATAATCGTTTTATGCAGCCCTAAAATGCTCTATGATGAGGCTTAAGTAAACAAATTGCTTGAAACAATCACAAGATTTTGAGAACACACTGTTATTTTCCAGGGCAGCAGAGGGCCACTTGCTTGAGCGTGGGACCGTCCATCCTCAAGAAACAGCCAATAGAGCAGCTTGACTGTGTTCGAGCCTTTAGGCTGCATCAGCAGATGGAGAACAGCTTGAAATAAACAGCAATGAAATGCACTCGGGCACTCATTTACACTAATATACTGTTTATTTAGCAGCATGGTGACAAACCACTGCTTTAGTCTGATCTGCCCAGCCACAAGCAGATCAGACTAAAGCAGTAATCTGATCTGCTGATATGGGCCAGATCTCCATGTACTGTAACTTTCTTACTTGAACTTCTTTGAGGAGCAGTGGATTACTTATTGAAAAATTATTTAACAGCAAAGAGACAAAAACAGCACTTAACAGATGTAAAATTACCACGAAAAACAGCAATATATACTACAGTACAAAGAGATGCATGTGTGATGTATCATCCACATACTGTATGTCAGCCAAACATGACTCAGTTTGATGCATTCAGTATTACAGAGGAAGCCCTTTGAAAGAATCTCCTGATGAACTAAGTCTGCTTTACAGAATCTGGTCCAGATTCTGTAAAGCATATCCCATTCTACTCTTAAGTATCCTAGGAACCACAAGTAAGCCAGCAGTCTGAGAGCGAAGTGCTCTGTTGGGGTGATATGGGACTATGAGGTCTTTGAGATAAGATGGGGCTTGATTATTCAAGACCTTGTATGTGAGGAGAAGGATTTTAAATTCTATTCTAGATTTAACAGGGAGCCACTGAAGAGAAGCCAATATGGAGATCTGGCCCATATCAGCCAGATCTCCATGTACTGTAACTTTCTTACTTGAACTTCTTTGAGGAGCAGTGGATTACTTATTGAAAAATTATTTAACAGCAAAGAGATAAAAACAGCACTTAACAGATGTAAAATTACCACGAAAAACAGCAAACCTAAAAAATGAAAAAAGAGCGAGAGAGAGATGGATGAAAAGAAATGAAAAGAGAGTAAATCTGATGCGCCGTGAAAATGGCAACAGAACGAGAACAGCACCACAAACGATGATGACACAAGACAGGCAAAGACACTTAACACTGTCATTTTAAAGACACCTACCTCAATACTAAAATTTCAAAGCAAAACACAACTACAGAGGGAGCCAAAATGGCCACTGAAAAAACACACACACAAGCACGCATGCGCGCACACACACACACACACAAATGAGACACAAAACTACTTTAAAAGTGACAAAAACTACTACAAAGTCAAAAGCTGCCTTAAAATACACACAACCACACAAAGGCTGACACAAGAGGGCATAGAACCAGTGAAGCACCCAGGCAGAGAGAGAGCATGCCAGCCCCAAGCAGCACTGAGCTGGAACAGCAGCTCCATGACATCACCAGCTAGATTCTCAGGTAGTTTAACAGTTAAAGGTAGCTTGTGTCCAAAGAACACCTGAAAAATACAAAAATCCCTGATGCTTTCGACCAGTGGTGGGTCAGTTTTGGCCTGGAACAATTACTGTAATAATGGTAGAGATTTGTGCTCTGAGCTTTTTTTTTTTTTTTTTCAAACTGACAGCATACACTATACACTATACACACTTTTACATGGAATTATAGATTATAATATTTACATTGTGCAATAATAGTCCAGTTAGGGCTCAGAGTTGAGCAGACGGATGGCTTGAGGGTAAAAACTCTTCTTCAACCTTTCAGTCTTAGTCCTCAGGCAGCGGTAACGCCGGCCTGATGGGAGCAGGGAGAAGAGAGAGTGTCCGGGGTGGCTGGGCTGTTTTAGGATCTTCATGGCCCTCAGCCTGCACTGCTTGGTGTAAATGTCCTGCAGGTTGGGGAGGGTGGTTCTGATGGTCCGTTCAGCTGAACGAACCACCCTTTTTAGAGCCATGAAGTCCTGCTTGGTGCAGTTTCCCATCCAGGTGGTGATGCTCCCACGCATGATGCTCTCGATGGTGAAGGTGTAAAAGTTCCTGAGCACCTTGAGTGGGAGCTTGAAGTCTCTCAGCCACCTGAGGAGGTAGAGACGCTGTCTGGCCTTCTTCACAGTGATGTTAATGTGATGAGTCCAGGACAGGTCCTGTGAGATGGTCACTCCCAGGTATTTGAAAGTGTCCACTCTTTCCACCTCAGCACCATTGATGACAAGTGAATGGTAGTCCCTCTGCTGCTTCCTGCTGAAGTCCACGATCAGTTCCTTCGTTTTGCTGACGTTGAGCAGGAGGTGGTTCTCCTGGCACCAGTTCTCCAGGCGGGAGACCTCTCTCCTGTAGGCTGTCTCCTCATTGTGGGAGATTAGTCCCACAACAGCAGTGTCGTCAGCAAACTTGATGATGACGTTGGACTCTGACGTGGCCTCGCAGTCATGGGTGTACAGTGAGTACAGCAGAGGGCTGAGCACACAGCCCTAGGGGGATCCGGTGTTGAGGGTGAGGGAGGATGAGGTGAGGTGACCCACTCGTCTGCTGGTCAGGAAGCTGTGAACCTACCTGCACAGGGATGGGCCCAGGCCCAGGTCCAGCAGCTTAGAGACCAGCCTGGAGGGAACTATGGTGTTGAATGCTGAGCTGTAATCTACAAACAGCACTCTCACATAGTTCCCCTTACTGGTGTCTATGTGCGAAAGGGTCTTGTGGAGGAGGAAGGATATGGCGTTGTCTGTGGATCTGTCTGGCCGGTATGCAAACTGTAGTGGGTCGAGGGTGGTGGGCAGTGAGGAGGTGATGAATGTCTTGATGAGTCTCTCAAAACACTTCATCACCACAGAGGTGAGTGCTATGGGCCTGAAGTCATTGGGGCTGCTGGGGTGTGGTTTCTTTGGGACAGGGACTATGATGGACTTTTTAAAGCAGGTGGGAATCACACACAGTTTCAGTGAGAGGTTGAATATCACTGTAAACACAGGTGCCAGCTGGTCAGCGCAGGTCTTAAGGACACGTCCACTAATACCGTCTGGTCCAGCCGCTTTCCTGATGTTTACACTTCTAAACGCCCTCCTCACGTCGCGCTCTGTCACAGTGAGTGTCTCCGCCCCTCCGGCCGGGAGCGCAGCGGGCTGTCGGCTTCCCGACTCGAAGCGCGCAAAGAAGTTGTTGAGTTCATCAGCCAGAGAAGCATCAGCATTCACTGGGGGTATGTGTGGTGCTTCATAGTCCGTGATGGTGCGTAGGCCCTGCCACAGTCCCCTGGAGTCAGACTGTTGTAGTTGCTGTTCCAGTCTGCGGCCGTAACGATGTTTAGCCTCTTTCACCGCTCTGCGGACGTTGTATGACGCAACCTTGTAGTCCTCCATGTTCCCAGAGGTGAGGCCGGAGTTGTAGGCAGCGGTGCGGGACCTCAGAGCGTCGCGGACAGATTTATCCACCCACGGCTTCTGGTTGGGAAAAGTCCTGATGGTCCTCCTAAGCGAAGTGTCATCAACAACTTTCCCAATAGTTTTCTTTTCCCCCAGTTTCCGTAAACTCCTCGATGTCTCCGCCCGCGCTGCTGCGAAACATGTCCCAGTCGGTTGAATCCAACACACCCTGCAGAGCAGCCTCTGTTTGATCAGACCACCGTGTCACTTCTCTCACAGCAGGGGGTTCCTGCCTGAGCCTTTGTTTGTATTTCGGCATGAGAAGTACAGAGGTGTGGTCAGACTTCCCAAAAGGCGGAAGAGTCTTTGCTTTGTAGCCATCTTTGAATGGAGAATAGCAGTGGTCTAGGGTCCTCTCTCCTCTGGTGGGGCAGTCTATGTGTTGAGTAAACTCCGGTATCACCTTTTTCAAGTTTGCACTGTTAAAGTCCCCGGCTACGATGAGAGCCGCATCACGCTGGTTAGCCTGATAGGTGGAAATAGCCTCATGTAGCTCGGATAGTGCAGTGTTTGTGTCCGCCTGAGGTGGAATATAGACGGCACTGAAGATGACCGAAGTGAACTCGTGGGGCAGGTAGTGGGGGCGGCATTTCAGGGTTAGGAGCTCCAGGGTAGGCGAACATGATTGTTTCAGAGGGGCAACATTCCTACTGTCACACCAGTTGTTATTAATCATTAGGCACACACCTCCTCCTCTTGATTTTCCAGACTCACTCGTTCTGTCCGTGCGATGAACACTGAAGAACTCAGACGGCTGTACGGCGTGGTCCGGTATGAGGGGGGTCAGCCATGTCTCCGTGAGACAGATGATGTTGCAGTCCCTTATGTCCCTCTGAAACTGTATCCTGGCCCTGAGTTCGTCCAGCTTGTCCAGTGACTGGACTGGACATTAGCCAACAGGATGCTCGGCAGTGGCGTTTGGTGCGCTCTGCGCCTCAGCCTCTCTCTTACGCCGGCTCTTTTCCCTCGGGGCCTTGTCCGTGACCTGGGGGCTCCGCGCCCTCCTTTGTTTGAGCTGGCCCACTGGCGCAGGATCTCCTGGGGCCAAGCCGGGTCGGGAGAAAAAGGTGTCAGAATACAGCCAGAGTGCTGTATTCTGATATTAAAAAGAGTCTGTCTGTCATACGTGATATGACACAGAGCAGGCGGAATTATAAAGTCGAGAATTAAAGCTAAAGCTAATATATACAAACAAAGCGTAGGAGCAGGTACGACGGCTGCTGACCTCACCTGCGCCATCTTGACTTTTTTTTTTTTTTTTGACTATATGATTCAACTGAGACTGAGACAACTTGTAACATTTTACATAAAAAATTGATTGTTTGTAAAGCTTGTAAAGTGTGTATAAAGGAACCTGCAGCAATAATGTTTTCAGAGCGCTGAATGTTTTGATTTTTGGATATATAAACATCACAACCTTGTGTGATCGTGTTAATTTCACCTCATAGTTTTCAGTAATGTAATTCAGTACAATGATTTTACTCATAAAACAATGCCTGACAGCTAATCCTATCTGTTATTCACCCATTTCATAGTAGATGTGAGAGGCGCAGCGCTGGTTTGAGTAAAACTTTGAGCTTTCTTTCAAGTGTGGTAGAATATAGTTGATGCTTTTCTCTCTCTTATACAGCTGCTTTAAACTAAAACCACAATAGGTGTGATATACAAAACTGTGGAGATAAACAAAATACTTTGTGTGTCTACACGTTCACTAGTCCTGCGTGTCCAACAATGAGTTTGTGAAATGTTTGCTGTGATATATGAACATATATAGTCTTTATGGATCATCCTGCAGATGAATAGACAGGTAATTATCTTTAAGAATAATAACAGCGGTGCTGAAGTACAAAGGTGGTTTAACACATTTAGGGTTTATGAGCAGTGTTGTGTGGACTTTTTTTTCTTTTAAGCTCAATGACCCATCTGTAACACATGCTTGAAACACAAAAATATAAATACATTATGTATTGGTCATTGTAGCATGGATCATAACTACACGAACCATCGAGTGTCTGCTCAATACTTTGTCAAGTGATAGTGTGCAGAATTGTGTATAAAACCGCAGATGTCTCACCAGTACTGCCTTACAAACTTTTATTTAAAAAACATCTTGTTGCAGACTTTGTGCATCAGCAACCATTGATATGATACTATGAAAAATACTTAAGTCCACTATAGTGAAATCAAACTAAGGTGATATTTTAGCAATGAATGGATCCATTGAGATTAAAAACCTCTTATTTTTCATGGGTGTTCAGATTAAGATAAGCATCAGTAGAATGTAAGTATGAAACACAGAAATACAAACAGCACATAGTTAAAATACATGTTCATAGACATAAAATAATTAAAAATTTATAACACCGATAACACTGTTCTCCATTTCAAAAAGCGCATGTTCAATATCATTGACCTCTCTTAACTCGTGGAGATAAGCCTCCGTTGCACCCATAAGCCTGTGTGTGTCCGGGGTGAAGCCTTCCAAACGGAGAATTTGCATCAATATAGGGATGAAATGTCCATTCCAAAATCTTTTCGATAGGTGATCATAATACTTGAAAAAGTAGTGCCTCTCTAAAGGAGACACACAGGTGTGTCTTCTTTGTGAGGGGTGAGAGGTTTCACAATCTGTGCAAATCTCTCTTCTGTGTTTTTGAATAAGCAAGTTTAGAACGGACTTGACGTAAGTTTCACAAAGTCTAGCACAACCGCGTGTAGCTGACACGTCTCCACAGGAAAGTTGTGCCCTTCCACCAGATCGTACTCCTGTGACATTGTAAAATCCTCACACTGTGCATACGCTGCAGGGACAAGCTTATCACCGACTCTTGAACTCCTGACCTCGTCCTACTGGTCATATACAAGAACTGTTGCTTTACTCACACAAAGCACGGGTGTGCTCTGAAATAGCCCCGGTGCCCGTATACCATTAGCTGCTACAGTCATCTCAGTCACAGTGTTCCATTACTATCTAGCATCCATACCTGGCAACATGTGTAATTCACATCTCAAACTAATAATATCGACGAGAGAGCAGCAAAACATAACTGACA
Organism: Archocentrus centrarchus; assembly: GCF_007364275.1. Classification (NCBI taxonomy): domain Eukaryota; kingdom Metazoa; phylum Chordata; class Actinopteri; order Cichliformes; family Cichlidae; genus Archocentrus; species Archocentrus centrarchus. The sequence goes on along the minus strand of NC_044357.1, from coordinate 62,818 downwards.
AACGTTGTAACTAAACACATAAGCACCGAAATGAGAACTCCCATGACCCTTTGCTCTGACAGGACCCATCCTTGACTGACGCTAGCCCTGTGTGCACTACGCAGACTACAGAAAAAAACAAAGTTTACACATGAAAAAAACAAGTCTGTATGATCTGATTTATCAACACACTAAACCTTTGCACGCTGCATGCTCAGGGGCTGTTAGCATTGTTATTTGTTTTAAGTTGTGTTGTTTCCACTGCATCTTTCTGTTCTGACTTTATCGAGTCAAACTTATAATGTTGGATACTTTTCACAGTGGTGACGGGTTATTATTATGGTTGAATAAAAAAACAGAGTATTCAAAAGTTTTAACTATGGATTTTAAAAACAGAAAGTAACACACACCCTGGTAGGTGGGGATGAATAGTTAAAGTGTACATGGATGAGAGGTCAACTAATGAGCATCGTGTGAGTGCAGACCTCTTTGTGCCTGAAAAATGTGATAACAAATAGAATACCAGAATGCTAAGAAAGTTTTTTTTTCTCCCCTCCTTAGATAGGAAAATACACATCTATTGCTTTAATCATAGTTTTTTGTTTGGGGCATAGTATGTGATGTTTTATGAATGAAAAGATGTTTTAAACATATATCGCACTGTGTTTTCCATGAGGAATGGTAAAGTAAAAAAAAAAAAGAGCAGACTGTACAGGTTTAAACATTGATTATTATTATTTCAACACCATAAACCAAAAATACAGAGAATGTATTACATACACAGTCTGTGTTTGCCTAACCAGTGGTTTTCCACCATGAGAAGCTCTGCTGCTAAGTCATCAAAGAAATACTCCTGCCTCAGTTCATAACGCACACTCTCTATTGCTTCTATGATGTTTAATGCATGCTTCAATTCAGACACTTAGGCTTCCGCAATCTGTGTGATTGACAATAGTGTGCATCGCGCACACTATTGGACCACAAGAAGAGCTGAATGGCAGGAATGAGACGATCCAACTAGAATCTTTTCATCACTTCATCATAATGGAGACCATTGAAGAAATCAGGAATATGCTGCGTACAGCTGTGGTGCTCATTGATAGGGAGGTTGACTTGACATTTGTAGCATATCTCTTCTTGATACTACTTTTACAACTGTCAACCGGAGTCTGATAGCCTGCATCGACTTTTAGTAAAACAGCTGGTGTGTAGTTGTGTGTGGAGAATTACCCTTTAATACATGGATATCCACCTGTTTAACATCAAGTTTTATTTAAGCATCGTCACCAACGGTGTGGATGCGAGATTGCCATTCCTTTTGATGGAGTCTCTTGTAATGAGTGCTAGTGGCGAGAGACAGTGGGATCAAATGTTAGGACAATCTTCCACTCACACACATGCACCCAATAATCATAAATCAATCGATCACGCACGGACACACACGCCCTCTCATGTACGCGCATTGCTTTTTAAATTCCAACCTGTCAGTCATAAATCATGATTTATGGTTTTATGGTGCCACATTACTATACTACTATGGATTCCTCCAAGTCCATCTCCCACCTGTATTTCAGAGATTCCAAATTGGTATCATAGTATGAATTAAGCAGCGTATAAACTCTACTCATGGATCATTTTGTGTCAGACCTACACTCCAGAATCTTATCAACAACAGAGGTAGAAGGGCGTAGAGGAAAGCACTCAGAGTTGGACATTACAAAATGTCTCAATTGCAAATATCTGAAAAACTGTGATTTATTAATGTCAAATTTCTGTACCAACTGTTCAAATGAAGCAAACCTATTATCTACATATAGATCATATAATACATTTATTCCTTTTAGAGCCCAAGTATTAAAAGATGAATCTGTTAATGAAGGAATAAACGTGGTTATTTGATACAGGGACTGCCAATAATAACTCTGTACTTTTGAATGATCTTCTACACTGATTCCAGATTTTTACTGTGTGAATTACCACTGGATTAGAAGTATATGTTGAGACTGGTTGATTAAAAGGTAACTTGGAGCAGAGTAAAGCGGAGAGAGAGAACTAGATACAATTGAGCCTCTTTCCAAGGCCACCCAACTTTGGACAGGAGTGTCCTTTTTTAACCAATATAATAAGGTTCTAATGTTAGCCGCCCAATGATAGTACATGAAGTTAGGGGATGACATGCCTCCAAGACTACAAGGTAATTGCAGCATCTCCCTGCCAATCCGTGGATGCTTTTTTTTCCAAACAAATAATTGATAATTCGCTGTCCAAATTAGAAAAGAAAGACTTAGTAAGGAACATTGGCACACTCTGAAATAAATAAATAAATTTAGGCAGTATAATCATTTTAATTGAATTGATTCTTCCCACAAGGGAGAGAGGTAGGGATTCCCACTTAGCAATGTCCTGCCTAAGATTCACCAATAGTGGTATATATTTTGCCTTATAAAGATCTTTATAGGATCGAGTTATCCAGACACCTTGATATTTAAATTTTTTAGAACTAATTTTAAAAGGAACAGTGCCCATAGGTTTCACTTCAATAGATGTCACAGGCATCAGCTCGCTTTTTTGAAGATTAATCTTATAACCAGATATTCTCCCAAATTTTTGAAGTAAAATAAGTAACTCAGGAAGACTAGAATTAGAGACTGAAATATGCAAAAGCGCATCATTGGCATATAAGGAAACGTTATGTTCAGTGCCGAACCGAATTATACCTTTAATCACCTGACTTTGCCGCAACGCTACAGCAAGCGGTTCAATCGCAAGTGCGAATAAAAGTGGGGAAAGTGGGAACCCCTGCTTTGTACCACGTGTCAATTCAAAATAGCTGGATAGATTGCAATTAGTGCGTACAGCCACTATTGGCGAGATGTATATCAACTTCACCCATGATATAAATTTAGGACCAAAATTAAAGGTCTCTAAAGTCCTAAAAAGGTAATTCCACTCCACCCAGTCAAATGCTTTCTCAGCATCTAACAAAAGTATGACCTCATCACAGTTATGGCCAGGTGGGGTGGGAGTATATAACGCATTAAACAGCCGCCTGATATTAAAAAAGGATTGGCGATTTTTAACAAATCCTGTCTGGTCAGATGAAACAATTGTGGGGATAACCTGTTCAAGTCGCTTCGCTAACAATTTACTAAGGATTTTTGAGTCTGAATTCAATAGTGAAACCGGGCGATATGAACTGCAGTTTAAGGGATCTTTCTCCTTAAACTGCAGAAATTACAGCTTGACACATAGACAATGGTAATAACTGCATGCTCAACGATTCTTCAAAAACTGATAATAATAGAGGAGAAAGCAGATCAGAGAATTTTTTTTTTTTTTTCTTTTTTTTAGCCTGTCGTGTCTGGCAGTTTTTGCACTCAGAATATGATCCGAATACGCTGGTGTACCAAACATATTTGCTTTTCCAAGAATAGCTCTTTAAGTTTTACAATAGGCTACTCTTGTTAGCATGTATTTAGTTTGTATTTTGATTTTATTTTATTTATTTATACCAGGCGTGACAGGCAGAAAGGAAAGGGTACAAAAAGGAGTGAGAAAGAAAAACAAAAACAAAACAAAGGTGAGAAAAGAATAATCAAAGAATGATATCCACATATCTACACATGCACATACTTACGCATACACCCATACACACACATAATCATGCTGTTGCTTGCAAGTAATGTGTGTATGTGCCTCTGTCATGGAACGTACTCACCAATGGAGGCAAGAAACTGCAATCATGCCCCTCGTGATCCAGAGGTGAACGGGAAAGGACCCAGGGGACGCGGCCTATCCACGGCCCACCAGGACATCAGAAGACGAGAGGCCACACATCCCGATGGCAACTGCGCACACACCCCAGAGGAGGAAGGAGGGAGACCCCAGACGGACCCCCCCACGGCCAAACGGCAAGAGTGCAGACAGCCAGAGGCAATGAGCAGCTAACCCCCGCCGCAGGCCGGCATCCCCCGCACGAGCCGCGAATGCGGCCCCAGGGGCCCAGGCGCCCGAGAACCGCCCGACACCCAGCAGAGCCCCCCCCACGCCAAAGAGGCCCGAGCCACCCCCAGGCCACAACCGCCAAGGGAGCGGGCGAAGAACCACGCCAAGACATCCAGCCGCGAACCCCAGGACCCACGGGCACCCGACACTCCAGGGGCAGCAGTGGCAACCAGCAGGAAGCAGCAGGAAGCGATAGGGAGTGATAGGGAGGGGTGACTCCCACCCTCCGCAACCATGTCCCACAGGTGCCAAGGCTCAGTGAACCACAGGCCCTGCTGTCCATACACTCACACACATGCACACACACACACACACACACATGTACCACACACATACATACGCACACACATGTACCACACACACACACACACGCACACACATGCACCACACGCACACACATGCACCACACACATGCACCACACACACACACACGCACACACATGCACCACACACACACACACACAAATCATATATTCATACTCACACATATGACTGTCACACATTCATGCGCACACACACAGAACTTACATGGACACCAAGTGTGGGTGAGAGGGTACCAGCACAGAGCCAATGGCACCCCGGCGAAGCAGCCAACCCGGCCCCAAACCACTAGCCAGTCCCTACCCCAGGCGGGGTGCATGAAACTGGGGTGTGGAAGACTCGCCCTCCCCCTCCTTCCACTCAGCGTGTTTGGAGTGATATGTTGGGTGTATGTGAGTGTATGGAGTGGGAAGAATATGTATGTGTGGGTGAAAGCTACAGTGCTATTAAAATTGGAGGGACAGATGTGATGAGCACTGTGCAACAGCGCCCATCCACACCACCCCCCGAGGCCCTCAATGTCTAAGATGTAATTAAAATTGAGGAGCAGGAAGCAGTGAACAGAGGTGGGGCCACCTCAGCAGTTCCACACACTGACCACTGGGTGACACACCTACCCCCCAAAGCCCTATGTGTACTATGACGTGTTGTGAGCTATATAATGTAATTAAAAAGGGAGAGTGGGACATCCTGCAACGTAGTGAGCAGAGCCAAAGAAGTGGCCCTACTCACCGCAGAGCAAGTCCCCCTCACCCAAGACCCTACGTGTGTGTGATGTAATGTTTGACTGAGTGGGAGGAGGAGAAGGGCCAGGATATTTAAGACCGGGGGTGGAGAACTACCCCCAGAAGAAGAGAGCCAGCAAACTGCTGGTTCACTAAGCACCCCAGTTCCCTACACCCAACCACAGTGCAGGGAAGGCAGGTCCAGGGCCTGAAGTGGTCACACCCCCAGGGCACCACCGTGCCCAAGGCCAGCACCCAAAGTCCACACCACAGACAAACACAACACAAAAACACCCCCCCACACACATACACATACAAAAGACAACATATCACACACACACCCACCACATACATACAAATATCTCTTTCTCCTATACATACACAAACACACACCCACCCACAACACACACAAATATCTCTCACACACACCCACACACACACAAATGTCTCTCACACAGACACCGACACACACAGACACACACACGTACGCACGCACACACACACACACACACACACACACACATAGTTGTCCTGAGTCCGGAACCAACGGCCCCCTGTGGGAAACTACTGCTCCCTCGCCTGCGTGCCCCTCCACCCCAAAGCATGCGCGGGCACCCCAGAATCCCCGAATGACGGCCAGACATTCCAACGCGGTCCCACCCACGCCACTCGACAGTGTGCCCAAGGGGGCACAGACCCCCCCAACGCAGGGAGAAGCCCAACCGGGAAACGGGCGACCCCGGGCACCAGGGCCCCAGACCCCACACCCCGACCCCCGCGGAGAAAGCCGGCCACCCGGCCCGTTGCCAGCACCCACCACCACAGGCACCCCAGTCCCACGCCCCAAGACCATAAGAGCGCCCGTCCAAGCCCCCACCACCAACATCCAGGGCCCGTACACAGAAACCACAAGACGGCGGTCCCCGTCTCCCGTCCAAGGACCATCAGACACCCGAATCCCCCAGCCCACCCCCAGCCACCTACCGGGTACACTGCGAGACGAGACTACAGCCGATCACCCCCACTAAGTGATGGGGCTGATCAGTGGAGACCAGAGAGATTCGAATTTGTCCAACTGGTTTTTAGAGGTGGCAGACATTCTTTCTAGACTAATGTGCTCTAAAAGTAAATTCCTATAGTGAGTAATGCATAAATCATTTTTGGATTTCCAGATCATGAGGCTAGTTTTCTTAGCGATGCATAGGGCAGTAAGAACTATGTGTGATATATTCGCTTCCATGTTTAATTCACCGATGTCGCCTAAAACACACAGTTTTGGTGATGCTGGGATATCGCAATTACAACATGTGGATAGGTCTTCACATGTTCTCTGCCAGAACCTCTGAACAGGTGTACAAGACCAAATTGCATGCATATAGTTCTCAGCATGATTGCCTGAACAGTGGGTGCATATATTTGTGTCTCTGAGGCCCATTTGGAACATCCTGTGCCCTGTATAATGTATTCTATGAAGAGTTTTGTATTGTATGAGTTGTAAATTTGGACTTTTAGTCATTTTGAAAGTATTTAAACATATCTGTGTCCAGAAGTTTTCACCTGGGTTGATGGAAAGATCTCGCTCCCATTTTGCAGTAGGGAGGGAAATTGAACCATTAATTTTTAATAATTTAGATATTTTTGATAACAATTTAGGGGTATAGAGATTTAGAAATTCTGTTACCAATACAGGGTTTTCGAATTTCAGATCATTGAAATTAAACCTTGCCTGTATGATAGACCTCAATTGTTGATATTCAAGAAATTTGTTTTTGCCAATTCCATATTTTGTAACAAGTTCTTCAAATGAAATAAAGGTTCCATCTTGAATGACATGTTCTAGATTCTTTATTCCTTTCTCTTGCCATGCTGAAAAATTCAGTACTGTCTTTTTCTGACATATATCTGGATTGTTCCAAATGGGTGTCAGTTTACATGGGATAAGTGAAGACTTTGTTATCTTTAAAAATTCCCACCAGGCTGTCAGAGAGGTGTTTTTAATTTAAGATTCCTAAAGCAGCTATGATGTTTAATACTGGGGCCAATGAAAGGTAAGTCAGAGATTTTGACTTTTCCACAGAGTGTTTGTTCTAAATCCAGCCATGGGCTGTCTAAGGGGCTAGTGTAGTGCTCTCAACACTGATGGCATGATTCACTTTTGTATACATGTCCGGTTATGGTTAGGTTGTTTGTTCACCGTCTTTAATGTTGTGATTCATGTAATGGTCGCGGTCTCTTTAAGAGTCCCGATGACATTTTTTTGCTGTTGGTGTTTTTTGGCTAGCTCTTGTTCCGTGTTAATAAACACGACTCACGGAGTCTTAAAGTGAGAAGTTTCCCGTTCGTTTTTCCACGCAAGGTTAACTTCCACACTGGTGACCCCGACGTTTGTTACTGGACGTATCCAGATCACCATGACCGCCAACGCTGTGTCTCTCAAGCTACCCGAATTCTGGGAATCGTCTGCTTCAGCCTGGTTTGCTCAGACTGAGGCACAGTTTGCCTTGCGCCAGATAACCGCCGACGAAACTAAATACTACTACGTGGTATCGGCCCTGGGCAGTTCTACGGCATCGAGAGTGGTGAGCCTTCTTACTCACCCTCCTCCAACAAGAAAGTATGAAACTCTGAAGGAATACTTACTGCAAACATTCGGACTGTCCGACGCCGAGAGGGCCAATAGGCTTTTTTCTCTTCAAGGGCTGGGTGACAGCAAGCCCTCGGAGCTCATGGACCACATGCTCGATCTGCTCGGTGACAATAAGCCGGATTTCCTTTTCATCCACCTTTTCCTGCGCCAACTGCCTGCCTACGTGAGAGCCGCTTTAGCCAACACTGTCAGCACTGATTGCAGAGAACTGGCTGCGGAAGCCAACAAGTGCTTCCTGGCTAGTCAGCAGCCTTGCGCGGCTGCCTCCCTCCCTGCCGGTGATTTCTCCGAAGTACGGAATGATCACACGCTCGTCGCAGCAGCAGCCCCGCGTCGGCAGCCGTCTTCCGGTTTGTGCTACTACCATGCCAGGTTTGGCTCCAAGGCCAAACGATGCCACTCTCCCTGCAGCTTCAGCGGGGTGGGAAACGCCAAGGCCGGCGCTCGTTAGTGGCCGTGAGCGTCGGCCATGCCGGCAGGCTGCCGTTCATCCAATACTGGGCTGCGCCTACAAGATGTGACATTCGACGAGGCTGGCACCACTCTGCTTTGCGACATCTCCATGGGCCCTCCTAGGCCTGTGGTGCCTGCGAAATGGAGGCGACCCGTTTTTGATGCCATCCACGGCCTCTCGCACCCTGGAACCAAGGCCTCACAACGGCTGGTGGCAGCCAAGTTTGTGTGGCATGGACTTAAAAAGGACGTGAGGGACTGGGCAAACACCTGTGTGGAACGGCGATTCGACCACGTCAACATCGACCTAGTCGGTCCACTTCCACCCTCGCAGGGTTACACCCATGTGCTCACTATGGTCGACAGGACCACACGGTGGGCGGAGGCTGTCCCTCTATCATCCATAACATCAGTGGATGTGGCACGGGCATTTATTGGCACCTGGGTGTCCCGTTTTGGCACCCCTTCAGACATTTCCTCAGACCGTGGCGTTCAGTTTACCTCTGAACTTTGGAACGCTGTTGCAGCGAGCTTGGGGGTTAAACTCCACCGCACCACGGCCTACCACCCCCAGAGTAATGGCCTCTGTGAACGTTTTCACAGGTCGATGAAAGCCTCCTTGCCAGCCTGACGGGCAGTTCCTGGGCGGACAAACTCCCATGGGTCATGCTGGGCATCAGGACAGCACCTAAGGAAGACCTCCAGGCCTCCTCCGCAGAGCTGGTCTATGGCCAGCCGCTGCGGGTCCCTGGGGATTTCGTCCCCAGCACCACGACCCCATGGTCAGCTGCACTCCAGCGCTCCAGCCTGTTGGACAATGCCAGACGGTTTGCTCCACTTCCTACTTCCTGCCATGGTTTGCCGAACTCTCACGTCCCCAGGGGCCTGCAGTCTACTGGCTACATTTTCATTCGAGTAGATGGTCGCCGCGGACCCCTCCGGCCGCCTTATGAGGGCCCCTTCCGTGTCGTGGGCACTGGAGACAAGCACTTTGTGGTGGACGTGGGGGGCAAAGCGGAGACTATATCCGTGGACCGCCTTAAACCAGCTCACCTAGATCCGGCTGGGCCGGTTGAGTTGGCGCTGCCCCCAAAACGAGGTCGGCCCCTGACTAGGCCCCCTTTTCCCGTTCCGCCTGCCCCTCAACCATGCCGCAGCAGAGCCCCTCAGCCGGCCGCTGAGGACGCGGTTCTGCCTCCTCCCGTTCGGCGGAGCCGTGCCGGGCGTTTGCTTCGCCCACCACGCCGTTGATGTTTTCTTCTTCAGGTTTTCTGTTGTAGTGAATTCTGGGGGGGCATGTGTAGTGCTCTCAACACTGATGGCATAATTCACTTTTGTATACATGTCCGGTTATGGTTAGGTTGTTTGTTCACCGTCTTTAATGTTGTGATTCATGTAATGGTCGCGGTCTCTTTAAGAGTCCCGATGACGTTTTTTTGCTGTTGGTGTTTTTTGGCTAGCTCTTGTTCCGTGTTAATAAACACGACTCACGGAGTCTTAAAGTGAGAAGTTTCCCGTTCCTTTTTCCACGCAAGGTTAACTTCCACACTAGGTTTGATCCACCTTGAAATACACTGCAATCTATTGGCTAAGAAATAGTGATAAAAGTTTGGGAGTTCTAGACCACCACTGCATTTTAGCTTTTGTAATGTCTTCAAACTAATTCTTGAGGTCTTATTTCTCCATAAGAATTTTGAGATGTATGAGTCTAAAGACTTAAACCAAGTAACAGAAGGTTTATTAGGAATCAATAAAAACAAATAATTGATTTTAGGCAAAATCATCATTTTTAATGTGGCAACTCTCCCCATGAGAGATATAGGTAGAGAGTTCCAACGTGTGAGGTCATCCTCTATTGTTTTTAGTAGAGGAATATGATTTAATCGTACCAGGTCTGACAGCTTGGAGGAAAAATTTATACCTAAATATTTAATGTTGCCTGACTGTAGTGGGGTAGTAGTGATATTCTGAAAGTTACAATTCAGAGGTAAAACTGTTGATTTACTCCAATTAATGGAGTAGTCTGATACAGATGAGAACTTATCTATAAGTGAGATTGTCTTCAGAAGAGTCATTTGTGAGTTCCCAAGGAAAAGTAATACATCATCAGCATAAAGGCTTATCTTATGATCTGTGTTTTCTGATCAGAGAATTTCTTAAAAAATTCCATCGGGAAGCCATCCAGGCCTGGAGACTTTCTATTTTGCATATCTTTAATTGCAGAGTTTATCTCCTCTAGAGAAAGATCTTTCTCCAGTTCATTAAACAGGTCTGAACTTACTGATGGGGTGGCTGTAGCTCAGTAGGTAGAGCAGGTCACCTACTGATCGGAAGGTCAGCAATTCGATTCCTGGCTACTCCAGGCTACATGCAAATGTATCCTTGGGCAAGATACTTAACCCCAAGTTGCTCTCCGACCGTCCTGTCAGAGTATGAATGTGTGTGAATGTTAGTTAATTAAAAGCACTTAGCTTAGTAGAAACATGGAAGTGCTTGTATGAATGTGAGTGCATGGGTAAATGTAAAACGTGTTGTGTAAGTGCTCTGATTGAGTAGAAAAGTGCTATATAAGAGCTAGTCCATTTACCATTTAACATTCTTAAAAAAGAATCCTCTAGCTCAGCTGGGTTAAATGATGCCTCAGATGTATACAGTGATTGGTAAAATTTACTGAAACATAAATTAATTCCAGCATTATCACAGCGTTTTACACCTTGGTCATCATCTATTGCAGAAATATACTGACCAGCTGAACGCTGCCGTAACTGTTGAGCAAGTAATCACCCAGCCCTTTCACCATGTTCGTAGTGATCATACCTAGATTTAGATATTAAATACTCCGCCTGCTGGGTAGACAAAATATTAAATTCAGTTCGGAGAAACAGACGTTTCTTCAGTAGGTCTTGTGAACAAGAGAGGCTGTATTCTCTGTCTAACAGTAAAATCTCAATCTCATCTGTTAGTTGTCTTAGCCGTTCCATGTTTTTCTTCTTTTTATTTGCACAGTAAGAGATGGTTTGACCCCTCAAATAGGCCTTTAATGACTCCCAAATAATACCAAGAGACATCCCCGGCATTTGATTAACAACAATAAAAAAAATTAATTTCAGATGAAAGCATTTTAACAAAGTCTTCATCGGATAAAAGTAAGGGATTAAGCCGCCAGGGACGATAGACCGATTGGGTGACAGGAACATTCAGTTTCATTGTAAGACGACTATGGTCAGATATAATTATTGCTCCATAATCACATTCTTTCACTAAAGGTAGAATTCGTTTATTGAGGAAGAAATAATCGATTCGTGAGTAAGTCTTATGAACAGGAGAGAAGAATGAATAAGATCTTAAAGTTGGATTTCGAAAGCGCATACGTCAACCATATCATAAGTTTTAAGAAATGAATTAATTGATTGAGCAGACTTAGTAAGGCGGATTTTCCCTGCTGTGCTTCGATCAAGAGAGGATAGCACACAATTTATATCTCCCCCAATTATGAGATTGTGTGTTGATATATTAGGCATTTTTGAGAAAAATGTGTTAAAAAACATGTGATCATCCCAATGTGGTGCATATACTGAGGCTAAGATTACTGGAAGTGCGTATAGCTTCCCCACTACTATTACATAGCGTCCAGCATTATCCACATACACACTGGATGCTATAAATTGCACCTGACCAGGGGCGGTTCTAGGGGCGGGGCCACAGGGGCATTGGCCCCATCTGAAATCTGATTGGCCCCCTGATGTGCCCCTGTCTTGTCACTCATCTGTCCTTTGTCCGAGAGCAAGGATCAAATTATAGGTGGATGCAATTCCATGCTGAAACACCAGTAGCGCTAATGAGCCAAATAGGAATGTCCCGTGTGAATAAAGCTTACAGAAGAAAAAGATTTGAACGATCTCGCGGAGAAAGTTTTTTTAACTGACAATCGATGCCAGTCTACATTTTGAGGAGTTTGTTGGTAATGATAAGTCATAAATCCCTTTTTACTCACAGCTGTCACATAGCGTAAGTCTGACAAACATTAATTTAAGAAGCAAAGTTAGTTAAGAGTAATGTTAACTGAGGCCATTCTTGTGTTTGGACATGGTCATTAGCATTTCACTAATTCATGTAACCCGAATTCATGTACTTCTTTGTAATTTGCATTTGTGTGTTAACATTAACTATAATGTCTGGCAGTGATAGAGTAAATGGACTAGTTCTTATATAGCGCTTTTCTACTCAGTATGAGCACTCAAAGTGCTTATACAGCCTGTTTGCATTCACCCATGCACTCCCATTCATACAAGCACTTCCATTGTTACGAAGCTAAGTGCTTTTTTAATTAACTAACACTCACACGCATTCATACTCCGACAGAACGGTCGGAGAGCAACTTGGGGTTAAGTATCTTGCCCAAGGATACATTGGCATGTAGCCTGGAGTAGCCAGGATTTGAACCGCTGACCTTCCGATCAGCAGGTGACCTGCTCTACCTACTGAGCGACAGCCACCCCGAGCCACCCCTTTCTTTTCATATTCTAGAGAAGAATATGAAAAGAAAGGGTCAGTCTCAGGTGGGAATTCAGCAGTTTTTGAGCAAAAGAGTGAGTCTGCCAGATGAAAATAAGCAGGGTGAGAGGAGGGAGAGAGCAGCAGGACACAGCAGACCAGAGGCTGGTCAAGAGCAGGGCTCCTCCAGTCCCTTTTCATCAGGTCAGAAATCATTTAGGGAGCGCAACAACAGTTAATGCTGTAATGTATGAAATGTCTGATATTGTTATTTAGTGTAATGGCACATAAGTTCACTGAATTCTTACACCTCACGGTGATAAGATTTACTATAACTTTAATGTAATGGCTTTAATTTTTATTGGTCCATATATCACCACATCTACCACAAATACTTGGCCTCTCTATGAATACTGTGGCCCCTTGATGGCCCCTTACTCAGAAAAATCCTAGATCCGCCACTGCACCTGACTACCAACTAAAATGGCTACCCCTCTTGATTTGGCTTGGAAATTGGACTGGAACACCTGACCAGTCCATCTCTTGTTTAAATGCATACTATCTGCTGCACGCAAATGGGTCTCTTGTAAAAAAGCAATATTAGTGTTAAGTTGTTTCAAATGTGTCATAATTTTCCTAAGTTTTACTGGAATGAATTGCTTTTTTGACTAAACATGCTCAAGAACTCATGAAATTTTGAACACGTCAGGTCTGGTGAATATTTAAGTATTTTAATGGTTTGAGGCATGGCCCTTTCAAAATGACTCTACAGCGCCACCTTTAGTTCAATTCCCATTGCTGTGTTTCGCGTACATGTATGAAATTTGGTACACAATGTAACATGTCCAGATGAACAAAAAAGACCTTGAGTCCAATGCCCTAAACCCAACAGGAAGTCCACCACTTTGAATTAAATGGGTGATTTTAGTGATTTCCTGCCCTCACATTTTGTCTAACTACTCCTAGGATTTGGATGGGATCAACTTCATATTTGATAAGTGTAATCTACACACCAGGGGCAATCTAAATTTCAAAACTGGTTGAGTTTTCTCCGAAGGGTGTTGCCATGACGCCACGTGGAATTTTGATCATTTGCACGGAAATTTTGATTGGCTTTCATTCACACCTACATAATCCAATCTGGACCAAACTTCTTCAGTAGGATGAGAATGAACACATACATATGACAATATTTAATTACGGTCGGAGCGCCACCTAGTGGGAACAGGAAATGTCATCTTTTACACTTTGAGGTACAGTTCCAAGGTGGTTAAGCAGAAACATCTCAAATTTCGCCTGGAAAGCCTTAAGGAGTTGGTCTTACATTGTTTTCAAAACTGTGAGTTTTTGCCAAAGGGTGTGACCCTGGGCAGGATGGCAACTTTCAATGTTTTGCCATGACAAAAATAGCAGTAACTGAAACACAGATTTCCCAATCTATACCAAACTACAATGCTTTGATAATCCTTCTGTCCTGAACACATTGATTATGCAATAGTTAGTAAAAGTTAGAGCCCCACCTAGTGGGAACTGGAATTATCATGAAATACCATGCTTTATACATAGCCTCAGAGTTACATTTTATTTAAATATCTCAAATTGTGCAGCCAAAAGTAATATCCTAAGACGTGCAAGAAAATCTCTTGGAGCTATACCCGAAACCCAACAGGAAGTCAGACATTTTCGATTTAAGGTCTTTTTTTTTTTGCCAATGCACATTTTAAACAAATACGTAGGACCGCTTTTTTGCATTTGCACAGTATTTCTAAAATTGAAACATCCTTTCTCAGAGTGATGCTGAAAAGCTAGATTATGCATTTATTACTTCTGAGCTGGACTATTGTAATTCATTATTATCAGGCTGTCCTAAAAGCTCCCTGAAAAGCCTTCAGATGATTCAAAATGCTGCAGCTAGAGTACTGACAGTGACTAGAAAGAGAGAGTGTATTTCTCCCATATTGGCTCCCTGTTAAATCTAGAAAATAATTTTAAATTATTCTCCTCACATACAAGGTCTTGAATAGTCAGGCCCCAACTTATCTCAAAGACCTGATAGTACCATATCACCCCAGTTAGAGCACTTATTAACCAAATAATAAGACTGCTGGCTTACTTGTGGTTTCTACAATACTTAAGCGTTGAATGGAAGGTAGAGGCTTCAGCTTTCAGGCCCCTCTTCTGTGGAACCAGTCCCCAATTTGGATTAGAGAGACAGACACTCTCTCTATTTTTAAGATCAGGCTTAAAACTTTCCATTATGATAAAGCTTATAGTTAGCCCTGGATCAGGTGACCCTGAACCACCCATTAGTTACACTCCAGCAGGCCTAGGCTGTTAGGGGGTTCCCATGATGCACTGTTTCTTCTAATTCACCTCTTTCTACTCTGTTTTTACTTCACTCTGCATTTATTAGTTGTTATTAATCTCTGGCTCTCTTCCACAGCATGTCTGTTGTCCTGTCTCTCTCTCCTCAGCCCCAACTGGCCACAGCAGATGACTGCCCCTCCCTGAGCCTAGTTCTGCCAGAGGTTTCTTCCTTACCGCTGTCGCTAAGTGCTTGCTCATAGGGGATCATTTTGACTGTTGGGTTTTCTCTCTAATTATTGTAGGGTCTTTACCTACAATACAAAGCACCTTGAAGTGACTGTTAGCTGTAATTTGGTGCTATACTAATAAAATTGAATTGAACAGAATTACCCTGCCTCTTGCCCTATGGCAGCTGGGATACCACAATGGTGGTGATGATGGTAAAGCAATATTAACCTAAGATGAATTACTAAGAAGACTGAAGACTTACTCATAGTATTACTGGCTGACATTCACAAACTGTTGGTTATAGCACTAGTTTCTAGCTGATATCCGAATTTGCTGATGTTTGTTAACATGTTCAATTAATTGTGAAGGAAGACACCTGAAACACTTTAATTAAAAAAGTAAAAGTATATTAAAGAATCAGGAGACTTCACTCATGCATGTGGGGGACTCAGGGGAAGAGACAGGCTGGTGTGTGTACTGTCTCTCTCCCTCCCTGAGCCCATGTTGCTCTCTAACCACAACATCTTTATACTGCCACTATCTACACATAAACAGATTCTGGGTGCTGTGAGTTGGCCTTCATCATTTGGTCTTGTCCAAGCTGGTTTTGCATGCCTCAGATTCCTCTCATCAGCGATAAAGCCATAAAGCACATCTTCTTTTCTGATGTTTCAATTAGTCATACAGAGCAATCTTGTCGAGCTGTGCCCCGCTCTGAGGTTTTTTTTTTTATTGTGATGGTCTACAGAATGTCTGTAACCAATTTCATACATTTCCGGGAAACTAAATCTTTTGTTCTCCATATAAACCCAATGCAGTATTTGGGGTGTGGTCACAGCTGCGGCATGCAAAATGGGACATGGGTCTGACTGACTTTTTTGATCAGGATGATATTGAGAATGTTGAAACAAATTTCCATGCATTTCAGGGAAGCTAATTTTCTGGACTGCCATACAAATTTTCATTTGCTCCTGTAGGGGGCGCTATTGCATCTACAACCTTGAATCCGTAGTTATGGATTCAGCCTGGGTCTGTACATGAGTGATTACATTTTTAGGCTGATCGGGCAAAGCATGTGTGAACGAGTGCACAAACAATTTTGTGACGAGGGAGAAAAACGAAGGCCAACTTCATTGGCCTGGTGTGACAAGGCCGTTGAATATTCTACAAAATCCTTCAACAACTTTTACTACTTGTCTAGATGATGCTGAGCCATTTTGGTCCCACTGGGTCAAATGCCCTAGGAGGAGATGATTCAAATAGCAGGCCTGAAAATGGCAAAAATTGACACCTTAATTTGAAGATGGCTGACTTCTCGTAGGGTTTCGGGTATGGGTCCAAGAGACTTTTTTACATGTATTAGGATGTTACGTGAGCCTGCACAATTTCAAATATGTAGATAAAATGTAGCTCCAGGGATATGCAAAAAACATGGTATTTCATGATATTTCCAGGTCCCACTAAGAAAAAAAACAAAGCAATTACAATAGGGCCTTCGCACGTTTCGTGCTCAGGCCCTAATAATGAAGAACTCTAACAATTCCAATTATGCGCTTTTCCAGTCACCCTCATATATACCTTTTCGGAAACGTCTCGACACGGCACACGTCCCCATGAGGTCCGGGGTCACTAGCGACCGCGTCCCATGCGACCACACCCCTTTTTGCACCCACGCCCCTTACAATTCCAATAGGCTCCTTGCCAACCCTTTGGTTGGCAGTCACCCTAATAAAAATGAAAAATGCTTATGATTCCAATTATGCGCTATTCCAGTCACCCTCATATATACATTTTCGGAAACGTCTCGACCTGGCTCACGTCCCCATGAGGTCCAGGGTCACTTGCGACTGCATCCCATGCCGCCGCCCCCATTTTTGCGCCCACGCCCCTTGCGATCACAATAGGCTCCTCGCCGACCCTTCGGTTGGCTCGGGCCTAATAATAATAAAAAACGAAGCAATTACAATAGGGCCTTCGCACGTTTCGTGATCGGGCCCTAATAATGAAGAATGCCAACAATTCCAATTAGGCGCTTTTCCAGTCACGCTCATATATACGTTTTCGGAAACGTCTCGACATGGCGCACGTCCCCATGAGGTCTGGGGTCACTTGCGACCGCGTCCCATGCCACGCCCCCATTTTTGCACCCACGCCCCCTTATGATCACAATAGGCTCCTTGCCGACCCTTCGGTTGGCTCGGGCCTAATTAAAAGAGAGCAAATTCAGAACTGGAGAGCAGATCAGTCTTTGTGTCCTCTTCGAAGAGACTCCTGAACTACCTGCTACTTAAAGGCACCTCATTTGGTACAGGAAGGTCTTCACAGAGGGTGAATACTTGAACAAGTATTTTATTAAAATATCTGTCCACACATACTGTGTGGTTCAGTATGTATAGCAAATCATCACAGTAGGCTACGATCAATTTGATTTACCCAAAACGCAAAGCAGTTGCTCCATACTGTAATGGGTTCCTCAGTTTGATCCCAGGAGAACACACCCCTTTTGGGTTGGTCAGGAAGGATATCCGGCAGTTTTTGTTTGTTTATTTGTTCATTTGTTTTATAAATTAAACATGCCAGCAATCCGCTGTGACAACCATTCGGGAACAACCTAAAGTAGCATCTTGCACAAGACTCAAAGTGGCCTGCAGAGCTTTGTAGCCACTCTAGTTCAATTTGGCCTAAACACGAAGGGTTTTTTTGTTTGTTTGTTTGTTTTTATTCACCTTCACAACTTCACCTTCATTTTGTTTATCATTTTAAAAAAGACTGCACGAATATTTAAAAAGTATTTGTATTATTTCAATTTGATAAATTACAAAACATAAAAGTATGGTCTTATTGTAATGAAAGTACTAATTTAAAGTAACAAATAATGATAATAGCCCATAAAGAGCTGAGTAGGCACATGTGGTAAAAGATTTTAATTATTTATACCTGATCTTGATATGCTATACTCATTAGGCTGTGTCACTTTCATTTTAGGCAGGTACATACTGATTTTTGAGTGTAAATAAGACAACGGCTCTTTTGACATAACCACTTTAATATCTAGCTTCTCAGTTAAAACACCTTATCAATGCCCCAAAGTGTACACTTAGAAATGCATTAAAAACCTTGTTAGAGTTGATTATGGAATTCTTAAAATTTTACTTTTTTATGAATCAAGAAAAAAAAAACGCATTAAAAAAACAAATATAGTAAAGGAGGAGTCATGAGCATGCGTGTAATTTGCGGGGGGGGGGGGGGGGGGGGGGGGTTATGACCCCCCCAATAATTTGAACCAATCACTATGACCCCCCCAATAAAGTCACATCATTTCGATTTACAAAACACATCTTACATGAATAACATGTTATTTTTCTTTATTCATTATCAATGTTAGGTAAACTACTAGCATGTTTAATCATTTGGTAATGTAACCCCCCCACACACACAAAAACTTGGTATCACCCAACTCGCTTTCTCTACCAAGCGGCAGCTTTCGCTTGTTGAAGCAGCTGCTGGGCAGCGGGTGTAGTTTGAAAAAATGAAGAGCATAACACCCCCTTGTAAAAAAGCGGAAAAATCAAAATGAGGTAAATGTATATGTATCGTTAGCTGATGATTTAATAACTATGCCACTGTGTATCAGACACACTATGAATACCGGTTGAAGTATTTTAGCTCCGTTAGACCTGCTCCTCTTAATCTGACAATGAGTCAAAGAAAAAGAAGATAAAAGTGGTTATTTGCACACATGCGGCACAGTACAATACCTGTAATATGTAATAAACTAAACTCATTAAACAAGTATATAGTTTTACTCAAGTGAACACACACATAACATTTTATGTATTTAGTTAGTAATGACTAATATTAGTACTGATAACAGGACTGAAGATAAGAGTCCCAGAAAGGTCCAGGATGAGACTCGTTATATTTTAAACACATCAAGTTAAAAGCTTTTTCTCTAAAGAACGTGTTTAATAGTAAAGATTGCATTAAACTCTCACATGCTCAGTGGAGAACAGACTGCTGTAAAATATTTTATTTATTATATTTGGCTGGCCAAATTAAAACAGTTTCTTTAAAAGTGGAATGAGGGGCTGCAAAATTGGTAGTAAAACAAAACAGGTTCATGAAAGATACTTGTTACTGTTGGAAAAAATGTGAAAAATGTAAGCCTTTTCTTAATTGTTGAAGGTGCAGAGTAAATACAAATAAAGTTAAATAAATACATAGTAAAAGCATTACAATGTATTTCTAATACATCTCTAACTAACCCAAAATCTCGTGAATCCTTTTAGAAAAGTAAATGATTTAATAAATAAATAAATAGGCAGAGAGCTTAACCCCCCCAATGTTGAACCCAAAGTTACGCCCTTGGTCATGAGAAAAAACATGATGGCACAGTGTTTAAATACGGGTGAAATGGATTTGTGATGTCCAAAAGAAAGACCAGGAAAACGTCCTGGATTCCTTTAGGATGATTTTGCACAAAGAGCACCTTCAAAGAAACAAAAACACGCCAGCTTTATTCTTTTCTCGAGCCACTGGCTGATTGAGCCGACAGAGGCCGAGCCCCGAATACAGATACAGAAAAGCGCTCTTACTGTTGGTAGTCGTTCTTGCAGTACAGCTTTGTGTCTCTGGAGTAGCAGGTGTCGGCAAGCGGTTGCTGGCACTCTGAGCATTGAAGGCACCCCTCGTGCCAGGACGCGCCATTAACCCGCATCAGGAAACGGTCTGAGATGATCCCCGTGCAGCCTTCACACACGGCCTGCGGTGGACAGTTAGCGCCTGATAGACAAGAGGAGACAGCATGAGCCGCGGTAGAAGGCAACAGTTTATGTAAAAGCAGAGAGGGTTCCAAAAGCTGACTGTGATTTGTACATGATTTGTTATTATAATATATCATGCATATAGCCCTGTAACTCGGAAACAAGTATTATGTGTTAAAGGCTCAGTTCACCCAAACAATTCAATTCAATTTTACTTATATAGCACCAACTCACAACAAACAGTCGCCCCAAACAAAGCGCTTTGTTTGAGGAATCTGGTCACCCAGAAAAATATGCGACAAAGCTCTTGCTGAAAGAGAGACCATGATGAGACCATCATGTAAGCACACAAAAAATATATTTCCATTTCAGTGGAACAAATCTGCAAAACGGGAAAAATAGAAAGTAACATCCCAGCTGCATTTAACTATTGTTTGTTTGTTTTGATTTGATTTGTTTTATGAATTGATAAAAAATAATTTCTTCTCTTGTGTATTTGTACATTTCCGTCGAATGGGTAATTTCAGAAAACTAAGAGAAGAACAGAGGACGGAACCTGCTGTCATGTGTGTTCCTACGAAATCAAAAGTTCATGGACCTTGTTATCGTGACATCAAACATCTGTTATTTTTTTTAAAACGACCAAAGGATTCTCTTAGAAGTTTATCGAGAAACCATGCGGGAAAGTTTCGATCTTCTACGTTATGAATTAACGCTGGGGTTACACATGTCTGTTTAAAATCGAAAGCACAATCAAAAACAACATAAAATGTAACAAGAAAAAAATGAAGAGAACACAAATAAGGGTGCACAAAATTTGAAGTGTGAAACATAACAAGGTAGTTCAAAAGAATTCCGTTTTGTTTTGTTTTTTTGAAATTATCAGTTTAACGGCATAGCAGCACATGTCTCTATCTTCTAGTAAAAAGAAAAAATAAATAATCAAAATCAGCTTCCACAGGAAATTAAAAACTGCACACAGACGTTGCATAACATCAAGAGGGTAAAAAATACTCACAATAACATAGCTTAAATGCAATTTCTGTTGTGGCGAATAGAAAAATATAAAACTGAAAACATAGCCTCAGCAAACCCAGAAACAACAGCGTTGCGAATTCAGTTTAGACTCTCCCAAACCTAACAAGAGAGGGGAACGCCGATCACGCCGTTCTACAGGCAAAAAGAAAAACAGCTTAGACTCACTGATTATCCCATTCAAAGTGCTGGCATCGCTCCGCAGTCGATCCTCTATCTTAATGTCATTTAGCATCTTTAAACAGGTAGCAGAACGGGCCATGCCGGCCGTGTCTTGTTTCTCCATAAATACACTTGTTGCAGTTTCCATAAGACATGACATCCTGCCCCGTAGCTCTTTTTAACCTCTACAGTCTCTGGGACCTGATGGCAAAATTTCGGCAAAATCAAAAGGAGCTAAATCACCGCAAAACTGAAACCTTCAACAAATTTCCAGTCTCCAAAAAAAGCTATCAGCTGATGTAATTCCAGCGGCCTGGGCTGAAACTGTCTTGATATGGCCCTTAATTTGATGTGGCATTCTAAGCCATAATTTCTCACCCGAGGGCAACGGCAAAGACATGAAGCCAACACTCTACGGCACAGCACTTTTTCTTCACCGCCCTGCAGAAGCACTGCTGTGAATAGATCCGCCTCCACTCAGCTACACGATGCAATGCCACACAATTATTTCCAATTATTTATATATGACACTAAACGCTGTATCAGCCAGCACACACGCTGCATAAAGTGGTCATAAAAATTTGTATTAAAGTGACATGTAGCATCTAATAAAAACTTAAAATGCTATCTTAAACCGTAAATGTAAACTTTTACGGGATTTTATAAGTCAAATTAGAAAAAAGTAGGGAAATTGGGAATTCCAAGACTGTTAGAAGGGAAAATTGTATTTATAAGAAAATAAAAAATAATCTTTGGCACTGGCTATAATTTTAAACTCGCAAATTAAAAGCAGAAATAATACCAAAATTATTGTTCAACATGAAAATGAAATAAAAATGGCAACTTGTAGCTTGTAACAAAATTCAGTCCGACAAAATCCTGCCCGGTTCATACTGGGTAACAATAAAATACTATAATATTTATCTGTTGGTGAAACTATTTCTTATCTTATGACTTCTGACTGCACTGTGACGTAACAGCTCTAAATATTATCCATGCCGAGAATAATTTCCCCTAGAAGTCTAGATGCTCTACGTCTGTTGATATTCCATTCACGTGAAATAAAGGTTTGGAACGGGATGTCAACATGAAGTCTGTGATTAAATCTGTGTAGTTAAGTTGCTCCATAAACCTGCAGTCTGCACTCAAAATACACGCTCTTATTCACCTTTGTACATGAAATATTAAGCAGTTATATTTTCACCAATCGTCATATAAGCGCAATAAAAGTATTAATTTACTGTAAAGGGGCACATATAAACCGGAGACTATAACCGACCGTTTCAAATAAAGCGCCACAGATCTATTGGGCCTATCTGTCGGGCTCATGTCAACTGCGTGAGCTGCAATAAGAGCAAAATTCGTCAACTGTGAGCGATTTTGTTCATACTGCGTTCCCTGCCAGCTCGCTGATAGAACTCATCAGGATATGTGAGGACCGGAAGGAAGCTTTTATGGGGAAATTTTAAAAAACAAAGATATGAGCGGACCAGGTTCGGTTAGCACAACTGAGGATTTCAGAATTGACAGATTTACTAAAATATTATTGAAATAAACAGAAACTGACTACATGCATAGAATAATTAAATTATGAATAATGATGGCAAGGACTATGCACACTTATTTAAGATGCAAAAATACATTTCAAAAAGAAACATGAAGATCTTTGATGGCTTTGTAGAGCAACATCGGTTAAAAACAGTTAATTAAAAATTATCATGCCTTGTTCCCAACAAGCACTTCAGCATATGCAAGTGTAAACTGGGATTTCACAGCTACACATCTGAAATGTTTTAGGTTATTATCAAAAGGATTTAATCCAAGCTTTTCAATAGCTATTGCAAAACACCTCTTTATTTTAAAGAATAATCTAAATTAAACCTATATAAATGGAACAAACTGCACGTATAGTAACACCCATCAGATCTGGTGGGGTGTTCTGTTTGTTCGGCCTATTTGACGACATCTCCATCATGCTGGTCCTGACCTATCATTTCCTGCTGCAAAGCTCCAGACCAACACAGAAGACCATCACTGTGTGGCCCAGTCATGGGGCCTCTGTACTGCATGAACTCTGTACTCTGTACTGTTTACAGACTGGCAGGTCTTCAGGGAGGCTGCAGTCTGTGAAGGAAAGGTGGATCTGGAGGATTATATATCTGCTGTCCTTGGTTACACATGCAATGTGTTGGGGATGTTATCACCACCAGGACTGTGATGTGCTACCCACACCAATATCATACCTGAAGAGCCGGTCCATGGAGGACGCCATCTCCTCTGTGTTTCACATCACCAACCTGGAGTGTAAGTACTCCTATGTCCATTTGCTCTTTGTGGACTTCACATAAACCTTCAACACTAGTATTCCACACAACCTGGTGCACAAACTACTCACACTTGGACTGACCACAGCAGTGGTCGGCTGCATTGCTAACAAAGATGAGTCTGGCTACAGGCAATCTGGAGGGTTGGTGTAGAGAGAACAATCTCTGCATCAGTGTGACATTTTTGTCACAACAAAGGAGAGGTTTGTGGACTTCAGAAGGGTCAGACACCCCTCCCCGTGCACAATTCAATTTTCAATTCAATTCAATTCAATTTTATTTATATAGCGCCAAATCACAACAAACTGTCGCCTCAAGGCGCTTTGTATTGTGGGTAAAGACCCTACAATAATACAGAGAAAACCCAACAGTCAAAACGACCCCCTATGAGCAAGCACTTGGCGACAGTGGAAAGGAAAAACTCCCTTTTAACAGGAAGAAACCTCCAGCAGAACCAGGCTCAGGGAGGGGCAGTCATCTGCCGCGACCGGTTGGGCTGAGGGGAGAGAAAGACATGCTGTGGAAGAGAGCCAGAGATTAATATCAATTAATGATTAAATGCAGAGTGGAGTATAAACAAAGTAAATAAGGTGAATGAGAAACAGTGCATTATGTGAACCCCCCAGCAGACTAGGCCTATAGCAACATAACTAAGGGATGGTTCAGGGTCACCTGATCCAGCCCTAACTATAAGCTTTATCATAAAGGAAAGTTTTAAGCCTAATCTTAAAAATAGAGAGGGTGTCTGTCTCCCGAATCCAAGCTGGAAGCTGGTTCCACAGAAGAGGCGCCTGAAAGCTGAAGGCTCTGCCTCCCATTCTACTCTTAAGTATCCTAGGAACCACAAGTAAGCCAGCAGTCTGAGAGCGAAGTGCTCTATTGGGGTGATATGGTACTATGAGGTCTTTGAGATAAGATGGTGCCTGATTATTCAAGACCTTGTATGTGAGGAGAAGAATTTTAAATTCTATTCTAGATTTAACAGGGAGCCAATGAAGAGAAGCCAATATGGGAGAAATATGCTCTCTCTTCTAGTCCCTGTCAGTACTCTAGCTGCAGCATTTTGGATCAGCTGAAGGCTTTTCAGAAAGCTTTTAGGACAGCCTGATAATAATGAATTACAATAATCCAGCCTAGAAGTAATAAATGCACGAATGAGCTTTTCAGCATCACTCTGAGAAAGGATGTTTCTAATTTTAGAAATATTGCGCAAATGCAAAAAAGCGGTCCTACATATTTGTTTAATATGTGCATTGAAGGGACATATCCTGGTCAAAAATGACTCCAAGATTTCTCACAGTGTTACTGGAGGCCAAAGTAATGCCATCCAGAGTAAGTATCTGGTTAGACACCATGTTTCTAAGATTTGTGGGGCCGAGAACAAGAATTTCAGTTTTATCTGAATTTAGAAGCAGGAAATTAGAGGTCATCCAGGCCTTAATATCTTTAAGACATTCCTGCAGTTTAACTAATTGATGTGTGTCATCTGGCTTCATTGATAGGTAAAGCTGAGTATCATCTGCATAACAATGAAAATTGATGCAGTGCTTTCTAATAATACTGCCTAAGGGAAGCATGTATAATGTAAATAAAATTGGTCCTAGCACAGAACCCTGTGGAACTCCATAATTAACCATCAGAGGATATGTGGTGGAAGTGGTCTCCAACTACAGGTAATTGGGCGTACACCTAAGTAGCGACCTCACTTGGGTTAAACAACACGTCCAGTCTGGAGACATCAAGGAAAGAGTCTAAAATATGAAGAATTGGACAGCACCAGGCCCTGACATGGTTTGATGTATAGTATACACCTACTGGCTAAAGAAGCTAACTGCACTCTATGAGCACCTGCCAGCACAAATGAACCAGCTACTAAAAGCTAAGACAGACCTGGTATGGCTGACTGAAAGCCAGACAGGAAGGAAACTTTTTTTCTACATGCCAGTGTCCTAAAAGAAATACAAAACTATTACAACACTCCAGAATTGTACAGTTGTAACGATACTAATTTAATGAGTAAGCTACTTTCTGACTGATTGTGTGTCAGCGTGGATTCTGGTAGTTTGGGCAGGCATGTCAATTAGCAGTGCTTCAAGTGACCTTTATGGTGTATCAGTTATGGTCATTTGTGGATGAGGTTACAAAACAGAAATATCACAGAAAAAGACCTATCCCTCTATGGTAGAAGAGGAGAAAATGAAGATTAAAGGAAGAAAAAAGGCAAGAAGATGAAGTTATGTTTCCACGACTAATTATGTTTTGTTAACCAACTCCAAATGGTTGTGTAGTTAGCTATTGCTAGCAGTTTCTATCATGTTGCAGGTGTCTATCAAAAAAAAACAAAAAAAAACATTGAGGTCATAGACCTCAATGGTGAAGTGTTTCCAGTTAATATACATTTTGCTTGAATCTTATTTTCATGGTCCTGGGTTTATGACCCAGTGTTTTCAGTTTTTGGACTTTCAATTTGCTTTTTTTTTTTTTTTTTTTTTTTTAAGGTTACTGTTTGATTCCTTGTGTTTTTGCAGTTTTTAATTTTGTGCCTTTTTGTGTTCCTGGTTGATTTCTTTGTTTATATCCTCAGACTTCTTAGTTTTGTTATCAGAGTTCTGTTCTTGGCTGTTGTTCACTTTGTATTTAATTCTATGTTTCAGTTCTCAGGCTTCCTGTGTTCCCAGGTCTGTTTGGTATTTTATTGTTTCTGGTTTAATCTCCTGTCAAGCTGATTGAACCCTGGTCTCTGATCCTTGTGCTGTAGTTTAAGTCCTCCATCTGTGCTCCTTCCTCTTGTGTTCAGTTACCTATGTAACCCATGTTACCTATATACCTACTTTGTCAGTCCTTTCTATTGTCTACTTTGTATTCAGTAGTTTCTTTGTGTCTGATGTGCAACCAGCAATAAAGCTGTGTATTTCTGAGCTCACGATTTGCCTCCTGAGTGCTAATTTTGGGTCATTATCCCTGCCTGCCCCACTGCTGAATTGTGACACTTATATTTCAGCACTGTTTAATATTTACAAGGTTCAGAAGACAGGACATGCTAACTGGATGTATCTTGGCTTTCACCATCCATGCACGTTCAGACATAGCTGTGCATTTGTAAGCTGTGGTGATGTCACGTCCTGGGCCGTTTGCCCAGCGTTTTGTGTTTAGTTTATTTCCTGAGCTTCTCCTCCCAGTATGTTTGTCTTGTGTTTCCTAGTGTTGTGATATGTCTGCGTCTCTGTCCTGAGTCTGTGCCTGTTCCCCGTGTTTAGTCAGTATGTTCCTTGGTTTGTCACTTCCTGTTTATTTTGACAGTCTGGTTTTCCTGTGCTTTGTGTTCAGCTTTGCTTCCCCTGTGTAATTAGTTTCATTTGCCTCACCTGTTGTTCCCTGCTGTTTCCTCTTGCCCTGATTACCCAGTGTGTATTTAAGCCCTCAGTTTCCATGTGTTCCTTGTCGCGTCGTTGATGTTGTGTGCCCGTGTGTTCCTGTGCTCCCTGTGGTTCCCCTTCGTCTCCCTTCTGAACGGTTTTTGTATTGTTTTTCCCTACTTTAATAAATGCCTTTAAGTTATGCCCATCTCCGGAGTCCTGCATGTTTGTCCTTCCTCGTCCGTTTCCTCCCCGGCCATGACAGGTGATTTAATCCAACTGGTTTACTCACTGTTCCTGTGGTGACAGCATTTTGTCATTTTCACACTGTGGTCAGGTCACAAGGCTAGACTACTGGACCTTGCTTTTAATGCCTCAATTTGTGGTCTTGGGGTGCCACCACATCATTTTGTGATATAACAGCATAATAACATATTTCCAACACTTGTTTTAGCACTTGGCCCAATTGCTGACCATTTGTATTAGATATTATTCCATTGATGCTCAGCAATTCTGTATGCTGAACAATTATAATTTATAATTACAATGGTTTATTTACCAGTCTTTCAGTAGGTGCATTTGCATAGTTATGCAAAAATATACAGCTTTTGGTTCAAAATGTCCAAAAGCAGGTTAGAACCCCTAAATTACGTTTCCTAAAAAAAATCCTTTGCTCTCTAGATTAAACACATGCATTGCTATGTGTCCCACCTTCCTAGATGTCATAGCTATGACATAGTTTTATAATATTGTTTGTTTGTGTGTGTGGGTGTTTGGCTAAAAACAAGAAAAAAGAATGATTTTGAACAAGCTGCTAACATGTGTGTTTGTGTGCACATATTCATTCAAATGTTGGGTCTCCATGAAAGGTAAAATATATAAAATCCACCATCACAGAGAGATCAATTCTCACCCCCTGTGCTCAAAAACTGAAGTTCAGCAGAATACTATAGGTCTGAAGGCATGGGAGAAACAAGTTATATAAAGTAAAGTTTAAACTAAATTATTTCAAATTTAAGGTAAAGAACACTAGAAGTGAACTCATACATTCATGCAAGAACTGTAAACCCAGATTTTGATTCGACTTAAAAATATTGAGTTCATATTACTTAAAATTGCCTAGTATGTGAACATTACTGTTTTGTCAGTGTTGTCCCATGAAAAGATATAATTAAATATATGCAAACATGTGAGGGGTGTACTCCCTTTTGTGATACACTGTATATCTCTCGGCTGGCCTGGGAACACCTTAGGGTCCCTCCGGATGAGCTGGTGGAGGTGGCTGGGGAGAGGGAAGCCTGGGATTCTCTGCTTAATTAAACAGAAACTAACTGACTAGAGGGCTAACAGTAGGTTACCAACCATACAACATCACCTAAGCTCACCACACCTCAATTGAACCCAATTACTGAATTTGTTTCATGCTGTTTAACATAATTGTTGTAAATGACTAATATATAATTATTCATATATCCTACTGCTTTTTTCCTTCCTCTGTTTTTTTTTTTTCATCCCCAGGGGGATAAATCATTTTTCAAGACATACTTGTCACAATCTACTTGCAGTGCACATAAATGTGACCCAAGCCCTGACAGTGAAAAGCTTAAACCAATAGTGTTAAGTTGTCACATATTTATCAAAATATTTTGCTTTCTCAACCTGCTCTTGAGGGTCCACTGTTGGTGTGGGGGCTCCAAGCTTAGCCTGCTTATGCCTCAACCAGCTCTGCTATGGATGGTGCTTTGGGAGTATGGGGTATCTTGCCCATTGTTATGGGTTATTTGGTCACCAAGCAACCATAGTGAGAACTTGGTTTGCATTGCTGGCAATAAGTTTGACTCATTCTAGGCGAGATGTTTTTTGCATATGATGTGGTTCTTTTGGTTTCATCAGGCAGTGAAATCCAGTTCCCACTGGGGCAGTGTGCAGCGAAGTATGAATTAGCACCTCCGTTTAACCAGAAAAGGGTGGAATGCCCACTCTAGTTTAGTTGCTGCCACAAGTGGAGGAATTTATGTGTCTGGGGGTCTTGTTCACCAGTTAGAGTGGAGATTGTGGATAAAAATGGCAGAAATTAACTTGCTCTTAAGAGTGCGGTTATTTTGGATGTGGCTCAGAATAGAGCTCTTTTTCCTCCTCACTGAATGGAGCCAGTTGTGGTAATTCATGCATTTGATTAGAATACAACCTGGGAAACTCCTTGGTGAGATGCTTCAGGTGTGTCACAATAGAAGGAGGCCTGGAGCATGCCCAAGTGATTCTGGAAAGCTTCTGTCTCTTGGTTGACTTGAGGAAAGCCCCAAGTGTTCCCCTTGAAGAGTTAGTGGAGGTGACCGGGGAGAGGGAAATCTGTGCATCTGAGCTGGACCTCGATAAGCTGCAGAAAATGGATGGATGGATGGATGGATGCTACATGTATCTCCAATATGTACATTAAACATAGAATCACCAGTTAACTTATCATGTATGTCTTTGAGAGGAAGCTTGAGCAAAGAAACTCACCAGGTACACAGAGAACAGTTCCCAGGAAGGTTTAAATGTAGAGCCTTCTTGTTCTGAGGCTGCCAACATAAAACTGTAGAATAAGCATGCCAAAATATATCTAATGATTTTCATAAAAAAACAAAACATTAAAGTCAAGTATGAAATTAATATTTAATCTAGTTCTTTCTGGATTTGTCCAAACACAATATTGCAACATAAAATCTAGAAGAAACATTACACAGGAACATATATGTAGATTTGTCTTGTCTAATAATTAGCCCTATACACAAATTCATATAGATTATACCACAAGGGACAGAAATTAACCTTTACTTTAACACTATTTTTGAGAGTGTTTTAACAACTAATTCATACCAGTCAATCTCATCACTTGTGTTTATATACAGACTGGCAGGTGAAATTGATTAAACATTGATGATCTCATTATAGTGCAGTTCTGCTGCAGGGAAACTTTGGGTCCAAACATTCTTATGTGATTTGTTATATACTATATATACTGGTTATGTAATTTAGAATGCAGATTTATTTAGGCTGTATGTGTAAACTCATCATTGAGGTTATCAGCTACTTGTGCAATCACATTTTTAAGACTGCTAATACTCATAGCTTTACTTGAAAAAAATGAGACCAGAAGGAAGATGATTGACAATTGTAAAAACATTGTCATCCATAATGACAAGAGTGGTAAAAAAGACAACATATTTTCAGTCCAATTATCATCCACTATGTACAAAAATATGTTTGTGTGACACTTAATTAGCAACCCCCCCCCCCCCCCCAGATGTTTATTGTGTTTCTGGCAGCTGCTTCATAAACCAGTCACAAAGGCAACCATCAGATGGTACTCACACCATGTAAATGTAATGCAGCACATATATACAAGAGGATATAACAGTGTCAAAGCACTGTGAAGTCTTTGATGAATTGTGGTCCACACACTGAATTTTACCATTTCTATGATTTAAACCAGCAGCGTCTGACAAAGCAAGCTATAAGAGCTTTTTAAAGAAATCAGTAGCAGCTGGCATCCTTGTAAACATGGTTTATAACATCTGTGTGACGTATCTGAGTAGTTGCTCTGGAAAATTACCATGTACAACAGCCTGCTGTAGAATTAAGATCAGTGAACAAGATGAGTGAGGTCTAAATGTGTAGAATTTCACTGTTCTTTGTGTCTTATGTTGTATCTATGCTGGTGGTCTGTGTAGTCCATAAACATGACAGCAGCTGACAGAGTCTGGGTTTCAGTTAGGGCCAATCAGTCTTAAAGAAAACCTGGACATGCATAATGTTACTCTTTTTCAGTGAGCATAATGACAACAAACCGTAGGAAAAGAAATTGGAGAAAAAAGATTACAAAATGACTTAAGTTGAAAATGACAATTTCCATGCCTTAAAAGTTTATGAAAATATATAAACTGGAATGCCTTTGGAAAAGTCACAGAATTTTGCTTTACAAACTTACATATAATGGAGTTTCTCATATAACTCAGTTGCTGGTATGTTGTTCTTTAACTCAAGATAACACAATGTCAGAAAAATGGGAGCGAGTGAACAGATTTTCTCAACATGATAACTTCACGGTTGTACAAGGTAGCTATAAAATTTCACTGGTGTGGAACTGAATGCACCTGTCACAGGCCCGGCGTGGTATGATCAATTTCACATTTCACTCTTATTAGACATTTCACCAGGATGGCTAAGGCCATTTTGGTGCCTAACGTAGGAGTATTTGACTATATCTGTGATTGCTCTTTTGTTTATCAGCCAGAATACATCTTCAGGGGTGAGCTGCTGTTTATTTTGAACTGGTTTTCTCTGTTTTTTTTTTTAGGTAGGAAGGCAAATTGTCTTTTGGTTTGTTTGTTTTTTTAGGTTGGTACTCTTTGACAAGAAACAAGTAAGCAGTTATTTTCTTGATGCCACTTTTCTTCAGAGTGTGCAGAAATGATGGATTTTTTCATTAGGTAGTTTTGTGACCTTTGTATTGTATTATACACTCACAAGAATGACAACAATAATCAGAAAGGTTTTTGCATTACATAGTAGTCATCTGTGACTATAATTCATTTGGTGTTAAAAAAAAAGTAATACTTAAATGTTTGGGTCGTAACCTATACACCTGAATTCAATAGGGCTACACACGTATTTGGTATACTCTGTGACACATGCAATGCACAAACATTGGTGGTTAGTGTGAGGAAACACATACAAACACACTTTATCCCTAAATTTGTGCATACATTATATTATGTTTGACAAGTGCAAGCTTGGGGGGGGCCTATCCCAGCTGTCATAGGGCGAGAGGCAGGGTACACCCTGAACAGGTCGCCAGCCTGTCACAGGTCTGACACAGAGAGACAAACAACCTTTCACACTCACATTCACACCTATGGGCAATTTAGAGTAGCCAATTAACCTAACCCCAGTAAGTACATGCCTTTGGAATGTGGGAGGAAACCGTAGTACCCAGAGGAAACCCACGCAAGCACGGGGAGAACATGCAAACTCCACACAGAGAGAGGGAGAGGCCTGGGCCAAGGTGGAATCAAACCCAGGCCTTCCAGATGGCACTCTAACTGTGAGGCAGCAGTGCTACCCACTGCACCACCGTGCTGCCTATACATACATATATATACACATATATACATATATATATGTGTGTGTATGTGTGTGTGTGTGTGTGTATATATATATATATATGTATATATTATGAAGACACATATATATATATATATATATATATATATATATATATATATATATATATATATCTTCATAATTTGAAGAAATTTATTCACTGTTTCATCGTTTTTTTTATTCTGCCTTACAGAAACCTGGTTACAGCAGGATGAATATGTGAGTTTAAATGAATCAACACCCCCAAGTCACAGTAACTGTCAGAATGCTCGAAGCACAGGTCGAGGAGGAGGATTAGCTGCAATCTTCAATTCCAGCTTATTAATTAATCAAAGACCCAGACAAAGTTTTCATTCTTTTGAAAGCATGACTCTTAGTCTTGTCCATCCTAATTGGGAAAATCAAAAACCTGTCTTATTTGTTATTATCTATTGTTCACCTGGTCCTTACTCAGAGTTTCTGTCTGATTTCTCAGACTTTTTATCTGATTTAGTGCTCAGTTTAGATAAAATAATTATAGTGGGTGATTTTAACATCCATGTAGATGCTGAGAATGACAGCCTCAACACTGCATTTAATCTATTGTTAGATTCAATTGGCTTCTCTCAAAATGTAAAGGAGCCCACCCACCACTTTAATCATACTCTGGATCTTGTCCTAACATATGGCATAGAAACTGAAGACTTAACAGTATTCCCTGAAAGCCCCCTCCTGTCTGATCATTTCTTAGTAACATTTACACTTACTTTAATGGATTACACAGCAGTGGGGAATAAGTTTTATTACAGTAGAAGTCTTTCTGAAAGTGCAGTAACTAAGTTTAAGGATCTAATTCCTTCATTATTATGCTCTTCAGTGCCATGTGCCAACACAGTGCAGAGCAGCTACCTAAACTCTGCTCCCAGTGAGGTCGATTATCTCGTCAATAGTTTTACATCCTCACTGCGTATAACTTTGGATACTGTGGCTCCTCTGAAAAGGAAAGCTTCAAATCAGAAGTGCCTGACTCCGTGGTATAATTCACAAACGCACAGCTTAAAGCAGATAACCCGAAAGCTGGAGAGGGAATGGTGTCTCACTAATTAGAAGATGCTCATTTAGCCTGGAAAAAGAGTTTGTTGCTCTATAAAAAAGCCCTCCGTAAAGCTAGGACATCTTACTACTCATCATTAATTGAAGAAAATAAGAACAACCCCAGGTTTCTTTTCAGCACTGTAGCCAGGCTGACAAAGAGTCAGAGCTCTGTAGAGCCGAGTATTCCTTTCACGTTAACTAGTAGTGACTTCATGGATTTCTTTACAAATAAAATTTTAGACATCCGAGAAAAAATTATTCATAACCATCTCAAAGATTATTCTTCATGTTCGGCTGCTTTCAGCACTGCTGGTATTTGTTTAGACTCTTTTGCTCCAGTTGATCTTTCAGAGTTAACTTCAATAGTTACTTCCTCCAAACCAGCAACATGTTTATTAGATCCCATTCCTACTAGACTGTTCAAAGAAGTCTTTCCAATTATTGATGCTTCAATCTTAAAAATGATCAGTCTTTATTAGTTGGCTATGTACCACAGACCTTCAAGGTGGCTGTAATTAAACCTCTACTTAAAAAGCCATCACTTGACCCAGCTGTCTTAGCTAATTATAGGCCAATCTCCAGCCTTCCTTTTCTCTCAAAGATTCTTGAAAGAGTAGTTGTAAAACAGCTAAGTGATCATCTGCAGAGGAACGGTTTATTTGAAAAGTTTCAGTCAGGTTTCAGAATTCATCACAGTACAGAAACAGCATTAGTGAAGGTTACAAATGATCTTCTTAGAGCCTCTGACAGTGGACTCATCTCTGTTCTTGTCCTGTTGGACCTCAGTGCAGCTTTTGATACTGTTGACCATAACATTTTATTACAGAGATTAGAGCTTGCTATAGGTATTAAAGGTACTGCACTACAGTGGTTTGAATCATATTTATCTCATAGACTCCAATTTGTTCATGTAAATGGGGAGTCTTCTTCACACACTAAGGTTAATTATGGAGTTCCACAGGGTTCTGTGCTAGGACCAATTTTATTTACATTATACATGCTTCCCTTAGGCAGTATTATTAGAAAGCACTGCATCAATTTTCATTGTTATGCAGATGATACTCAGCTTTACCTATCAATGAAGCCAGATGACACACATCAATTAGTTAAACTGCAGGAATGTCTTAAAGACATTAAGGCCTGGATGACCTCTAATTTCCTGCTTCTAAATTCAGATAAAACTGAAATTCTTGTTCTCTGCCCCACAAATCTTAGAAACATGGTGTCTAACCAGATACTTACTCTGGATGGCATTACTTTGGCCTCCAGTAACACTGTGAGAAATCTTGGAGTCATTTTTGACCAGGATATGTCCTTCAATGCACATATTAAACAAATATGCAGGACAGCTTTTTTGCATTTGCGCAATATTTCTAAAATTAGAAACATCCTTTCTCAGAGTGATGCTGAAAAGCTAATTCATGCATTTATTACTTCTAGGCTGGACTATTGTAATTCATTATTATCAGGCTGTCCTAAAAGCTCCCTGAAAAGCCTTCAGCTGATCCAAAATGCTGCAGCTAGAGTACTGACAGGGACTAGAAAGAGAGAGCAGATTTCTCCCATATTGGCTTCTCTTCATTGGCTCCCTGTTAAATCTAGAATAGAATTTAAAATTCTTCTCCTCACATACAAGGTCTTGAATAATCAGGCACCATCTTATCTCAAAGACCTCATAGTACCATATCACCCCAACAGAGCACTTCGTTCTCAGACTGCTGGCTTACTTGTGGTTCCTAGGATACTTAAGAGTAGAATGGGAGGCAGAGCCTTCAGCTTTCAGGCCCCTCTTCTGTGGAACCAGCTTCCAGCTTGGATTCAGGAGACAGACACCCTCTCTATTTTTAAGATTAGGCTTAAAACTTTCCTTTATGATAAAGCTTATAGTTAGGGCTGGATCAGGTGACCCTGAACCATCCCTTAGTTATGCTGCTATAGGCCTAGTCTGCTGGGGGGTTCACATAATGCACTGTTTCTCATTCACCTTATTTACTTTGTTTATACTCCACTCTGCATTTAATCATTAATTGATATTAATCTCTGGCTCTCTTCCACAGCATGTCTTTCTCTCCCCTCAGCCCAACCGGTCGCGGCAGATGACTGCCCCTCCCTGAGCCTGGTTCTGCTGGAGGTTTCTTCCTGTTAAAAGGGAGTTTTTCCTTTCCACTGTCGCCAAGTGCTTGCTCATAGGGGGTCGTTTTGACTGTTGGGTTTTCTCTGTATTATTGTAGGGTCTTTACCCACAATACAAAGTGCCTTGAGGCAACAGTTTGTTGTGATTTGGCGCTATATAAATAAAATTGAATTGAATTAAATTGAATTGAATCGTGTAAGACCAAATGAAGTGAACCTCTCAGGCCAGACAGCTCCTGCGTATCAAGCTAACATTACGCAGAACATGCCTTTCACATCCACATCTTAGGGTGCCTCCACAACAACAACAGGCCCTGTCTACAATCTTCGCCCTTTCACTCAAAAGGGCCCAAGACAGAAGAGGTAAGAACAGAACTAAACGTTCTAAAGTTACGGGTGGCAAAAGTTGCAACTCCTGAATTGAGCTAAGTAAACAAAAGTAACAGAGAAAATCAGTGTGCTAGACTAACAGCTGTGATTGTGGAGACTAAACTGTACACAACAGTTAAATTAGGGAAGTGGGCTAGTTATTCTTAAAAGTGAATGACATCATTAATTTGTTAGAGTACATCGTTTTGGGCAGAACATTATTTTTAATTTATTTAAAAATGGTCACCTCTTTTTAGAAGTACTCAGTGAATTTAAGAATTATTTAAGAGGCTTGTTAGGTTTGTGTTTATGTTGTTAGATCCCACAGGTATTTACCTCTGTGACAGCTACTCCGTTTCATAGGGTCCACGCCACAGGCCAGCGGGGTATTACCCTCTTCTGCAACTCTGTGACACTACTTAAGCTGTGGCGGGGTGACTCGTCTGGCTTCTAACCACTGATAATCCTAATCTCTGCCCCGCTTCCTCTATACTCCGATGCTGCCGGTCAGGAAGGCTCACACAGCCGACCCCGAAATATAGTCCAAATTAGTTGTAGTGGCTCACCCCTTGATCAGTGCACTTGCTACTGGCCAGATTCTTTTATCGGCTCGGACAGTGAGCCCAAGGGACATAAGTAAAATTGAAGTGGACTACTAAAGACTAGTGTGTCCAAAACAGAACCAGATGTTATAGCTTGACTTGCCTAGAGTTTTACTGTTGCATGGACATAGACGTACCGTTAAAGGGGAAAATAATTCTCAAGAGAATTATACTGACTTTTTAGAGTCAAATTTTATTATGCAGGTTTCCGCTCAAGCAGTTTGCATTTAGCTCAAAATCAATTCTTAATCAATTCTCCAAATTCAACACTCAACTTAGAATTTAAATTTCAGAATCAAAATGAATCAATCACAGAGCATATCTTTCAGAATTACTAGATCTGAATCAAGATAGTATACTTAAGAGTTGGGTTGTTGAGGAAAGGGCTTGAAAATGTCCAAATGCATAAAATCCTTTTTTGGGAAGAAAGGGCTTCGAGTGAGTCACTCGGCCGAAGCAACCACACCCAATGTCCTGTCTGTTACTGCCTCAGTGAAGTGGGGAAAAAGGAGAAGTCCAAAAAGAAAGATGTTGGTTTTCTTCTGTTAACTGTCCTCTTTTATAGTCCTTACTGTTATGCAGAAATCCTCCTTGAAATCCAACAGCTTAGGTACTTCCAATCTTCATCTGAAAAGGCAGGGAGAATGCACTCAAAACCTATTCCAAGTCAATTAGTTGTCTACAGCTGGGTTGGCTCTGTCCATTCTGCAGATCAGTCCTGGTGCTGGGAAGGGCTCCCAAGATTTTCGTCCGATGCTTCTGTGCATCGCCTTTTATATTTTAAATCTAAGACACATCCTAGTTTTAAAACATCATCATGACAAATTATCACTCCACTGCCCAGCTTCCAATTATGGTATTTGACTTAGCCATTACTTCATTTCTCGTAATACAAGGCTTGTTAGGTACTTTCCATCTAAAGCTATTTTCAGCTTGTTTTTCCCCTCTGTTCCTACTGATTCCTAGGCAACAGGTTTCAGTTCCTCATCTTACCCTGCTCAGTGATTCTCCAAGATTTCACAATTTCCTTAACATGTTGTGCTTTAAAATCATTTCTGTGTTACACACATTCTTATCAACTTAGAAATCATACAGATTACTTGTTACATTCCATAAATTAACTTTATCATTTTATATGAATCAGAATTATGATTGTCCACATAGTACCAGGCATAGGCCATCGAATAACCAAGATCTCAACCTCAACTGATTTCATTCGACAATGTAAATCGGGGCTGTGTTCAGCACACTTTTTTTTTTCAATTTCGATTAATAAAATTACAGTATTCACCATCTGTCACATAAATAATTTAAAATATATAATAATTTTTACTTTGTCTTTATTGTTCATTAGGTTTCCAGTCCCATTAGACAGTCTTGCCAGACCATGCAACTACACGTGCCACAGCATAACAGAAAAGCTTGGCTTTTTGAAAATGGACATATAAAATCTGCACTGGAGTTTTGCTGTGACTGGGACTCAGACAAAGTTATACAAGCAATAAGGGCTGCCTTCCAGCCAGTTGTGGAAGGATGCAGGTAAGCTGTAAAAGTAACAAATTGTAAGAAGTAATACACTGTAAGAGGTCAACTTTGGTTGATGCCAGAAATTATCTGGGAATAGCCAAACTGGAAATTGTGTTTTCAAAGGTGTCTTCCTAAAAGTGGTATTCAAATTGATTTTAAGATTTTTAGCAGAAAAAAATTTAATCTGTTACGAAATAGATGAAAAGTTCAAGCTCAATATGTGTCTTGATGCTCATTATTGTAAAAATGAAATTTTATTGAAAAAGTAAACCACTGTTCTTTTTGTTCTTACAGCTGAAAAACACACTGTTAAGACACAGTCCATGTCTGGTGATGATGTTATCTGGTGTGGTGCTACGCAAGATGTTTGTACTGTTGAACCATCCATCTCTGCCCACACCCTCACAATGTCCACTGATCCTGCTGTTGTCACTTTTGATGAGAATGAGCCTTTCTTCAGTGGAACATATGTCATTGCCAGTGGCAACCCATATGGCTTCTCAGTTGGTTCCTCGGCCAATGTTACTGGTGACACAAGTCTTCTCTGCTAATAACACCTCCAGTGTGTCTAATGCTCCCACCCAATCCAGTTTATCCAGCACATCCTACAGGTCTATCTTTTGTTTGTATTTTTAATGGTTTTTTGAGCTGCATTTTTGTGTGAAAGTCACAATCCACCGTTCCTTTTTGTATATTTTGTTGTGAAAATAGGAATTAGGTGCAGTAATTTATTGAAACGTGTACAAACATACATGTAAATATAATATTTTAAGCAAGAACAAAAAATGTACAGTTCTAATGAGCTTAAAGGTCAGTATGTGTTATGAAAAACTTTATTCTTCAGCACAGCTTGAGCTCCTTTAGGCAGCTTTCTTGTAATCTCTTTAAGCAGTCTTCAAGAATAGTTCTCTAGACTTCTTGAAGGATATTCAAAGCTTTTCTTCAGATGTCCCTGCCTTATCTGTTCTTTGTCATGCTGATCCCACATTGCTTCAATAATACTGAGGTCTGGGCTCTGAGGAGGCCAATCCATTGTGTTTTTTCTGTCCAGGTATGCTTTTACTGCACTGGCACTGTGTTTGGGATCATTGTCATGAAACATGAATAACTGCAAAATTAAGCTTTTGCCAATCAGTTACTTTCCAGATGGTTTTGCATGATAGATCAAAATCTGATATTACTTTTCTGTTCATAGTTCCATTAATTTTGACCAGATGTCCAACGCCACTGACTGAAATGCAGCTCCAAACTATGGCAGAGCCTGTTTTAATTGTTAAAGATAACTCTTGACACTCGCTGTTGTACCTCACTTCTCTACCTCCTCCATACATATTGACAATTTGAACCAAAAATATCAGATTTGGATTCATCACTCTATAAGACCTGTTGAAGGATGAAAGCCTGTTTGGTACATCATTGCATTCAGATCATCGTTCCGATTGCGAAAACAGCCAGACATGACAGGCTTTTAAAAAAAAAAAAAAAAAAATGATGAAAGCCTGGAGAACGACTGTTCCAAGACCACTTTAAAAAATTACAAGTCTCCTTGGAAGTAAAATTTAAAGAAATGAAGGGTGTCTCAAGAATTTTGTACAGTAGTGTATATAAAAGTTGGCCTTCTTTTTTATTAGACTACTTTCAAGTGTTGATTATTTTGTTCTTAATTTCAGCTGACTTGAAATCCATTTGCATAGCATTCAGGTTAATAAACCATCAATGAAGTTCCAAGTCTTGTAGTAATGTAATTATATCAGCTTCATGTATATGTAATTTATGTTGTTTATACAATATTCTGGTTTTACAGTACATATCTTGGCCTGTTTTAGGAAGAATACCTGTCTGATGACCCTGACCTCCAAGAAGCCATTTCAAGGTCTCTAGATTCAAGTGCAATTGAGAAGTCAGTACAGCATATTATATAAATTGTAGCATTTGAAGTGTAATTCTGAATAGGAGTCACTTGGTGTCTTGTTTTGTATAAAGTGAATAGTCAAGCTGCAACCAAAATAATATATTTTACATTTATGTATATACAATATCCTTTTATGGCATCCAGTCATTTTTTTTAGTCGTTTGAAGGTTGATTCTTCAAATTTCATATTAATTATATATTTTTCATTGACATTTTGGTTTATTGTTTACTTTTTTTTAATGGAGGATCACTGTCAGTGTTTAATATCTTTTGGTTTTTCTATTTCTATTCATTTAGCCTATGAGCTGGTTGGCTATATCTGGAAATGCAAGATAAAAAGTAAATGTTATTGTTCTACTGTTTTCTTTTGTATTATTTTAGTGACCTACTGATGAGCTTAGAGAGTATCATGGCGCAGATTGTCTCTAGAGTAAATAATGACAGCACTGTATGCTTCAATATCATAAGACGAAATGTGTGGGATGGAGCATCCAGAGCCATGGGCAGATCCAATTTTTCACCTGAGAAGAAGATAGATGTCAAGTTTACTGATGACTATGGAATATCTGAGGATGCTGTTGACAATGGAGGACCTACTCGGGAGTTCTTCCGACTTTGCCTCTATGAAGTCAAGGACAAAATTGGCATCTTTGAAGGTCCACCTAATGCTAAAGTCCTTACATGCAATTCCAAAGGTATTTATGGTTTAATTAATTGTTCCTATTGGATTTATTTTGGATCAGTACATTGTAAATAA